>NC_139611.1:46684255-47884255 GCF_964270895.1 Podarcis filfolensis
TTCTGAACTTGGCTGCTTCTGCCTTGTTTTGTTAAACTGAACAGCAGTTTTAATATGGCTTTGACATGATGGCTTCTATTTATTTTTTTAATTCTTAATTGTAAGCTAACCTGAGAGTCATAACATCAGACAAAGAAGGAAAGAAAAGAAAGCACAATGTAATCAGTGCTGTTTCCACATTTGGGAGAGCAGCCTTGCTCTCTGTCTGGCTCCCTTCAATCACCACAACCAGCCAGAGGGATAGAGTAGCCAGGTTAGCTAGATGGGAGATTGATGAAAATCAGGTGCCAATATTTCTGTTAGTGGAAACCCTTTCTAGTAAAGCAAAGTCACCAATGGATACATCCCTAGGTATTCTCACTATACCAATTCACCACCAGGGGCCTCTAGCTGGGAGTAGTGAGTCATACCTCTTCTGGTGGGATTTTGGTTCATGTATTCATTTGTGCTCTCCATAGGAATATGATGCATCTTGCATTATGTCTTGCACTGCTTGATCTCATCAGCTCAATTTATGACTCTGCTCCTCTCTCTTGCACTCCCTCCCCCTACTGGCATGCATATATATCAACCTAGTTAGCTGCACATTTCATGCACCTGATGAAGTAGGATCTGGCCCATGAGTGTGTTAGTCTTTAAGGTGCCTGGGGTGTTTTTTATTTGAAAAATAAACATCCAAGTGATTAGAAATATGAGAGAAAATCCATCAGCCTTAGGCATTTCCTAATTTTTAATTGCAGTTGGAAAATGCTAAGCTTCTCTCTGCCTCATGAGTACAGTTCCTTCACCAAAATTCTTTGAAGCTGCCATCTGTGCAACAGGATTATGCAATGCTGTTGGTGATCAGATAATAAGAAAGTGATTATGTCAAATGAAGGGGCAGAAAATCTTGACTAGTGATAGAAAATAGTTCTCATTGGATCAATATATGTCTATGACTGATGCAAACTTCTTAAGTTCTGCAGAATTTGTCAGTAGGTAAGCTATTCTATGGTACTATTTGACATGTAGTTTTTTTGCTTTGTTTTTTAAAAGAAAATCTTAGATATTCAAAATTTAAATCCTTGACCTGTTTTATAATTTGTGAAGTCAAGTGCCCATGTGGATTACAGGTGATATGAACACTGATTCAGCTACTCTGACTTTCATAAAACCATGCCCCTTTTTAATAAGAGGAACATCATCAGAAAAAAGCACTGACTGGCCTCTTAAGTTAAATAGATAAATCAAGTAGAAAAGGATAGGCTTCCCCAAACTTGGGTCCCCAGATGTTATTGCCCTACAAGTTCCATCAGCCCCAACCAACATTGTCAATTGTCAGGGAAGAAGGAAGTTGGGAATTGTCGTCCAACAACATATGGGGACCCAGTATTGGGAATGGGTGCTCTCAGTGCTTTTTTCCCCCTTAAGGGAGAAAATGGTGCCACTACTCAACTCACTACTCAAGTTGTTACAGTAAGTGCCACACTTTTAACATTTGGAGAGGGGAAAGTGCTGGTACTGCTTACCCTCAAATATCCCCAGAAAAAAGCACTGTCTGCTTTAGGTTGCCACAGAATTCACCCAAAGTAAAATTGGAAGCAAATTTAGAGGTTTCTGGATGAAATAGGCAACAAATTCTAAAGCATGCATAGGCAAACTAAGGCCCAGGGGCCGGATCCAGCCCAATCGCCTTCTAAATCCAGCTCACGGACGGTCCGGGAATCAGCGTGTTTTTACATGAGTAAAATGTGTCCTTTTATTTAAAATGCATCTCTGGGTTATTTGTGGGGCATAGGAATTAGTTCATTTCCCCCCCCAAAAAATATAGTCTGGCCCCCCACAAGGTTTGAGGGACAATGGACCGGCCCCCTGCTGAAAAAGTTTGTTGACCCCTGTTCTATAGGAAGCAAATAATTAATCTGCATAAGACTTTTTTCAGGTCACACCATGCATTCCTAGGTTACTATTGTGTAACACAGCACTTTGAATGTTTATTTAGAAATAAGTTCCACTGGGCAGAATGGGGCTTACTACTAGGCAACTGTCCAGGTTTTGCCTAAAGTGACTTTTTAAAAACAAATGTATTGATCAAGCAAAATGCTAGAGGAATCAAGTGTGGTGAAATGGCCAGATTTATACCTGGGGAACTAGGGTTCAAATCCTTACTCAACCTAGAAGCTCATTTGGTGAACTTGGGCCAATCATTAACTCTCAGCCTAACCTACTCACATGGAGAAGGGGAGATCCATGTGACCACTTTAAGCTCATTAGAGGAAAGGCAAGATAGAAATGCAGTGATAAATAATAATAAAATAAATGCAAGTTTCCTGTTTTATCATGGCAGGGGACTATGAGGTGTTTCTGACCAATGAGAATTCAGTTAATTGAGTTAATTGAGTTACTAGTGGAAGGTATTTTATTTGTTACTTTTGTAAAATTGACTAATAACTAAATCAGGGAGGGTTTCAGGGACTTAATCAGTCCTTTGCACTTACATTATCCAGTGACTCATTATGCATGTTGTCTCTTATGGCGAAATTCCCTGTACAGCAGCTACTATGGAGAGGATATTTAGTGTTAACTCCCTAATGGGAGGACGATTCGCTGCTTTCTCTGATTCTCATGCAACAGAACTACATTCACTGTTCAGAGCAAAACCAAAGAAATATACTTTGTTCTAGGACATGTGCAGAATCATCATGCTGCTCATTAGCAAGGATTCCAAAGTCCGTTTTGGGGATCCTGTTTGGCTAATTTAATTGCTATACAATCCTATTTCAATGTTGTTATTTTACAATAACTGGGTTATTTTCTAACAGATGTCAAGAAGTGAGGCAGAATGAGGATGCTATAACTGGGTAAAAGAGCTGAAGAACTAGGTTCAGGAAAGCATAAGGAAAGTTGCCAGGGGGTGGTCAAACAGACTGTAGGTATCATACCAAAAGGAGATTCAGGGAAGGTTAGGGTAGGGCAGGAATGAGGAACCTCAGGTCCAGTGGCCAAATATGGTCATCCAATCCTCTTTGTCTGACCCTTGGGACACTCCCCATGCCACGCCCAACAACACCCCCTGTCCCCTGATCCATCCCTCCCCTGGCCCTGATTCACCTCCTCCTTGAATGGTGTTGCTTGACTGAAATGTGTCCTTGAACTCTGAAAATCCCTTTTGCTCGCATGGCTGGAGGATAGTGAGGGGTATGTGAGTGTGTGCAAAATTAGCCTACTGTACATTGGTAAAATTGATACTCATTGCTCTGCCCACTTTTGCCTCTGGACAATCTCACTAGGGACAAGTGGCCCCGGAAGGTTGTCCGGAAGGAAATGAGACCAAGGATATCCATCTCTAGCATTTCATCTTCTTGTTTTTCTCTTCTTGATAATGTATGAATGCAATTTCTTTGCTCATTAATTGATGGAGAATGGTGGGGGTTTGGGGAGGAGAGGGAGGCACAGGAAATTATTTTGGCACTGAACCATATCGGAATGTGCAAACATCAAATTTCTCAAACATCATAAATTGTTATTTTCTGACCAAAGAGCTCATTCCAAAGGTATTAAATTTGAATGAGTCTCTCCCTCTGCACTTCCTCTGCATCTTTTGTTCTACCTATGAATCCAGAATCTATCAGGTCTTGAGTGAAATCCTTTCTCCTTTAACACCTTTCTTCCCACTGAATGCAAAGAAAAAAAGTGTGTTTCTGCCCACACACACACACACACACACCCCCCTCAAGGATATTTCATCTCTAGCAAAAGCAAATCATTTTCTTAATTCATAGCATGCCCTAAAATTGTGTGTGTGTGTGTGTGTGTGTGTGTGTGTGTGTGTGTGTATGTACACCCACCCACCCACCCAGATATGCCTTCCTGACATGCAGCTGTTTATCTCAGTCACCTAGTAACATGCCCTCTCTGCTTGGCATTGCTGAGATACAGTGATTTATGGCATCAATATTATGAATCACATCTCAGCAGGGGAAAGCAAAAAAGGTGGCTGTGTGGGTTTTGCAAAGCCAAATGCTGTTGTAAAGCGTTCATTTGCATTGGTGCAAAACAGAAAGTCTTTCATGGAAGCAACTACGGGCATAGGGAAGGAACACTGCATTTGAATCTGCATTGGCATCCTAAGGTAAAGAAATGTATGATCACACCACCAATTTTCTCCCATATTCAGCCTCAAAAGCTAACAGCAAAGTCCCAATAAACTGTGGCATTACTAAGGCAATTTTGAAGGTTATTATTTACCTAGATACTCTCTTTCCGCTCCCCCCAGTTTTCCTTACAGAAATGTACTTTTATGTATTGCTTACTTGTGTGACAGTGTGCCCTCATTAAAAAGAGCTATAATATCATTATAAAGACAAGGTAGCTACAAACATTGCACATGATATATATTAACTTCAAGTCAGGAGGGGGCTTTGCTTCCTTGGAAACTTGTAAACCTGTTTCAGTTGTGTTGAGAAATTGTTATACTCTTTAATGCATTTTGATTTTGTAAATAGCTTGTTGAAAGTCAATACGGAAACATGCACAAATCCCCTGTTTTTTTTCTCCCTATAGCTACAGAGATTGTAAATAGAATTACAGCAAGGGAGGCATTTATTTATTTAGCTAAATAAAATCAATACATAGTATGACTTTTGCTTGCACTTATGAATCAAGATTCGCAACTTCTTTTTTCCCCCAAAAAGTGGAATTATTGCATATCCAGTGTACAATTTAACATATATATGCATGCTTCAATATCCCAGCAGTGGATTGGTGTATAACAGATGAGTTGAAAATCTGGCTAGTGAACAAGCCTGATTCTATTTCTCTGATAAATTTGTCTTAGTTAATGTGTATTTTGTACACTTCATTTTTTTTAATGATTCTTTAGCAACCATATTTTCATTCCTACCACTTTACATTTCTCTCCACCACCTCCTTCTTTACATCTGTATGTCCCCCTTTCCCCAAAGCATTCACTGCAGTATACTTGAGGATGTCCTGTGAGGTTAGGCTAAGAGATGGTGAGCTTGGAAAGTTCATTTAAAAAGAACATGTCCAAAAAAGAACTAATTGCAGTTCACACCCATCCATTTACAAAACAAACTAGTTCAGTTCTCGATTTGATTCAAGTTCAACCAAGCAGCAATTTTGCTACAAGCTGCCGTGCTGAAGGGAAACATGCTTTATAAGACTTTAAAAGCAAACAGAGCTACAGAGGGAAATAGGGTTTTACACAACAGGAGAGGTTTGAATAAAGCAGAGATGGAAAGAAACTGAGAGGGGAAAGTGCTGATTTTAAACAATGACAGAGGTTTCAGTAGAGTGAGCAGGGGGCTGGACCGGGGGAGTGGCAGTTTAAAACAAGGTTTGAGCACAGTGAGAAGGGAGTTGGGAAAGAAATTCTGTGCTTGCTTTTTGGTGTTAGCTTCTATTCTGTATCCATTGCTGCTAATTCTCCTTATTAAAACGGGTTTTAACAGCAACACAATAATCCCTCAGTGTCCCTGCTTATTCAAACCTCTGACATTGTTTGAGTACAGTGAGAAGGGAGGAGCACTGAAAAAATTAAGACTGCTTTAAACTTCTCCCTCTTCCATTCTTCAGCTGCCTCATTTGTGAGATATAAAGGATGCAGAGCCCTTAAATAGCCCATAGTACCTTCTCACAATCATGTATTTCACTTCTGGTACCATGTACAGTCATACCTTGGGTTACAGATGCTTCAGGTTGCGTGTTCTTCGGTTGAGCACTGTGCCGAACCTGGAAGTACCGGAACAGGTTACTTCGGGGTTTCAGCACTTGTGCATGCACAGAAGCGCCAAATCACAACCCACGCACTGCGTGTTGCAAACACTGCGGGTTGTGAACGTGCCTCCTGCATGGATCACATTCGCAACCTGAGCATCCACTGTATTGTCTTCAATACAAAGTTCTAGATTTAGTGTAGTAATTTAGAAGAGAGAGTTTATTAACAAGCAAACACCCATATATGTATGACATTCATCAAATGGACTTAATATTCTCTAACTGAGCAAGCTAACTGACAGTCTGAAGAAAAGGAGAGGATGGTGGCTTCATAATTGAGCAAAATGTGAAAAGGGTGTTTAGTAGCTGCAAGGTGTGGGAGGAGGAAGATGCAGGAGGTTTCCATGTGGGTGGTTTGTTTGTAACAATGGTTGTACAAAAGGAGGAGGAGGAGGAGGAGGATTAGCAAATTGCTTTCTGGGCAGGTAAAGGGCTAGGGACTTAATGTGGGGGGGATGGCAGATGAGTTTGCATACTGTGTAAGGAGGGGTACAACTCCCAGTCAATGTATATTTTTTCTCAAAAGATGTACAGTGGTACCTCAGGGTAAGTACTTAATTCGTTCCGGAGGCCCATACTTAACCTGAAACTGTTCTTAACCTGAAGCACCACTTTAGCTAATGGGGCCTCATCCTGAAGCAAAGTTCTTAACCTGAAGCACTATTTCTGGGTTAGCAGAATCTGTAACCTGAAGCGTATGTAACCTGAGGTACCACTGTATTCTCAAAATATGGAACTTTCAGAAAGGGTGAAAATGTATTTTTGTTTGTTTTTTATTTATTAAGTTTATTTCCAATTCACTTGCCAGTTTCTCTGCGATGTACAGATCAGGTTGCTCTCCGTGGCAGAGTATCTGTTTTTCATGCAGAAGGACCCAGATTCAATCCCTGGTGTCTCCAGGTAGGGCTGAAACCCTGCCTGAAACCCTGGAAAGCCTCTGTCAGTCAGAAAAGGCAATAGTGTACTAGGTGAAGCAATGGTCTGGTTTAGCATAAGGCACCTTCCTGTGTTCTTAGCAGATTTATCTGAGTTGCTCAAGCATAGTCATCACCATCTCACTTCTCAATATGACATAATATATCTAACCCAGTTTGATGCTTCCTAGTAATTCATCCCTGCATGCTGAGGCAGAAAGCTGAAGAGATGCAAAATAGTTGTGGTGTGATGTTGTGCAATGCCATGCTTTGGAACAACAGTCATTATAGTCCCTTATATAAATTCACCACTAGGATTTAGTGAAGCCCCTCAAAGCTGTGACTGCTGTACCATATCAGTACTTTCAATCTCACTCTCTTTCTCTCATTGTGCGTGACCCACCAGAAATTGTAAGGCTTAATTTTCCAGTTTGGTTTCTTTTACAAGTAATGCATTAATAAAACAACTATATGAAAATGGACCAACATAAAAGCTTTCCTGGAGATCTTGCAGGGAGTTCTAAATCACCATTTTTTTTAATGCACTGTTGGAACAATTTACTGCAGCTCTTTCTTGTTAGTCAAGCTGGCTTCTGTGTTAAAGCTGCATAATGTACCTGCACATTCTCATTTGCAAGCTCTGCTTAGCTGTCAGATCAAAGTTGTTTTGTTAGAAACCAATGATGTCAATCCATAAAGCAGCCAATCTTTCTGGTTTTTTGGAAGTGTTTTACCAGTAAAGGGTTGTTAACCAGCTATTGTCCACAGTTATGCTCAAACATAAGCAGGTGACGTATTTACTTAATTAATCAGAAGTGGTGTTTGCTGGGATAAGAACATTAGTTGCATCTTGTAAAAACAGGAGCCCTGCCTGCTTAATGTATTGACAGAATTATCAGCAGTTGCTATGAAATACAGCACAGGTTGTCCAATAAATGTGATGGATCATCTAATTAACTCTTGATTCGCAGTAGCTTTTAAAAGATGCTACCTACTGATCTCGATGACAGCTTCTAACCTTCGTCCTGAGAGGATGCAGCTAATTACTCCTTGGGCTATAATTCTGTTTCTTGATTCTCAGCCCATCATTTTTTGTCTTATAAATTATAACACGATTGAGCTCCACAAATCCACTGGGGCTATAAAGCTGCTCTTTGCGATGGATTGCTTAGATTTTGTTACAATGCATTTAGGCCAAACAAATGTCTTTTAAGTAAATTTCAAGGATGTCCATTTTGTAGGTTTTCCATTGATCGAAACACTGACCTTGAGAGGCAGTTCAACATTAATACGCAGGATGGAAGGATAACACTCGCAACTCCACTGGACAGAGAAACCAGCACATGGCACAACATAACCATTGTGGCAACTGAAGACAGTAAGTGATTGCCCCTTAGTACTTGGGTTTGTTTGTTTTACTTTTATTGGCTTATGATGAATGTTTAATTAAAAAGCCTTCATGTGCCACTTGGCAAGGACAACTGTCTATTGTGCCTCCTATGCTTGCATTATTGTATATATTATATATGTAAATGTAGATAGATGTAGTTTGCAGCCCTTACTTGATGCTGCATGGGTATTCCTTAAAAATATTGCATTTTGAGATTTCCAATGCTATTTCATTTCTTGCTGACTGATATTTATTTTGGTGGTGTAGGTATCCAGAGCTAGATGTTTTATGGCCTCCTGTGCAGTGATTCCCTGATCTGTCATATGCAGCAGGGGTGAGAAACCTCTGGCCTACGTTGGTCCATTAGGGTTTCCAATATAACCCAGAAGCCATTTTCCCCCTGCCCCAGCCACCTGCCGCTGTTATATGCATATCAGGCGTGAGGCAGGAAGAGACATGGATGACAATACACAATTACAAGCCTCAAAGTGTGCTGCTGATATTGCGTGGGTCAGGAAAAACAGGCAAAGACATGGGACTTTAAAGCAGCATGCATGGCTCCTTTCAAGCCCTGCATAGTGCTTTAAAGTCCCAGCTTCAGGATGTCAAAGCACCCAATCAGCTGGTGTCATTGTAACATCAGCTAACTGGCAGGTTTCCCATGATCATACCCATGAGGCTATAACCAGATAAGGATGTGGCCTCTGGAGCCAAAAGATTTTCCCATTACTGCCTTATAGGTGTGACTGGCACTGAAATTGATATCATGTTGGCACTAGGTTAAGAGTTATTTATTTACCCACACATTTTAAGTTTTGTAATTTGATTAGAGTTTAGCCTGCTCTTTTGTTTTTAGATGCTTTGGGGGGCAATTGATGGTGTATTTAAGTACACATTGTTGTCTGTTTTATGATTTGGTTGTTTTGATTTTCTGTTCAGTATTCCATCCTGATATCTATGTTGATGAAGAGCAGGTTATAAATATTTTAAATAAATAAAGATACACACTTCACTTATTTCCCATGTGAATAAATGAGCATTTTATGCATGGATGATTTTACCCATCCCCATCTCAGATACAATACAGAACTTAACAGTCTACAGGAGACATATTGCCAGGAATCCTTCTCTTGGTATATGCTGAGTTCTTGGCTTCTTCATTTCTTTTTTTGTTTTAAGAAAGCATTGCAAACCTTGCTTTTCTGCCTGTTGTTCACATGTTTTGCCAAGCCAATGGATTACGTGGATCAGGAAATAGTGCTGGCAAAGTGTTATAGGTAGTGATGACACCAAATTCCACCATTTTTGTTTGGGGATATGAGTTAAGCATGTCAGGAAATAATGCTGGCAATTCTAAGTATTGATGACACCAGCTTCTCTAATTCCTGGTTTAGGGATAGTATTCTCACTATGGCCTGAAAATTCATGTCCTCACTTCAGGTCTCCATAGCACACACCTGCTTTCAAAACATGTATTCCAATTTCCCAGCATCTGCTTGAGCAGTTTGGTGTTGCTATAACTGTGGCAT
Source organism: Podarcis filfolensis (assembly GCF_964270895.1). Classification (NCBI taxonomy): domain Eukaryota; kingdom Metazoa; phylum Chordata; class Lepidosauria; order Squamata; family Lacertidae; genus Podarcis; species Podarcis filfolensis. Next base: position 46,693,867 of record NC_139611.1, read on the forward strand.
AGAAGGACCTTGCATACTGCTACAGCTGTGAGCTAGACATCAAATAGGGTGGAGGGAGAAGTAGATAAAGTATACCCCTCTCTTCCTTTCTCCTTTTCACAGCCCCGAATAGAGCAGCAGCAAGAGGAAGATGAGTGGAGGGAAGGGATTGGGGGGCAGGCACTAGGGCAGTTGTAAGGAAAGGAGCTGCAAGACTCATATGGGCAGCTGGAGGAAACAACTGGTCCTTGTCATGCTCTTAATGGCATCATCAAGACATGATGGGTCCAGCTGATTTGTAATTGGACTTGGGGATAAACTAATGCATTTTTACAAGTCTGGAGAAAAATATTTCGGCTTTATCAATCCACTTAATGAATCCTATTGAGAGTTTGCTCTACTGCAAATTGTAGAAAACCGATGGACAAAGAATGTGAAATATCATCCTTATAGTTTATCTTGGTTCAACAGCCATTCACAAAACAAGAGGAATTTAGAAGGTTGTCCCAAAACACTTGCACTGAAAAGCATCTAGATCAGAGAGCTGTTGTATTTGGATTCTGCTTGTGGGCTTCCCATAGGCATCTGGTTAGCCAGTGTAAGAACAGAATGCATGACCACATGGGCCTTTGATCTGACCCAGTAGAGCTTTTCTGTTGTTCTTATCTAACCCAAAGTAAAACAAATGAACAAAAAATACAAACAAACAAACAAACCCTGTTCCATGTCACTTAGCTAATCCCCAGGCATCTTATTGAGATATGCTATACTTGCAACTGATTTTTCCTCATTAATTGTCATATTAAATCCTATTAATTCAGATTTTACTGAGAAATCAGAGAATGCTGTGATTTCTCTAGACCAGGCTTCCTCAACCTTGGCCCTCCAGTTGTTTTTGGCCTACAATTCCATGATCCCTAGCTAGCAGGACCAGCAGTCAGGGATGATGGGAATTGTAGTCTCAAAACATCTGGAGGGCCGAGGTTGAGGAAGCCTGCTCTAGACATTCCATGTAAAGATGAGTTTCGGTTTGATATAGGGAGAGCTATATCATCATAATACAAAATTGTTGTATAATGCCCAATAAGGTACATCCTTCTATTCCAACTGAAGACTTCCAGTCAATACTGTTGCATGCCACCCCTATCTCCGAGCTGTTGTGAGATTTGAGGAGTTACGCTGGTTCCTGTATTCTCTGTAGAAATGAGGCACAGCAGAGACTGTGTCTTCATATGGTTTATTTGCACATATATACAACCTAAGTATATGATTGAGGGGTTCACATCCATTGCCTCCGCTAGCTCTCGCCCGGCGCAATTATTTAGTATAATTAGGTCTTTAACGTCCCTTGAAGGACAGCCAAATTTAAATAACAATTTGACACACAGCTGTGAGGCATTTGCGAGCTTTTTTGCGGAGAAGGTCCTGTTGCTCCGCCATGACCTCCCTGCCAATTTGGATACAATAAAGGAACTGGAGGCCCCTCGACTGTCCTCGGGTCCAGTATTGGACCACTTTGACTGGATATCCCCAGCCGATGTGGACAGACTCCTCCGAGCTGGAAAGCCCACCACCTGTCCTCTTGACCCATGCCCGTCTTGGCTGATTAGAGCGTGTCCAGACGAGGTGCGGGCCCCCCTGGGTGATATCATCAATTTGTCCCTTGGCACCGGGATATTCCCAGGGGAACTGAAGGAGGCAGTGGTGCGTCCGCTCTTAAAGAAAACATCATTAGATCCCTTAGATCTATCCAATTACCGCCTGGTTTTGAATCTTCCATTCCTGGGTAAGGTGATTGAGAGAGCGGTTGCTGAACAGCTTGGTAGGTTTCTGGATGAAACATTGGCTCTCGATCCAATCCAGTCCGGCTTCCACGCTGGTCATGGGACCGAGACGGCTCTGGTCGCCCTAACAGATTATCTCCGCAGGCAGCTGGATCGAGGCGGGTCGGGGCTGCTGATTCTTCTAGACCTGTCAGCAGCCTTCGACATGGTCGGTCACGAACTCCTGGACCACCGCCTTGCCGACGTGGGGATCCAGGGCACAGTCCTTCAATGGCTGCGCTCGTTTCTCTCTGGTCGGGGACAGAGGGTGGCGCTTGGGGGGGAATTGTCATCGCGCCACTCCTTGGTGTGTGGAGTGCCTCAGGGTGCGATTCTCTCCCCGATGCTTTTTAACATCTTTATGCGCCGCCTCGCTCAGCTTGTCCGGAGTTTTGGGCTGGGTTGCCATCAGTATGCCGATGACACCCAACTCTATCTGTTGATGGACGGCCACCCTGACTCGGCCCCAGACACACTGATCAGATGTCTGGAAGCTGTGGCTGGATGGTTACGTGGGAGCTGGTTGAAGTTAAATCCTTCGAAGACAGAGGTCCTCTGGCTGGGACGGAGTGATATGGGATTGAGGGGGCAACTCCCATCTCTTGCAGGGGTGCAATTAGTGCCAGCATTGTCCGTTAAGAGTTTGGGTGTAATCTTCGATACCTCCCTCTCTATGGAGGCGCAGATTACAGCTATAACAAAGGCGGCATTTTTTCATCTCCGCCAAGCTAAGCAGTTGGCTCCTTATCTCTCTCGTCCTGACCTAGCCACTGTGATCCACGCGACGGTCACCTCTAGACTGGATTATTGTAACTCGCTCTACGTGGGGCTGCCCTTGAGACTGACCCAGAAACTCCAGCGGGTGCAGAATGCCACAGCGAGACTCCTTATGGGGTCTTCGCTGCGAGATCATATTCATCCGGTACTATACCAGCTGCACTGGCTCCCGGTGGAGTACAGGATCAGGTTTAAGGTGCTGGTTTTAACCTTTAAAGCCCTATATGGCCTAGGACCCTCGTACCTACGGGACCGCCTCTCCTGGTATGTCCCACAGAGAAATTTACGGTCTGCAAATAAAAACATCCTGAAGATCCCAGGCCACAGAGAGGTTAGGCTGGCCTCAACTAGAGCCAGGGCTTTCTCGGCCGCGGCTCCAATCTGGTGGAACGCTCTGTCACAAGAGACTAGGGCCCTGCAGGACCTGACATCTTTCCACAGGGCCTGCAAGACAGAGCTGTTCCACCAGGCCTTTGGTCAGGGCGCAGCCTGACCCCCTCCTCTGGCAATCTGCACAGAATTTTGCTTAATGGTTGCCATCAATTTGATTATAATTTGATTTTAATTAATTTTATAATGAATGTTTTTAGAATGTTGGATTATTTTGATTGTTGTTAGCCGCCCTGAGCCCAGCTTCGGCTGGGGAGGGCGGGATATAAATAAAATTTATTATTATTATTATTATTATTATTATTATTATTATTATTATTTGGAAAGTCTGAAATCAGAGTAGCCGTAGCCAATATGGTGGTCTTGGGATGTCATTGGAGTGCAACTTAGGAACACAGGAAGCTGCTTTAGGAAGTCATGTCATAGCACAGTAGAGTCTACATTGACTGGCAGAGGTTGCCCAAGGTTCTAGGCAGGCATTTATTTCCAGCCTTCAGTCCCAGTTGAGGACTGAACCTGAGACCTTCTGTATACAAGACAAATGCTCTACCACTGAGCTATGGCTCTTCCTTTTTCCCAGTCAAAAACAACTGGAGGATAACACAGTGGCCAGCCTTGGCCTGCTGTATAAGCATAGGAAACTCTGAGTGACTAGAAAACATACAAAACATCCTAGTCACGTGGAAAGTTTCTACATGTGTAGACTTCTTCATGAATTCTACATCCTTCAAATGAACTATTATTATATTTATTTATATCCCACCGTTTCCCAGATTGGGCTCTAGGCAGCTTACAGGTTAAATATAAACAACTGAAAACACAGAAAAGATGTGCTAAAAAGCAATTAAACACTAATTAAACACACACACATGTTTAAATACCAGCTATTAGAACACAGATATAATTGAAACAAAAACATCAGAGCACCAGCCCTTTCCTTAAAGACAGCCATGAATGTGTGTAGGTGGAACCTATCATCATGCCCCCCCTCCCATGTATACCACTTTAATGGCCACGGGGAATCCTGAGAACTGTAGTTTGTTAAGAGTGCTGGGAACTATAGCTCTGTGAGGTCACCACCCTTAACAAACTACAGTTCACATGATTATCCAAGTCTGCTAAAGTGGTAGACTAGTGCTTTCAATCCATGGTGTGGATGTTGCCATTGTATCTTATTTTAATGGCTAAAAAGGACCATCTTCTTACTTGCATGGGTTCTCTGAAGTGTAAGTTCCATATAATAAGAGATAAACTCAAGAAGAATGTCTTGCATTGATGCTGCATTGTGATTATCCTTTGTCTTACTTGAGAGAATTGTTTTATACCTGGCTGACTGCCTAAACGTATGAGTTGACAATCTATTCTACTTGTTATCCTTTAAGAAAATCTATTTACAAAAAAGAAAGGTTCTTTTCATCCTTAAAGGTATTTTATGGGCCAATCTTTCCTTCTAACATAATTCAGTCTAAGTGACACCTCATCTCAACCTGTGCTTTTAAGGTCTCTCTCCAATTCTCCCAAGGCTTGTTTATCTCTGCCATTTAAATAACAAGGAGTGAACATGATATGGTTTGCTAATCCAAGAGGCTAATTCCACTCCCTTCCCTTCATACTCAGCTTCCTGCATGTTTGACATATTCACTAGGTAAATAAATAAACACATTTTTTGAGATTACTTAATAATGCATGTCAAGAAGAACAGTTAATTCAACTGGATGTGTGTGAACAAAAGTAAAATAATAAAAAATAAGCCAAAGACAAAACAAATAACAAATAACTCAGGTGGGTAGTAAAGGTTTGTGGGATTTACATACTCCAGCAGCAGATGCACGAAATTGGGGGTAGGTGTCAGTGGAGAAATTTTTAAAAACTGCAAGACAAACCATGTAACAGATCAATAATGCTTTAATTTCATTCAAAACTCACTGTCCTCCAACCTCTTCAAGGTATGAATCTTATTTACACATACTAGATCCATCATTAAAGATGTATGCATTCATAATACCTCAGCATCTTTTCCTTTTCAGTCCTTCACTCTGCATAAATCCAGAAATCCAGTTTTACGATTTTTGGCTCTCTTTTAAAGGTATCTTCTAACTGCATATTTATTGAATGAATCTTGAAATAAAAATATGGTGAAACCCTGCACCCATTCTTAAAGGATCCAGTGTCTTATTTTTTAATTATTCAAGTATTTGCCGAATGCACACAAATTAGAATCCAACAAACCACCTTCTAATACACACTGAGACTGTCTTACAACATATCCCAGTTATAACATACAAGTTCTGATTAAATCCCAGTATTTACTGAACTTAAACATTTAGCATCATAGATCTATTGCATTATAAAAAAAATCTTGCACTAATAAGAAACCCTGTCTCCCAAAATGGCATGAGGAAGGTCAGCAGTAGCAGAATAGTTGCTTTGTATTCAGAAGGTCCCACGTTCAGATCTCAACATCACATCTCTGGGTTCAGACCCCATCAGGAATTCTAGAGAGATGCTGCTAGCCAGAGTAGATGTACCAAAGGCAGCTTCCTATGTTTCTGTGACATCCAAGGAAAGACGTCCATTCATACAATGGGCAATTCCCTACCTCTCTTCCCAACCCACAGCCTCATTTGCACCCTCAAAATCTGATCCAGAAAGTTGGGAACCCTCCAGAGTAGATTTAGTGGAAGGGCACAGGGGAGCTGCAGGCACAAGGAGAAGAATGGGGCATCCTGTTTTCTGAGTAGATCTCCGCTTCCTTCAACCTGGTCTCTGCCAGCTATGACTGCCTGCAATTCAATTCAATTCAAGATTGCTCTGCCTGCTTGCAGATTCTTATTGCATTCATACAGTGGCCCTTTAATTCTAACTTTCATTCTGGTGTGTGTGTGTGTGTGTGTGTGTGTGTGTGTGTGGCTGTGTGTATAGCAACTGGACTCCTTATAGCCGATGGGCTTAATAGCTACCATTAAGATGATAAGGGTGTGTGTGTGTGTGTGTGTGTGTGTGTGTGAAAACATTGCCTTCTGGCTGAGCTTGAAAAATCACAGTAGGATATTTCTAAATTTGTCTGGCAGTGGAAGATGCCAAGAGTTGTGAACAAAATCAGGCAGATGCTGTAGAAAAGGGTTGAATGCCCACCTCCAATATTAAACTATATTTTTATGTAGCATAAGTGATCCAAAATAAGCAATGGATTTAAAAATAAAAGTAAATAAGGTTGAAAATGGTTTGAGCAAACCACACACCTTATGGATTAAAACTAAATGAAAAGGACACAAAAACCAACACGCAACAATAATGCTGTGATATTATGCTATTAAAAACCTAGGATAGAGTAGGACAGTTTGTTTCTCCGGAGAAATCCTCCTTAAAAGCAGTTTTGCTTGGAAAAGATTTTGACCTGGAAAAGATTCTGGGGCCCTTTAAGTTTTGGATCGACCACAAAACCATAAGACATATGGATTTTCTCAGGGAACAGAGATTTTGTTCTTATGAGAAAATTGTTCAGATGATGGCCAGGGTTAGATATACTCTTTCTGAGTTCTTTCAAGTAAGACATTATAAGAATTATTTTTTGAGGGGTGGGACTGAGGGAAGCTGGCATAAATAAATAATAGGAATTTTTTTTTTTAAGTGAGTGAAAACAAGGGGCATGATTTCAAAGAGCTACAAATAGCTTTAGAAGTAAGCAAAGACAAAGTGTGACAAAGGAATGGACTCCCTTGAAAGGTGGTAGATATTTTTAAATAAAGGATCAATGGCCATCTGTCAGGGAGTCTTTAGCTGTGATTCCTCCATTACAGGGGGTTGGACTAGATGACCCTTGGAATCCCTTCCCACTGTACAGCTCTATGATTTTATGACTTATCAGAGGCACTATGCTTCTGGAAAGCAACAGTGAGATACGGCTATTGACCTTGTATCCTGCTTGTGGACTTCCTGGAGGCACCTGATTCTGGAAGGAAGTTCTATTAACACAAAAACTAAGCTTTATCAGAAAGAACCCATTTCTGGATTGCTTGGAACACACTGAAATCCCTCCCTTGCTAGTTATAGAATGTCCAGTCAAATCCAGAAAAACAGTCAAACTTGTCATTTTCTTGTCTGACATCTGGCTGATATTATTTGAGGCTGACTGATGCTACACAGCTGCATTTGTAAATAGAGGAGAAACTTGAAAATAATAATAGAGAATGCATCTTAGATGTAAGAGGGGGGTGCAGAAAATGTGCTATTACTTCTAGAAGTACAGACATTTTTCACATTGTTTTGCAAATCCATCCTCGCTATGGACTAAGGAAAGTGTATGACTAGTCATCAGTAAGCACATTCAGCCATGAGTGCCTATATATTGCCCCCCCCCATTAATATGTGCCATCTTTATGACATTCCCTGAAACTGGAATTTGTTTTCTGCAATGAAGATGAGTCCCCACCCCTCCTCTATTTCAGTAACCCTCTGGGAAACACTAGCAGTTTTTCCTCTCCGGCAGACTGCCAAAATAAGACTGTACACAGCTACGTGCCTTGAACAAGGCCATAGATTTTATTAGCATTCTCTTTGTAGCATCTGCTGTAGATAAATCCAGTTCACAACCTTGCAAAGGGGAATTCTATCGTGCCTTTACCAGGATGAATCTCTCCTTCTTGCACATACTATGAAACACTCTAGGGGGTATCAAAGGAACTGTAACCAGTCCCAGTGCTTCGAGTACATGGAGAAGGCTCTTGTGAATGACTGCAAAACTTTAGTGAATTCCTCTTTCTCCATACAATGGGGGTGGGAAACACGAAGCCCTTCAGATATTGAACCTCAGCTCCCATCACCCCCAACCAGCATGGCCAGGGTTCTGGTATGATGGAAGTGGGAGTCTAGCAACATCTGGATGGTCTCAGGTTCCCCATCCATTGCATATAGCCTGGGACCAGGGCACCTCAAGGATTGATGATGACTCCCATGTGAGACTCCATACCCTGAGATACTCTATGGAAACCTTTCTCTGGCTTCACCCACCTGCTAAAGTCAAGTGGCTGGGGATCAAAGCATTGCTAGGCACTGGGGGAACCATTTTGCTAGAATGACCCTCACTGGAGGGCTGGGGGGATGGTGCCCTGGTAAAATTTCAGACATCATACTTGCTGTCCTATGGAATCTTGAGTAAATGTGGTTAGGAGAGATTTAAATTACCCTCCCCTCCTCTGCTGCTTCAGTGCAACATGGGTCATGTATGAGTTCCCCACCAGTCCCATCCTTAAACATAACCTTGGTTGGGTTCATCTAGTCCAATGATGGAGAACCTATGGCCCTCCAGATGTTGTTGGGTTTCAACTTTCTACAGATGAAGCTGCAAGCAATTTAAGTTCCACAGCATTCTATCTTTGTTTACTTTCCCCTTCTCCTCCTATGCTTTTTTGTGATAGCGTCTCATCTTCAGAATGCCCCTTTTAGAACCGTGGCTCTGAAGCCCACTGTTAAGAGCCTTAGGTGCCAGGGAAAAACTGAACTGAATTCTTCAGGCATTTTATCTTAGGATTTTGTTTTATTGGCTGCTAGTTTTGAAAGCTCCCCCCCACACACACACCTACCCACTAAGTTGGGCTTTGTTTATGTACTGTGGCACAGTTCATATTTTACTCTGTGGTTGCTGGGATCTGTTTTGCTTTTTATTTTGCTCTTTCTGTTTTCATGTTGTTGGAGTTTATTATTATTTGCAAGCTGCCTCCAAAATGCTTTTGATGAGGCAAGGCTGTAAAAAAAATAAATGCCTGAAGCATTGCTACCTGGAAAACCCTCCAACTGCCTTCTGGCCATGTTGCGTGGAAGAATGTAGTTCTTCCAATTTTTCCACCTACTATAGAGTTTCCTTCTCCAAATACTATAAGTTGCATTGCAACAAGGACAGCAAGAAAGGCCTAAACAAGCCATGTTGCCATAGAAAGGGACAAGTATAGGCCACTACAAATATATTTCTGGCATGCTCTGGCATTTGAACTACCTCCTTGTTCGCTCTTAGATAGTATTCAAGTATGTTATACTTCTCAAACACTAAGGACAGTGGAGGCTGGTTCATTAAGGCATCTGGGACATTTTGCCACCAACCTCTGTATGCTCTCAGCCAGCCACCACCTGCCTGCTTTCCTATTTACAACCATTCCCAGAAAATGGAACTGCCTTTCAGCTTCCCCTTCCTTCTTAGTCTCAATGTTGCCCTTGTAGAACTCAGCAAGAAAGGGGATGAGGACAAAACTATAATTGGTTGGCTCTTACTGTCATTGGCTCTAGCTTCCCCTACTGTTTTGGCACCCTGGATCCACCCCACAAGTCTCAATGGGTACCAGCCAGTACCACCTTAGCAACTTCAGTGTACCCTTCAAATTGCACTGCAGATATGCATAAGAGAGGCCCAACCATCCCCTTCTCTCTTGGAAAACACCCCCCAAAGCCCCTCACATGTCCATTTTCTCCCAACATTTTCTAGATCCTTGTTTGCAAATTAAGAATGGGTTCAGAACACTGCTTTTGACAGTTTGCATCTCCATGGATTAAGCTTCAACATATAATCAAACCTTGAGATACAAATGAGTTTTGCCATCAAATGCTAAAATACAGGTTAAAAAAGACAGCTTGGCATATGGTTTAATAGTTGCAGACAGATCTCCCACTCCTTCTCCATTTCCAAATGGCATGCATTTATTTAATGATTATTTTTACTTTAACAAGTGAGTTAGTAGTGTCATTAGAAATAGAAAGAGCAGCCAAGAGGGAAACAAGAATTGGGGGAACTTGTGGCTAATGCAGCCTTGGTTTGGAAGCTGTGAGCTAGAATTTTATGAGAAGGCTCATTTTCTATTGAAAGAATCATGACCTTTGGAGAACAAAAGAAAAATGAACCATGGAACCCTTCTAGACATTAGGGAAATACCAGTTCGAACAACCGTCACCTTACAAGGCCTCTCAGCATGGTGCAAACATCTGTACTTTTGCGTTGAGTGTACTGTGAACAAACCACATTTCTCTAAGGCCAAATCTTGCAGGGAAAAGAATCAGTATTGTCATATTTTGAAGCATATGTTAGAGTCCTGCTATATCTCCAAAATGTAAGCATAATTTCATATGTTCTTTTACTTATAAAAGGTAAAGGTAAAGTTACCCCTGCCCGTTCGGGCCAGTCTTGCAAGACTCTAGGGTTGTGCGCTCATCTCCTTCTATAGGCCGGGAGCCAGTGCTGTCCGCAGACACTTCCGGGTCACGTGGCCAGCGTGACAAGCTGCATCTGGCGAGCCAGTGCAGCACATGGAACGCCGTTTACCTTCCCGCTGGTAAGCGGTTCCTATTTATCTACTTGCACCTGGAGGTGCTTTCAAACTGCTAGGTTGGCAGGCGCTGGGACCGAACGACGGGAGCGCACCCCGCCGCGGGGATTCGAACCGCCGACCTTGCGATCGGCAAGTCCTAGGCACTGAGGTTTTACCCACAGCGCCAACCACGTCCCTTCTTTTATTTATACCAACCCTTAAAACAATCCTAAAAATGTAATCTGTGACTGTAAGTACACAATTAGATGTGGCTGGGTTGTCATCTGTATGGCCTTTCTCATTGACATCTCTTTTTACAGGTTTATTATTATTATTATTAATATTAATACCCCACCCATCTGACTGGGTTTCTCCAGCCACTCTGGGTGGCTCCCAACAGAATATTAAAAACACAATAAAACATTAAAAACTTCACTAAACAGGGGTGCCTTCAGAAGTCTTCTAAAAGTCAGATAGTTGTTTATTTCCTTGACATCTGATGGGAGGCTGTTCCACAGGGCGGGCGCTACTACCGAGAAGGCCCTCACTGCAACTTCTCTTCTTGCAGTGAGGGAACCACCAGAAGGCCCTCGGAGCTAGACCTCAGTGTCCAGGCTGAACAATGGGGGTGGAGACTCTCTGGGCCGAGGCCATTTATACCCTGCTCTCCAGCTCTAAAGGGATTTTCAAGAGTGACTAAAGAATGAAAAGCAGCTATTTAAAACAACAATCATAGCATTTAATGTACCATTAGCAAAAGCAGATAATGCTTTGGTTTGAGTTTGTTCTTTAAACATTTGTCAGCATGCATTTTTTTTTCTTGGTAGAATGTTTCTTTGTATGCTATTTTCACTAATATATGCATATTTATGCACATTTCCCTCTAATATGTCCCCCTGGTTTAGCTGGAGAAATGCACCCCAAAATTCTTTGAAGTGTGACTTTTGAAGGACAGCTGTGTTTCATTGAGTGTATCTTTTCAGGAAGTGTGAGTAGGGTTACATTACAATATGAACTGAAACAAAATTCACATCTACCTGTAGTCTCAGGGTCCATGTATAAGGCATCATTGAGGTACAGTCAGGTAAACAGATGCGGATGGAGGGCATTGATTTACACAAAAAGGAGTGTGCAGAAGAGGACTGAAATGAAAGAGCCAATGAACTCAGCTACTCAGATGCCAAGGAAAGCACTAGAGCAGCAAGTGGGCACTCTGGGAAAGTTTTAGAATTAAAAGTGAAGAATTAAAACTAAATAACCCAATGACAGCTGCAGCTTCAGGTATAGGCTTTATAGTGCACCAGGGCTTGTTGCCTTGGGCCCACCTCTTCCAACAGTTGTTTAGCAGCCCCCTGGGCTCTATTGGTTCTAGATGTATGCTGAGTAGTCTGCTGGTAATGGTGCCCCTGCTCCCTGCCTGGCTCTTATATCAGAAGTGAACTAGGCTAGGGAGAAAAGTGCTTGAAGCAACCAAGCACAGCAAGGAAAAGCTGAGCAGGGAGGATAGATAGCATCCCACCTTCACAAGCTCCTTTTCTAATAAAGTATAGGATACTCACGCATGGGTTTTATTACATGCCTATATCTCTGTGGCCAGCTTACCCTTGACAAACACATGTAACATGCCAATGTGGCCAACGCAAAGAGGAATGTCATGCAAGGACATACATCAGAGAGTCTCAAAGTTGGCCAAAGCTGACTGAATGTTTGGCACTTGGTGAAAATCCTGCCTTTGCTGCAATTTAATGTGTTAAATGGCCTTTCAAAGGGAGGATGAAGCCATGTCCATTCAGCTGGGAATTTATGGAATCATGGAATTTATGGTGATGACCACTGGCTTTGATGGCTTTAAAAGGCCATTAGATAAATTCATGGAAGATCTGTCTCGTTATGGCTTCTAGTTATGATGGCTATATGAAACCTCCAGCCCCAGAGGCACTATGTCACCAAATACTAGTTGCTAGAGGACAGCAAGGAGAGGGGACAATGGCTTTGATGTCTTGCTTATGGGCTTTCAAGAGGCATCAGGTTGGCCCTTGTGGGAAACAGGGTAAGGACTAGGTGGAGCATCAGTTTGATACAGTGGGCTTCTTTGCATGCTCTTATGAATCTAGCCATGGGGGCAACCATCTTTTTTTCCATACAGTAAAGCTACTAGGGACAATGTATGGGAGGAGGGTTGATACAGGGGGTGGGGGCAGCCATCTTTTTCTCTGTACAAATTCCCACGAAGTAAAGATGGAAGAAAGCATTATTTTCCATTCCACCATGTTGTTGTACGTACCACTGTTTCCCACCAAAAACTATACCATTCATTTCAATGTCCACTGTGGTGAAATCTCATAGCCTACATTATTTAATTAGTTGTGTGGGTTATGTTGTTATTGCATTCCTTTCAATGTAAAGGAAACACAATGCAATGGGTGGGGACACAGATGTATTCATATTGAACTGTAGAGCTGGAACGGACTATGAGGGTAATCTAGTCCAACCCCCTGTAATGCAGGAATCTCTTGTGCAGTGTGGGGCTCAAACCCACAACCCTGAGATTAAGAGCCTCATGCTCTATTGACTGAGCTATCCTAAACTAAAATCACATTTGCTTGGTCAATTGCTGTTATGAACATGGGACAAATAAGCAATAACAGAAATTTCAACTTCTGTTTCTGTTTTCGTCAGAATTCCCCAACATTCCTACCAAGAAGTGACTGTATGTTATTATGTTCATAACTTCCTGGGAGCATTTCAAAACTGGGTTGTTGTTTTTGCCACATTGCCATTAAACAGGTGTTAGGTGTTCTAAGCAACTGTAAAATGCTAAAGAGACAACCCTAGGGCTACCTCGTAAGTCCAGTATGGATCCATGCACAGATCAGTTCATTGACTGTGCAACTTCATTCATAGATCTACATTCCAGTTTGTGCATGGGGTCCAAGATAGTGGTGTGTGTGTTTAGGTTTGCTCCAAAATTAAGAGCTAACCAAAATCCTCTTCATCCTTAGGAAGTAGGCCACAATCCACCAGGAATTTCTCTTGTACAATCCCCATTGAAAACAGACTCTTTTATGGAAGAGCAAAAGAACACAATTAACAGATTGCATTAAAGTGCTACCTCTCATACATTGCTGCTCACAGGGTGTCACTGCTTTTTCATTAATGCTGTTGTGTGACATATTTAGAGTCATTGCAAAATGTGAAGGAAGGGGAGGAAAACTCATTTTTGCACATGTAGTCCTTTGTGTTACAGCTTACTTCAGATCTCACTTCCTCCAGGGAAATGGGACCCAGTGAATATTGGCAATCCCAGTGGGATTACACTCTATGTAGCAGGCATCAGATGCAACAGAAAAGGTTTAAAAAACTATAATACAACTTAAGTCTTTTGAATATGATCCCAATCAGTAGGCATCATGTGAATACTACAGTATTTATCACCATGGAAAGGCTGTTCTTTATGGAGTGACTGTGAAAATAATGATACCAAATGGTGCCATGTATTTGAGTTCCTGCTGGTTAAACGTTCCATATTTCCAGCATAATTATATGACATTTGCGTTGAAACAAAGACTGGAATGCATAGTGCATCAGGGGGAAAACTTTGTTTAGCTGAAAAGGATTCCCCCCCCCCTTTTGAAAAGCTTTGGAGATGGAAAGTATTGTACTGCATGGGATCTGCAGTAGAGAGGTGATGTTATTATTTTTAATTGTGATTTATGCTTGTGAGAAGTAAATTTCTTCTGTAGAACAAATTGTCCCTGCTGAACATGTGAGAAACATAATCATTAAAACTGATAAATGGCAATCTCAACAAATTATCACTGAATATTTATCAAGTGTTTTAATTATTGGAAAGTTTGGAGAGCAGCTATTGTGAAGCTGGACAACGAAGTCACACTTGTCACAATTAAACAACTGCTAAAATTCAAGGAAAATAGGATTTGAGGTCTTAAAAAATGCCTCCTAATGATCTAAATCATTTACGATGCTTCTGTTGCTGCTAGTTCGGTCCTTGAGATAATAGGAGGTTTTTCACTTTCAGTTGACATGGATTCAAACACTATTCCCACCTCCATGGGTGCAATTATTTAGCAATTGTCTATTAATGGGCATTCAGTAGAACTAGATTTTTGGAAGAGACCAATGCACAGGAATATAAAAAGGCTGCAGTTTCTATTAAAAGAATAATAGAATTGTAGAGTTGGAAGGGACCAGAAGGGTCATCTAGTCCAATCCTCTGCAATGCAGGAATCCCTTTGCCCAATGTGGGGCTCCAACCCACGGCACTAAAATTAAGAGCCTCATACTCTACAGACTGAGCTCTGATGTCTGTTTGTCAGACTCAATGCTGTTTCTGTTTGGCTTACAGTAGTTTGGCTTCTGTGAAATTATGTATCTCACTGTCTACATAAGTATGTAACTTGTGTAGCTATTTACATAACTTGCATTCAAGTCAGTGTAAAGGAAACATCAACACAATGTTTTTAAAAGTCATTATCATCTGTGGACTTCCAAAGAAAAATAATGATGGTGTAAATCATCCCCAGGATATTCCAAGGGGGCCACAAGTGAAAAATGCGTAAACAGGGGCCACAGCACGAGGCTAGGGGGCCACAGAGGGAAGTGAGAAGTGAAGGAAAAAAAACTTTCTTCTTTTATCGTCTTGGCCAATCACAAGCGGGTAAGGGGGTGGCCCACCAGGGCCTAACGCTCCTTTTTGCCACATGCATTTTCTTGGAGCAGTCCTGGTTTGTTTCTGGCAGAAGAGGGTGATCACTGAGGCTCCTGTTTGACTAGTAGAGCCTGCAATCCAGAACCCCCAGGTAAGGTAAGTGTGGTGGTGAGGTGGCAATGGGTAGGGCTGGGTGAGCTGGAGCTGCTTCTTGCTGCTGCTAGTTCTGGGCCCGGTGGCAGCTTGGGCCTGACTCTGAAAGGTGCAGGGTGCAATCCACCCCAGCGCCTAGCAGATCAGTGCCTTTGGATGTTGCTGAGGGGCTCAGGGCCCATTGGCAGTGTCAGCCCGGTGCTGCAAGGGCTAAAGTGGTGCTTCAGGTTAAGAACAGTTTCAGGTTAAGAACGGACCTCCGGAAGGAATTAAGTACTTAACCCGAGGTACCACTGTATTCATATAGGCCTCTGTATATGCAACCTTGAACACATGGATATAAGATGAACGAATACAGGGGGCAGCTGTTGTGGGATGCTTATTCTTCACTACCACATATAGACAAAGGTTATACTGTGCGTTGGCACAAAGCTTCTGTGTTGTGAACCTTTGATTCCAACACCTGAAAAGGCTTTTAGTAGATAGAATTGCTGAGCTGAAATCAAATTGGTTCCATTCTCATCTCTTCCCATATTGTCTTATTTCATGTTGTAGCACAGAACATGTTAGAACACTGGCAATTGAACAAGCACACACCTTTTCCCAGTTGATTTATTTTCCTATTTTCCTACTCCAATTCAAAGTACCAGACTGATTTCAAAATCACTTCACACAAGAAGACTTTGACCTTGCTTCCAAGACTGTTCTGGGGTGGGGGGGGGAGACCACTAGAGGTGTAGGAGAGAAATTATGTTATTAAATCAGAAGAAGAAAAAGCAGAATGAAAATTACAGGGCCTGTGATTTGATCCCTTTCTTTCTTATTTTATGCTGTATCTAGATTCATTCAAAGGAAAGAGTCCATTGTGAGCCAGGGGTAATATGAATTCAGAACATAAAGTGGGTCAGAATCTAAAGGGAACTGGCATTGGCCAAATGACCAAATCAAAAAAGGGACGTGCTTTTGTTCTTAGAATATATATTGAAAAGTGCGCTTTGCTTTCTTCTATTGACCATCAGTTTTCTATACAAAGGAACTGGTACTGTTTTCTGTACCGTAAATATATGAGTGAAAATGAAAAAATATCTTGTATAAATCTGAGCTCAGAGACATGGTGGTTGTTCAGTACATTACGGACTTACAGAGACTGTATCACAAGACTTAATATTTTTGTGGCCTAAACTATAGGACTATGTGATAGAGGACCTTGGCAAATGAAAGTCAACTTTATTGTCACACTTGTGTATTAGGGTCTCCTGAGATGCTTCTTATGGAAGATATCTATTCGAACAAACAGCACAATATTTGAAATATTTAATATTGTAGTAATATCATATTATCCTTGGTACTCATAATGTCAGCTTGATTTTCAGCAGCATCATTTTCAGTTCATTGAATGTATCTGAGGAAGTTGGTGGTTGCTCACAAAAATGAATGCTAATTTGCCAAACCTCAAAGCTGCCACATACTTGGTTTGCATTTTAATATGGACCTTGCTAATTCACATTTCCTGAACCAATATGTGAATTTAAACACAATTTCTCCAGATTTTGTGATGCAGTTTTCCAACAATTCTACCCTGAAAGGATACAAAAATGCATTATATTAGGGGGAAAGTCTTGCAATGTAAAAGCCCATATATTATGCAAAACCATGTTAAAAATGTGTATATTGGGAGAAATGTGCATCAAAAACATCCAAATGTTTATGCAGAAGTTTGCAATCCAATACGGAAATGGGGCAACCTGAGCTTAGGGTACAATACTGACAAAACCCTCCTCCCAGCCACTGCTGAAGCCTTACAGGCCCATGTAAATGTACCAGGAAATGGATTGGATCCAAATCATCCTGTTCCCTTGACATGGTCCTAAAGAGGGATGGAAGGAGACAGTGATTCCATCTTATTTTTGTCACAATTGGTGCTGTTGCCATTTCACAACAGTTCAAATTCCACTAAAACCTACATTATTTGTCTCGCTATCTGTTATTAATTTTGGTGAGTTTCAGTGGAAGGGAAATGTCAAAAACAAAGCAGAAAATGACGTAGCTTTTTATGTTACATTTGTTAACTAAGAAAACCAATGACAACAACCCCTGCTTGCATTTGTTTGCATGATTTCCATTCCCGACCTCAAACAAACATGTACATCACAGCAATTTCTGTTCCCATTTCAAACAGAGTTATCAAATATCCCTACTCCCAAACCGGGGTGGGGGGATCTGAGACACCTTTTTTCCAATGGGGGGGTGAGAAGAAGAAGAAGAAGAAGAAGAAGAAGAAGAAGAAGAAGAAGAAGAAGAAGAAGAAGAAGAAGAAATGGGTGGCATGAATTCTCTGACTTCCACCCTTCTTGTTAGAGTTTAGCAGGGCTTTGGATAGAATGGCTGAACTGCCTTACATTTTTACTCTCCCTGCTCGCTTCATCCATTTTTGAATTGCAACCTTAAGGAAAGGGGGGGAGAGAAACTAAGTTGACAGATGCATTCCCCACTCTCTCAATTTCTCTCTCACACCCTCTTTCCCTTTCTAAAGCCAAATACATTTGTTTGTTTGTTTGTTTGTTTGTTTGTTTGTTTTTTAAAAAAATATATGCATGAAGGGAGAGGGGACATCAGAGAAACCAGAATTGAGAGAAACTAATTGGATAGGTAGAAAGAAACTTCCAGTATTTTCAAAAATGTTCAGCTGATATCTCAAACCACCCACTCAAGTATAATTCATTGATTTTAATGGCACTCTTCCAGATGAAGTGGATTTTGAGTACTGCAGCTTAAATAAAAGAATCCTTTTCTATTTTCTACACTAGTCCTGCACTTTCAGAAATGAGATTGAAGCTTTATTGAAAAGTTTACCATTGTCATTTCACAATGACATTATGGGATGCGAATGTCCATTGAATCCACTGAGCAGTGATGTTCGCCCTGATCCACTTTGGAGGCAACAGGAGTGTTCTGCAAGTGCTGAAGTATTCTCCCCACCCCCTACGCGTCATAAAGAAAACACTTGCTCAGATTGATCACTATCAGTGTTTGTTCTCTGCCTGTTTATTCCTCAATTGCCTGATGCATGGATGCCATTAACAGCAATATTTTCTTCCTAGGAGTAAGTAGCCCCAGCAAGCAGAGATGAGAGCAAACGCATTGCAGTGCTTTGGAGCAAATTAGATCTGGTTATGTGAAGGAGTCACTGAGTATAACCAAAGCGAAGTCAGAATGTGACATCACATTATCCCCTCTCTGAATGGCTGAACACTTTGATTCTGTTTCCATGTCATTGCCCACCCCTACCCCCAAAACAACAACAACAACAACAACAACAACAGGGAAGTGAATTTTGTCATCAGTACTGAGTATATCATCCCTGCACCATTTTGTTTCAACTGTCACTGTGATAGACTATGGCTATTTATACATCATGGAAGCAATTAGGCTCCCCGCCCCCGACTCTGCAGTATGCAAAGTCTGGTGCACTTGTTACATAAGGCTGACACGTAAAAGGCCCTTCCCATCTCAAACAATCCCCTCTCAACCACTGTTATTCCTAACCAAAGAACTTGCATGTTTTATGATACCAAAATCAAGCTTTTGATGAGGTTACTACTAACTTTTACATATGACCACAGAAGTGGTTTCCAGCAACAGAAATCCAAGGACATGTTGCACAAACATTGAAAGTCAGGCAGGCAGGCAGGCAGGCAAGTATTCCTCATATCTAGTGCATTGTCTAAAATGAAGACGGTGAGATCGTTTTATGCTTTTATCCTACAGATTCCCCATGGGGACATATATTATAATGTCATAGAGAGTTTATTTATAGCTTTAACTTTTCTGTGTTATTTTCCAGTTCCCTACAGAATTACTAGTAACATTAGCATTCTTATGGAAGTTTTGCTTATTCACTCCCAACTTGCACTATGTATAATTGACTGCCATTTAAGTCTTAGCAAGTTTTACTACAATAATTTCCTGTGGTGGAGGGAGGAGAGATGGTACTAAAGCATCTGTTTATGTGCTTGTGCTGCACCCCAGGGGAAGCGGCTCATAAAAAAGAGGTGTTTCACATCTTCTGTGGGCCCATGCCTGACTAAGGGGTCACAGAAGTCACTGGCTTACATCTGGTCTGCTGCAAGTATTGTTTTGTTTCTGGTCTGTTACTTCACAGGCCAGCTTCCACCATGTCCCAGGTTACTCTATAGGTCTCTATAGCTCTTGGGGTGCCTGGTTTAACTCCAGGACTCCTATGTCTTCCTGTGGAGAAAGGGGGCTGGGCAATTCTGGAATGTAGCTATTCCCTTTATGGCACGACCCAGCAGGGCTTAGGGGAAGAGCCTAATGATAGCTTCTGACAAGAGAGTAAGGGCCAAGCCTCCTTCCTTCATGTTAAGGACCATTGCTTGGAGGCCTAGCTATTTCACACAGTTTTCTAGACTTCCACTGCACCTATCACCATCTTCATAGCAAGACCAAGGAAAGGCCCTATTACCACCATCTACTGGCAGCAGTATAATCCAACTTCATTCACAGACTTTCACAGAGCCTCATATTTTTCACAAACCACCATAAAATCGCCAGCACCAAGTCTCAGAGCTTCTTACCCAGAATATTCTTTTAATATCCAGCAAGAGTCTCTGACAGTTACAGTTGTGTTCTCTATCCACCTAGCAATAAAACATATATAACCACAGAACTGTAGGGTTAGAAGGGACCCTGAGGGTCATCTACTGTGACCTTCTGCAATGCAGGAATCTCAAATAAAGCATCCATGACAGATACCCATCTAACCTCTGCTTAAAAACCTCCAAGAAAGGAGTGTCCACAACCTTCTGAGGGAATCTGTTCCACTCTTGAACAGCTCTTACCCTCAGAAAGTTATTCCTGATGCTTAGTCAGAATCTCCTTTCTTGTAACTGGATGTCATTGGTTTGAGTACTACCCCACCCCCACCCCCGAGCAGGAGAAGACAAGCTTGTTCCATCTTCCATGTGTCAGCACTTTAGATATTTGAAGATAACTATAATTTCTCCCCTCAGTCAAGTAAGAGGGAAGAGTTTGTTTATTCTGCAGGTGTTATGTTGAGGAGAGCAAGATTGTGTGCTTATTGCTAAATGGTGAAATAAAGAGATAACTTAAAAGTAATCCGAAATATAATTTTTGATATCCTTTTGTTCACTGTATCCTTAATACCCCCTTTTCTTGTTAAGGAAAAAAACATTCCAGCTATTTATTTCATGGTGTTCACATTATTTTTTCTATTGACTTGACCTTCACATAGCCCATTATGTAAGTTAACACAGTCTCTGCAGGAGTGAGTGGGGCGGGGTGTCATAGCCTTTCCCTTCACCTGGCCTAGCCATTGCATCCTCTTCAACAGTGAAGAGGTGGGATTGTCTGACACTATGGTGCTTGATGGTAGGGGTCATAACTTATTTAAAGGGCAATGATCTGGCAAAGGACTGGAAATCCCCTGCGGCTTATCAGAATGCTTTAAGAAATAATAATAATATAAAGTGTATCCCTGCGAAGGGACGAATGCGTAGTTCTGAAAAGGGCTTCTAACTGTGTTTATCTAACTGTATTTACTCCTGCATTGCAGGAGGCTGGACTGGATGGTTTATTATTATTTGTTATTTTCAGGAATGTCTGAACAGGGCTAATATGGATGGAGCATTTTCTATTTCCTAAAATCTCTCTCTCTCTCTCTCTCTCTCTCTCTCTCTCTCTCTAACACACACACACACACACACACACGAGAGAGAGAGAGAGAGAGAGAGAGAGAGAGAGAGAGAGAGAGAGAGAGGAGTTACTATTTTGTGATGCATTGGCAAAATGCCTATGAGCCTGAGGTCAGGAGAAATTTGCTTTTCTCCCCTTTGCCTTTTTTTAGCAGAAGGGCTGCCAAATGGACATCTGCATTCTTATATCTTATAAATCAGATATTTGAACACTGAGCTGCAGGCAATACCTGGTTCCAAATAAAATGAAGAGACAGAACCTTGATTTTCAGGGAGTAAGTCCATACTATACAGCATCTGTCAAATAGAACGTGGTGCTCTTGTTTAGGGCATGCAAAAACAATATAGTTTGTTACAACGAGGAAGCAAAACAGCAAATGCATTTCATTTTCTGTGAATGTTGGCTGGTGGGCATCTCACTGTTTTGGAATTTCACATTTTTACCATACTCCATAATTTTTAAAAGCACATGTTTTGCCTTTTAAAGCATTTCCTGCCTCATTGCTAGCACGGCTAACTGAACTCTGGCATCATCTAGAATACCAGGATGCCAAAAACAGAGGCCACAGAACTACTGTGATTCATAGTTAGGAGGCTTTTGCTATTACCTGGGTTAATCACAATAGCCCCCAAGTAAGAAAAGATACTGCTATGGGCTTCAGCTCCTGCCTGGAGAATTTTGGAGCAAACCATTGTGGAATGACACATTGTCCAGGGCATTCTGGAAAACATATATAGAATTTATTCCTATGAAATGCATCAAAATGATTTAACCATCAAAACATCAGCAGTAAAATATATATTCAAGAATTGCATATATAAAAGCGAAACCAATTGCATATACAGAACCAAATTCAAATCCATTATAGATACTGAAGCTGCCCTCCTAAAGGAGGTCACAAATGCCAAATTAAGGGCCAGAAGCCAAGATAAAAAGGCATGCCTCCTTGGAGAGAGCATTCCACAAGTTGGGAGCCACCACTGGAAATGCCTGTTTTCATGTTGTTGTCCTCTGAATGACATGCAGTGGGAGGGAGGTCAAAAGAGTAGGTGCCACCACATTGAAGGCCTGATTCCTGAATCATACAGAAGAGACCTCATAACGGCACAGTGATCATAAGAGGTCTGATAATGAATTGTGGCAGGTATCATTCCCCACCCCCAATCTTCTTCATCACCCATATATGATTCAGGTACCAATTCAGTCTGTTTTAGGACATGGCAATGGGAGTAGGTCACCATCTTGTCCTACAACTCTGACAGCAAAATGTTTTGGGCTGACGCTGCATTTTATGGAGCAACTGTTTGTTGTGTCTCCCAGGGAATTAAAATTTACCCTTGCCTCTGGAGTTCCAGATTGCCTATCAATCCCTCCCAGAGTGAGTGACCTTGCAGGATGTGTATCACCCCTGAAGGTGAATCAGCACAAAACCTGAGCATCTTTAATCAGACTTTTAGATCATTGGAGTACAGCTGCTTATAGATTTACAAGTGTTGTCCTTTGAAATTGATCACAAGTCTTTCACCATGGGAAGCAGTGTGCCTAGTCCTCTCTTCCGACATGCACTGGCCTTAAATACTATTCTCAGTCTCAGCACTGTGATACCATTCTTCTAAATTTTATCCAACCAGGAAATGAAATGAGAATGAAAGCTATAACAGCACAGTTTAAAATGTGAGCTTATGTGTTCTGTTTACTGGCTGCAGTCCTATGAACCCAATAGAGCTTCTGAATAAACATGCACAGGATTTCACTGCTCACAGATTTCAATTTTTGCTGTCTCTTTTCTCCAAGGAGTTTAGGATGGCACAAATAGCTGCCCTCTCCCATTTCCGTCTTACAACAATCCTGGGCGGAAGGTTAGACTGAGAAATGGTGACTCAGTTAGTGTCACCCAGTGACTCATGGCTGAGCATTGGCTTGAACCAAAGCTTTTCATCTGACACTCTAACCAATAAGTCAAATTGGTTGCTGAGCAAAGAGGGTGGGCTGCTGGCATTCAGGAAAATGTAGGTATTAGCTTCTGAAGAGAAAACAAGAAAAACATGTGTTGCCTTAATCCTGATAGCTAGTTATCAGCTGAAGGAGTCATGATTCTAGTTTGTTTCAGTTGCTTACTGAAAGTGATGTGTCTTTTGTTTCTGGGTTATTAATCACAATGAATATAAAGTTACTATGGTGGAAACTATGGCCACTGTTCTCCATGGGCCTTATGAATACAGGTGGAGTGGAAGTTGCACATAGAGCTGCCCATGAGTTGAATGTACCTGTGCATGATCATATAAAGCGTTATTGCCATTCATTTGATAATGACCCTTGAAAGGGGGTCCAAAGGAAGTGGTGACTTTCAACACAGCAAAAAGTGTTTTCAGCTTTCTCTGTTTTCAGCTTGCTGCACTCAGCTGCAGTGGAAAACAGTGTCCTATTGCCCATGTTGAAGTAAGATTCCATTGCCCATCCTTTCAGCTGCTGTATGTAGCATGGAGGGGTGGTGGTGGTGGATGTTTTCCCAAACCTAGTTAAATAGGAGTATTCCAGAATTGAATAAGAGACAGTTTTCAACAGTTTTTAGTTCATTTCTGTATTCCCTATATATAACCAATGGATTGAGCCAATTCATTGACGAAGCATCAAAAAGAACACAGGTGATAATTCCTAATGTAATCGCACAGAGGATTCTTTTTGTGTGTGTGGTAAGAAAACACATTCCTGCACATTGGCAAAGCACTACACAAAAGTAATGATGTAGATAGTGGTAAATATGATCCGCTCCCCTCTGCTTTTCTTTTGCAGTTCTTTGTCAATACCTATGCATACATTGATAATGCAGAGAAGGAGAAATCATAAAGTTATCTGAAGGGCATATTGTGCATGCACAGCACTCTCCCCCAATTTTTTTTTTTTGGGGGGGGGAATGAAGCACGAGGAATTTCTACTTTCTCAGAACCACTTTAGAAAAGAAGAATTTCAGAAGCTTCCCTAATTCTAGTTTTTCTCTGTTAATGTGCCACCCACAGAAACCTTACCCTTTATCACTGTATTTGAAATTAGGTAATGTTGTTGTACATGTCACTTCTGTATTGCTTAGTGCACTCT
The DNA here is from genome assembly GCF_964270895.1 of Podarcis filfolensis. NCBI lineage: Eukaryota > Metazoa > Chordata > Lepidosauria > Squamata > Lacertidae > Podarcis > Podarcis filfolensis. Next base: position 46,717,779 of record NC_139611.1, read on the forward strand.
GTTTTTTGCAGATTAAAGATTGCACTGAGGATTGGTGGGTGGGAGGGAGAATAGCATAAAACAGTACAGAATAAAATTAAGCTACTGTGCAGGTAGGCTATCTTGTTAGGTCCATCAGATACAATCTTGATAAATGTGTATCAAATGGAAATATTAACGCTGGAACTTTGTAAGCTTGGGGAGGGGGAATGAAGCGTGCAGCCAAATCAGCAGTGCATTTAACATTTTGGAAAACCTGTTCCTATTTATCACAATCTGGCCCTGATTTGATGCTTTAAAAAACTGTATCAAAATCCAATGGGGTGGTCTTCCGATTTAAAGCACTGTGCAGTGTGAGTCTGATTTATGACTGTGGTTCATAATCCAGCAAGTGATAAGTACATGGATTTCTTTTGGTGGGTCTCTTTTAGAATTTACTAATTCTAAACATGCTTATTTGGAAGTATTGGGTTTGCATATAACATTTCATGTTTTGAGGGATAGCACCACTTATAATTGTTCAGTTGCATGGGTACAGCTATCTTAGTTTTAAGCCATATCAGGATCCAGCCCAAACCCTTAAATTCAGCATTACTGGATCAGACTGCAAGTGCTTCCTGTGAGAAATGCTCAGTCTAATGCTCTCCTTGCTCTGCTTACGTACTACATGTGAGCTGCTTTAAATAAGGAACATTTTAAAGATATTCCCCCTCCACAATATGGAGTGATGTAATCAACTGGGTTAGGTTGGAAGTGGCTCAACAAGCTATTTTACATGCTCTATGTACCTACTTTGCAGACTGTAGGTCAAAGATGGGGAACCTATGGTCATGGGCATAGCCAATGTGGAGGGGAGGGGGCAGCTACCCCCCTAGATCAAGTAAGTCAATAAAAATGCTTAACTAACTGAGGTTCTGCTCCCCCTAACATGAAGCCTACCTCCCTATGCCCGTGGGCTATGCCCATGCCTGTGGTCCTCCAGATGTTAAAACTCCTCTCATCTCTGGCCATTGGCCATTCTAACTGGGGCTGATGGGAGTTGGAGTCCCACAAGTGGACCACATACTCCCCATTGGAGCTGTAGAACATCAATCCCTAGAATTTCTTAGAGCCTGTAGTTCATGGACAAAACAAATAAATCCATTATGATTGTTGTATGCAGTGTGTATCTATCTAGGGGTATCCCCTTTTGGAGGTTTCTATACTCAGCAAGTTCTTCTCTAGTGTTTAGCAAATTAATTCTTAAAGTGAATTCTCATCAAGTTTCTAATTATAATATCTTTAGGTTTAATGTTTGTATTTCAGATGAAAGACAAACATTTTGGGGCCAGTCACAAGAGGCATGAATAATTTCTTCAGAAGCTTATCTAATTAATTACATTCCTCTGTAATGTCTATAAAATTTGAACCACCATCATTCCGTTAATTTAGATAAAAGGAAATCTTTAGTATTTAAATGTGACACTTGGCACTAAGAAACCAATGCATTCATTGTTTATGTATTTTTTTTATCAACTTTAGATAAAGAAAATGCTTTTGAAATTTTTGAATACTCAGTTTGCATGCAACTTAATTCCCCTCCTCACCCTCAGCAAGAAGTACATTATTGTTCCATGTTAAACATATTCATGGTGCATCAATGAAGGCAATTAATTGCATGAAATCTTGCCGACCAATGTGATACATTGCATATTATGATGACCAAGTATACAGAGTTCTCACTCTTTGTCATGGTGCACCTTTCTAATATTCCTAAAAAGAAAGGAAAGGCAGACAATGACTCACTAGCATGTACTTACACTATCCTCTCCTTAGAACTAATCAAATTAGAACTAATGAGGGCTCTAGAATGAGGGACTGTGGTTCAGTGGCAAGACAGATGATTAGCATACAGAAGGTTCAGCTTGCAGTCTACAGCATCTAATAATCAGACTGCACAATACTGAACAGGCAAATAGCCTGACCTGCTAAAAACAAGCATCTTCTGTTGCCCTCTCCAGAATGTATAAGTTGCTAAGCAGAGGGTGAAATCCTGCTGCTTTGGCTGTGTGCTGCTGTTCCTTTCTGGGAACAGGCACACACAGCCAATGCAGGATATTGCCCCATGCTCTTGCCCATCAGATGGTGTCGCAAATCACATCAGCTAATGGGCATGTGGGTAAGGCTTGGGGGAAATGGCCTCATGGATCAACTTGAGCCTCTTGGCCGGCAAATATTAGTTTGTAGACTGGAGGTTACCCACCCTGCCTTCTGCCCTTGCATTCAAAGCCATGATGGAATCACCCATGCCAGATAGATAGCAGGATATTTATTTTCCTAGCTTTTGCCTGAACGTCAGGAACCAGCATTGAGGGTTTGTTAGCTTGCTGCTAATTGGGTTTTGCTCATTGCAGATCGTACTAAGTTAAGAAAGCTGTTGCCCATTTATTCCAATCAATGTCTCATGTAGTTATGGTGGGCACAAACTGTCTTTTTTTACTCCTTCTGTAACAGAAATAGTCAATCTTACCACCTACAACACATTCCAATAGCTTAATAACCTAATTAGCCCATGGATCAGAGGTCCCCCACTACTGTTAATAAGTATAAACTAGGATGAACTGATCAAGATTTTATGTGGGAATACACCCATGGACTAAAATTAAGACATACATCTGAGTAAATATATCTAGCAATTGGGCTATAAAGAGAGATGTGATAAATTATAGCTATTAATGGGGGTCAAAGCTTTTATTTCGACTTTACAGAACCTTAATGAACAAATATTTCAATTCAAAACAACATTTCTGGATGAGATTAATGAACTTGTGTTCTTGCATAATATCAAAATGTACTCTCTCTCTCTCTTCTTTCTTCTTTTACCTACATCAATTCCACTCTTCACTTTTCTTACAAAATCTGATTAGAGTTGGATTGTCTTTCTCCCCCATGCCCCCCTTTTTTTGCCAAGCTGAAATAATAGATGTGCAGTCAGGCTGGCTAATAGAGTAAAATGGCAAAGATAAGCAACGAAATAAATCTTGGTTGTTTACAGCCTTTTTTCCCCATGCAGAATGCCCTTTATCAATAAAACAATGCAAACTTCATCAGAAAAAAGAATCTACCAATTTAGTCCAAGAAGGTCTTCATCAAGCTAATCTCCAACAAACGCTGTTTGCAATAAGGATTTATTTGCTGTCTCCCTTTTGTGAAACTGCTGCCCATTCTTCTTTATCTTTCCCCCTTGGCCATTGGATAAAGCAGCCCAATTATTGGAAGCAGAAAAGGCCCAGCAAGCTTTCAGCACAGAACTGTCTGTCTACCTTGGGTCCTTTATGTCATTAGTATGAAATGAAGTGTGCTTACCTCTCTTTTTTCTTCTTTTCCACACTGTGTTTTTCTTCTCTTAGGAAACCCCAGTCAAATATCTCGAGTGCCTGTTGCTATCAAAGTTCTCGATGTAAATGACAACGCTCCCGAACTTGCATCAGGGAATGAAGCCTATTTGTGTGAAAATGGAAAAACCGGAAAAGTAAATATTTCTCTGTTGTCCACACTGTATAGTGGGTTTGCCCTGACCCCAAAAAACCTTCCCTGTTCCCTGTCTGTTAATGTGAGTTAAATATTTTCCCTGATTATGCGTGAAATTGAAAATAGGAAGGTATCTTATACTTAGACCAAGCGAGTCACTTGGTACTGTATAGACCATGAGTAGCCAACACAACTCTCTCCAGATGTTTTGGCCTCATTCTCCCAGGGTCAACATGGCCAGTGATCAGGGTACCATATGTGACACTAGGGCAGCTACAGGAACCTCAGGCCCAAATGTGGCCTCCCATGCCTCTCTATCTGGCCCTCAGAACTTTCTATAGGCCATACCCCTCCAAGGCCCTACTTCACATCACAAGTCTAGCTGGAATGTGTCCTTGAACTCTGATAATGTCTCTTGCTTGTCTTGATGGCACATAGGGAGAAGTGTGCAAATGTGTTAGAAAATAGTCTAGAGTACAAAGGTAAACAACAGGCTAATTTCTTCACCAGTTTCTGCCTCTGGTCTTGTCCACCACTGGTACGTGGATTTTGCAAAGCTTTCCAGAATGGAATGCAGCCCTCAGGCTGAAAAAGGTTCCCCACACCTGTAAGAGGGAATGGGAGTTTATGGTATTCCTAGACAGGAAGTGGAGGAGGGTAGTTAGGCAGAGTCAGGCTTGCACTCCTGATAATCTTTCCTGCTCTACACTCAAGGAATGATTTAGTTGCACATTTCTTGCTGTCTGTGCTACTGTGACATGAGCTCTGTTCACACAATCAACATACTGAGAATGAAGGTGAATGAAGATGACTTGAACATCATTCCAATCTCCATGTGTTCATTTAATGACATGAGCAGATCTTACACATGCAGAGACTGAATGTAGGCTGTCTGCACATGATCAGGAATTGTTTGCATGCTTTCTGCATGGCCAAGCCTAAACATCTATGGTTTATGAACAAGAAGAGTCTATGTACATGGCTGACTGAATGGGTATATAATTCAGGGGCAAGGCTTGAAACCACTAGCCTGCCATTAAATCTACCTATTGTGCAGGTCACATGAACAGACATATCTGCCCCCCCCAAAAAAATGGCCACAATTGTTCTGGATTTAGATAAAAAGGGAAAATGGAGCCTTTTTAAGACAGAATTGTTCACCATCTCTCTGGTATAAGTAGAAGTTGTGGGATCATGATATTTCACAGTTTCTTAGAAAAACTGTTTAAGAAAGGGTGAAATAAGGCAGGAACAAGGTGGAAAGGAGAATAGAAGAGGCCCGGGCATATAAGGGAGAGAAATGTTGAACAACTCCTCTACCCTATCCTAGAAATCTGGATCCACAGTGCCTGCCTTGTCCATCATTCAGTTTGGAGTTGTGTTGAATGATGTAACGGAACCTAATCTCCTAGGAAGCAATATAGCACAAATGAAACAGAATCGTTTTTATTATCCAGCTTGTGAAGACGCTGAGTGACAGAAATCCGGAGCTTTGTAGCTACCTCATTTATTTCTGGGTAGTGACATTTTAATTTAAATAAACAGCAGTTGACAGCATGACACTAGAGTTGTTAATCCAGCTATTCTTGTGCCTCGTGGGTGTTTGGCATTAAATTCACCATTTACCAAAGCAGCTTACCTGATAATAGAGTTAGAATTTGTTTCTTATTGTGGGCCTATACAAAAACTATGTGTGCCAAGATTTGATTGTTGCAAACAATCCACATTTGCACCTTCCAGCAGTCATTTCTGCAGCTTCTTCCTGTCCTGGTTACCCAGTTTATAATAGTAAACAGTCTATCAAACCACTGAAGAGTGAGATTATCGAAATGTGGCTCCTAGTAAGTACCAGGCGTTCATTGAACATCTACTGAAGTCCAGGTTCCAATGAGGTGGTGTCAGGGCTCACTGTGCATCTGCTGAGGCCCACACTCAGCAGGGACCCCAGTGCTAACCCCTGAACACCTCCATCCTGCTTTCCTTCCTCCTGGTGATCACTGTCTTTCCACTTCTCCTATCTAAGCAAGTGAACAGTGTCTAGAGGAAGAAGATCAGAAATGTTCTTGCCTTACCTTCACATATTCCAGAGCCTGGGGGCAACCACTGAAAAAGTTCTCTCATGTGTAACCTTTTGCCCCATCTCAGATAACAGGAGAACTCTATGGATAAAAATGTAGTTGAAATAGCTGGAATAAATTCTAGCTACAAAGCTGGCAGGGATGTAACAGCGCTCAAGTAAGTGGACATGGGGTGAGGGTGGGGGATACAGCCATGACTTCATCAACTACTTCATTAACTGACTAGTCTCATAAAATCCTTGTCAGAAAGAGAAAAAGATCTGAATGAAAGCTCTGTGTTGCAACTAGATCCTGCACACTAACCCTTTCTGCTCTTGTGGAAATTTCAGTTTGTGTTTGCTCAAAATGAAATTTTAGAGAAATAACAAGAAAAGCTTTATTTCAGCTGTTCATTGCTTAGGGCTAGATCAAGTAGCTGAACATTCTCTTTGCATATATGTGTGTGTGTGTGTGTGTGTGTGCGTGTGTGTGTGTGTGTATACACACACACACACACACACACACACACAGTAGTACCTCGGTTTTCGAACATCTCAGAAGTCAAACGTTTCGGTTTTCGAACACTGAAAACCCAGAAGTAACGTCTTTGGTTTTCAAATGTTTTGGAAGTCGGATGGTCTACCAGAACGGATTACGTTTGAAAACCGAGGTACCACTCTAGTCTGAACAAATCAATGATAGGAGTCAGATGCAGGAAGGTAGCAGTCCATTCAGAAAGAAACATTAATCTCATTTTTGAGTAGAATATGCCACACTCTCCCCAATATAGCCTCCTGGTTGCCATAAACCAGGGGTGGAGAGCAGAGGTGAATCTCCAGGCACTGGGGTGGAATCCTTAGTCTATCATCTCATGGGAGGGGGTGAAGTGGTGCCCCACCTCCACTTCAGAACAGTGTGACCACAGGTCAGAGGTGTCTAGTTGGAAGTCTCTGTCTAAAAGCCAAGGTGTGTGACAAATGGGTCATAGAGCTTCGTTCAGCAGCATGGAAGGGCCATCAATTTAGACCTGCGTCTTGTGATGGACCCATTAAGCCCATGATCGACCCTGTCATGCCTCAGCCATCTACCAGAAGGCTGGGAGAGATATGCACCCAATGCCTAAGCCAAATTCTACCTATATCTGGAATCAATAGAGTTGTGGTCAGTTTAAAATTGCAGAATATTGTCCTTGTCCAGTTTGTTTACCTCCTTAGACTAGGCCTTGCTCTGAGGGGAGAGGTCACTGCGAGTGGGACTGCAACTCTTAACTTTGACCTCTTTTGCACTTGTGCTTTTTCTTGTTCCCCTTTTCTGCCCTCCCCCCCGCTGCCCTTTTTTAAAAAAACTCTAGCAACATTACTGGAATGTTCATGGTAGGGCAGGGTGACACCCATTTGGGGATCCCAACCTTATATAGCAATCCAGTGCTATATAAGGATAGGGGAGAAATTCAGTTCACATTAAAAGGCAAAGCTATCAAATTCACACTTTCTGAAACAATATGCAAAGTGAAACAGCCATCTTTCATAATTTAAACTTCTCTGTATTTTGAAATGCAGTTCTCTGGCCGGGTAATGTGTACGAAAATTCATTTACTAGGTAAAGTATGTATATAGATGCCTATATCAGTGAAAATAACATACAAAAATGCATTATATTAGGGGGATTGTTTTGCAAAAATGTGTACATTAGGGAAAATTGCACACAAAATGTGTTTATCGGAAGAAATGTGCACTCCAGCATTGATGAATTTTCATGATAAAAAAACAGCACTTGCCAACTGAATTGGAAATGTGTAGAACTGAAGACTGCAAAAAAAATGATAAAGTGGCGGTACCCAAAATTTACAGGATAGTTGTGCACCAGAGTGCCAAGAGAGAGTGTGAAGTGGGTGGGTGTTTTACAAAGAAATCAATTTCAAATGCAGATTCAGCATAGCAATCATGTGGGAGGAAAAATAATACAAGAATAAACTGAATATAGAGGCGCTCCTCTAGATCTGAATTCTCTTGTGTCTTCCAAATAAATTCTTGATCATCTGACACAAAGAAAGAATGTGATTGCTTTCTACTATCTGAATACATTTACAGATTTGTAGGTTAACTTAACAGCTAAGTTAAATTGAGTTTGAATCACCTTAGGGGACTTGATTACATCTCAACCTCTTAGAAAACCTTATTTGCAGTCTGTAAATATACTGAGTGAACCATCTAATGCAGTTCATTCCTCCACGTGTTCTATTTTGGGTCCTGATATAATTGAGAGTGGCAACCACGACTGCCGGTGACGTGACAGAATGCATTAAAAACTGTTGATGTATAACACTGCCAAATGAATTCTTCTTGCTTTTATTCTGAACCCATAATAGCAGAATGCTAATCTCAGATCCACTGGAAAAGCATGTCACTTTCTGATTTGCATTCTTTACACAAATCTGCAAATTTTAAAAAGGGCTGCTCCCCACCCCTTTCTGCTTTTCTACCGGCTCACACCAGACAAATTTACTTTGTTTTACTTATTGTTTAACAAAATTCATATAAAAATTGACTGTAGTAAAACCTCTAAGAAGTTTACAAAAACATAAAAATGATAAAAACAGAGTTAAAACAGTTAAAAGATTTAAAGAGAATTTAAATTAACAATAAATAAATAAATAAACAAATAAATAAATAAATATTGTCTAGCAGCACCTTATAAATTATTATTATTAGTCATTTTGGACTCACATCTGTCCATGGAGGTGCAGGTCAATTCTGTATCCAGGGCAGGTGTCTACCAACTCCACCTGGTACGCAGGCTGAGACCCTACCTGCCCGCGGACTGTCTCGCCAGAGTGGTGCATGCTCTAGTTATCTCCCGCTTGGACTACTGCAATGCGCTCTATGTGGGGCTACCTTTGAAGGTGACCCGGAAATTACAACTAATCCAGAATGTGGCAGCTAGACTGATGACTGGGGCAGCCGCCGAGACCACGTAACACCGGTCTTGAAAGACCTACATTGGCTCCCAGTACGTTTCCGAGCACAATTCAAAGTGTTGGTGTTGACCTTTAAAGCCCTAAACAGCCTCGGTCCTATATACCTGAAGGAGCGTCTCCACCCCCATCGTTCTGCCCAGACGCTGAGGTCCAGCGCCGAGGGCCTTCTGGTGGTTCCCTCATTGTGAGAAGCAAAGCTACAGGGAACCAGGCAGAGGGCCTTCTTGGTAGTGGCGCCCGCCCTGTGGAACGCCCTCCCATCAGATGTCAAAGCGATAAACAACTACCTGACATTCAGAAGACATCTTAAGGCAGCCCTGTTCAGGGAAGTTTTTAATGCATCACATTTTAGTGTATTTTTGGTCTTTGTGGAAGCCGCCCAGAGTGGCTGGGGAAACCCAGCCAGGTGGGCGGGGTGCAAATAATAAATTACTATTATTATTATTATAGGTCAACTAAGTTTGTTCTGGTATAAGCTTTCGTGTGCATGCACACTTCTTCAGATACCTTCTTCAGATGCATGCACGCAAAAGCTTATACCTGAACAAACTTAGTTGGTCTATAAGGTGCTACTGGATAATTTTTTATTTATTTTTATTTCGACTGCGTCAGACCAACATGGCTACCTACCTAAAAGTAAAAAAAAAGAAGAAGATTTTTCAACACTGATGTTTCTGAATAGGCTTGCCTGATCAAAAATATTTTAAGCACACCTCAAAAAGAATACAATGTAGGTGCATTCCTGACTTGAATTGGCAGGGAGTTCCAAAGTGTAGATGCTGCCACACTAAAAGAACAATTTCTTATAACTGCAGGAGTATTATATGGCAACAGTAATAGTGTCTGAAGAGGTCAAGTGGGCATATGCGAGAAGCAAAAATACCCTATATATTTTTCACAGAAACTCAAGGCATCTTACAATCTACAACACAAAAACCACAGTAAATCATAAAACTATCTCTGTTTAAATAATGACTAGTGACAATTTGGTGCAGGGTTTTCAGAAGAGAAACTAATACAGTGGTACCTCAGGTTACATATGCTTCAGGTTACAGACTCAGCTAACCCAGAAATAGTGCCACAGGTTAAGAACTTTGCTTCAGGATGTGAACAGAAATCATGTTCTGGCGGCGCGGCAGCAGCAGGAGGCCCCATTAGCTAAAGTGGTGCTTCAGGTTAAGAACGGACCTCCAGAACGAATTAAGTACTTAACCCGAGGTACCACTGTACTGCCGACTCCAATCCAGACTCTTTTTCTTCATTATATGAAAAGAAAGATCAAGGCAATGTACAACAATGTGAAAGAACAATAATGTGATGACTGTTTCTTCAAATGTTATTCTTCAGACCATCACCTCACCACCACCAAGGCACACTTTTTGCTTATGCAGATTGTTCTGGCAATTCACAGTGCTGCATATACTGAAAGCAATAAATTGTGGAAAACATTATAATGACAGGTCAATCACGAATGCCCCCCTCCCTTTCATTCTCTTGTGCTGTAATCTCCATGCTGCAAAGTGCCAAGGAGTTACTATAATAATGGTCATTCATTAAGCAGTCGTTCAGCACACAGAGAAAGAGATAAATATGACTTACCTTTAGCACAGCAAAAGAAGAAGAAGAAGAAGAAGAAGAAGAAGAAGAAGAAGAAGAAGAAGAAGAACAGGGCACCAAAAAGGTCTTGGGCCTTTGCCAGAGCCCACATAGCAGGAACACTTGCAGATGCCTGCATGACATCATATTTGTATATGTGGTAAAATGCTTCACTGTATGCATTGCATGTGCATAAAGGTGAGGTGAAGGTTGCTATGGGAACCTGAAGTCTTAATTTCTTGACTTGAGTATCTGAAACAACAAACTTGGCACACACACACCCAACACTATTTCATATGACATCCCACATAACTTGGAGGAAAGCAGCCGTGTTGAAGAGAGTTAGTAAAAGAAAAAGCAAATGTGAAGATGAGTGAGAATTGCAACTTCTCGTGTAAGTTTGGTGGAAGATTTTAATGGAAGCTTATAACAGAGATTCAGGAGATTCAAGCATTACATTTAATAAGACTCCGTCTACTCAGTTACTCAGCCTAATCTTGCCTTAATCTTAGGAAGATTAAGTTGGGGAGATGGCATGATAGAGGTTTTGTAAAATTGTGCATGCTAGGGAGCAAGTAAAAGATACATTTCTCCCTCCCTCATAATACAGCAAATGGAGCCCTTCCATTAAATCGGCCGACAGTAGAATCAGGACAGACACACAAAAAGTACTTCTTCAGACAAACGCAAGATGTGGTGAAGCTGGAAGTGGGCATGAAAGAGAAAGTTTTAAGCAAGCGTCTAAGGCATAGCACCATAGATCAGTGGAGGCTGGTTCATTAGGCCAATGGGGCACTGTCCCACTAACCTCAGTCTGCCCTGAAGACAGCCTACACCTGCCTGCCTCAAATGTCTCTTATTAAAGATGCAGGCTATGTTTTCCCAAAATCCTCTGGATTGTTCTCAGATAGTTTCCAGATTAATTTTCATACTGAGATGCGATGAGCATTGGAAAGTGGGTGCATGGCTAGTTAGGTAGATAACACTGGAGCCAAAATGTCACAGAATGCAAGCAGTTATAGCCTTTGGCATTTCTATGCAAGGACAAAACAATATATGAAATAAGCTGAGAAATTATTCACAACAGCAGTAATTGGTGAGAACACAATCTTCCTACCTTCGCTGTGCTAATTTAACACCTGTCAAAGGACACAACGTTAATAAACAGTGAAGCTAATAGCAACTACTCATCCAACACACTCACTGTTGCAGAATTGCTGAACAGGGAACACCTGGAGCTTCTTAGCGATTAATGCGGGGCACAACACAGCTCAAGTTACACACTTTTAGGCTGCAGGCTCCATCATACTTGCTCCAAATTGAGGCCCATTGAAACCAATGGGAATTACTATGATGCAAATTTTATTTATTTATTTATTTACGGCTATTAGCCCATAAAATATGTACAAACATAAAAACACAGAGACATAAAAACAGATATATCCGACTGCAGAAAAAATGGTTAGCACAGGGCTGTTATGGTTGACTTAATTTTGCAGGAAGTGAATTATATGCTTATCCCCTCCCCCTACCCGAAATCAAGAGAATTTAAAAAGTGCTTAGCTTTGGCAATGATCTCTTGCTAACATCTGCTGAAAAAGCTGCTGTAAGAAGGTACAGGAGCAAAGGCTTGTAAAGTTGGCAATCCTAGATAAGTCTAGTTTTATCATGGGTTGGATCCAGACTAATTATTTTAGCTGGATTTAATTCTCATTGAAATTAATGGGGCAAGTTAGTCATTACTTGTGCCATTGATTTCAGTGGGAACTATGTCCAACAAACTTAGTTCACATCCCCCTCAATTAATTTACTCGGAAGTGACTGATTTAAACTTACAAAACAGTCCTATAAATATTTACTCAGAAATAAGTCTCCTTGAGCTTAATAGGGCTCACTTCCAGGTAATTGGATGTAGGATTGCAGCCATAACTTTCCCCCCTTTCTATGTGCAGTTAAGTCAAACCTGTGAACTGATTTTGATTTAGATAAAACTTTTTGTTTTCTTTATCCTGTTGTAGGTCATTCATACGATGAGAGCCATTGACAAAGATGATCCTAAAAATGGACACTATTTTGTTTACAACCTTCCACAGGAAATGACCAACAATCCAAATTTCACAATTGAGAAAAATCAAGGTAAATATATATAATGCATAAATATAACACAACAGAGTGTCATGTGCCATGTTTTATTTCTTTCTGCTTGCTTTGTTCTGTTTATTTTGCAAATGTCTCTTTCTCTTCACAAATGAGAATTGGGCTTCAGTCTTTTTCAAAATGTCTGGGACTGGTGCTGAAAGTCACAACTTGGGTTAGAATGATTTTAAGATACGGTAGTCACCAAGGAATTTAAAACTTCCTAGGACAGATTTATCTTCTAATTGGATTGTGGCTAATTCTGAAGTGCTGGAAATATCTAGTGTATTGATTTTTTTTGTTAACGTCAAGTACGGATCAGCATATTTCCCCTGTTCTGTTCCTTCTCTGTTCTGTTGGTTAGGTCTGTTCTCCATTCCACTCCTTCTGAATTTTTATGTTACAAGAACATTTTTTTAAAAATGCATAGAGGAAGTCACTGTTTGTGTGTTTGGAATGTGTCACAAAGAAGTCTATGTATATATACAACAGCATATACAGTGCTATTTTTTCTAGGAAAAGAGGTGCCAGAACTCACCAGGAATGCCTCCCTTGTTTTCTTATAATGGCAATGGCACCCACCTGAAAGGTGCTGGAACTGAATTCTGGTGAATTCCTGCTGGAAAAAAGCCCTGAACATATGTAGGGGTCTTTTATATTCTGAGTGATAGTGGAAAAGGAAGGAACACATAGGTGTGCATAGCCATTTTCTTTCTTCATTGAATAAGTAGTTTTATATAAGCTACTGTTGAGCTTTCACTCTAAAATGGAAGGTGTAGAAATTTGTGATTAGGCTGGACATATAACAGCTTGGCATTTGGGCCTCTAGAAGTAAATAAGGAACGGAATAACAATGAAAAATATGTACTATGTTATGATATTGAAATTGTGTGCTTATCAATTCAAAGTGCTGCTTTTAATGTATAAAGTCTTGTGCAGTTCAGGATTCAAATACCTCTAGGACCACCCCTCACCACATGAACTGACCTGGACCCTGTGATCATTGTCTGAGGTCCTTTTCCTTGTGCTTCCTCCACAGGAGGCCTGGAAGGTGGCAATATGAACATAGCCCTTTCAAGCAGTAGCTCCCTGCCCGTGGGATGCTCTTCCCAGGGAGACACACTTGGCTTTTCCCTTTCCCTTTCTCATTTCCCTTTACCACATATATCCCCAATCAACCACTTCAGTCAATGGTACTGACACAGTTACAAGTACTACACAATACCTGTTCCGCATTTGTAAGAACTTGATATTTTAGTGTGGCAGCACCTACAGTTTAGAACTCCCTATCAATTGATATCAGACAAGCGCCTTCAATGTATTCTTTTCAGTGCCTGCTAAAAACATTTTCGTTTGGACAAGGCTACACAAATTTTCAGAAAGCTGATGCAAGATTTAATCTGTTTTCAATCTATTGTTAGTTTAACTTTACAAAAGTCTTAAATTATTCTTGTTCATTCTTCTTATGGATAATTTCATTGTTTTATCTTTTTTTGTATACCAATTTGATGCTCTTAACAACCAAGCAGCGTGTAAATTTTATGAACTAAATAAACAGACCCATTGAAAATAATAGACATGACTAACTTAGGTCCCTTAGGTGGGTTACTCTGAATATGACTAACATTGAGTAACACTGAGTCAAAGGACTCAGTGACTCCTCAAATAGAAACCTATCTTGACGCAAAGCCAGCTTGAGTAAAGGAGAATTAGTATCAAGCATGTACTAAAAAAGGGAGGGGGGCAATAAAGTTGTTAGGTCAGCAAAGTTTGAAGGACAACTTACCTTAGCATTGCCATTTGAAAAGGAAGGGCACACTTTAATCCTGTCACACTCTAGAATTGTCATTTCATTCACACCGTGGAAGGAAGAAGACAAATTTGGATCCCTTTTCTACTGTCATTGAGTTATAAAATTTACCCTGGCCTCATTTCCTGGCACACAGATTTACTTGAAGGTCAGGCAGCAAATGAACAGTAAACAGTCTTGAAAGATAATTTTCTGAATGTGTGGATTGTCACATTAGGGACTGCTCTTCATTGGTTTGATTGATACAGTCGCCAGCTGCACTTAAGTCCCTTAAGCAGTGCATATCCATGGATGCCTCGTGCGTTGCATGTGTGCTGATGTGCAGCTGACTTGCTGAATCTTCACTCTGCCTCCAAAGCACCATTTCAGATTTCACTGGATTGGAGGGGAGGGTGAAGAGAGGAAAGCAGGGAGGGCAAAAAGGTTTCATGAGGCAAGATTCTCAGTCAATGTTTTCAGTCAAGGTCTGCTCTTTTATTTATTTGTTCAAAATTATTAGGTTGTATCCAACTAAGCCCTACTCAGAGTAAATCTATTGAAATTAATGCACTTAAGTTGCCCATGTCCATTAATTTCAGTGGATCTACATCGAGTGGGACTAGCCTTGGCAAAAAAACGGCATTTATTTTTAAAATGGAAGAATGTGGACTAATATGGGGCAAAGCTAAAGATTTTGCCAGCAAAATGGCCCAGTCTTGTACCATCAGGATGTGTCTTCCCCACCCCCTCATAATCAGGGGAGCAACATTTTTGCTTTGAAAGGCAACATTTTATCATGAGTCACATATTTAAGGGTGAATCAAATGCACCAGTACAGAATGGGAAACACCTTGGCTTAGTTGCAGGGGCTGTAGTTTATCATAAGAAGGTGAGTCAGCTATTTGATGTAGCTGCAAAATTGGCTAAGGCAACTTGCAGTTGGGTGTTGTGGTTAGAATGTCGCCCTAGAACCAGGCAGACCAGGGTTCAAATTCCCCACTTGGCCAAGATGCTCACTGGGTGACCTTGGGCCATTAACTGCCTCTCAGTCTAACCTACCCCCACAGGCTTGCTGTGAGGATAAAATGGGGCGGAGGAAAACTATGTATGCCACCTTGAGCTCCTTGGAGGAAAACTGGGATACAATTATAAATGCAATAAATAAAACCAAAGCAAACAAACAAATTCTAGAACCATTGTTTTTTTTTAAAAAAAAATCACATGAATAGCTCCATCCCCTCACCCACTTACCACTAGTCAGACCTCATCTGGAGGAATGGGACCAGTTTCCTGCATGTAAAGACATAGACATACTGGAATAGGTTCAGAGGAGGGAAATAAAGATGGTCACGGGTATGGAAAACAAGGCATATAAGGAAAAGTTCAAGGAAATGGACATGGATAATCTGTGGAAGAGAGGGTTTTTTGTGGGGCAGGGAGGTGGCAGTGACATGAAACCAGTCTTCAAATACGTGCAGGATTCTCTGAAGCCCTGTAGGCAAGACACCAGCTAATTTGAAGACTGGGAGAAATCATGTGATGGTAAGAGCAATCTTCAGTCAATGTGTTGTTGAATGACAACTCCTATTGTCCCTGAGCTTTAGTCATGTTTACTGAGGCTGATGCGAGTCAAACAACATCTGCAATAGCCACATTGGCTATTGCTGGCCTCTTCCTTAATGGAGGCCTTCATATACATACCAGGCAGTAATCTGTTGCTGATACTCTAGATTTCAAGAATCAAAAAGTATCAATATCTGTTCCACCTTCTATGATACTTTGAATCATAGAAGGTTGTTGACCATACTAATTCTGCTCAGTTAGTTAGTTCTACTCAAAGTAGTCCCATTGATGTTAAAGGACATGATTAACTTTTGTTCATTAATTTCAGTGGGTTCTGCTCTGAGTTGAATTTAGTTGGAACCCTACATTCTACATTATACTGAAATCAGTGGAATTTAACTTCCATGTAAGTGTCTAGAAACAGCAAGCTAGTGTGACAGAACATGCAAGTCATTTGAATTTCTCTTTGAGCTTTGTGAGCAGTCCATACCACTTATTAACCTTCCCCCTCCAATCTGTTGCCCTTCTGAGGTTTCCTCCTCATCCCAACCAAAGTTGTTTGCAGAATGGCACAGGAACACAGACCTCTATAATTGTTTATATCCTGCAACAAATATGTGCAATGCTATTTTTGTGTGACTAATTGTACTGCATTAAGGAAGTAACCTTTTTTTCTGGAAGAGCAATGTCAAAGCCTGCTTGCAGAATGGTATGCTGTCCTTTTCTTAATCATCATTATGTTTCTAATGGGTTTTGATGCACACATATTGAAGGATACCCTTGTCCGTAAAACAGCTCCTTGGTTCCTGGGTTATAATTTCTATTTCACTTCAAATTAATGTTGAATGATTTTATTTTTTTAAGAACACTAACTTCCTTATTGTAGAATACACACAAACACACACACACATTTTATTTTAACATCTGTGGAGCCTGTGGCCCTGCAGACACTGGAATTCATCCCTGGTGTCTAGGGTGTGGGTGTGGGTGGCTGGGTGTTCACATGCATGCATGTTCTATGAGATACTCTGATTTTGACCTCTGAGGTCTTATGTGGCACAGGGCCGCCTCTTTCAATATGAACCAACCTGGACTCTGCAATCTTCATCTGAGGCTATTTTTAGTGTACCTCCTCCATGGGAAGTCTAGAGGATGGCAACATGAGAATAAGCCTTTTCTGTGGTGGCTGTGCATTTCTGGAATGCTCTATCCCAACTTGCCTGGCACTGTCATTGCACCAGGCAAAAACATGCTTTTTTTCATCAGGCATTTGGCTTTTGATTATTTGTGGCATTTTTGCATGTGCAGGATGTTTTAACTTTGGTATCCTTTTTTAAAAAAGAACAATCTTTTGGGTTATTTTTCTTTAATGCTGGTTTTAATGCATTTACATGTTTGGTTTTTGCTTAAAACATTGTAAATTCTTTTGATCTGCCATGTGAAAAATACAACAACAACAAATGATGATGATAATAATAAGAAGAAGAACAGGTTGCAGTATACTCCTGCATACCCATCCTTCAGCATCAGCAAATTAAAAACAGTTAAATTATAGTCACAGGAATAGAATGGCTCCTGAAAACACATTTCAGGTGTCAAAGGCCAGGGTACAGAAGTGCATTTTCAGTTCTATTTTATACATTTTATGTACATTTTTATCTAATATATGCATTTGTGTATGCATTTTTTAGTTTGAGATCTTCATCACAAACTTGTAAATGTGCATAATGAAGGACAGCTGTGTTTCTCTTTGCATATTGTTTTGAGTAGTGTGAATTTTCTAAGTTTGCAGTGAACTAAATTTCTTATAAGGCTTGCATTTCCTGGGTAAAGTGAATGCTCCTGAATTTCTAAGGGATTTCATTGGCTGCTCTGCTTTTTTGCCTAGGTAAGAGAGCTGGGTGACCACAATTTTGTGAGTAAGAATGAATTTTAGGTTCAATTATCTTCCTTATCATACTAACATAATCTTGGCAGGGATCCCCAACCTTGTGCCATGGAGAGCTGAATATTCTCATAAAGGAGAGGAAATATGCAGAATTGCCATTTCAATTTCCATTCCACTTATGTGTCCATAAGGCATCAAATTAGACACAAACATCAGTGGCTTTTGAGACAAACAGCTTATCAGGTGGTAGAATGGTTCTTGGGCTGTACCAATTTAGACATAGCAGGTGTCACATGGGTAGAGCTTTTCAAGCACTGTGTCAGTTTAGGCTGAGTGACTGGATGCTTCCTACTGAAATAATATTCATGCACACAGAAATTAGGTTAGCAGAGAGGCTAGGTTAAGTGTTTGCTATGTAGGGAGCTTTATTTATATGAGGGAGTTTTCAATCATTCAGTCCCTTTCCCACCCACTGTCTGAAGTGGATAGGAATAGTTTTATCTTGTGATACACAGTTTGTCAAACGAGCCTCTTATTTTACCACAGGTAGAATCAATCAGCAGTTATTCGAATGAATTATAGGCACTGTAAATGCAAGCCTTCCCACAGATTCAAGCGCCAGGATCCCCAGGTGTATGAAGTTGCTTTATAAGAAAATAGACCAGTGGCACATCTGGTCCTGTATTATCTACTCTGACTGGCAGTGGCTCTCCAGGGTTTCAGGTAGACGGGTTTGCCATTACATGCTGCCTGGTCCTTTTAAATGGAGAGGACAAGGATTAAAGCTGGGACCTCCTGCATGCAGAGAATATGCTTTGTCAGTGAGCTGCAAAAGAGTTTGGCCAGCTGTTGGTTTGAAGGGCCCCTTGGCACTCTTTGGTGAGGCCCCTTCGCCACTGGCCTTCACTGTCAACAGTAGCAAAATGCAGCAGAGCTGACATTTTAATTTCCCACGAATACTCTAGAGTAATGCTACATTGGGGGCATTGTGAGGAATTAAAGTTGCAGCTCGACTTAGCTGCTGGACAGAGAAAATAAAACAATATTGAGCTTTGCCAGGGTGTTTGGCCCTGAGAACTGTCCAATGATGCCAGGTGCTGATGCCAGTCCTGGCCAGTGGTGAGAGGAGTTAAGTAGCATTGATATGTATGTGGGATGTGAAGAATCATTCGTTTCACCTGCTTTTTGAAATACATTGGCTTTGAAATACATTTTAGAACAGGGTAGAAAGCCCTTTCCAGCCAGAGGGCTGCAACCTTGTGAGGGCCGCTTGCCAATAGTGGGCAGGGCCAGAGGAGAAAAATGGGTGGGACAATGGAGACTATTTTTTGCCCATTGTACAGTAGGCTATATCCCAGACACACAAGTGTCAGGTGTTTCTTCACACACATACAACTCTCCATCTAGAGAAGCAAGAGGTATGATCACAGTTCCAAATAGGCAACATCACTTGAGGAGATGCCTGCTCCTTGTGATATTCGTAGAAAATGTTTATTCTACAACTCCTTTAAGCAGAACAGATGGCCACTTCTCAGACCAACAATTGAATGCAGACAAATCAGGCTGTGATATGAATCTCTCTCCCCTCCCCACCTTAACTCTGCCAACAGGGCTTTTGTGATTAGTGAAGATACCATCTCTTCCCCAGCCCTGCTACACATGATGAAGGAGGTAATAGTTGGAGGTGGGAGCAAGCAGTTTGGCCCAGATCAGGCCCAAAGTCATTGGGTGATGGCAGTGAGTTTCAGGCTAGCTCAGCCCCTCCCTGCCTGTAGTATGTCTCGTTTGGAGGCATTCCAACCTACCCAGTCCAAGGGGAATTTGGATTACTCCGCCTATCTCTCCAAAACCACAAACCACATGCACACACCAAACCAGCATAAGATTTCACCCTACTGTCTGTTCTGTCTAGCTAAAACCTCACTCACTCCTCTCCTGTACCCAGGATGCAGGCATCCAGCCAGACAGATCCCCCCTCCTCCGCCAAAAGCCAGAGGTAATCCATCAAGGTTTTCATTGGACTGGGAAGGCCAACCCGATGAATCAAGCTCACAAGGAAGGGGCATCTGGTAAGCTGTTTGTCCCTCTTTTAGGCATCCTTAGGCTGTTCTTCAGTAGTGCTGTTTTGGGGGTTGGGTTCTCCATTAAGTTGTGGTTGAGACTCCCCTCTAGCAATGTCCCAAGACTGCAGATTTATTTACACTTATATGCAACCTGAGCCTACAATAGAGGGGTTCGCTGCATTAAGGGTCTTGTTTCTCCCATAGCCACAGCTTTGGATTCAAACAGAAATTGTCCATGGCTATCTCTCTGGATTTCCAGCTTGTTGCTTTTTGCATTCAGGTTCTAGTTCACACAACTGCCTAACCTCTCTAATCTAAAATGTTTAAAGGGAAAATATTCCACTAGACTGCCACTTCCAGTCATAAGTGAATCTCACCAAATGACAAATTAACCTCTGTATTTTGTGGGAAATATTTTGCCACATCAAATTGTAAAACAAACAAACAATGACCTCAGTTTTAATATATTTAACACTATAACCCCAGTTTTAATAGATTTAAGAACAGGTTTTGTAATACAACATATAGTGCTATAAGCAAGTGAAGGTGTCCTATGAAATGAATATATCTTGTATATTCTTTATTCCTTTTCCTTTCTTGCATTATATATATAGTAGCCAACCATTTCATCTGGATTTGGAGTGTTGCTGTACTGGATATTATCCAACTGTGGCTTGCTAGAAAGAATTTGAATTATTTTCTCTGTGACCTGCCCAGCTGTATTTTTCTCCTCCTTTGCTAACCATTGGGGTCCAGTACATGATGAATCAGTGGATATCCTGCAAAAAGCTTACATCTGAAGTACTGCAAAGCAGGCCAGCATTCTTCTTCTGAAATTATTATCCAACCTGGGCAGTGGGGGTGGGGGGGAGTACAATGTAGAGGCATTTAAATGGTTGCCTACCATTGTCCCCATGTAACTGATAAAAATCTTTGTGTACACTGTAGTTCTTTGGCAATCTATATAATCACTTATCTCTGACTTTCATGACAGATGTGTGCTTGTTTTAGCCCTAGTGATAGAGTTGGCAACTATGTTGGGCATTTTATACAATGAAATTTTCTTGGAGAGTGTGTTTTTATACTGCAAAACAATGGCGAAACAGATCAAGAATCTCAAGGATCCTAACTGCATGCTCTTCTAAGGAGTACTTCACACAATAATATTATGATTCAAGCATGCTTTGTGTTCAGAAGTGCTTTTTCCCCTGCAAAGGACAAACTCATTTTTATAGTTCCAGACATTCCCCCCTCCCATACTCAAGAAAGCCTTGCATTCTACTATATTCATATTTATCATATTCCTCAGCAAATAAGAGCCCACTGAATCAGATTAAAAAGTCCACCTAGGCCAGACAAATGCATCCAATAATCCCTCAATGTTGAATGCATAATACCTTCCCTTCACCTGGTGCTCCCTTATACTGCTTCTGAATCTGGAGATATTTATACTGAAAATATTTTATTTTTCTCAATCAGGCATAGGCAAACTTGGCCCTCCAGATGTTTGGGACTACAACTCCCATCATCCCTAGCTAACAGGACCAGTGGTCAAGAATGATGGGAACTGTAGTCCCAAAGCATCTGGAGGGCCGAGTGCCTCTGCCTGTTCTAAATCATTTCTATACCACTTCATTCATTCATTTATAAAAAGGAAAGCTCAAAGCTGTTTACAAGCAAAATTAAATCATCAAATAAAGCACTACAAATTATTTTTTAAAGCATTCCGTAGGTAGGTCAAATATTCAGCTGCCAGGTTGCTCACCGGAGGAAGATGGTTTGAGCGTATTGTCCTGGTCCTGGTCCAACTGCACTGGCTACCAATTTGTATCTGGGCCCAATTAAAAGTGCTGGTTTTGACCTATAAAGCCTTAAATGGCTCAGGACCACAATACCTCAAGGGCTGCCTCTTCCCATATGAACCTAACCAGTCCCTGAGATCATCTTCTGAGGCCCTTCTTCATGTGCCTCCTCCTCGAGAGGTCCGGAAGGTGGCAACATGAGAACGGGCCTTCTCTGCAGAGGCTCCCGGTTTATGGAATGCTCTCCCCAGGGAAGTTCGCCTGGCGCCTTCATTATACACCATTATACACTCTTGCTTAACAGGAGAGGGAGCAACAAGACAGTGGAGAGGTTGTCATAGTGCAAGCACAAAGGAAGAAGTGTTGGATTGGTTCTGCATGTGTGTTTGCACAGCACCAGGCTCCCTTCTGCCTCCCAGTAAGCAAGAGGAACCCCATACCCACCAACATTCTGACCCCTGAACAGTGGCGTAGCGTGGGGGTGCAGGGGGGGCCGGCCGCACCGGGCGCAACATCTGGGGGTTAGGGTTAGGGGGCGCAAATCCACGGGTTAGGGGGCGCAAATTACTTGCCTTGCCCCGGGTGCTGACAACCCACCCTACGCCACTGCCCCTGAATCTGGGACACCATGCCAGGGGTGGCAGCAACAAGAGGCCACTTCCTCGGTGATGGCCCAACTCTGCTAGGTCTGACCTGGGGGCAGCGGCAGTGGAGCGAAGGGGCCCTAGCAGTGGCAGTGGCAGCTGCACCTCTACTCTGCTGGGCTAAAGTGTGCAAGTTCAGCGCTGGCCCTGAGCTGCCGGGCCACAGCTCCACTCCCATGTCAGGCCTGACCCTGGGGCGGGGGCAGCCTCTCTCTGCTGGGCTCCAGTACGTGAGGGAGGCGAGGACAGCCCCTGTGGGGAGATCATCCTCACAGCGGCAGTGATTCTGGAAGCTCCTGCTGGAGCCTGTTCCTCACTTGGGGCTGGACTTTGGCAGTGGCAGCCATGGAGAGGTTCGGCTGCCTCATCCTCCTCCCCGATATCAGTGGCTCTTCTGGAGACAGAAAGCAATACATTCCTAGATTGAAACGGAAGCCAAAAAGGCTTCAGTGAATCTGGGATGTCCCTCTGAAATCAGGGGGTTAGAGGGTATGAACCCACCTACTAATAAGCCAGTAACTTTTATATAGTGATATAGAGAAAGAGCTCTGAGGGACCTCCTAGGAAAAGGATATCCCCACCCTTCCAGCTTCTAAAGAGTTAGCAAACCCGACCACAAAAATAGTAGAACTGCAGCTATGTTGGAAGTGACCGTGTAAAATATGCTTGATTACTACTCTCTTGGACTAAAGGTCAGAGAAAAGTTTCAGAATACTTAAGAAACAATTATCTAAAGTTCAGATTTTCTGAAAGGAACAGAACTGGAAATTATACAGACAATTATCTAAAGTTCATTTTTTTTCCAAAGGAGGCAGTGGAAGGTTAAAAATTACCAGCTCTTTACTGTGGTATTCCCTCCACACTCTTGTATTTAGCTGTGGTGGTGTCAATATTATAAAACAGTGGGTGACTCCATTTTACGTTCTAATATGGGGAAGGGAAGATTCAGATGACAAGTCTAATGCTTGTTTTATATATTCATATTAAATTATTATTTTTTTAAATGAAAAGTGCAGTATATTATAAGAACATTTGTTAGCATATATAGAGAATTTCATTTAGCCCACATGTTTAGGTGAAGCAACCTAATTCAAATCACCCGGACTAATACATGCTTTATATTTTGTTTTAAATGTAGCTTCCAATTTTATGACTTTTGGGGGGGGGAGGGTTGATATTGTATATTGCCTTGAAATGATTGTATAGAAGGTTACTAATAATAGGATCAGAATGTAAATGTCTTTCAAATTATAAATATCACTGAATTTTGTGATATAATCCCCCTGCCCTGGCAAAAAGAAAACACCAAAATGTGTAAAATAAATAAATACATACATATTGTAGAATAAATAATTTAGAGATGCATACATTGAGAGAAAAGTTTTACTTTGTGATAAGATACTATTGAAGTACACACACAAACAAACACACACACATCATTGCATGCACAGATGTGGTGGAATGGATTTATGAATAAAATGGCATTGGCATAGTCACGTAGCAGAAGGAGAGTGATTCCTATGTTTGCTATAGTGATGTTATCAACACAGGTTGCTTTCTGCCTATGTGGACAAAGATAGCATAATGGGGTGGGGAGGGAAAACTGATGGTGGAAGAATAGCCAGATGCAAAGTGTCAGCCAGGGTTGAAGGTAGGGACAATGACAATAAAGATATATCGTATCGTATCGTTGGAAAGAAAATAACTACACCAGCTTCTTCTGTGGTGTCTTTTCTTTCTCTTACTGGGGACATATTAGGGAAACAGAAAGTCTTCGGATCTTGCAGATTCAGAGCCTCCCTTAATCACTTCAACACTCTCCTCCTCCCCACCACCAACTGATGGGGATGTTATGGAGTATTTCATGGAGACTACAAGGAAGCTGCCAGGGCAGACCTTATCCATCTGTGGACCTTTTCTCCAGAACTGAGAGGAAGATCATAGGATTGCAAAAGGAATTGCTTATTGTTATTAATAACTGAATCTTAAGGAAAGGAATCTCAAGAAAGGAGATTCCTACTAAAAATTAGGGAGAACTTTCTGATGGTACGAGGTGCTCAGAGGTGGAATGGACTACCTCAAAAGGTGGTGGACTCGCCTTCATTAGAAGTTTTTAACCAGATCTCTCAGGGATTCTTTAGCTGTTATTCCTGGATTGTAGGGGGTTGAACTAGTTGGCTTTTGGAGACCTTTCAGACTCTACAGTTCTATGATTCTAGAAAACTGAGCTAACAGTTCTCAAAGAAACTTATTTTGCTTGAATTTTGCCTCCATTCACCTTTTTTGGAAGTTGCAGGTTAACAAAAGGGGGCAGGTAGCTTACCTTTCTGTGCTCTGAATACTTTGAGAGGGGAAACATTGCTGCAGATATCAGTGTATGACCTTCCTTACATTCTACCTTGTTTTTAATTTGTTTTAAAAGAACATTGTGAATGGTGTCATGCCTGAGTGGCCCAGATCCAAGATACTCAACCTCCAAAGAAAAGCAGACTCTCTCTCTCTCTCTCTCTCTCTCTCTCTATATATATATATATATATATGATTTAAATGGCAGAGACACAGGAAAGATGTTTTGTTGTTAGTCACTTCTGATTACACAGGCATTGTCCAATAGGTCCTTCTGACACTTGCAGAATAACATTTCCTATAAGTGCTCACTATTCAGAACTCTTAATGGAGGTAATGGGGTATCACAATTTCCTGGAAATAAATCGGTTTAGTTTGTGTGCTTAAAACTATTATTTCCCCTATGACAGATAAACTGGGTGTGGGGGCAGCCTTTGGATTCTTTTTAGCAACTAACTGTCACCATTTGACATTTAGGTCCAATAAAACAATCTCCCAGAAAGAGGCACTGGCTGTCACATCCTAGCTCACTAAATCTACGTTGCACAGCCATGTTGGTTTGACATGTGGCATATTATGATGTAAGAGGTGTAGGATGATTGGTGAACTGCGGTTTTAGACCTTTTATTAAAAGCAACAACAACTTACAGATATCTAATATGAAATTTGATAGCAGCCATTCATTTGGTTTCCAGAACACACACTGCAAATTTTTGATGTTCACGGAAAGCAGATCACTTTGAATTATCCATGAATGTGTCTGCACACATACAGCTTGGTT
Organism: Podarcis filfolensis; assembly: GCF_964270895.1. NCBI lineage: Eukaryota > Metazoa > Chordata > Lepidosauria > Squamata > Lacertidae > Podarcis > Podarcis filfolensis. Next base: position 46,742,910 of record NC_139611.1, read on the forward strand.
ATCGTAAATCAGCCTCAAAATATCATAAAGCTGCATAATTTATTTACCGATTATTTTAATAAGCCTTCTGGCTGAACAGAACATTTTTGTCTTTATTGTTAGGCTTATGTAAAAATCTTTCTCGTAAAAAGAATATCGTGCATGATCTGCGTGACTTTGCTTTGTTGAACCTAAAGTACTCTGCAAAACATGTACTTCTCTCTGATCTGTTTGGGTGCCTAATTTTTTGTTTCCGCTTCTGTTGTTCAAAAAAGCAGTACATCACTGAAGCACACCATAGGTTCTTCACCTTAGTGATGCATTCAAGTGGACAAACGTAAAAAGTGGACACAGTTATAGAGTGAGACTTGTGTAATAAGCTATTTGTGAGGTGCAGATACAATTCAGGCAATATTAACCTTGAATCAGATTTGATTAATCTTCTTCCCCAATCCAATACAGTGCATACAGGGGAGGGAGTGCCGACCTATTCACCATGCCTACATGTTGTTTCCAGCATCCCCAGAGCCAACAGGGGATGCTAATTAACCCTAATTCTAATTTATCTATGCAGATTTTGTATTCGTTAAAATAATTTCTAACTACTTTAAGGTTTTCTCTATAATAATGAGGTATATTAATTTTGTGAAATAAATAAAATAACAGGAATATAGTACACCTCACCATTGGGTAGATGACAGTGACCTAACCAGGTGATCTATGTACCTGCTCATTCCATGATACAGGCAATAACTGCTGGTCAGTGTTGCCATACAATCATAGAAGTGTGGAATTAGAAAGGGCCCAAGGGTCATCTAGTCCAACCCCCTGCAATGGAGGAATCCTAACTAATGCATCCATGATAGATGGTCATCCAACCTCTGCTTAAAATTCTCCAAGGAAGGAGAGTCTACCCCCTTTCTTGGAAGTCTGTTCACGTATCAAACAGCTGTTACTGTCAGAAAGCTGAGTGGGTTCCAGCACCTCTTTTTCTAGAAAAATAGCACTGATTGGGTTGATGCCTCTTCATTAACAACATTATGGATTGCAGTACTGTTGTTCTTTAGATATTGTTGATTCTCCACTCAATGTAGTTGGACACACATGAATCAAAATAATCTGATCCCTCCTTTGTTTTTATGGATGTTCTATGGATTTTTTTCCATCGATAAAATTGAAATCATACATTGTGGCCTGTGATCCAGGAAGCCCCCAGTTGAAATCTCATTTAAGCCATTAGCTCATTAGGTGGTGGAATAACTTAGTTCCTAAGCATGTACACAGAAGGCCCCCCAGATATAACTATTTTAATTTCATGTTGTCTAACTTTTCCCCATGTGTAAAGAAATGTACTTCATCACAGCCCTTGAGATTTCCAGCTGCAAAGTTTCCAATTAAAAAACAACTTTCTTTCTGTTCAGAATTAACAAATCCAGCACAGATAATTTATAGTACAGTCTTTAATGCCATTAATGATTTGATCTTTCTAAGAACATTTTTGAAAAATGAAAAGAAAGAGAAGGACAGAAAAGTAGCTAGCTAGGTAGAAGGTTACACAGCAGGGAAATCTACAGAGCTCTAAATATTAAAGGCAGTACTGTGAATTAAAGAAATATCAGGTACACACACAAAAGGGCACTTCAGTGTAAATTGACTCATGGACATAAAAAGTTCTAAATTACAAATATGGTCTGATGCCAAGGCCCAGAACCATCAGGCAGAGTGAATCAATTGTTTCAAGCTGCAGATATTGGAGAACAAAAGCCACAACTCTGGGATGTCCTTCCTCAAATACCTCCCTGTCATTTCCTTTTATTGCCACACGCCGTCTTCTGCCCCTCCCCACCTCCCAAAATCTGTTTCGCTGTCTCCAGTGTGCTGGAGGATTCTCTCCCGTCACCAGTCTTGAAGCTCTAACCACCAGTACAATTGAATTCTTTTGCATGGAATGGGTAGGCCACCATCTTGCTCTCTGCCTTGGAAAGCAATATGTCTTGTTTCAGACCTGCTAGGGTCCCCTGTTTGCACACCTTTACTCACATGGGCTTGCTGTTTCCAAGACTGCTCTCATGCTAGTTCAAGTATACATAAAGTATTGCACTCATATGATTCATTTTTATATCCGCTTGCATGCCACACGTTTTAAAAACCTCCCAAGGGCATGAAGTGTCATCCCTGTGATCTGTAAATGTTGGGACAACATTTTAGTGGCTAAATCTGGAATGCGGTGGGAGCCACTGAGGAGGAAGCAAAAGCCACACAAGTAAAAGCATGTTTTAAGAGGCCTAAGGCATACTTAATTACCAAATTAGAGCTTAGAGAGGCAATTCATGAATTAATTAATTAACCTCCAGTGTAGAGGAGGAAGCTGGCAGGCAGAAGTTCTCCTCGGATTGGTTGTAAGAAGACAGACAGGTGGGAGCTAACAGAGGGCAGACTGAGGTTAGTGGGGCAGTGCTACCTTCACCCTAATAACCAGCCTCCGCTGGTTTGTGATGTAATGATGTTGTTGATGTTGTTTTAAATCCATACATATGCACATGAAAGGCATGGATGGCAACTTAACTTAGAACTCATAATAGATCACAAAGCAAAGTGTGCTATGTTTTGTGAACCAAGGGATGGTTAAGTAAATGACATGAAAAGCATGATAATAAAGGATCAGCAGGTTAATTGGGGAGATGAGCAGACAGGCCCTCTCAAGCACCTGTTTCCAAGCTAATTCATGCAGTAGCCTTGGTGTCTGCTCCTGTAGGAGCTGCCTGCTGTTTTCTGAGCTTCTAAGTTGTTGGTTGGTTTTTTTTTTTTAAAGCTCTCTACTGGGAAACAAAAGTAAACCAGATAAAGTGATTTTATTACTAAACAGGAAGGCTGGATTGCTTGAAAGTTTCAAATTGCAGAAGTCAGAAAAGGAAGACTTCCATGGATAGCACCTTGCAACACTGAAGTAGCACTTAGTGTATGAATGTGAGAAGTGGTTATTTTCCATTCCACCACATGCAGCACAGTTTCTGTTCCACTACTGTCTGTCTTCTGCACAAAACAACATTATTCAACTCAATTTCCACTCTGGCAAAATTAAGTAAATTACACAATTCATTAATTATGTGTACAGTGGTACCTCTGGTTATGAACACTTCTGGTTATGAATGCTTCAGGTTACGAGTTCCACTAACCCGGAAGTAGCTGCTCCTGGTTGCAAACTTTGCCCCAGGATGCAAACAGAAATTGTGCACCTCTGGCGCGTGCACAGTGGGAGGCCCCATTAGTAAAAGCAAAAGCTCAAGATAAGAACAGTTTCAGCTTAACAATGGACCTCTGGAACGAATTAAGTTCGTAACCAGAGGTACCACTGTATTGACCTACTGATATGGAGAACTAAAGATAATAAAAATGAGAAGCAGAAAGAATCCAAAATTCACAGATTTGCCCATCCCTAAATTAATCTTAATCGACTGGTTCAGTCACCTACCCTTATCTTCTGGGGCTTGATTGGGATAAGACCTATGGCCCAGGTGAAGCCCTGCAGAGAGAAAAACAGTTTGTGTGAGTTTGTGTTGACTGGCCTAAATAATACTCAGAAATTTAATAATAGTTCTCAGAATTAAATAGGCTGTAAACCAGGCTGCATGCTAAGTGAATTTGAATAGAACTCTGTCTCTTAGAGACAAGATGGATCAGAGCTTACATACATAACTACTTAGGTGAGTTAGTGGAGGGAGTACTTTACATTAGCCCCTTCAGGTTATTGTACCAATAAAAAAATACAGCTGTTGTCAACAGAAAAGAAATGAATAATGTGTCATCCCATGAGTAACTTAACTGAATTCCATAACAAAACTGAACTGTTTCTCATGTATGTATCAGTTTTGCCTGGATCTTTATTCCCATGTGGTCATTCCCTGTTTTCTTGACTTTTTAAAGTAAGATTTTATTAAGACCTTTTATAATACAAAACAAAAAACACGGCTACCTATCTGTAACTTTTATAATACAATACAATAAAAAACAAACTAATCAAAACAAAAACAAAAAAGAGAAAAAGAAGAATGTAGCGTCTTCTCTGACAGTCCTCTCTCCCCCCCCCCCCGGGAGCTTCTCTTTCTTCTCCATCCCCGGGAGATTTTCCCTTCCCAGCCTTTCACACCAACCAGTGCCAGATTTACGTATAAGCTAAAGAAACTATAGCTTAGGGCCCCACTCTATTGGGGCCCCCCAAAAAAAATTAAAGGAAAAACAACAACTGGATGTACATTTTCAAAATCTAAGATAAAAAACAAATAAAATGGCTTTAGATACCTATTAGGGCCATAAATTACTATATAGCACATATTCAGCACATAAAACAGCGACCATTTGTTGTTGACAAAGGACAGCTGGACATATAAAGGGCCCCATTACCTTCAGTAGCTGAGGGCCTCATCAAACCTAAATCTGGCCCTGACACCAACCATCCATCACCTTCATCTGTATGCAAACCCATCATTAACTCTGTGTAGAGGATTAAAAACAAACAAACACAAAAAGCAGAAGAAAACAAAAGCAAAAACAAAGCAAAAAGAGGAAAGGAAAGATAAGAAAGAGATAAAAAAATTATTAAAGGAGTAAAAAAAGAATTAGAAAGAGAAAGAAATGAGTAAAAATATTAAAAGAAACAAACTGATATAAAATTATCAAAGCATTCTAAAGATAATGTTTTAGGGGGGATATATAGATGAACCATGCATACTCATTACATACTTTGGAAAGAATATAAATGTCAAACACATTGGATTGATTACAATAGCAGACTTGCAAAGTGAACAACAACCTTCCTTAAACCGTGGAGAGAGTCAGTGGCATGGTATCTAAATAAAAAACACCTGGAGTATCAGTATAAAGTTCAGGAAAACATACTTCTTCAAAAAGAAAATATGGTCTAAGTTCTTCTGGTGAGGAATTAATGAAAGAAATGAAGGGGATCCAGTCATCATAATATTTTTCTCTGGTAATGTCACCTCTGATTACTTTGCAATGTTGTGATAGTTCATCTACAAGCACAGCCTTCCAAACCCTATCATACCACTTTGTATAGTTAACAAATGATCACTTCTCCATAAGATTGTGTTTTCCATCCAGGCTGCTGTCAAGAAATGGATTGTTAATGGCTTAAAGAAAATCTATTTATTTGTTCCTTGAAAAAAATGATATCATGGCTAAGCCTGGATCTTTAACCATTGTAATACTCAAAATTTTAGAATTCCTGTGGAACACAGCACCCCAAAATTTGTTTATGGTTTGATCCTCCCACCCTAAGTGGATGGAATGATTCTTGCACTTTTTCATTCCAGTAATTGATAAACAAGCTCCATTTCCCTACAAACTTTTCATTTATTAATCTGCCGTCTTTTACTCATTTTGCCAGTTTACCTTTGGAACCTTTTCCCACACCTTAAAAAAGGCATGTGTATAGAAGGTGATTTGAGATTTTCCCCAATTTTTTATTGTTTCCCATGATTTTAAACCCTTGGTGTTTAGTTAAACTTGCTACTTCTGGTCCTAACTACTATCACTGTGAGTCACATGGGGAATCATGGGTTGGAAGAAGAAGCCTTATCATAGCAGTAATTTCTAAAGGGAAAGACTAGAACCTCACTGTTCTAGTCTTCCTCTCTTATGGGGTGGGGCAAATCTGCCCCGTCGAAGTGGTGTGTGAGCAACATTTGTAATATGAAGGTAAGAGAAAAAAGAAAATGTTCTGAAAGCAATGCGAGGAGCAGCACAATGTATGCTCCAGTTCTGTAACTGTTTTTCAGTATTGTTATTGTTTAACTGGAATACGAGAGTAATGGGAGAATGGACAATAAATGGAAGTTGGGATGATTAATGAATGGAATACTTAGACAACAGAAGCTGTTTATTGGACCTTTGCCCAGAACATTATTGTTCTTTCTTTAGGAAAACCGGGATCTCTTTTAGGTCTGGTGGAATATTATTTCTATTAACTAGCTGTTGTTTTTTATTGGATAAATGTATCAAATGAATCTGAATCAGCATAAATCCAAGCACATCCATGGTAGCAGGATTCAAAATATTTTTTTCTGAATAAGTAGTTTAAAACTTTGATGAATTGTTAAGTAAGCAAATGGGGAAAACCTTTAGGAAAACCAGGATCTGCTGTAGGTCTAGCAAAACATTATTTCGATTAACTTCCTGCTACTTTTTATTTGAAGAAATGTATCAAATGAATCCAAATCAGCATAAACCCAAGGACATCCATGGCAGCAGGATTCAAAATAGCCTTCTGAGTAAAGCAGTAAAGTACCCTGATGACTTGTTAAGTAAGCAAATAAATCAAACCTTGTTACATTTTTGAAGTGTTGCCTGGCATACACAGAACTGCTAATAAGAGGAGAGGGTTGGGTGGGATGCCGGGTGCCAGTAATCTAGGGTTACCTAATGTAATAGAAAAATCTCATACATCTTGTAGGAGAGTTGAATTCAGTAATTACCTGTGCGGTTCTTAGTTATTTGATTTACTGCTAACACACAGTGGGTGTCATTAAATAAAGCCAACATTTACCTCACTCCAGTTTCTGCAGCACTGCCTATATTTTTCCTAGTAAATGGAAGACAGGCCTCTGTAAATTCAGCAATTGTGGGAGTTAAATGGTGATCGTTTTAATGATGTCAACTGTGCCTAAGAACTGTGAAAAAGGTAACAAGCTTCACTATGCAAAAACAGAAGGAATGATTAGGCAGTCAACTGTATGTTTGCCCAATTTCCATAGTGAAAGCTGTTGCATCAAAAGGCTCTCTGAGGGTTAAACTACCATTCTCATGATTCTTTGTGCTTTAAATGTGTTTTAATAGTGTCTTAAATGCATGATTTGGTTGCGATGACAACCCAATCCTCTGCTTGATGCAGGAAATCTATAGGTAGGGTATCCCCAGCAGATAAATGTTCACCTTTTGTTTGAAGACCGCAAGTAAGGGAACACCTGCCCTGCCAATCTCTAGAAGTAATTGGTTCCATTGTCCAAACTGCATTTACTACCATGATGTTTCTCCTGACGTTCAGTTGAAACCTCCCAACTTTTATAGACACTTTTTGGCTCTTAATCCCAACTCCCAAAAATGTGCTTTATGAAAACAATATAAATTCAACAAGCTTAACAGAAGACAGTTTTAAAACAGCCATAAAAGCATAATTAAGCTCACCTAAGAGAAGCAGGTAGCCAGACCCTCTAAGGATGGGGTTCATAACCTGAGTGTCACAACTTTAAAAGTCCTGTCTTGCAACCCAATCAAGTGTACCTCAGGGCAGGCGTGGGGGTGGAAAAAAGCTTCTGTTGACAAAAAACAATAGGTAGCCACAATCACATAGAAGGAGATAGTCCTTAATATATCCCAGTCAGAGGTTTCTGCATGAAAACAACCTCTCTCTTCACCCACGCAAGCAAGAGACACTACAACTGTTCAAGGACCCATTTCAGCTAGACAAAATTGCTCACTGAGTGTGCGGAGACGGCTTAGTGAATGTTGTGGCCTGGGAAGAGGGGGTGTAGCCTAGAGAGAGCCTCAAGGGCCTGATAGAGGGGCTTGGAAGACTGCATTTGACCTCTGGACCTGAGGTTCCCTATCCCTGCCAATTTCCAAAGAGCTCCAAATGAGGCTAATGATGGTAAGGAGAAAAATGAAGGCAGCACTGATGGTATACTAATTTATTCACGTCACATGCCATAAACTGGCAAAACGAAGAAGCACTTTTGTAAAACTATGAAAATGAACACAAAATAAGGTAAGTAGATTTGGCTCGGTCCTCATCAAAGAAAGCCTTGCATTCTGCAGCCTTAATCTGAAATAGATTATCCCCTTCTTTTCCAGATAACACCCTTAACATTCTAACAAAACATAATGGATTCAGCCGCCAGAAGCAAGAAGTCTATTTTCTACCTATCATAATCAGCGACAGTGGGAATCCGCCAATGAGCAGCACCAGCACCCTCACCATTAAGGTCTGTGGATGCAGCAACGAGGGTATTGCCCAGTCCTGCAATGCTGAAGCTTATGTGCTCCCTATTGGCCTCAGCATGGGAGCTTTAATAGCAATTCTAGCCTGCATCATTTTGCTGCTAGGTACGTATTCATTTACTGGTCAGAAAGACTTCCATATGGAAAAGGAGCATCTTTCAGCAGCTGAGCATATGCTTTACTTGCCAATGCTCCCATTTTCAATTGATTGTGTCTCTAGTAGTACCCACTACTGAAGACCCTGGAAAGCCACTGCCAGTCATAGTAGACAATTGGAGCAGTGCTTTAAACATGAGCGAGATTCACATGTTTCTGGTTCATAAATTGCTAAACAATATAGACAAACTTTTCTGGAAGAAAAGGATGTGGCAGTGAAAGAGGTAAGTAGCTAGTAGATTCATTGAAATCAATAGCTTAGGTCCATTATTTGAAAAAGGATCTACCCTTAGTAAACTTGGGTAACATCGAATATTCCCAGAAGCCAAGGGTAGTCAACATGATTCACTCCAGATGTTCTTGGAGAAAACTCTCATTATCTTTGACTATTCACCATACTGACTAGGGTTGATTTGAGTTTCCGTCTAGCATCATTTGGAGTGCGCCATGTTGACTACTCCTGCCATAGGCCAACTCTTCACAAATGGTGACCTAGTGAAATTATCACAGTCTACGGGGTATCTATTGAGGCCTGCCAAATGGAAGATGACTCCTCTGTTTTTCCTTAGCTAGTCAGCCAGACTCGAAAGTTTGGATAGGTTACTATACATCATTGCAGGTTTACATTCTGTATGATTAGTAGAACATTGTGCAAGGCCTCATGGGCAGTAAACTTGTACAGTACCCAAGTGCTTAGAACACAATTACAGTCAAAACACAGATAATTAGATCACCTGACACATTTTCTTTTTACATTTGAATACTTGTGAAGGCATCTAATTTTTACTGGAGCAGCAGCATTGGTGGAGAGCATGTTCAACTCATTTCCTCATGCTTTCCCCCATCAATATCAAGTCTTCATTAAAGTCGCTGTTAGCTCCCCTGAAGGATAGAGACCAAAGCCTAATACAAACACTGCTGCTACTGCTGCTGCAACAACTACTACTACTACTACTACCCCCCCCACTGCTGCAGGGCAGTGCTCCCCCCCCCCAGAGTGTACTCAAGGGCACACAGTACCGACACCTCTTTTTTGGGGGGGGGTTAAAAATGTGAATACTTACTGTAACAACTTCAAGGTGAGAACTGGCACCTGTTTTTTTCCTAGGGAAAAAAACCACTGTTGCAGGGCTAATAGCAACTTTTTTTGGGTGGTATCCAAAGTAGGAATGGGGTGGGAATTCAATTCAGTTAGCATTTAAATGTGAATTTGCACTTTCCAAAACAGTATGCAAACTGAAGCATCTGTCAAAATCTACACTTCTCCAAATTTTGCAATGTAGTTCTCGAACCAAGTCATGGGGCCCAGAATGTGTATACAGTGGACGCTTGGGTTGCAAATGTGATCCATGCAGGAAGCATGTTCGCAACCCACAGCGTCCGCAACCCACAGCACCGTGTCTGCGCATGCACAAGCGCCAAAACCTGGAAGTAACCCATTTTGGTGCTTCCGGGTTCGGCGCGGTGCACAACCCAAAATTATGAAACCCGAAGCGTCTGTAACCCAAAATATGACTGTACTAAAGTAAATTGTTGCATATAAATACATATATTTGTGGAAATAAGATACACAAATACATTCTATTGGGGAAATTACTTTGCAAAAATGTTTATATTCTGGAAATTCCATTAAAAATGTGTATGTGAGAAGAAATTTGCTTGGAAATGTTTTCACAAAGACCTGAAAAAATGCAAACTGATGTGGAAATGTGGAGAACTGAACTTAAGGTTGGAAAAATGATAAACTGAAAGAAACTGAAATTGACAGAGCAAAGCATTAGCTCCAAACACAAGTATCTGTGAATAAGCTTAATTTGAATTAATGCATCTGAAGTTGGGCTGCTCTTTTTCATAGCTGAGTAATGCTCTTTTCATCACACATGAGAGTAGATGTCCATGACAGCAAAGCTCTCTCACAATGAGTTATTAATTAGCAAATGGGTTGTTAAAACATCCTGTGAATTGATTATTGTGTTCACATATTTGTGCTTACATATTGGGATTGTTAGAAACAGATTTGTAATGGAAGCAATTGATGAATATTTGCAACAATATTACTATTAGCTGTAGTGGTTGTAGTAGTAGCGATAGTAATTATAGTAAAATACTTCACAAATAAACACATTGGGCAATAGCCTTGAATATTTAATGAATTTTATTGAAATGTATACTAAACTCAAAAAGGTAGAATTTAGTTACTAATTTAGTTACCTTTCACACTACATGTACACAACATACAAGCTTTTGGTTTTGTGTTCTGTATTTGTTTAAAAGTATAAAATACTTAGTGTTATAATAAAAAGGAGAATTCCTTAGATGCCTAGATGCAAGTACTCTTTGGTGAGAGGGCCCCAGCAGAGATTTTAAAATGACAAAACATGCAGCAAAGTAAAGTATGGAAATATAGGCTGTTAGACCTTTAAAATATCCTCCTTCTAAATTGCATCCAAAGTTTCCCACTTCCCTTAGCATAGAAAGAGATTACATGTTTAGTATGTTAAAATTTGTTTACTTACAAACACTTCAAAGTGTTTGTCAGATTCATGTGCTTTTCTGTACAGCAGCAAGAAAACACAGGTAGTATAACTTAGGTTCCAAAATGGTAAATGCTGCTGAATTATCTGCATAGAAACACAAAGATGGCCTGTTTAAGCCATGTAGTCTAAGTCTGGAACATCCAGCTTAGATCTCCTTACTGGTAGGATCCAATGGTGGAATGGAAGAACACAGGCTTGATAACTCTTCCTCCCAAGGTGAGGAGGAATAACCTAGCTAAGCCTGACAGGACAGCCTACTCTATGGTTTTAACCCCTTCATGCATTAGAGTTCAGACTCTGGGTTATATGAGGCTGGATATCCCACAAAAGCCTATGTCAGATCCATTTAAAGGGGGAATTTGCCTTTGGGGTGCATAGGTTGATGCTGGAACTAAATGTTGGCAAATCAAGCATCATGCCTTATCAGGAACTAGATCCACATGACTATATTGACAATTTATTGTTTATGTCACTGATCACAAAGTTGTAATACGTGAGAGGCTATCAGTCAGGGAATACAGGTGAATAGCTGTCCTCAATGTTGGCACCACTTCCTGACAAACTGCATTTCCTGACCTCGTTCCTATCAAAGTCAGAGCAAGACAGGGATGCTCGGACTAGCAAGTGCCTCTCAGAATTTTTTAAAAATGGGCCCTTTCCTTGAATTTCCTATCTCCTAGTTTCAGGGATCCCAAATTTCCTTCTCTCCCAAATTCATTTTACCTCAGGTTCTAATAGCCAAATTTCCAGTCAAGCCCTCATAGAAATATAAGCACCTTTTCACCCTCTGAGGAAATATTTTGCTTGCATTAAGAACTGCTTTCAAAGGTTGATCAGCTTGTGGTATTTCCTTTACAGTCATTGTGGTGCTGTTTGTGACACTGAGGAGACATAAAAACGAGCCTCTTATTATCAAAGACGATGAAGATGTGAGGGAAAACATCATCCGTTACGATGACGAAGGAGGTGGTGAAGAAGATACGGAAGCATTTGACATTGCAACTTTACAAAACCCTGATGGAATAAATGGATTTTTGCCCCGCAAGGATATAAAACCCGATCTTCAATTTATGCCGAGGCAGGGACTGGCACCTGTTCCTAATGGTGTTGATGTTGATGAATTTATCAATGTAAGGCTCCATGAAGCTGATAATGACCCTACAGCTCCTCCATATGACTCGATTCAGATTTATGGGTATGAGGGGAGAGGCTCAGTAGCTGGTTCTCTAAGTTCCTTAGAGTCTTCAACATCAGACTCAGATCAGAATTTTGACTACCTCAGCGAATGGGGACCCCGTTTTAAAAGACTCGGGGAACTTTACTCAGTGGGCGAAAGTGACAAAGAAACTTGACAGTGGATTACAAACTTTTATTTTTTTCACTCTTGACTTAAGCGATCATGTAATATTCTAGGGCCACTGCTGTTAGTTATGACTAATGTGGCTTTTTGTTTAGGGGCAACTTTAGTGCCAGTCATCTTATAAAATCAACTACATTGTAATGTTGAACCAAAAAAGTACATAAATCAAAAGTATATGTTAGGAGGTCTGAGTCTTGTGGAGTGTGAAGTTAAGTACGTAGAGTGTCTAGAAGTCTTTGGATATTCTATATTCACATGACCACTCTGAAGATGGAGGTTTGGATCTTTGATCACCTTCAGTACGTGAAAGGAAAGGAAATGGAGAAGATAGGTGCTTTTCTACATAATGGACCTCTATGGATTTTTGCTTATGAAGAGCATCTTCTGATAGTCCATTGAAAGCTAATGGTTTGCTTCCACATTGCCAACAAAGATTCCACCACAAAAACAGGAAAAAAAGAATGTTAAAAGCAATATCTGGTCTTCTTTGCAATGCTGAATTTTTAAGAAAAGCATTGATAAAGTCCCTTTTGGCCTCAACTGTGCAGTGACTGTAAGTTGTACATAGGGTAATTCTTGGCCACAAAAACCACAGACTGAATATCATCTTCAAACATTGTGTCAAGCCTTAAAATATTCACATGTTCTTAATCTATTCCAGTGACAGGATTCAAAATCCACCATTGTGCAAATGTTCAAGTGGAGAAGAGACTAAAGTTCTCTACTTTTCAAACAAAATGGATTGTTTTCTAGAAGAATCACTCATTTCATCTACTTTGTCTTCTATAAGAAAAAAGGAGGGAAATATGTGAAAGAAGATGGACTCATATACAAAAGCTGGTTTTATTGCTAAAGAACAAATTTATTTGTTTAATCCTTGAAATAAATATTTTATTGATGTCCATTACTACTTTTATTTATTAAGATTGATTATTGGTAAGAGTATAAGAGAAGGGAAATGTCAAAATTGTATCCATTAATAAAAGGTTAGAATTCTTTGTTCTATATATATATCTATATAAAATGAATGTTAAATGAAATGTACATTTTGAAAAACAAACACAAGAGATATTAGCAGTGGAGGAGTTGCAAGGGAATGGTAGCAGGGTGAGGGTGTTTCTGGAAGAAATTAACATTGGACCATTTTATATTTTCTTCATAAACCAAGAACTGGCGTTTTAGTACAAGCACAAGCAACTGGAAGCAAACTGGTTCATGTGAATATTTACAAAAAACAAAACAAAGACATAGAAAATTCCACACATTTCACCATAAAGTCACACATGCTTATAGTTATCCACTATACTAGAAGATCCGGTGTGTACATAATTTTCCTGCTTATGTTTTTAGCTTTTCTTATTTTCTAGAATATTCATGGTTATGCACAGGGATCTTGCTCACAAAGAAAGCAGCACTTAGTAGCTGTTGACATCCTCAATTTGTAATGAAAACTGACTATTTAGAAGTAGCAATTGTATAATAAAACTAAGTATTACATGCAATTCATTTTTACTTTTTTTTCTATTTTTGTTTTGATGCAATTGTTTTCTTTATTTACTCCATGTATTGTATTCAGAAGACAAAAAACAACCAACAACTCCTGTATTGTTTCCTACTTTGTGGAAATATATTTTTATAAATACCTTCTTTGTGATCACCGTTTCTTTTCAGTTTTGCCTGCATCTTACAGAGACACATCATCAGCGTCTAAATAGATGAATCCTCTGAGAGCTGCAATTTCTTCTAAGGCTTTTAAATAATCAGTGTATTATTTAACTCAGAACCATTCCATGATTCTCCCTGTTTATTAAAAGCAGGTTGAGTCAGTCATGAATGGAAAAGAGAAATATTCTGGAGGCAATTGGTCCCTCCCTACTTGGATCTGTATGGGTTTTAATGGAACCCAATGCATAATGTGAAAGAGTCCTTGCATCCCTAACCATTAGCAGATAGGAAGTTGAGTTTGTGACTGACCTCCCTTCGAACTAGTCACTGGGATGGAGGGTGGAGGAGTTAGGTGGCACCAAGGTCGTGGCAGCCTAAATACATCAGCAAGAGCACTGGATTGGCTCTGTCTGTGCATTTGCACCATGCCAACCTCACCACTGCCTCTGCTCTCTCCCTCTCTGTCCTGAAGGGAGATCAGGTAAGTGGCACAGCCCCATCTGTGACTGCACCTAGCACATGATGAATGTAGGCAAAACTATCTCCAATCAAATATTGAAAACAAGCAAACATCATCATATCAGTTCAGGGTGTGTGTAGGTGTGTGAGAATCAAAATGTGCATTTCTGGAAGTGAGTTTTCAGAAATCATTGTGTAGAATAAATGCAGATCCTTTCATCAGTTTTCAGAAGGCAATCATATGTTTTTATTATTATTATTTCAATCCAAAGTTACATCAAAATAGATTTCATTTCATGCCAGTTTTAGACTGTTGAAAATGTAGTTGGATTTGGGAAATCATGTCTCATTTCTAATCTGAAAATGTTATTGTGGTTGGTGTTATTTACTCTGACATCAATAGTTTTCAAAGGGTTGTGTACTCAATATCTCATGTTGGTTCCATTTTGCAGTCACAGAACAGAGGCTTGGTTACAAAAGAGCCAAAGTGGTGCTGTGGATCGACTATTGGACAAATGTCATCAAGTAATCTGTGGGGTTGATCTCAACCAATCTTTCAGGGGCTGAGTTACATCAAGTCATACCATTTGTCCAGCTAGCTTAAAACTGACAATATTGACTGGAAACATATCTTTAGAGAGTTGGAAATTCATTCATTCTGCTACAACCCAATGCACACTTACCGTAAAAAGAGTCAAAACCAATGCAGTGGACCTTACCTCTGAGTAGCCATGCATAGTACAATGTCTACTACAATTGTATGTAATTCTAATAACAATATTTTTTACAAAAATATCCATCCATTTTTAACGACACAACTGGACATAGCATTGATGATGCTCCAATTGTATGTAGGGGTGTGTGTGAAGTTAATATTAGTGATGGGGGAGGCCACATTAGGTATCCAAATGGTACCTCAAAGGGAGGTGATGGTTTCAGTTTAGGAAATGGCTCAGGAATGGCACAGGTATAAAAGCATGAACCCTCCTTCTGAGATGAAGTCCTGATTCAAGTTTCTCCCTTCCCACTCATCCACATGGTTGCTACAAATTTGATCTCAGATCTCCGGAATTACGTTGCCCTTTCAGTGAACATGTGAGGGCTTAAACCGTGTAGGAGGTACAGAGGCACTCATCTTGCTTTCATTCCCAATCTTCCCAAATGTGTTCATCCTGCACCACCTTCTCTTTACCATCACACATTCAGTGTGGAGATCTGAAGGAGAATTATATGTTCTGTTGAATGGGGTTAGAATCCTTCTCACATGGTTCAAGGTTTCCAATCAAAGGGAGGGTTGTAACTATTCAGCTGAACATAGGATCACACCAGAGTACTTAATGCTCAACTTGTGAAGGCCAGAAGATGGGGCAGCTTGGAGTGCATGGAGATCAGTGACAGACTTTGGGCACTCAAATTTCAGTGGCACCCTGTATGATGCTACAATTTGGTGCCCCCTACTTCTCACACTTTGTTCTACAGCATTGTTGTGGTGTGGCACCCAATGTGGCTGAACCGGTTGTGTTACCCTAAAACCACCTCTGTGGAGATATTGAGGATAAAAATGGTGGGGTCAGTACTCTTATAGCCCCTATTTAGTTTCAGCCCCCACATGTTCACCCAAACACCTGAATACAGTTACAATGACACTGATACTGCTTCTGTTGTAGCACAGCTAGATTTAATGACTGCAGCCTGCAAACAACTGATATGCTAACACCACTTCTACATGCTTGTAAAGGTTTTGATCAAATTAATGAAGTCTCGTGTTTATTGAAACTGTATCCACTGCTTCCATCTTTGAATAACTTTTACACAGCTCTTGCCTTCTAATCACAAACTGAACAGGGAAATTAATTTAAAGAATGGAAAACAGCCTTCATGAACATTTCAAAATAAAGCTGAATGGCGGCATATTGCAGATTCCATGAAGAGTGGAACATCTTCTTGCAAGAAGGTCTATTAATCAGCTGCTCAAGGTGGAAAAGGTTTCATTTAGTTCAATTTTAAGTTGCATCATTCTGATGGCTTTGGATTGTTAATGTGAACGTAAATCAAAAGTCAGATATAAAAAGCATCAAAATTATTACTAAACTGTAGAATAGCATAATCTTCAAGATAGATATTTCCCTTATTCATGCATAACTTAGATTATAATGCTGTGGCTAGACTGTCGGTGGGGTCAGGCTACTGCCAGTATCTAACACTAGTGCTTAACAGCTTGCACTGGCTGTTCAAAAACTTGGCATTGGGCTTCCTTAATATCCCTGCCCAAACAATGAGATTTTAGGGTCTCCCAAATGCAGACTGGACAACCTACATCCACCAGAAGCTATTCATTCAGAATTGTGGGCCCAATTCTGTGGAACTCTCTCCCAGCAGAAATCAGACAGGCCCGCTCCCTGTTGAATTTCCAACACCTGATTTAGACCTTTCTTTTAAAGCACACATTTTAACGTTTTAAGGGAACTTTCATTCTTTTATTATTATTTTAATTGATTTTATCCATGGCATGGAATTTATTATTTTTATGTACACCAACTGGAATCCTTGGTACATAAGTGGTATATAAATACCTAACATAGATCTATATAAATACCTAACATAGATCTATATAGATATATAGATATAGATATAGATATAGATATAGATATAGATATAGATATAGACATAGACATATAGATATGGATACAGATATAGATAGATATAGATGATAGAGAAATAGAGAGACAGAGAGATGATACAGACAGACAGATAGACAGACAGACAGACAGACAGACAGACTGAATGTAGGAATTCTAATCTGGAAAGAACTCCTAGTGCATGAGCAGTTGCTGACAAATGAGGATCTGCATGATCAGGACAATTGTGCAGGTAACTTACTTGTGCCGGCAGTTCCTTCCATTGAGGGATTTATTTGCAGACAGCTATATGAAACATGTAGTGGTCAGAGGAAGAGTGATGAGATGTTTCAGACAGGGCTGAAGGTTTGCTCTGTTTCCAGATGAAATACAACAACACCCTACATCAGGGTGAAGTATGGGGCCATGCATGCTACTCCTGTCCCCATTGTAACTGTGAACACTGGTCCCACCTATACCACCCCAACCTTCTTGTATTGATCTGGAAGGTCTGAAGGGGGATTGTAAATGCATTCAGATAAGTGATCTTAGAAGTGTCCCCATGACTGGGAACTCCACATCCTCTTTACACTTTATTTCCATGTGATTTGGAACACTGCCTGAATAGGACTATATGTATTGAAATTTTTGCAAGTAAGCAACTCTTATTCTGTCAGGGGGTCTTGTTATCTCATGATGGGAAAGTCAGTTTGGACATTTGTGAATTATGTAAATACAAAACATCCAAAGGACGTAGGCTTAAAGCACCTAATAATTAACTGGGGTGGGGGGTGAGAATGCCTTCAGGCTTTTGTGTTGGGCCCAGGTCCTGCTTGCGAGTTTCCCTTCCTATGAGACCTTCTTGTCCAATTCCTGCTGCTCCTTATCACATTTAGCTGTTCACTATAGTGGGGACTGAGAGGGAATTTTTTTTGTCCTTTTCTGTGATTGGCTGACAGGGGGGACATTTTTTGCCTACTCCAAACTGTATTGCCTATAGGAGCAATTAGTGATGGGAGCTGAATAATTAGGTTGGTCGGTAGTAGTCACCTTGTGTGTGTGTGCAGAAAAGAGGAGAGCACGACAAAGATAGTGAGTACCCCGTGGCCCTTTTCAGGTGAATAGCAAGTCTGTTGCTTTTATGAAGCAGGATGAAGCAATTTCTCTTCTTGCCCACCCCTTGCCCCCACTATTTCACTCCAGTTTGTCCATGCCCATGTCGCTGCTACAGCTGCCACAGTGCCCTTGCCCTCTCCACTAATTCTGCACCCTTGCCGCCGCCACTGTATCATGGGGGGCATCAACAGTGCAATTGCAGGTGAAGGTGCAGTTGTGGCATGACTGGCAGCAGTGCAGGTGTGTGGAGGGGGCTTGGGTCTGCAGGGTGGTGGTGTGGGAGAGAGGGTTGTGGTGGCAGGGCATTTGGCCTGCAGTGGCAAAATGTCCCAGGCGCCCCTGGTGAACCACGATTACAGAGACTTGCACACAGTGCTGTGGGACCCATATGGCAGGTTAAACTGTGTTACTCAGTTGGACAGGTGGAGTTCTGAAGGGATGTGAGTCACGAAGGACTGCCACCATCACCTGAAGTGGTGTGGCAGGGGGAAAGAGATGGAATCAAAACCAGCCTGAGTCACTACAGCGTAAGGCTCACACATTGAGGACAGGCTTATGTGGCTGGTAGTGGAATTGCATATTTACTAAACATGGTCTCTTTTCCCCTATGCAGTTCACAAGTTTCCAGGTTATAATTAATATAGTAGCCCCAGGTAAACCCCAAACCTTGTGACTGCATTTCCCTGGCCATTGGCCATTAGCTGACGGAGTCCAGCAACATCTGGATGGCCACATGTACCTTGCTCTTCTCGGAAAACACCTGACATTCTCACTCCCCAACACACACCCCTCCCTTGATATGTTTTGCCTTAGCGGATAAAACTTGGGGGATATCTGATTTATGCCACTGTTAAGGCACAAAATATGACTCTTCCATTATATAGATCAAATTACTGTTCATGGTCACACAGGAATTTAAGCCAAGTAACTCCTGTGTGTGCTATATTCCTCCTTGTAGCCCCTAACAGGTTCCTTTGTAGAGAAACTCTCAAACATATGACCTTCTGATTGCCTTTTTGATTGAAAATGTCAACAGAGACCACAGCAGTACATCCAGTAATAAGATTCCTCCCTTAAAAAATCTTATTGCCTGCACTGTAGGAGAGTTAAAGCATGACAGAAATCTCATCGATGTCAGTCAAAAAGATACTGATAGCCAGGATCAGTGGGTGTTGCTTTAAATCATGCAATTTTTTTGTATAGCTTTCAAACACAAATATAACAATGGAAAAAGTGAAAGTGAGGGGAAAGTAAACTAATTGGTAATTCTATCCCTAGTAAAAGATAAGATAGCAACATACAGTATTACACAGCAAACTGACTGGAATTTGCAAACAGCCTGCCAAAGGAAGGGAGTTGTTGCAGCAGGTGCATATATATTTGGGCATAATTTGAGCCATGTTGAAATAGCTTTGGATTGCTACAGGTCACATTGCATGGCTCAGAGCGATCTGAGGCTGCCAGGGAGTGGGGTGTTGGAAGGAGAGACAGGTGTGGATGGGAAAAAGGAGAATATGCAAAAAGAAGGGACAACATAGGAATGGGGTTGGGTGCCTTCCCCACCAGACCTCACCTTCATGAACATTCATCAGCATTTGAGTGTAAAGTTCTTCTAATAAACATATTTCTGTGCAGTTTTAACTAATGTGCACCTTTTGGAAGCAATTTTCCCTAATACAATGCAATTTTAATGTTATTTTCACTAATATCTTCATTTTTATGCAAACTTTCCCCTAATATATATCTTTTTGTAAACATGATTTGCTTGGGAAACTGCACCACCAAATTCAGGAAAGGGTGAATTTCAAAGGATAGGTGTTTTGCTTTGTGTATTGTTTCAGAAAATGAACATTTGATAGATTCAGCTTTAAATGCATACTGAATCCAATTTTCCCCATCCCTACCTGCACTTCTCCCCAAAGGAGCCCAGATAGGGATCAAAGAGACTCTTGTCTGAAACCCTGGATGGTTGCTGCCAATCAGTGTGGACAATACTGATCTAAATGGGCCAATAGTCTAAACCAGCTTCCTATGTGTCTAACCCTTGGTCATCTCATATTTAAAATAAGATCGAAGTTTTCAGTACTTCCACCTTCCCCTAAGGAGTTCGCTAATTGTCTCAGGATGTTTTCATTTTACCTTCCTAAATCTGCATAATTTGTATGGCTTAAAAAAAGTGGCCTATATCTAATGGAAACAACAGTAGGAAGGTTACAATAAAACAATTATTCACAGTGGAACTCGATGGACACAATTCATCACTGCATTAGGTGCCTTTACAGCCAATGAAATCATATTGAGTATGTTGGATCATGGCCAGAGTTTATCTGTAGAATGAAAATCTATTCTCAGAAAATGATAGGGAATATATGCTACACAGCTAGCTGACTGACAAACATTTGCAGGTATTATACCAGCCCAGGAAAGTACAGAGCCCCGCCTCCAAAATATTAATTTTCCATCTTAGAGAGCCTTCAATAATGGGCAAAATGCCTTAGAAAATTGAAGCTTTGTGTGAAGAAAAGAAAGCGCATTCACCATGCTTCGAGTCCGCTTTCATAATGTTGCAGGTGTCATTAGTCGCAGACCTGGTATTGATGGAATGAAGAGGTAGGAGTCTTTCCAAAATCCATGGTTTAGATAAGCTGGATGCATATTATTTCTGCATTTGTACACTATTTGTGCATGATAATATTCTGGCTTTGTGAAAGGTGGAAACCAATTTAGCTTGCTGCATAATTCACCATGATGGGTTTTGTAATCACACTGCAAAATGAGTCGAGCTGTTCTATTATACGATACCGATAGAGGATGGAGTGCTGGAGAACTAGGCCTACTCGAAACATGGGCATAGGATTCTCAATGAGAAATTATAAAAGCATTGACAGTTGCTTTTGTGGAACTGCAACTAAGACATCTTCCAAACGGCTTAATAAAGGCAAACTGAACCATTCAGCGTCTGGCAGCAGCTTGGGAAATGGGCTCATTAACATTAACATTTCAGTCCATCCATTCCTAAGGCTGCTTTCACTAGTGATCATAAAGGGGGCTCCCTCCACTCCTGTATCATTGCAGGGCTTAACTTGCGAATATAGCTAATGCTGCACATTGTATGGGAAATTGCCCCCCCTTTTAAAAAAGAACACTGAGCATTTTATTTGCATGACTAGCTAATTCTGGGTTATAGCCAACTAGTATGTTTCACTTAGGGCAGACCCACTGAAATTAATGGACTTAGTTGTGTCCATTCATTTCAATAGATCTACTCTGAGTATGACTAACATTGAATACCACCCACTGTCCTCCCTGCCCCATTCCTGTGAATAATATGGCATTAAATATACACACCAAAAAAAACCTAAAGCTCAGGGCTGGCCCTAGCATTAGGTGGCAGTGTCAGGTGACAGCTGCTGATAGTGGTTGCAGCCAAGCAGTTGTTCCTGAGTCCCCTGGCCACACCATTCTCTTGGAGGAGAGAGCTGTTTGTGCATGGTGACCCCTGCAACATAATAATAATAATAATAATATAATAATAATTTATAATTTATACCCCACCCACCTGGCTGGGTTTTCCCGGCCACTCTGTGCAGCTTCCAGCAAAATATTAAAATACAATAATTCATCAAATATTAAAAGCTTCCCTAAACAGGGCTGCCTTCAGATGTCTTCTAAAGTCAGATAGTTGTTTATTTCTTTGACATCTGGTGGGATGGCATTCCAAAGGGTGGGTGCCACTACTGAAAAGGCCCTCTGCCTGGTTCCTTGTAAGTTCACTTCTCACAGTGAGGGAACCGCCAAAAGACCCTTGGCGCTGGACCTCAGTGTCCGGGTTGAATGATGGGGATGGAGACGCTCCTTCAGGTACACTGGGCCGAGGCTGTTTAGGGCTTTAAAGGTCAGCACCAACACTTTGAATTGTGCCTGGAAACGTACTGAGAGCCAATGTAGGTCTTTCAGGACCTGTGTTATGTGGTTTTGGTGGCCACTCCCAGTCACCAGTCTAGCTGCTGTATTCTGGATTAGTTGTAGTTTCCGGGTCACCTTCAAAGGTAGCCCCACGTAGAGTGCATTGCAGCAATCCAAGAAGGAGATAACCAGAGCATGCACCACTCTGGCAAGACAGTCCGCGGGCAGGTAGGGTCTCAGCCTGCATACCAGATGGAGCTGGTAGACAGCTGCCCTTTACACAGAATTAACCAGCATCTCCATGGACAGCTGTGAGTCCAAAATGACTCCCAGGCTGCGCACCTGGTCCTTCAGGGACACAGTTACCCCATTCAGGACCAGGGAGGCCTCCATACCCATCCACCCCCTGTCCCCCCAAAACAGTACTTCTGTCTTGTCAAGAGTCGACCTCAATCTGTTAGCAGCCATCCATCCTCCAACCGCCTACTACTATAAATCTATTACTGCACTATGGTATGTTTAAAGACACTATTCCATTGCTAGTGTTGAAGCAAGATTGGCTTCTTTACATAGTGTTGGCTTCTTTACATGGAATGGGGCAGCAGTGCCATTTGATCCGTCTCAGTCAGCAAAATGCCTTGGGCCAGCCTGCTGTGGCTGCATTGTGGTGTAGTGATTAAGAGCGGTGGACTCATAATCTGGCGAACCAGGTTCGCTTCCCTGCTCCTCCACATGCAGCTGCTGGGTGCCCTTGGGCTAGTTACACTTCTTGGAAGTCTCTCAGCCTCACTCACCTCACAGAGTGTTTGTTGTGAGGGAGGAAGGGAAAGGAGATTGTTAGCTGCTTTGAGACTCCTTGGGGTAGTGATAAAGCAGGATATCAAATCCAAACTCTTCTTCTTCTACACGTTTATTTGGGAGTAAAAACAGCAAAGAGACTTGTGGCACTTTAAAGACTACACATCATATTTATCTGTGGGCTTGAGCCTACCACGTCTGATGTCCTGGTCCATGAAAGGTTGTGTCATCATAAAATGTACATAAGGTGATTTGTTTTCTCTGTGGCAAAATTATTTATTTATTTGTACTGTATATCCCACCTTTTCTCACAGTCGCTCAGGTGACACACATGGTTCTTCCCCTCCTCATGTATTCCTCACAACTACACTGTGAGGAATGGCTGCAAGGGGCAGTTACTGACCCAAAGTCACCTAGTGAGCTTCATGGTTGAGTGGAGTTTTGAAACTGGGTCTCTGGGGTCTTAGTCTAACACTCTAAGCACCACACCACATTGGTAACATAGTAACATGTTAACACGGCACTTCCACTGTATACTGGTATTTGGAAGTAAACTCAGTTGAACTAAAAAAGAAAAGAAAAAAGACTTACCTTTGAGTGGTGTAATGGCTTTAGGGGTTGCTTGTGCGTAAGTTGCCGCCGCTCTGGGCTAGGTTGGCTGGTTAAACCATTTCTCGCTGGACAGCCATCCACTCCGTGGCTGTTCAGTCGCTGGCAGAATCCGTCAGTGGGCGTTTCTTAAACCTTTTCCAACATAAAAGTTGTTTGACGCCCAGTCTCCTCCTACTCTCCCTGCGCGGAAGTCTTCTGAGCAGGGAGGGCGTGGGTAGCGGAGGACCTGTGCTCTCCCCGCTGGTGTCCAGTGAAGAGTCCCGGAGCCTGCTCTCTGCTTCCCCCATTGGCCCCCCTCTATCCCTGGTGTTGCACTGATTTTCTTCCCCAACAGGAGACCTGCCTCTCTCCCTGCTTGGCCCCTCTCCAGCATCGCTGTGGAGCCTCGCCTCCTCCTCTAGTTCCGATGGCAGTTCCCTGACAAGTGGGGATGGAAGGATCTGTCAGTTTCCGTTCTCACAGTTTCTCATTTTTATCAGTCTTAAATTCATTACTCCACATTTCTGCAGCAATCTGTATTAAAAACAAACACACATGTGAAATTTTAAGGATTTTCACTGCGTTTAAATGTAGAATTACCCCCAATAAACACATTTTTATACGTAGTTTTGACTAATGTACACATTGTGTGGTATTTTCACTAAGGTGTTTATGGTATTGTTTTGTTAGAGAACTGCATTGCAAAATTCAGGTAACTATAGATTATGCAGAATGGTTGTGCTTCAGTTCTCATATCATTGCAGAAATTATGAATTTGATAAATTCACCTGAATGTAATTTATCCCCCATCCCTGCTTCTGTGTTAATCTACATAGGATTGTTCTGCAGAAATCCTGGTGGGGTGGAAGTGGGGAGGACCCCTGAATCGGGTAGGGAAAAGTAGCCTAATGACTTCATTTTTCTTCTTTTTTCTTCCAGTGAGTCCTGTGGGGGCTTAAAACCTAACAAATGGCCTTTAAACGTATTTGTGGAAAGGGATTTATTGGTTTGTTTTGGTTTTATTTCATATTATGCATTCTCATTTTGTGCTTCAGTGTTGTGAACCATATTGTGATCTTTAGATGAAGGATGGCATTCTCTCTCTCTCTCTCTCTCTCTCTCTCTCTCTCTCTCTCTCTCATTTATTGTCACCAGATCTTCAACTGGATTCTTTATGGTTGGTGAAGCACATTCCTGTGTACCTAAGACCAAACCCCCAAAAACAATGTTGCCTTTGATTTGCTGACCAAGTTTCCCATAAGTTTGGGCCTTGGGATCCTTAGAGAGTTTTGGGGCATGTTTGTTGCAATCTCAAACACAGTTACGAAAAAGTAAGCCCCACTGGACACATAGGGGACTTACTTCTCAATAAGCATGCATAGGATCATTCTGTTTTAGAGCTAATATACTCTTGGATTGCCCATTGTCCAAACTACACTAAGATAGCATTCCTACATCTAGAACAGTGTTCTTCAAGCTTGGGTCCCCTGATGTTGTTGGAGTACAGCTCCCATCACCCCTGACGGTTGGCTAAATTTTCCTACACATAGCACTCTGGAGGCAGGAGAAGGTCAATTGTAGCAAGCAGTAGTTCAGAAATAAGCTTGTCCAACATTGCTCATCTCATCCAGGCCCTCCTGCTAAAAACGTGAAAAACTCCAAAATGTTTACATCAGTTATTGAAACAATCCCCCCCACACACATTTAAAAATTATTTAGTAAATTATGACATAATTAAGACAGTGTTAAATATTTTATTCTTTTTGATGATTAAGATGGAAGTAGCAAATTTGGGGTGCAGAAATACTGCCTGAAACTTTTTTGATGTTGGGAACACCCACAATTTTTCAGTCCTGTCTCCCTCATCCACTTCCTATATCTTGCTTCTTCTTTGTCACATAGGAAATCCCAACCAATCAGGAACCTCACCAGACTCTTCAGACAGCATAATCTCT
This sequence comes from Podarcis filfolensis, assembly GCF_964270895.1. Taxonomy (NCBI): domain Eukaryota; kingdom Metazoa; phylum Chordata; class Lepidosauria; order Squamata; family Lacertidae; genus Podarcis; species Podarcis filfolensis. Next base: position 46,768,063 of record NC_139611.1, read on the forward strand.
ATAATCTCTGGACATGTGTAAGGGCAGGAGAATGTTATCTGCTGGCAACCTTTCTCATCTCTCCCCTGCCCACCACAGTTGCATTTAACACAATTCCTGGACAGAATATATGTGCACATGCACACTTTATATGTGGTGAGCATTTGCTATGGCTGTGCATGCCCCTCTGCGCTAATCCAGGGCCCAATCTGGCACTTCATTCTTTGAAGTGCTGCTCTTTCATTGTCAGTCTGAGTTGTGTTGCTTTGTATTGTTTGATTGTAAGCCATTTTGTGTATTGCTGGTAGGGATACAAGACACAACTTCTTCGAATGTACACATAAATAAGCATTAATAGGAGGGGCCAGCCATTTTGGGGAGTATTCTTGAAATCCAAATATCTCTACATACTGTGGTTAACTTAAAACCATAACCCCATGATTACATGTGGAGGTATTACTGCAGACCTCATTAACTATATCAGATATATCGCAAAAGCCACTCCATATTTCATACAAGTGAGCTTTTATGTTAAGGTTGCAAAAAGTAAAATAAAATGGAGCTAGAAGTAGAGATGCCTCAAAGGTGTACCAATTTGAGAAGAAAGACTCCAGGGTTGTAAAAGGCAATATGGAATTGGATTTATAAGTCTGCATATGACTATGTTTCATAAATGACACCGAAGAGATTTTGGGACTTCTTTTCATAATAAAATGTGAAATTACATGACATTAATAATATCTTTAAAAGCAGGCACAGAAGATGCTTGAAAAAAGGAAGATTCTTTATCTGCATAAAGGGTACTCTACTAAGGACCCTCAACAACAATGAAAAGATAACTTACAGTGGTAGAAAAGGATGGCATTCATGAAAAAATTAAGAGACTTTACCATTCTTTTATTTCTCATTGTATTTCGGTCAGAATAAAAGATGGTTATTTTTGGACTGAACTGAAACCAGAAGTATTTTTCATGAAAGTTGTGAAAAGTATCCTTTCCCTTTTGTGTAATGCTCTGGGGATAGGCTGTGATCACTGCTAGTATTTGCACATTCCCTTCCTTAAATCCAAGCTTTAACCCAGAAAGCAATGTGGCCCTCAGGTTCAAGAAGGTTCTCTACACCTGGTATTCACAATACTTGTCTAGATGGACCACTGGTCTGCCTCTGTATATGGCAGCTTCCTATATTCTTAATGTTATCCAGCTCTTGTGTAGTTTGACCCCTGAAAGCATGAAAAAATAAAGGACTGTTTACTTAACAGGTATAATATAAGTTAATTATAAAATAGTTGTTTGACATTCAAAACAATTGGTGAGTGCACTGTGTAGCGCAGGCACAGCATTTTACTAGGTGTAGGTAAGTGGGTCTATTCTTTCTTCTTGTTTAGGTTTCTTAATCATTCTTTCATTTAGAATTCTCTGAAGAGAATTGGGTTTTAAATTATAATGCCTCTGAAAATGAATTGTAATGGATTGCCCAATTCAGTGGAGATTCCTTGGCTAAAGAGATGCACTGGATGAAGAGGGAATGACTTTTTTGTGATTAAGGAAAGAAGAGAATCAGGGTTTTGTGATCTTTAAATTGCACAAGAGTTGCTTAATGATTAAACACCCACACACTCACCAGATACGCAGATTCTTTAGATCCATTTTGTGCAGTGCATCTGAGCTTGTTCCAACTTGTTTTCAATATTAGTATGACTTTGGAATAAAGAGAGAGGTGAACACTAAAAATAAACCTAATTCCTTTACACAAGAAGCTTCATCTGCCAAGTTTGTGTCTCCTTTTACAAATTGGTGCCATATGCATGTGTGTCTTTATCAACTCAATGAAAGACAAGTGCATTTTAAATTATAAAGTCTCTGAAAACAAATTAAAATAGAGCATTCAAGTCAATTAATGTCTGCAGCCTGTCTCATCAATAAAGACATATGTGGAATGTTTTGGGGGTTTTTTTACCCGCACAGTGTCTTGAAGTTAAACAAAGGCTCTCCTACATATTAAAGAAAGAAGCAACATGAGCACCGTAGAAAATAAGACTTATACTCACAAATGATGGTTTCTTGATGTATTTCTCCTCACATGAGAAAAATGCATGTTCAGGAACTTTTTTTATAGAACTGGAGGATAGAAGATGCAAGATAAAGTGGAATGATCATCAGATTTTGTTGGGTAGAGCAGGGGTGAGCAACCTATGGCCCTAGGCCTGATTTGATGGGGTGATTGGCCTAATTTCAAAAGCCCTCTGTAAATAATCAGTTCAGACCTCTAGCAAGAGCAATCAGTTCCTCCCCTGGCAGCCTAATGTAGAAAGAGAGCACAAAAGAGAGGTGGAAGAGAGTGTTAGAGAGAGACAGTGTGTTGTTCCCCCCACCATCAGCTTGTAGCTCTCAAAAGATAACACCTGAGAGATGTGGCCCTGCAGTATCAGGCCAACAACCCTTTTAGTCTAGTACTTCCTTCTCATAGTGGCCAAACAGATCCACCTGGGAAGCCCACAAACAGGAATGTAATGCAGCAGCACTCTCTATTCTTGTGATTTCTAGCAGATGATATTTATGAGCATACTGCCTCTGATAGTGGAGGTAAAACATCATGGCTGGCAGGGGTGACACATCTCAGTTTGCTGCTCGAAGTGAAATGGGAAGTACCACCTTGCCTTGCCACTGTGGCCTTTTTGCTGTGCTATTGACCCTGCCACTGCTGCTGGAGAAGTGGTCCTCATGTCAGTGCCAATTATCAGCAAAATCTCACGAGGCCTTGCACACTCCACAATATCTTGCCAGACATCAGCACTGATGATGGCACCGCTTCTCCACGGGCAGCAGAGGTGGTGGGATGGGAAGGAGTTCATGGGGGCACCTCCCCAGAGGTTTCAACCCACTTCATGGGTGGCTGGTAGTTGTTGATAGCCTTCTCCTTAGGTAGAAATACTGGCTGCATGCCAGGTGAAGAAGAATCATAGGAAACCATAGGAAAAGAGTGGCGAAACAGTTTTTAAAAGCAAGTAAGGGGGGGAAAGGACTTGGAAAGGAGATGCCTCTGACTGCTAAAGATACAGAAGACTGAAATTGATCTGAATAATTTATCAAGCCCACCCACAACTGTGAAGACAATGACTTCCAACCTTGGCAACCAGAGAACGTAAAAGGCTCTTAGAATTAGTCATTGAAGTCAGTGAATTTCAAAAGCTTTGGGATCAGATTTCTTGAAGCTTCATCCTCTGTGAAATTGAGAATAGTGCCCCCCCCCTGTGATCACCACCAGACTCCTTTTGTGCCAGCATCCTGAGCCCAAAAGATTGTTCTTGCTTCCCATTGCCTGGAGCTCAACCTTCTTGATTCTGTTCAAGGATGCACATGGTAAGAATATCTGTGTCATATCTCTTTTTTAAATCTATATTTCTGACAACTTCATATCATATGTATGTGTGGGTGAGTGGGTGTAAAAAGCTAAAGGACCCCTGGATGGTTAAGTCCAGTCAAATGCAATTATGGGGTGCGGCACTCATCTTGCTTCAGGTCAAGGGAGCCACCGTTTGTCCATAGACAGCTTTCCGGGTCATGTGGCCAGCATGACGAAACCGCTTCTGGCACAATAGAACACCATGACCGAAGCCAGAGCACACGGAAATGCCATTTACCTTCCCGCCGGAGCCATACCTATTTATCTACTTGCACTGATGTGCTTTCAAACTGCTAGGTTGGCAGAAGCTGGGACAGAGCAACGGGAGCTCGCCTTGCCACGTGGATTCAAACCACCAACCTTCCAATTGGCAAGTCCAAGAGGCTCAGTGGTTTAGACCACAGCGCCACCTGCGTCTCTATATAATTTATTTATTTACTGAATTTATATACTGCCCTATACCCGGAGGTCTCAGGGTGGTTCACAAAAAAGAATCACAATATATAAAATAAAAACAAAAACAATAATACAATAATACCTAGAGTGTGCCCAATAACCATAATGTTCTTTAACCTAGTGACCCTATTTGTGACTTTTTGTCAACAGTCATTCTCCCTTCCCAATTCTCCAAATATATGCATTGTTCATTTACCTAAATACCCCATCTGCCTCCTTCTATGCATTTTAAGAGATAACAAAGGCTATCAATCAACTGAAACCATGCTGATGTTTCTATGGCAGTTTCGTAATTAAGTTTGCTCACTAGAGGTTGAGATGGGCCCGATAAACGCTTTTTGCACAATGCTTTCAGACAGAACACTACTCCATGTTGCCAGGCTACAACTAAAGCACAACTTGTCAAATCCAAGAAGCTCATTCTCTTTTGAATAAGCAATAGTTAGTGTCTTTCATAACTCTAATCTGCTAAGGTTTATGCATAGGAATCTTCTCTCCAATACTGTACTCCCAACAGGGGAAGGAAACTGCATATCCCTATTATTCACAGCATAATAAATCAGTCTGCCGGAGAGCTGAGATCTGCTTCCTCAAGTGCCTCCACTTAATTTGAGCTGATCCCTCTGTAGGTCACCTGGATCAGTGCTCACAGCCTTAATTCTGTTTCCTTGGCCCCATGGCTTTGATAAACAAGAAGAGCACTGCTGGATCAAACCAAAAGACGATCTAGTGCAACATTATGTTTTCACATTGTCCAACCAGACACTTGTGAAAAGCCCACAAGCAAGACATAAGAGAAATAACATTCTCCCACTCATGGTGTTAGGTTCGTCCTACTCTCTTGTAGGACCCTGGCAGAGACACATGCCCAACTGGCTTGTTCTCTCCCTCCTGGTCTGTCGTTCAGGAGCTTCAAAAGCTTTCTTCAGCCCGAACATCACAGCAACTGATACCAAGAAGCATCAGCACACTTAGGGATCCGCAGAGTATTCGCAGTTTGCGTAACAGAACTCAGTAGCACAGCATGTTGGCTAATCTACTTTATTTACATATAATACACTCAGAGCATTCTGCTTTAGCTCCTTACTCTTTCTCATCAGACAGCAAAGAGAAAGAACAAAGGACAATATTCCCACTTCACGGAACACAGTAACACAAACATCCTGTCTCCGTCACTTCTCACACTGTGGAATGAAAACATGCACCGTCATGTGAAAGACAACAATCTCATGACTGCAAACACGGAGCAGGAATTCTAACAACTAGCAACTGGTATTCACAGACATTGCCTGTGTTCCTTGACTAGTAACTATTGATAGACTTGCCTTTTTTTTAACAGTATAATTTAGTTTTAAACCCATCCACATTGGTGGTTGTCACTCAAATTGACTACCCCTAGAGTGGCTGGGTAGACCCAGCCAGATGGGAGGGGTAGAAATAATAAATAATAATTCTTCTTCTTCTTCTTCTTCTTCTATCATCATAATCAAGAACAATTGCAGTCTTTATATAAGATCAATGAGATGCCCCTTCCCATTCCCCCACAGTCATACCTTCAGGCTTTTTACCCTATATGCTTTTGGGAATATGGAAACAAGAGATTTCCCTCAACTGCTTCATATAATCATACATATGAGGAGTAGGCCAGAGCAATCTGACTTTCAGATTACCCCCCACACTGGCAAAATTAGCCCTCCTGACAACAGATGGGGAACCCATATAGTAAAGGGATCACAGCTCAAAAGCAGACCCATCCCATCCACTAATGTTCCATTTGCAGATATAATGTACAAAGTGCTACCTGCAAGCAAATATCTCTAGCAGGATATATGATAAAAATCAATAACCTTCAACTAGCTTTAAAGTTATTTTATACCAGCTTTACCCAATATGATGCTCTCCACTTGTTTCCATGAACTTTACTCAGCATGGGCAATGGGCAAAGATGAGGGAAACTGCAACCAAAAACATCTAGAGGAAACCATGTTGGGGGTGACTGGTTTAATTATATATGTAAGGGGTGGAGACCTCTATTTTTTATTGGGCTGGCTAATAAATTGGGATTAGAAGAGGTTAAAGGTTTTGCTGCTGCTATTATTATTATTATTATTATTATTATTATTATTATTATTAATTATATGGCTTACATTGTTTTATATGATACAAAACCACTGTGGGGGAAAGTGTTAATTTTCAATAGCGGCATATAGGTTCATAAAATGAAATAATCAGCAAGAATAATATGGCATAAGCGATCTTCAGGATAAATTAAATGGAGAATTAATTATATAGCAACCTCGGTGTGCATCACACTTTACACACAAGGAGACAGATCCCTGCCTCAAGAAACATAAAATCTAAAATTGGAAATGGGTGAGATGGAAAAGGAATGGAGGAATGGAGACAGGGCTAAATGGAAGGGGGATATGCAATTATTTCAGTTGTAATTCCCCCTTTCATTCACATGAGGTATTCCCATGTTACATTTGGCATGTTTGTGGTCTATGCACACAATAGTTGAGTTGCACAAAGGAAGAGGAAGTTCTTTTGCACAAGAACATATACATGTGTAGAGACACCTTTTACCTGCTGGGTGTAAAGCCTGTACTTAGGCTTGGGTGAAGTAGGGGGATAAGGATTATGGGGTAGTCCCAGCAGCTTCATTGATCATATAGGCTTTGGGGGAGGATTTGGGGTGAGCAAGAGAGCTGTCATCAAACAGATACTTCATGAGACAAGAAAGGTGGAAAGCACTAAGCTGTTTGATAGAGCAAGATACCACTTGCTAGACCACCTGCTTGAAATGCAGCAATATGACCAACAGGTGGTCTATTTAAAAAACAGGGGAAGCTTATGGGGTACAGAGGTGAATTCCAATCCAGTCCTTCTATGAAAAAGAAAGAGTGAGATTCATGGTACTTAGTATTGGGAAGCACAACTTGTTTAACAGCATGGAACTGCTGGCCAACCTAAGCTACGCACGTCATCGGGATGCTAAGGAGGAAATTGCAAAGATGACCTGGAAATTGCTTTTAACATAATTGCTTTGCCATCAATCGAGGCATCTCTGTAGAGATTTTCAGAGATGCCAAGAGAGGAAAAGGCACTAGTGGAAATTGGCAACCTTGCAGAGAGGGGTCAGGCCAGAAAGAAATGGAGGAAGTAGGTGAAATTACCCTTCTGACACTGCTAAAGGGATGATAGATGGGTCGTCTCCATTTGAATGCAGACACCTGACAAATCTTCAAAGCATTTCTTCCTGGAATTGTCATCGTAATCACTGCCATTATTTCCACCCTCCCCTTTGGAATATGATGAGAATACTTTTGGGTACCTCCTCAAAAGCTTTCTTTCTTGAATATTCACACATGTGTGAATATGTGTGCACACCTGCATGTATGCCCATGTATAGATTAATCTTAATGATATTTCTGCTTAATAAGTAGGAATGAAGAAAGGAACTGGTTCAGTTGTGAATATACCTAATGTGCACTTCCTGAAACAACACGTGAACCAAAATCTCCCTTTGGAATTCGCAATTCTATGAATTTTGTGATACAGTTCGCTAAGGCAAATGCATATATGATGGAAAATGATGCACAAAAATGTTTGGGGAAATGGCATGCAAAAATGTACATTACTCCTTAGCCTTTTCTTCTCCCAAAGATATGCCCAGAGTGGCTGGGACAATGCAGTCAGATGGGTGGCATATAAATTTATTATTATTATTATTATTATTATTATTATTATTATTATTATTATTGCTGCTGCTGCAAGCTAGTGGTTTTCCTTTTCCTAGATGGGCTACCTTCTTGAATTGACAAGCCCTGGGAAATGTTCCTTATTTCCCTCTATAGCACATGCAGAAATGTCCTTCCTGACCATTGAACCCACTATTGGGCTCATCTGCTCAATCCACCAGAGCCTGTCTTCACATGCAGGGGAAGTCCCTAACACACAGAAGGTTTGAGACCCACCGGCTACCCTCACCTGGTTTAGCCAGCCAGTAGAAACTGTTCCTGGGGAGTGACTGCTGTCACATGCTGACAACCTCCTGAGCCACAGGTGAGTGCAGAGTGGGGGTAAAAGAAGGACAAACTACCCCAGAAGAAGCATGATGTGTCCCCCACCAAAGACACTACCCTTCCCCTAACAACCCATATACCCCAACAGTTAACTGGCCTTAAGTGCGTGAGAACTGCTACACATATGGCTAGCAAAATTCTCTTTCTTCCCTCTCTATGGCTCTGCTGAGGACAAAGAAGCCAATATGTTGCAAGTATTTCTCCTTGCCAGAGAGGTCCCCTGGAAAAAGCAGGTTTCCTCACCTTGTGTTTCGCAGATCAGCAGAGAGAAGGAGATTTCTCACACATAGTGCATTTAAAATAAAAGGGGGCACTGGTTGAAAAGCCGTTCTTTCTCCCTGCACAAATGCACAGCAGCCAACATGAAGGGTGGGTGGAGAAAAAAGAGCAAAGGGCTAAGAAGAATGAGTGGAAAGTGAGGCCATGCATTCTTTCAAGGGGCATGCTTATAAAAGTGGTTTTCTCCTTCAGTCATGCTTTTTGCAGACTGCCTGTGAGAAAGTAGAGGGTAGGGGTAAGCATATTGCAAAGCATGGGGAGAAGAGAGAAACAGTAAATGGCTAAGATGAGAGGGTGGGGAGTAAGGCTGCCTTTATTTTAAAAGGGGGAGATAATCTGCTTTTTTGCAGATCAGCTGTGGGCATCCCCTCTTGTGCTTCTTAGTCCTTTGCTCTTTCTCTGCTGTTTCTCCAGTGAATGGAGAAAGGAGCAGGGAAGAAGGATGGAGCAACAGCTATATAGCTCCAAGGGCATGCTTAGAAACCAGCTCAGTGGATGGAAGCTCTGGCATGAAACTCAAAAGCACATGCAGGAAAATTCTCTTCAAAAGCCATGATTGAGCTCAACCTTTAGCCCCAAGAAGTTCATCAATGACCCGATGGTGCCATGGAAAGTTGCAGTAAGGCATCATTGAAAGGGGGGTTGCCAGGTGGCATCAGGTGGCATCACCTGATTGTCAGGTAGGCATGATTTGGGGCAAACACACTTGCGGGTCAAATTGGACCCCCTGGTGGATCAAGACTGGCTTGGGCTGGAGGTTCCCCACCCTTGCTATGCATCTGGGTATCAGGAAACCTAAAAGCTTCCCTCACCATTCATACGGCTATGGATGAAAGAAAGCAGAATGTTTTCTTACTGATCCTCCCCCTCCCCACAGCTTCCAACAACCTGACAGAATCCAGTTTCAAGAAGCCCCAGGAAAATATTGCCGTGTCAACAATTCTGCAACAAATCAACTGGTGAAAAACATCCCTGAAAACTTTGAGTCATGGAAAATGGACACTTTGCATTGCCATGGAGATTTTGAAAACCTCGCTCTTTTTTTCCTGCTTAAAGACCTAAATGGAATGGCTATTTTCGCCATTCAGAAGAATATCACTCTGATTAGGATACTGAACAGTTATTAACATGGGGCATCTTTCATCCACCCACAGTCTATAATTGCTATGGGGATGTATCGGTTAAATCCACTGTTTCTTCCTGGTATATGCTATGTTTAGTATGGACTGATTGCCACCAAGTTACTGCAACTTAAGCTTTACATGAAGCACCATGGAATCAGAAGACCACTTCTGAATATGTATTGTTTAATGCCCCCTTTTAGAAAGTCATTTTTTAATTGTTTACATAGGCAAGTTTGAGATTTGTAGTGTCTCCTTCGTATTTTATAGTTTAGTAGAACGCTAAGATTCACCAAGAAGAGGTGAGTGCAAATGATGCTCATTTAGAATTAAGGAACACATTTCTGAGCATATATTCAGCACAGAAATTTGGATTCAGTAGCAGAACTGAAGAGTAGGTTGGAAGTGGAGATGAAAGAAATCTGTTCAGACAAGCAGAGAGAAGCATACTCTTGCATGCTTACTATGCTTTGGAAGAAGCATAGTAGGCATTATCTAGATGGGAGAGGGGGGAAATGGAGAAAGACAAATGATTCTCCTTTCATAACACTGTAACTCAGAGTCATCCAATGAAAGCTAAGCTAGGCTAGATAGGAAGAGTCCTATTGGATTAAACTAAATGCCTATGTTCTTTACAGTCTTCTGAAAAATTTCCAGGCCAATTTCCAGGTGTTAACCAAGCTGCAGTGTGTGACGTAACACAGCCCTTTCCGGGACTGAACTACATTTTTATTTTCAATATGCCTCTAAGTACCAGTTTCTGGGGAACATCAGCAGGAATTGACTGTTGTGCTCATGCCCTGCTTGTTGGCTTCCAGAGGTATCTCACTGGTGGCTCACTGAAGGCACCAATATGGGAGCACCAGGTTGAACCACTGTGAGGTGACTTGGGGATCACCTCACCCTGGATCCATTTCTGAATAAGTTCAGCCCCTTTCCTTCCTCCTTTTCTGCTGCTCTGCTCTGCAAGTGGCTTTCCTTTGAATCACCCACCTCCTCTCAACCCTGCCTGCTTCTCTTTCCTACTTGATGCCCCACTCTGTGAGAGCAACAGATCACTAGGGACCATACAGCTTGACACATACTTATCTATCTGAACCCAACTCATCTGACATACGAGTCCCGCTGAACACCCAGTTTCCCTCAGGCCTCATTGGGATCCAGTCCACAGCTCTAGTGGAAAACTGGGTGGTAAACTTAAGTGGGCCTGCAGGGATCTTCTTGTGTTCTTAAGGAGAAAATAGGAGCAACCAACAGACAATCTCCTTCAGTACAATAGGAATAATAACTATACACATCTTGACCCTCTCATCTCCACCAATTCCTCTTTGTTTTAAATGTCAATTTTCTGAAAGGCAGCGGGGAATGATATCCTCGAGGAAGCAATGGGAGATTCTGCCTGCCTGACCTTTAAGGTCAATTGTTTCATTAGCTTCCCTAAGTGAATGATATTCATAGGAGAGGGACTTGGAAGCTGTTAAGCTAAACAGCAAATTACATTGTCCATGAGCCCATTGTCACCCAATAGAAATTCCCCTTGGGTGACAAACTGACACCCATCACAGAGAAGTTCCCATGGAGTTAATGCAGCCTCTTGTTTTGCCAGCAATACCCTTATAGGAAATAATCCCTGTTCTTATTATGACAGAAGCCTCTTTGCCATCGGGCTACACAGCTGCAGTCACAGAATGAGAATCCAGCAGTCACAATCTGCAAGCTTCACTTCTAATGAATGCTCACAAGCATTCTCTTTTATCTCTGCTAATTGTTTCAATTGGATTTTAAAATACCACAAATGGAGAAGTGGCCCTGTAGTGCACTTGCTTTCTCCATTAACAAGCCACTTTTATTAAATAAAAAGCAATTCAGAGCATCTCAGAAAGGTTTATTATTTTGTATACATTTCTGCTCCACACTGAATCATGAGGAATCATTCTGGCTATAATTACGACCAAATTGTTGTTCCATGGAAACCAATAAGATGATTGGCACAGGAGGCAACCTGAAAGAGCTACAATAGACAAATGACATGGAAAGTTCATCAAAGAGTAGAAGTCAGCTGAAATTTATTGGGCAAGGTATTTCTGACACTATTTTGAGAATTTTCAGTTTCTCACCTGCCCTAGAAAATGAAAGCCATTTTACAGAACATTCTTCAAATATCCCCACCTTTTCTTTCCTCACAGTTTATGAGACTAGGTCTAGGGCAAAGTAAGGGATGCTAAATGGTGGCTTGGCTGCCTTCACAGCTGCCACTGAAACCTTAGAGGGAAATGAAAGAACCTGCACCTCTGCTGCTGCTAATGATGAGCCCTAACCTCAAGAACACAGGTAGGCAAACTAAGGTCCAGTGGCTGGATCCGGCCCAATTGCCTTCTAAATCTGGCCTGTGGATGGTCCAGGAATCAGCTTGTTTTTACATGAGTAGAATGTGTGCTTTTATTTAAAATGCATCTCTGGGTTATTTTGGGGGCATAGGAATTCATTCATTTTTCCCCCTTTAAAATATAATCCAGCCCCCCGCAAGGTCTGGAGGACAGTGGACCGGCACCCTACTGAAAAAGTTTGCTGACCCCTGCTCAAGAACATATTGGAGAAATTCTCCTCCCCCTGGCAAGTATTTGACAAAGTATCACCCTCAGTTTTCTACTCTAGAAATAGAATGGTGAATAGTTGGAAGACCATTTTTTGCCCAACTCTGGTGTAGATGTCCCATCTAAACATGTTGTCTCACCTCTTATTTACCCAATCTATCACTGCATGCTGCAAGACCACACCTCCTGAAGATACCATCTTATTAAGAGGTTGGCTCCATGCAATATAGAAATCAGGGCTTTCACATTGTGACACCTAATCTTTCAAACAACCTCACAACACAAACATTAGAGAGGGCCATGTTGATGAACTCCCCTTTCAATAAACCTTTTAAGAAGCATTTTTTATTCCAGGATGCATGTGTATTGGATCTGTTGTCTTGTGGGGTTTTGTTTTTTACATATCAAAGTGTTTATTTTTTAAATTGTTTTTATAAATGGAATTGGGCAATTATTTTAACTGTGAAATCACTTTAATGTATTTTATGGGAAGGGATTTATAAATTTCAATTAATAAATGGTGTAAAGTTTTTAATCATCTGTAGAGGAGAGGATGCGAAAGACAGACACAATATGCTTTATGAGCACCCCACACAAAAATGAATTCAGCAAAAAGTGGTACTACCACTTTTGCTGCAACTTTTCATTTATATCTGATGTAATTCTTTCCTTCCCCACACCTTGCTCACTTGAAAGTAATCTCAGCACTATCATTCCAGCCGGTCTTCTTTCCCTTTAATAATTGTTGATAAGTTTTGTCATCCATTCATTTACACACATTCAAGTGTGTGCACACACCAAATTATGAACAGATACACTGTATTCATCATTCACTATTCTCAGTGCTTTTAATCTACATAAACATGACTTTATCTGACCAATCTAAGTCACACCTGCAATTTTGGCATGGCAGTTTCCTCTCATTCTTCTATATCAAAGAAAGTAATTTGCTAGAACCCTAAACTGGCCCTGCCTACTCTTGAACAACATCAGATTTTGCAATGGTAATTTGCAGTAAACACACACATCCGAAATTGCCCCATGTGGTTCTGTGAGGCTAGAATCCCCACATACTTAACCAAGGAGCAAACAACATAGTGGTGTGCTGCCACTTAACTGACTTCTGATTGGTCATGTTGCTGCTACTCACCCGGAAGTAAAAGGGGAATGGCAAGGAGGTGACCTCTCTTGAATCTCATTCCTCTTCCTTCTGGTAAAGAGCAGCAACACAATTAATGCTATCTGCTACTACACAGGAATAAGCTCAACTGAAAACAGTAGGACTTCCCCTTCAATAAATATGCATAGGGTTTCACTCTGCACTTTGAAGCAACTCTATATTCAGAGAAGCATAGAGCTTTTCCCAAACAAAAAAACAAAAAAACCAATACTTCACAATTCATCACAGTTTGTGTATGTGTAATCTCAGTCTCTCTGCCCCCCCTCTCTCTTTCTCCCTTTCTCTCTTTCTCTCTCTCCCTAAGGTGCACTCTCTTCTATTATACCCAGTCAATACTTGGAAGATTTACTTATGAAGCACAAGAAACCCTTTATGTGCAACGTGTTGCAACCTTTCATGTTGCAGCATACTGTCCATGTTTAGCTTAGTTTATTTTAAGCACAATCAATAACACCTGCTGCCTTCAGTGCTGTTTTCCAGATGCTTGCTGGAATTACAGCTTATGAAAGAAGTACCCAATCACAGCAGAGTCCTCCATGTCTCCATTAGCAGCAATTCAAGAGCAAAATCAGCTTATATACACTTTTCCCCCCAGTAGGTGAGTGCCTAATTATTTTACGAGTCTCTCAGAGAAAGATTACTTGAATAATAAGACTTTAAGGGCTGTTTTATATTTGTGCTCCGTATTTTTAACCTCGCGTCCTCTCTTTTGAGAGTTCATTTCTGTACATATCTCCTTTGAATTTCATTGACAGGCTGGCTTCTCTCGTCTTTGAAATCCCTCCGGAGGACACTTGCTGCTTTCACTTTGAAAAGATATTCTGAAAACAACTCTGTTATGAGGTCTCGTGTTTATCAATGATTGTACATCAAATGAGTTCATCTGAAGAGCACGGACGAAAGAAGAGAAATGGGTCTCTTAACTGCTAATGTGACAGACTCACTCAGTACTTGGATAGCTGGACCAGTTCCTTACCATCCTTGGTATTACCCAGGTAATAAAAATTCTGCAGCCCAAATTGATCCACCGTGACACTTGAAACACCTATTTGTTTTCAGCACAATAGCACAGATGTAACAGCCAGGAGCTTTAGTAAACCATGTTGCTGATTATCTGCAAGAAGTAACAAATCCACACTTTCTCTGCTGTTCCCCACCCCCTTGTGGATATGAGGTCTGTGTAAAAGCTAGGAAAAATAGTCATTGGTTTTCTGTCAGGGTTCAGCCCCGCATGGGGATGGAACTTTGAATCACCTTGGAGAAGGAGCAAGGGGAATATATCTCCACATTTCCAGGAATTTTTTTAAAAAGCCAATAGATTCAGGTATTCCTGGCTCAGGACTGGAAATCATGACACCAGTTGTTCGGGTTCATTTGTGAAGCAACATATCCAAGCTCCAGTGGAAAGCACTGGGAAATGGACATTCTCAAAGCATGAAGCAGGCTTCCTTAAGATAATGCAGCTGCGGTCAGGAGAGATGCCTCTCCTCTCCACTGCACTGTTGTTGTTGTTGTTGTTGTTGTTGTTGTTGTTGTTGTTGTTGTTGTTGTTGTTGTTGTTGTTAATTGAATTTATATACCACCCTATACCCGGAGGTCTCAGGGCAGTTCACTAAATAAAATCATAATATAAAACCACAAAAAATTAATCAAACTAAAAACAACAACCCAATAACTCCCCTCCCCCCCAACCCCCACACATTTTAAAAGGGCATAGGATGTAACTCAGATCAACCAAAGGCCTGGTCAAAAATGAACATTTTTGCCTGGCACCTAAAGGTATATAATGAAGGCGCCAGGTGAACTTCCCTGGAGAGAGCATTCCCCAGATGGGGAGCCACTGCCGAGAAGTCCCACTCTCATGTTGCCACCCTCTGGACCTCTCAACCACTCGCTCCAGAACCTTGCTCAGGAAAGGGAGATTAGCAACTGGCTGATAGATAGTTGGGTTTTCCAAATCCAGGAAAGGTTTCTTAAGGAGTAGTTTTACCACTTCCTCCTTCAAACAGGCAGGGACCACCCCTTCTTGTAAAGAGGGGATCACCTCCCTGGCCTAAGATGTGCAAGGGTCTAGAGTGTTAGTGGTCATCCTGACTGATATGAATACCTTGTCCACATCCTCGAGCCATCCAACACAACAGGACTAGACTGTGCTCTGGACAACCCATGATATTCATCTGCTTTAACAGCAGAATCAAAGTCTTGGTGGATGCAAGCAATTTTATCCTCAAATTGCTTTGCAAACAAGTCACAGCAAGCTACTATTGGTTCTCCCACCTCCTTTGGGCCAGCCTGTAAAAGGCCCCATACAACCCAGAAAATCTCTGCTGGACGACATAATGAGGATGCAATGGAGGCAGCAAAGTATGCCTTCTTTTCTGCCTTCGCTGTCACTAGGAAGGCTCAATAATGAGCCCTTACCAGTGTTCAGTTGCATTCATTCAGATCTTTCCTCCACTTGCATTCAAGCCGTCTCACAACTTGTTTCCTTGCCCTAAACTCTGGAGTGTACCAGGGGGTCCAAATGGGCTCCACAAAGTAGGAGAGGGCACTCGGGGCGATTGTGTCAATAGTCCGAGCCATTCAGCTGTTCGAGAGGTCGGCCAGGTCTTCACAGGGGTGCCAGTCCTATCAGCCAGAAATACCCCCCAGATTCATTTGGAATCCCACTGGATCCATCAGCCTATGAGGGCAGACATTCCTTATAAGTCCCCGCCTCTATGGAGGGGGAAAGGTGCTGACAGCCAAAATCACAACAGGAGGTGATCTGACCATGACAAGGGACTGGTGTCAATGTCCCCCCACCTTCAAAGCACCCTCTTCCTGCCCAGTCGAGAAAACAAGTTCCAGAGTGTGGCTGTCATGTGCATTGGGCCTGTGACATGTTGGAACAGCCCCATGGTTGTCATAGTAACCATCAAGTTCTGGGCTGCTCCAGCGCCAGCTGCCTTGGCATGGATGTTGAAGTCTTCCAGAACCAGCACTCTGGGAGTCCTGAAAACCGCCTATGTGACCAGCTCTGTCAGCTCAGGCAGGGAGACTGCTGGGCAGTGAGGCAAGCAGAATCCTTAATCTGTCCCTAATCTGCCTTTGTAATGTCACAAGGTTGCCACCAGGAATGTTTGCCTGGAGTAAAGGGCAATCTTTATGGCAAGGCAACTCAAATAAATTTCATAGGGGCAGCTATTGCTAGCTACTGTGGCAAAAAATGTTCTTAATCTGAACAATGGAGAGCTATTTTTTTCCCCCAAACACAAGATGGTCCACACACAGCCTCATGGGGAGCATGGAAGGAATCTCTGCTTGGGTAGATATGGATTGACCACAGCTTGAAAAAAGTGATACCAACCTTGTGGAAATCAATGAAACTCTGTGCAAACTGAGACTGATAGATTGACTTGCTCTCAAAGCAACTGTGTGAGAACTGCTGTTTTGTATGAACTAGTCCTTAGTTACTTGGGAGGAGTCTCAAATCATGGGTTTTTTGTGAGAAACAGAGAGCTTCATTAAGTGAGTTTTAGAATTCTTGGAGGAAGGGACTATTAGAAGCTAAAGTGCTAGGATTCAGTGTCAGGTTTCAATATCACTCTTTAATATATAGAAATGCTAATGGTCACATGAAGGCACAGTACCCATGAGCAGAGGAATCCAAAATCTCAAGAAACCTCTTTCTTCTGGCTTCTTCCCTCCCCGTTCTCTCAGACAAACCACTCACTAACTAGACAAGACTAGCTAAACTTGACCTGGAGTCACACTTGAGATGCAAATTACAGTTTAAGAAAGCAGGTTTTTTGGTCATGGTCTTTTTCTACATATTTTTGGGGTAGGGAAAGAAAGACTTTGATTTTCTCTATACACCCAACATGGTCATGTGATTGCTCTGGCTCGCTTGTATCTCTTTACATATCAATATTGTGCATGTTAATGCAATTAATGGAGAAAATGGTGTCTGTGCAGAATTTTCGAAATGTGGCTAAAATGTCTGGGGAAACCAGGGCATATTGCAGCTCATATCGGAAGCTACGTGGCAGGGTGTGTGTGTGTGTGTGTGGAGCTCAACAAAAACAATTTTGTGTCCAGATTTTCACTCTTTGAAATATGGCAGCCCTATTTAAAGAAATATCAGACTAGCTTAATTCCAGCTGCCTTTTTCAGCAGCAGCTACGTTTAGGAAGATGAGCCCATTGTGTTGCTATTATCTGGAAAGAAACCACCACCCCCTTCTTCATGCCAATGGGCCTTCTCCTTGCTACAACTATGTGGGTCAAGAGAAGCAATACACCAAGCAGTAGATTTTTTTAAAAGACACCTCCCATCTCTCTGTGGTTTCTTTATCATGGTGGACTTCCTTGTTGGAACTGCAGGTAAGAGCTGCCTGATCTTCTGCAGCAGCAAACTGTTTTTGACCTTAAACTGTGTGGTGACTGGAACTGGGGACCACTATGTGGGTATCTTAACTCAGATCCTCAATATGTTGGTGGCAATCACTGCCTCTTGTCAAGAACTGGCAGGACACCCAGGAAGGGGAAGAGGATCCAGCCAAGGGGTGTAACCACAACTGATACATGCCAGGACAAGCTGAAGATGGAGAATGGGAGGTTAGGGACTTAGGAGGTGCTCACAGGACATCAGAAGACATTGAAGGGGCAGTTCACAGGAGCCAGGGAAAGGGGACATATCACCAAAACAAGAGGTGTCCCCATCTCCATTGATACAGCAGGCTCTGAGGTGTTGTGAACAGTGAGAAGCATATCTCTAGGAAACTGAGACAGACAAGGGAACACAGCCCAGCTCATTAGTTGACCAGGCGGAGATCATGGGGCTTGTAGGTCTGAGGTTCGTGATCACTCAGCTAGATCAAGCTCAGGGCAAGTGAGGTTCACATACCTCATCAAGTGGAGAGACACAGCATTTCAGGTGGAGCAACCCTGGTGCATCAATCAAGATTGGAAGGCATAAAAGGGAAGCAAGGCTGAAGCTCTGTCTGTTGGTGGCCCATGTCTTGGCTGCTTTGGGAACTCCACTGGACTGTGACTTTGGGACTGAACCTAAGTTTTCCAACCCTGGATCTTCTGCAGAGGTAGGAACCTGGCCTTGTAGTTTGACTTCAGACCTTGCTGTTTGTATTGGAATTGGGTCTGCATTTGATCATTTGGACTGTATGGATACTCTCTAGCATTGCCCTTGGGACTGTGTGCACTATTGGGACTTGCCTCTGGGTACGCCAGGGTTTGGGACACCTCTTGTGGGAGTGACTTCTGTAGTTTAATTATGTGGGAGATTGGAGTGGTGCATTTGCACTGTGTTTCTGCTGGTGCATTTGCACTGTGCTGACCTCCTCACAACCTCTCCCTTTGAGTATGCAACAACAATCTACCTGCCACTGTAGCGGATCCACTCCTGCCCTGCAAACCAGTTCTAGTATCAAAATATGTTTTGCATGCAGAAGGTCTCAAGCTCAGACCTGTTCTCAAGCTCAGTTCTGTTGCTTGGCACATCCCTGATATACTACTAAATATTTTTAATACAGACCAGAGTGTATTACTATTGGAATGAGTTCTTACATTTTTTCTTTAATAACTACATTAGATGAATATGTTGGACCCATTTTACATATGTAATTCCATTGTTCTTTGAAAGATAGCGGTTTGTAAATCCCTTTTCCAATTTCCTCTTATATGTATCATCATAGGATGAGGTTTCCATTACAGTATTATAAATTTTTGAAAGGAGCCCTTACATAATGAAAGCATGGTTAATATTAATTGTTTAAATTCAATCAAATTCTTCATTATTTCAGAACCTCTTTGTACTGCAATCTGTAGATACTGAAAAAAGAAGGGTTTTCTTGTATTCAATCTTTCCCTTCATTATAAGTTACAAACTCCAGTGAAACAATCAGCCAATCTTATTAGGATAGCTTGTTCCTGCTCATTAAAAGTCACTCACTATTTTAGCTGTAGAACACTCCTTATTATAAATTACTTTTTATTTTCACCTGGTAAAAATCAACCCCAAATTGATAGATCTCATGAATAAAGTCCCCTACAGCGCTCCTGAACTCAACTGATTTTTATATTCTGAATGGAAGTTTTAATTCATTTACCCTAGTTGTTGTTCAACCAAGTCTTCTCACATTAAAATTATCCTCCTGATTAAATGGAGACCCACAAAGTAGGAGGAGCCGATATTCAAACTAGAAGAGACATACAATTGCTTGTATATTAGATGTGACATGCAATTGGATACAGACTGCTGGATCAGATGGGTCGTTGGCCTGATCCATCTAATGCAGCAGTCCGTATGCAATGCATGGGGAAGAAAGAGACCACTTTCATTGCAAAATTGTTGGTTTGATCATGGCTCTCACAGAGTTGCATCTAGTTTGGCCCTAGATATTGTCAACAAGCAACACACTCTCTAAATGCAAAGAAAAGCATTACTCACATGCCTTTCATGTGCACATTGTTACCAGGATGTCTTGGAGACAGGGTTGGTCCATGGTCATTCTCACATGTATTTATTTTAAGCCTGTTCCATCCTCTTTTGGAGTTAATATAATTTTCTTCCTCTTCTAAAAAGGCAGTATGTAAGAGCAACTAGCCCATCTAGTTCAAGCATCCTGTTCTCATAGTGGCCAACCAGATGCTGATGGGAAGACCTGAGTGCATAATGCCTCAGGGCCGCTACAGCTTATCCTTCAGGGCTGGTATGAAAATGTGCATTTAAATAGCACTTAAATGTATTTTTATCATAATATCATAATATATTATGAATATACATATTAATATTTGAAATGAATTTTTGCTCAATGTACCCATTTCTGAACTATTTTATCTTAAAATGCACATTTAAAATGCATACAGGTACAGTCTTTTGAGATAAGAACACCATCACAAAATTCAGAAAAGTGTGAAATTTGAAGAATAAATATATTCTGATCCATGAATTAATTGGAGAGTTTAGATTGCTTAAAAATGTAGAGCAAATGAATTTATTCTCCATCCCTGCTTGGAGAAGAGCTGCTCTCTCAATCTTACTCTTCTTTCCTCAAGCAGTTGTGTGGTTGCCTTCAGTTGTTTGAAGTGAAACTTCAGTACATAGCCTCCTCTTCACATGTACGGCCTCGATGCAACTGAATGTTTAGGGTATGGACATGAGTAAATCACGTTCAAATATCTAGCCATGGAAGGTCTGCAGTGGTGGTTTGCTAAAAGTTCCCAGGTTCAATCTTGGGCATCTCCAGGTGCATCTCAGAAAGAAAGAAAGAAAAACCCTACCTTAGCAGCTGCCAATCCATGTAGCTGGATGTGTACTGGGCTGGAGGGACCAATGATATGCCTTAGTATAAAACAACTTTCAATGTCAATCTTCAACAGAATTTGTATGAATGCTATCAAAAACAAGGGGAAATGGAGCCCATAGTTTCCCCAGGCTCCCTAGTCTCTGAGAATCTATTTTTGTTACTATCTTTTAACAAACCTGGCACAAACCAAGTAGTCCTTAATTAAGATGGGGAAGAGTTGGTGAGATGCACCAGTCACTCTGCTTGCATACTAAAATGTGTGTTCCCCTTTTCTTCCTTGCCAGAATGAAGTAGTAAATATTCCCCTCTGTCCCCATGTTAATTAGCTGATCCCAATGTATCTACAGAATTATCTGTTTGTTATTACTGCTTAGGCCCCATTACTTCACTAAAAAGAAAAGAGAGTCTACCTGTAATGAAACAAAACTCTGGGAACAGCTCACAAATCAATAAGCCACATTAAGCATTAGTGGCAGGCTTTTCTCCCTTTATCACCTGGACTTTTAGACTTGAGGAACATCCATGCCAATTTATGGCATAAGAGACCATGCCCTGTTCCAAGGATATTGCAATCAAATGTTTTTACAGTGGTGCCGGGATAGAGAGAGGCGAGGAGCTGGACAGGAGTGGATAATCTTTTTTCAACCTGAGGGCCACATTGCATTTCAAGGCGACCTTCTGAGGGCTGATAGTGGGCAAGGCCAAATACAAAAGCAGGTGGGAGAATGAATGTATTGTTTTCTCCTACACAGTGTCTCACACCCCTCTCTATCATGTGAGTCCAGGCCTATTTTACACATACCACAGCCAAGGTCTAACTCAAAACAGCCTCTGTAACCAGGAGTGGGGGACTTGTGACCCTCCAGTTATTGTTAAAGTTCAACTCACATCAGCCCCAGTCAGCGTGACCAATGGTAAGCTGTGGCCCAGCAATGTCCGGAGGACCATAGGTTCTCCATCCCTGTTCCACACTGTCCCTTCCTCCATTTTTATTTATTCAAATCAGTTAAACAAATCTTGTCAAAGTCCAAAAGCTCTGTGACATTCTCTCCAACAAGCAGCTCTATCTTTAAATCCTTTCCCACAACAGTATTTTCACAATTGGCTAAACTCAGCAAGTGGCCTCTGGTCTTCATTTCAAATTTATGAGGGCAAAAGTCATACCACTTTCAATCACTATTTTTTCTTACTGTGGTGCCAGATTAATTTAAAGCAGGTCCAACTGATAAAATCATAGATCAAGGGGTCATGGCAAAAAGAGAAAAGTAAATCAATAACTTGCAAATTCAAGAATAGCTTTTCAAATATGTCTTTACATCCTCAGCTTCCTTTCACTCTCCTGGCTGGTAATCAAAATTATTTCTTCCTTTAAAAATAACTCAAATGCAACAGAATCTCTGTAACACAGCATGGGGATATATTTTTTTACTTAGCTTGAAGAGTGTTGCTGCTGATGGTTGCAATTAAATAGTTACAGTATAAACTGCATAGCATCCAAACAAAAGGCATATAGTGACAACAAGCAAAATAAAGCAGCATAAATACCTGTGTGGAAGTGACTAGAATATATAAGAAAATAAGAAGAGAAAACACTGCAAGATGAGGCCAATCTAGTCCAGTATCTTGTTTTCACAGTATCCAAGTAGATGTCTTCAGGAAGCCGAAAAGCAGGGCCTGAATGCAACAGCACTTTCTCCACTTGCAGTTCCCCATAACTGGTATTCAGAGGTGTTGGAAGACACAAATGGTGCCTATTTCTCCCACGTTTTTCTTCTCCTGGCTTGGTTAAGCAAGAAGTTACTCAACAGGACAGCAGCAACAGATGTGGAGTGTTAACAGAGACAAGCACAGCAGCCACATGAAAGGCAGGATACTGGAGTGTCAGAAAGAGGTCCCAAAGAACTTACAGGATGTGGAAGGAGACTACAGGAAAAAAGGTTTGCAATTCCTGGGAGCGCAAGTGGTTCGGTCACACTGGGCACCGCAGGGGGTGCTGCAAACATGATTTAGAGCGGAGCATGAAAGGCGCGGGATGCCGGATTTTGACATCGCGTAGGGTTCCACTGAAATTTGAGAACCCATGGTCCCCCACTGGTGAGGAATAGAGATGAGAGGCTGCAAGGGAAGCTAGAAAGCGAGGAGAGTGTAAGAATTCTGCATTGCTAAGCCCAATAGCAAGGCAGCAAGAAAAGAAAGAGCATGTGCTGTGGAATGGATCCACTACAGAAAATAACAATGCGTGTAGGTAGAGAAACCTACACTACAGAAAAAAGCTAATTCTGCTGCTACTGCGCCCACACCAAATTGACTTCCCTACCACTACTCCCTTTTTCCACCCCATCTTGGTAACCAGCATCCACCTTGACATTGAGAAGTCAGAAAAGCAGTGTAGGGCCCATTCTACGCTGCTCAACTAACTGCTACTGAAAAAGAGGAATCAAATCCATGTTTCCCTCAATGTTATTTTTAGCTGTTAATTCCTTCAAGATGAGCAGGAATTTGAAATACCTGGATACTATAATCTATGTTTCTCTTTAGTGTTTTCGTAAGGCAAGGAAAGCTCTCCACAATTTGGCCTGCACATTATCTTCTGGTTGCCCTCCCACATCTGATTTCTATCACAGTCCTAAAAACAGCATCTCTCTGTGACAACCAGGGCACATAAATGCAACATTTCAGTGTTTGCAGATCCAGAAGCTGTAGAAACAAATGGCTGCATTCAAGGGAGAAGGAGGAAGCCTCTCTGACAGTAGAGTGCAGCATTCTTCTGGGACGATCTTGTGAGGAAAGCTGCAGGCCAAAGTGATGACATATGTGATAGAATATGGGATGTGGGGAATTAAAGGGAAAAATGAACTTTTCTTCTAAAATAAGATTTGTTGGTGACAGAAGGAAGTATGTGTCAGTTTCATTTGTGAGTGGAGGAGGCAAATAAAGAGACCAGACAACAGTTGCTGGAAGTAAAATAGGGCCATTTTTTAAACATCAGGAAAAACTTTATGACAGTAAGAGCTGTTCAACAGTGGAACAGACTCCCTCAGAAGGTAGTGGACTCTCCTTTATTGGAGGTTTTTAAGCAGAGATTTGATGGCCATCTGTTATGGATGCTTTAGTTGAGATTCCTGCACTGCAGGGGCTTGGACTAGATGATGCCTGAGGCCCCTTCCAACTTTACAATTCTATGATCCTGTGTGGAAATATAATTTTATAGCAAGCTACTAAGCTTGACATTCTGGGCACGCCACCCAGCTTGCTGAAGACGAGGTGTATACTGTATTTGTCTAACTTTCCCAACTGACTCTTCAAATGAGAATGTGGGTCTTCCAGACTTATGTCCCCTCAGTGCCCCAGAACTCCAAGTCTGTTTTAGGTTATCCCAAACAGTGGTCTTGATCCTTCCAATATGTTCCAAAACGCACTCTTCCAAAGAGGCCAGGGAAATGAGTTTTCTTAAATATCCATCACGAAGAAAAGACAATGTTGATCATTTGGATCTTCTGTGGGACCTTTTGGCCAAGAGAACAACACAGAAATAATCCATTTGTTTCTTTGAGGGTGAAAAAAAGAAGTCTTACTATGAAAAATGCTGCCTGGGAGTGTGTTGATTGACACACTGGGAGAAGCCCCTTCTCAGAGAGGATGTCCAATGGAACATGGCTGGTGATTGGCAGCCATTTCTGATATTTTGAATCACTATGTTTATATTGAATTGTATTGATTTTGTGAGGAATATGTTTCTTTTTTGTTTTATTTATAGGGTGATTTTTCTTTGATTGTAATGTTTGCTAAATTTAAATGTCATGGTTATCATTGTGAGAACTCAGCATTCTCGTGGGAAAAGCAGAATACAAATAAATAAAACTGCAACATGGGTGTAAAATGTGAGCACCATTCACCCAAGGTGCTCACCTGCTGATTTCCACTGTTCCCACAAACAGATCTTTGAACCTTGTTCCCAGTCTCCTTGTTCCCCTAACTAAAATGCCTTGTCCCTTTTCTCTAAATACTCAAACTGCTGCTCACAGTTGTCATATCCCCTTTCTTGCCATTCTCTGTAAGAATGTTTCTTTTCTAAATTAAATTCTCTCTTGCTGTACAACTTCCATCATCAGTTTATTTTCTAGTCACCCCTCAGCCCTCTGATATATGTTGCCTTCGCCACAATCTCCATTCTCCTCGTCTGAAATCATGATTAAACTTGGCAAATTTACTCCTCTGAGTTTGTCTGTAGCTTTCCTGAGGCTGGGGGTGGGTGGGCATCACTTTGTGTTCTGGCTGTGAGCAGTTGATGGACAACCAAGAGGTCTTGTTCTTTTCCTCTTGCTAGCCCCTGAGGGAATCACTCTGTTCCTTGGTTCACAGTCAGGAGAATGAACAGAGAAAGGAAGAGGCAAAGATTTTTGCTTTGATTTTCACTGAATATCTAGAATGTTTTCATTAGCGGCTGATCAAAATAACAAAAGAAGAACAGATTATCTTGATAGATTAAACCTATTTCTTTCTTGCTTTTCTTTTTTTTTAAAAAAAAACCTTTGCTCATATTATAGCAACATCAGTTAATTAGAACAAAAATATATTTTGAACCTAGGGATGAGCATGAAAGAATTTTCAGTAGTTAAACACTTTTTGCTTCTCACAAATTTTCAGAGCCGATCATACAGAGTTATAGTCTTTTATTTAGTATTGCGTGCTGAGGTCCCCCAAAACACCCCTACCCCAATAACTCACACATCACTCATAAATTTTTGTTTAAGGTTTTTGGCATAGTTTTGGCCACAACTTTATTAAACATACAAATTGTGAGTGGTTGCTTAGGCATTGGTTATGACTAGCTGTCCCCCCCGCCTTGGGGGACAGCACTGACTCCCGGATTCCAGCGAGAGCCAGTGTGGAGGAACAAGATCAGGGATAACTGGAGCTGCGACACAGACCCTCAGCTTCTCCCCGCATGCTCCCAGGAGCTTACGCGGCCCGCACCCGATTCCAGGGGTTTGGACGAGAGGATGGTAAGCCCCTGAATTCCTTTAACAGAATTCCCATGCAGCAGCAGCATTGGAGGGGCAGGCACAGCCAATCCATACCCCTCCACCAACCAATTTAAACCAATGCCTAACCGCCTTGCTTAGGCATTGGTTATGACTAGCTGTCCCCCCCGCCTTGGGGGACAGCACTGACTCCCGGATTCCAGCGAGAGCCAGTGTGGAGGAACAAGATCAGGGATAACTGGAGCTGCGACACAGACCCTCAGCTTCTCCCCGCATGCTCCCAGGAGCTTACGCGGCCCGCACCCGATTCCAGGGGTTTGGACGAGAGGATGGTAAGCCCCTGAATTCCTTTAACAGAATTCCCATGCAGCAGCAGCATTGGAGGGGCAGGCACAGCCAATCCATACCCCTCCACCAACCAATTTAAACCAATGCCTAACCGCCACAGAGCCTTAGCTCACCGCCAAACCACTCACAAATGCAACCCTTCCTTCAATCCCAAAGCAACCGTAGCCAACCAGGTGTCGTTCCCCATAGGGGAAAGATGTACCCTAAAGGGGGCAGCAGCCTTGAAGGCAATCACAGGGTGCAAAATCACGGAACCACCTGAAGCAAGGACCTATTTTATTTTACTTTATTATTTATTTTATTTTATTTTATTTTCCACTGCCTTATTAACATGCTTTCCGGCCTCTTCGGTGGTAGTTTGTCTAGGCATTGGTTCCCGACTAGCTGCACCTGACCTCAGCAGGGCAGCACTGACGACTGGGCCCCACCATATCGTCAGTACAAGCAAACATTGTGGCGGAGCAATGAATCCCAAAGCAACCGCATCCAGCCAGGTGTTGTACCCCATAGGGGAAAGATGCACCCCATCTGCCCTAAAGAGGGCAACAGCCTTGAAGAAAAACAGCAGGGTGCAATATCACAGAGCCACCTAAAGCAAGGACCTATTTTATTTTATTTGTTATTTTATTTTATTTACTTTATTTATTTTATTTTATTTTCCACCGCCATATTAACATGCTTTCTGGCCTGCTCGGTGGTAGTTTGTTTAGGCATTGGTTCCCGACTAGCTGCACCTGACCTCAGCAGGGCAGCACTGACGACTGGGCCCCACCATATCGTCAGTACAAGCAAACATCGTTGGGGAGCAATGAACCAGGATCAGACTCAAGCTCACCCCAAATGCTCCCAGGGACTCTTGCGTGGCCCTACCCCTCGAAAGGGGTTGACAAAAGCATGGCAAATCCTTGGATTCCTTTAATGGAATATCTTTGCACATTGGAGGGGACAGGTGCTCAAACCCCCCCTCCAGATCACCTTGAACCAATGCCTTAAATTATTTTGAGTCCAGGGAGAGCTGCCATCAACTCGAACCAAGCCCTCTTGCATGCAGGAATGCAAACTTATGCTGGAGGAAGATGGCAAATCATTCTCGCCTAGCTGTACCACCAGCACTACGGGAGGACCTGCACAGGTCACACTTGACCGCACCAAAGGAAGGATCTCCTCCCAAAGCATTCCCCATCTGGACATCCAGTATATGTTCACATGGGCAGGAAGACTGAGATGGCGCCCCAGTCCAGACTCGTCAGCGCGCTTGCCAGCCGAGTGTATGCTATGGCCCAAATGCGCACAGCTGCTCCTATGAAAAAAGGAAGTAACAGACAAGCATCAGCACAGACATCATTGTGACACTTCCTGATATAACCCTTGTCAGCGTCAGACTTCCAATGACCCGTATTCACAATCCTGTCTACTGACAGGCCCCCAGTGTGCAGCCTTTGCAGCAGCCCTATTCAGAAGGAATGAGGCGTGTTCAGCGGTAGGCAAGCCGCAGGCCGTAATAACTGGTGCACGACGTAAGCACATTGATGCCTGGCTAACAGGAACCCATTTTCATGCACTAGGAGCGGGCCAGCCCCCAGGGGAATGAAAAGCCAAATATTTCTGGTATCCATAACTGGGCAAGGGCCCTCCTCACCTGTAACGGGAAGCCTGATTGTGGCACTCCTGCCCACTAAGTCTGTTTTAGAGTTCCCAACTCTAATGACAAGCTCCAAAGCAGATAAGGAAAAGTCCTGAAGCAATAAGCCTCCAGACTCTCAGCCCCGTGCTGGCTCCAACAACCATTTCCCCAACCCTCAGTGCACCAAAATGCAATGGAATACTGAAAGGAATCTCGCCTTGATCTTTTACCAGCAGATAAGCTTTAGCTTGTTGCAGATACTGCATAGGTAAAATTGACCGACTTCCTGCCCACTGTCCTATGAGGTTGGAGCCTATTCCAACCTTCCAAGGCCCTGCGCACTACAAACTTTATACAAGGGTCTCTGAAAATTAAAGCTTCAGTATAACAGACATTGCAGCGGACTGAATTCTTATAGTTATAACAGCATGCCCAATCTGCAGCAGGTGGACCAAATACTGCAGGATCTGCTCAGAGGATGGGGGCCAGTTCATCTGAATGGCCAAGGACTGCCAGCTTAGGGCTAAGAAATCCATCCAGACCTTCCCATAAGAGCTAAAAGCAGAAAGGGAAATGGAAGCTGCTGCTCTCTGTAATTACTAATTGTTGTCAAAATGCCATAGGTGGTCTGGAAAAGTCTGGCAGTAGCTGAGTGTCTGGAGCCCAGGATCCGAAGCACTCCATCTGAAAATGGGATAGAGTGTCAGTGACATCATTAGAGGATCCCGTAATCAGGGGAGCAGAAAGCACAATATTAAACCTTAAGCGGCGCAGCTCAAAAGCGTGAGCGGAGGGGCGGAGACTCTGCTGGAGCGTGAGGACTGTTTTGCCAAGACGCTCACCACTACCTGGTTATCAGACCAAAAGCAGATCTGATGTTCACAGAACTCCTCGGGCCACATGTGAACTGCTACTACAATGGGGAAAACTCAAGAAAAGTTAGGTCACATGATTGCCTCACCATACCGGGCTTGAGGCCATGGCTTTGCACACCAGCAGCCCCTGAAATAAAAAACCAAAGGGCAAAGATCCAGCAGCATCAGCATGAACCTGAAAATCCCTGTGCAAGTTCCAGGTATCCTGCCATGGCCAACTACTATTGCATACATTTAGGAATTGCAACCATTGCATGAGATCCCATTGCATGTATGAGAAAGGTAAGGGGACCTCAGGCCGCAGGCAGCCTGGCCTAGTGGAAAGGGAAGGGGCGGCCTGGGGCAACCACTCTGCATGCAAGATTAATTAAGTGACCCAGCAAGATCGGATCTGATGAAGCATCACTTGCTA
Source organism: Podarcis filfolensis (assembly GCF_964270895.1). NCBI lineage: Eukaryota > Metazoa > Chordata > Lepidosauria > Squamata > Lacertidae > Podarcis > Podarcis filfolensis. The sequence continues at coordinate 46,796,712 of NC_139611.1, forward strand.
CAGAAGAAGTATTACAAAATAACTTCCTTCAAGGCAGACAGCTTCTCCATAGGCAAGTGGTATGTTTTAGCAAACGATATCCATCTGGATCCCTAAATAAAATGGGAATATGGGCAAAAGGTATTGAGGTATTGCTTGCCAGCTTCCAGCCCCTGCTTGGGCAGGGGGCATCTTGTGCTGCCATCATAATACGTAAATTTACAGGGCTGACGCTGGCCAGAACCCCTAAAGAAGTCCCGACAAAGCTGCTGCCGAGCCAGCTTCCTTTTCAGACACACACTCTGTGCAATGCAACTACACACTCCATGCAACACAACTACACACTCCGTTCAATGCAACTACACACTCCATGCAATGCAACTACACACTCCGTTCAATGCAACTACACACTCCGTGCAATGCAAAAACGCACTCTGTGCAATGCAACTACCCTCCATGCAATGCAACTATACTCCCTGCAATGCAACTACACGCTCCGTGCAATGGAACTACATACTCCGTTCAATGCAACTACACACTCCGTGCAATGCAACTACACACTCCGTTCAATGCAACTACACACTCTGTGCAATGCAACTACACACTCCGTGCAATGCACACACACTCTGTGCAATGCAAAAAACACACTCTGTGCAATGCAACTACACCCTCCGTGCAATGCACACACACTCTGTGCAATGCACACACACTCTGTGCAATGCAACTACACACTCCTTGCAATGTGCCCACACCCACACTCCGTGCAATGCAACTACACTCCGTGCAATGCACACACACCCTCCATACAATGCGCACAACCTCCGTGCAATGCAAATGCAAATCTCTCATGCAATGCAATGCAAATGCAGCCCGTGCAGCGCTGTGCCCTGCAACGCACAGAGCAAACTGCAATGCGGGCACGCAAAGGTGCTTTCTCCCGCTTGCATATTGCAAACGTGGCGCCTGTTACATCCCTCGCAGTGAGGGAACCACCAAAAGACCCTCGACACTGGACCTAAGTGTCCAGGTAGAGCAATGGGGGAGCATGCAGCTGTCCCATATAGGGACCAATCCTGCAACCTAGGCATTACCGGCAAAAGCCCTGTCATAGTCCGCAAAAACTAAACAATGTAAGGAACCGGTGAAACCAATGCTTCATGGACCACATGGGGACACTATTCAGGCCGGAAACGCTTCCAGGCCATCGAATTCTAGGGCAAAGCCCTAGGATCACGTGCTAGGCCAGGCATGAATGTTTCCATCAGAGACTTAAAAATTAACTGCTACCTGTAGCAGACTTAGGCTTGGAAGTTATGTGCAGGCCAAATAGGCCTCCCTGCCTCTGCTCTTGAGAATCTTAGTCTCATAGCAATATTAAAGGAACTCAATATAGTGCTCCCGCCCAAGGCTAGATTAAAATTTGGCCAACAGCGCTGCACACACTCAAATAAAGCCAACCTTCGGGGGTGCTATAAACGAAAGCGATTCCAGCTAAGCTGGGAACAGCCCTGACTAGCCCCACAATTTACAACAGGAGAAATGGGGGAAACCTTTTTTGCGAAAGAAAGCCCCTAACGGGGACTCTCTCCCTATTGGGAAAGGCAAGCCACAGATACAGGGAGAATCTTCCCACAGGGCAGGGTAAGGGATGGGGTGGGAAATCGAATAGGAAAGGGGAATTAAATTATTTAAGGGACTAAAGAGGATTAAAAGAAGGGGGAAATAAAGAAATGTAACCAGACAATGAGAAGATTGCATCACTGTCCTCCAGACAGTCCAAGTGCTCCACGTGATCCGGTTCCCACATTGAAAGAGAAAGCAGCTTGCTGTGAACCTTGTTTAAATAACCTGTTCCCACCCCCAAATTGGCAACATCCATTTTATCCCAGCAACTCAAACAGCCAATCCTTGCCAGGCCCCTCTATCTTATACTGCCTGGCAACTATGGGGTGTCTTGCTAGGCCCCATCCGCAACACGTGCTCTCCTTTAGTGAGAACACGCTTTTTGGAAACAGCTAACTATTTTGAAAAATGCCACCAGTCCTGATTCATATTTTTGTTATACTTGTTTATTTGACCTCCATTATTTGGACTAATTGTAACAGCATTTCTTTTTCTCTCTGACTCTCTCTCTTTATCTTCCTGTATACATAAAAATGTAAGGATGTGATTGTGCAGCCCCCATTGCAAAAGTTTTTGTGCCTCATCGCTACCCTGAATCTGCTTGAAGCCAGGGTGGGGATAGGAAAACAAAAGAGAAGGTAGATTACACAGCAGCAGTGGCAATGCTGTGGATGTGAGATGGGAGGGAAACTGATAGGGGGGAAGTGGTGGTTTAAAACAACAGCAGAGGTTTGAATAAAGCAGGGATGGAGAGACACAGATACAAATGGCATTATTAAACAACAGTAGAGGAGAGGTTTGAGTACAGTGAAGGAGTTTGGAAAGGTTCCATTGTGCTAACTTATGAGGGTTAGCTTCTGTATTGTACCCATCTCTACTCTTCTAGTTAGTTTTTCTTTTCTTTTCTTAACCAACCCCCTCAGCATCCCTCTATCAAACTTCTGTTATTGTTTAAAACCATAATTTTCACCTCGGTGTTCCACTGCCCCCACGTTACTTAAACCTTTGCCATTGTTTGAGTACAGAGAGAAGGAGACATTGAAAGGGGGGGGAAATGTTGGTTTTAAACTTCTGTCTTTTCCATTCTTCAGCTGCCTTATGTGCGAGAGATAAAGGATATGAAGCCCTGAAACAGTCACTTGTTTTATTCATTTTGTACAGATCTCACTTTTTATGTAGCTACCTACCTCTCATAATTGCAGTTTAGCAAGCTGCCCAGGATCGCATAAACAGTTTCCACCAACACAATAGAATGTTTGGTTTTCTTTGAAGAAGGAGGTGGGGAACCTGAGGTCCCCCAGAGGTTGCTGAACTACAACTCCCATTATCCTTAACCATTGGCCATGCTGGTTGGGGCAATTGGGAGCTGGCGTTCAACAGCACCTGGAGGGCAATATGTCTGCCAGATGGATGCTATACATGCCATATCACAAGATTATTTTTAATCTCCCTTCAGCTTCAAAGCATGTAGCACAATAGGCAGTGAGGGGAGCCTGTTTCATGGAACTTGCTCTTTGGGCACTTTTTTTTAACTTCAGCGAAGAAGAGACCCTGTTCTTTCGGAAATGCAAGGCATGCTTATAATCCAAGGCTGGAGGTTATGCCTAACAAACTTGTCACTTTGGTGATATGAATTATGCATCTTTGACTCTCTCTTTCTTTTAAATAACTGATGAGAGCTGTGCAAAACTCCCTATGGCAGTTCCTGAAGCTAATGAGGGAGAAAAACCCCCACAACTAAAGCCTTCTAATGACAGAACCTTTCAACTCACCCTTAGTCTTTGCCAGGAGACATTTTCCTTGGTGGCATTTGAATTACTGGATTATCGTTCCTTGACCTGATTGGAAGTACCTTAGGAGTCCATTTACATATCAGAGCCCTTGCTTGAACACCACAGATGGTGGTTGTGGTATCTATGTATGACTATGCGTGTGATCACACAAGGAAGACAAAGAGGCCAGGCTTAATTTGCTTCATTTGGGATTACTCTTTATCTAGCATTTGATTATTGAAGCCTACAAACTTGATTTTGGAAGCTAAAAGATGCATTTATTTTGTAAAGTTCATTGTTTCCCTTCTGATTTGACAGAATGCTGGTGTTGCTTGGGACTCCAACTGCTTGCCACTGAGTTAATTATGTCCATTGACTTCAGTGTGTCTACCACCCTGTTTCATGGAGTTGGAAATCACATGTGTATGCAGAGGGATTTGTACAGTATCTCTATCTACAACCTCAACTGAGGTGGATTCCACCACCACCACCCTGTATTTTATTTTTGTGCAATTTCAGTTTCAAAGAGGCTTATGTTGTTGTTTCCATCTATAACAATTTTATGTTTGACCTCTGATCTGATGTGAATGCTTATTCTAGTTCCCTATGGATCTTTTTCTTTTTTAAAAGGTTATTGTGCACTGGGAAAAGAATGCATGTGTGAATCTAACCAAACTCATGGAAGCTTCACAATTTCCTTCAATAATATATTTGCTGGAATAACACTGCAAACCCTTATTGGGTCACTACAGCAAAGCGACATTTTAATGTATCACAAAATATTAAAGGTGAAAGGTGAAATCTTAAGAGCACAGACTCAAAATGCTTCTACACTTTGTATGCACGTCTATGCACATGCACACCCTTTGATGTGTCTGTATTACACAATGCATCTGTATTTTGCATCAGTTGATTATTGGTACTAAATAGTCCCATTTCTCAGATGGCACTGTGAGAACATATTTTCTCTAGCGAGAACAGGAAAGAGGGGAGGGGAACCTGGATGATTACTCTGGCAGAACTAATTATCCCCATTGGGACATGAATACTGCTCAGACATTGTAAGCTGGATCTCACTATTAACTTTCTTCTTGACAAGTTGATTCTTATGGATGATTAGCTGGCAGCTTACTGACTGGCAATGTGATATATCTATTTTCTTCCAATGGAAGAGAGCACCAACCCTCAAATCGCTAAATGTGAACTAGAGTTTAGAATGAGAAGGTTGATACAAAAAAGGCTTATGCTTAGGAGAACTACATTTTTGTTTGCAAATATGCCACAGATGTCTGAATTTTTAAACTGCATTCTGTTAAATTATATCATACCAAAAGCTGTCTTGCAGGTAATGGAAAACATATATCCCATTATTAAACCCATTAAATCAGTGGTAACTTAAGACAGCAAATTTCTATGTAAAGTAACTCTTGACAGATTATTTTTATTAAAAGCAACAACATGTTAATGGTTTAATACAGAAATATTACATATAGAATAGATAAAAAGGGTCTAATAGTCTATACAGCATCGGTGCTGTAGGAGTCCCAACTAGATGTAGACTAGAGAACACCTTAAAATTGAATAAATTTTATTCAGTTCACATTCAAAGGCAATTTTGCATTTTAAAGGCAAAGAGCACCTAATTTGTGCTTTGTGGAACAATATATGGCTGTCCTTCAAATTGTGCATTTCTCAGAATTTTGCAAAACAGTTCCCCAATCAATTAATATGTACAAAAGTGCATAAAGCTATGGTAAAGTTTGTATTAAAATGCATATGAATGAAAATGACATGCAAACATGCATTTTGCTGGGGAAAATAAGCTTTTCAAAAATGAGTATAGCAAGATTGCATACAAATATTAGGAGAAATTCACACTAAAATGCTGGTGATTTTTCATGAGGATTTATAAATAAAATGATCTCAAACTGATCTGGAAATGTGGCGGGGACTGAATTTAAGATTAGTGGTGGACATGAAAAGCTGAGAGAAGAGAAAGGTGCTTATTTGTATACATAGTGAATTCCGAATTGTAGTCCGGCATGAATTAAAGCAACAGATAAATGGTAGAAAGAAACCCCACCAAATTCATTTTTAATGTGTGCTTCCAAATAATTAGGCTTTGTAACAAAACAAGTGGAAAAACAATGTCATTAATGGTTTGAGCTGTGTCTGGATTATATGAAATAATAATAATTAAACAAAATCCATGCTATCTTCCAAACTCTTTAACCCATGCCAAGCTGGCCATTTGTATCCATGTCCCACCCAGAAGTAGCTAAAGGTATTGTGGGGTTAGGATAATTTTAAGTTAGTCACAGCCAGAAGAGGCTGGAATAAGTCAAGCAAAATACATTTAACACACACACACACACACACACACACACATATATATATATATATATATATATATATATATATATATATATGGTAAAGGTAAAGGGAACCCTGACCATTAGGTCCAGTCGTGACTGACTCTGGGGTTGCGGCACTCATCTTGCTTTACTGCCCGGGGGAGCCGGCATACAGCTTCCGGGTCATGTGGCTAGCATGACTAATCCGCTTCTGGCGAACCAGAGCAGCATACGAAACGGTGATTTACCTTTCCGCCAGAGTGGTACCTATTTATCTACTTGCACTTTGACATGCTTTCGAACTGTTATGTTGGCAGGAGCAGGGACTGAACAACAGGAGCTCACTCCGTCGCGGGGATTCGAACCGCCGACCTTCTGCTTAGCATGTCCTAGGCTCTGTGGTTTAACCCACAGCGCCACCCGCATCCCATATATATATATATATATATATATATATATATATATATATATAAAACAAACAAAGCTGCACTGGGCTACATACCAATTTATAACATGGAAGGAAGTACCGGTATATATTTCCTGCAACATAGTTGCTGTTTTCTGTGCACAGGAGGTAGAAAGACTAATCTTTGATCCTGCAGCCTTTTTGTGCTTGAGCTTGACTTCCAGTCATAAGAGTACCTGCAGCTGTCTCAGTCCATCGCTATTTACCACTTGTTATATAATATCTGTGACTCTAGATTCCATGTAGAAAACATGGCCTATTCTAATCTGACAATTTTGGTTTGTCTCCAGTTTCTCGTTCAAATCTTCAGTCCAGTTTTTCACATTTCCACAACAGTTGGTCATCTATTTATTTTTTAAATCCTCATGAAAATGCACCAGCATTTTGGTGTGAATTTCCCCTAAATCGTATTTCTCTGTATGCTGTTTTGCATACAACAAACATTTCTACAAAGTAATTGTTCCTAATATAGTGCCTTTTTGTGTGTTATCTGAGATTGTGCATTGCAGGGCCCTTGGGGTCCCTTTCAATTCTAGAATTCTATGGTTCTATTTTAGTGCATATTTTCCCTAATGCACACACTTTGATACGTAGTTTTGACCAACAAATACTTTTTGCATATAATTCCCCCCCGCCCCGAAAAAAAAATCTATATAATGTATTAATGCATGCATTTCTTAACACATTGCTTGGCTGGAAAACTGCATTGCAGAAATTGTGCAATTTTTGAAGGATGGCTCTATTACAGTTTGAGTATTATTTTGGAAAGTCGGAATTAGGTAAATTTGCCTTCACATGCAAACTGAATCAAATATCTCCCAACGCTACATAAAATATATAACCAAATTACTGTATTTTTCCGTCTATAAGACGCCCCCATGTATAAGATTCCCCTATTTTGGGGGACTGATATTTAAGAAAATGGGGGGAGATGGCCCCATGTATTAGACACCTCCTAATTTTTCGCATTATTTTTAGGAAAAGACCCTAGTCTTATACACAGGAAAATATGGTATATGCAGCTTTCTAAAATGTGCAGTATGCCTTCACAGGTTGGGGGAGCTCCCCACTTCAAAGCTTCACCCTTGAATTCATGGAGGGCTGCAAGTGATATAAAAGTTATGGGGGAGGGGTCAAAAAGGATCGGCAGCACATCCCTACCCCTCTTATGTTTTTTGCTTCTTCTTACACTTGCGTAAATAGACTGCCTGCAGGCAGCTCCCATAAACTACTGCAGGCTTCCTCAACCTTGGCCCTCCAGATGTTTTTGGCCTACAACTCCCATGATCCCTAGCTAGCAGGACCAGTGGTCAGGGATGCTGGGAATTGTAGTCTCAAAACATCTGGAGGGCCGAGGTTGAGGAAACCTGAACTATTGCATTGGTTCTCCATAAAATAAGGTGCCTATTTTGCTTTAAATTCTCTCTTCAGTTTTCCACTGAAGAAAAAAAGCTCAGCATGAATAATAGGTTTAAAAATAAACAAAATGTTTCTTCTTGATTATTTCCATAAAACAATTAAAAGCAGCTAGTCATTTATCAAGCATTAAGACTGAATGCATTTACACATCGGAAAGTGACAAAAGACAAACAACCACAAACATCAATCACCATATTTAATCATTCAACTGCCACTCTATTAAGCTGACTCTAAGCGCAGAGCTGAGCAATCAGCAAACTTAATGACTCAGTCTTTAATGTTCCAAACATGTTCCTTTAAGCACTATAATGACAACTTATGTGAGAAATGTACTATGGTTTATTGACCTGTGGGCCAAGAAAGGATTTGCTGTTGTTGTTTTTGCTTGACATTTTATGCACACAGCACAAAAACTTAAATCAATGGTGAGCTGGTCACACCATTGTAAACCACACAAAATATGGTTTAGTCATGGCATGCATTTTCCAAAGTAAACAGAAGCTTACTGGAGCTCATGGCAGGGCCCCAGTTCAGCAGCCAGCTTGGCATGAGCTGAAGAGGCAGGAAGGGACTTCTGAATTCCAGTTGATGGAAACCACTGGAGGGGAGAGTGTTGTTGCACTCAGCACCTGCTTCCCAACTTCCCGTAGGCATCTTGCGGGCCACTTGTTTCATCCAGTAGGCTCTTATATCCAGTGGTCTTATATTCTAAAGCAGAGTTTCAAAGGCTGGGGCTGGGAAATATGCAGCCCTCCAGATGTTGTTGGACTCCAGCTCCCCTTAGTCAAGCATCATGGCAATAATCAGGGATTATGATAGCTCTAGTTCAGCAGCATCTGGAGAGGCAAAGGTTACCCAGCCCCAGTTCGTATAGTATGGCCTTCATTCCCCACAAAACAGCTTTAGAGTGATTTGGATGATAGAGCACTAGAGGCTTCCGACATCCTGTAATATTTGGCTCAGATGCACAGCTCATAACTACTAGGAGCTCTGAATTCAGCATCGTGGTCCCAAATCTGTGAAAAACTTTTGTATTTCATTTTTTATTTTTAATTAAATTTTATGGTTAATTTAAACGTTTTTTCCAGTTAACTTTGATAACTTTACTGTACACAGCTTAGGGACTGCAGTGCTATGTGGCATATGAATGGCTGAAATCATCTAAGGCTGCAATCCAAACTCTTCTGTGTGGGCTGTGTGTGTGTGTGTGTGTGTGTGAGAGAGAGAGAGAGAGAGAGAGAGAGAGAGAGACCAAGAGTGAAGTGGTGGATTAAGCAGAGGAATCCCTCTGGTTGCTTCTGCTGTCTTAACCAGCCTGCCAGCCACCAAATTTATTTATATATTTACCTACCTACCTACCAACCTACAGTGGTTACCCTACCAACCACTGTATCATGTATCACAGCAATTTGCAACAATATAAAATCATAAAACCATACAGTTAAAAAAAAGAAAAGTCAAGAACATGTTAAAAGCAAAACAACGAGAACAAGAACAAATGCACAAAGAAATGGGGTGTTCCAAGTGAGGGGAGGAGCAGGCCAATATGCACCTGATTTCTGTGCCAATCTTGAGCTGGCACAAGGATCAGGCCTAATCTTCCTGCCCCCTCCCTTTCCACCACAGCTGTTGTGAGTGGCTGGGCTGTGGGTATATTAGTGCCACTGATGCTCCTTATAGCCCCAGTGGCAAGCAGTGGGGAGGTAAAAGTGCTCTGTGAACTATCAGCCATCACCAGAAGCTAAAATGTAGGCCATTGCAGCAAAGAAGACAAAGGTTCCCTGCATTTGTCTGGAAGAAATTGAGACTTTCCTTTCGAAATCATATTTTACCCCTCAATATGAAAGCCAAATTTAGGCAACAACCACCAAAGAAAAAGGGGAAGAAAAATGAATGTTGAAATGTCATTGATGACTGCGGGTGATTGACGTTCTCCATAGAAACAAAAATAGCTGGTGTCAGGCTTTTTCATGCTGAAGACAGAGCTGTGAAAACCCCTCAGAGAGATCAGTGAAAATATATTAGTCAATCTGCTTTTCAGTCAAATATGATGACAAACGATCTGTGCTGTCCCTTCTCATGCTGTATATACTTCCCTGTAATTGCATTATGGGACCATAAATGAATACCAACCAACCTTATTCTGACTTCAGGTAAGTTTGTTGTATGTTTGCACAGTCGACAACTCAGTATATTCAAGGAAATGAAAACTTGTGCCACCTCTCCATTTATTAACATGAAAGTACATGACAGATCATTCTCTTCTGGAATCATCCAAGAAATATTGCATGGACTACGTGAACTGACCTACAGTAATTCCACTATCAAGAAAAGGCAAATATTTGGGGATTTTTAGTTTAGGGGAGAAACCTCTGAATACCGGAGCATACGATAAAGATACTAGGGGCTATACGCCAGCTCACATTGCTTTCCATCCCTGCTCATCAGATACCACAAAATCTCTTGTGCAAAGTGGGGTGTAAGGTCTCCTAATAGCACTGTCAGCTACCATTATCAGGGCTCAGAATGAACCAGTTAAGTTTAATGAAGTTCACCAAATTAGTTCAAAAAATCTCTAACTGCAAATTAAGTTTCTTTTGGGGTAGAATTTTGAACAATTTCTAGTACATCTTTTAAGTTCTGTCTCTTTCATGTGTTTTCATGCTTTAGACTATTTGTGACTTTGGGGGAAACTGGCTGGGCATTCAGTCAAGGGTGGGAAACGTTGCCAGACCGCCCAGCTTTATGTACTGCTCCAGTCCAGCTGCTTGTGGCATCTTTCAGCAAATACTCCTATTTAGCTGGAAAACATGCTGGCCTCTAAAAAAAACCTCACTGTCTCCTGCAACCTCAGCCACTTCCACACAACTATTGAAAACTGTAAAAGTAATTTGGGCTGCCCTTGGGTGAGATGAAGTAGCATCCCGATATAAATTCTTTGCCTGGAAAAAAAGAAAGAATGTTTATGCATGCCAAAACAATCGGCAGATGACATATTAGCAAAGTGTGATAGAATTATCTCTGTGGTTAGCCTATAACCTATCATTGAAACATGTAAGGGTACATCTCCATTCATCATAGGTAGTCAAGGCTTTTTCTTTTCAGCCAGAACTTACTGAATCTCAGTTCCTGCACACCTCAGGTGTGCACCATTGCCATTATAAGAGAACAAGGGAGGCATTCATGGTGAGTTCTGGCACCTCTTTTTTCTAGAAAAATAGCACTGTATGTAGTGTTGTGAGTTTGCGGGGGGTGGGGCAGTTAGGCTTCATTGCTTCTAATTCCTGGATCCAACAAGCATTCAATTGCTGGAACAGCCACTCCAGCTTCTTGGTAATGGCCCCTTAAATAGGGATCATAAAGGTAGCAAAGGGAAAGGCTCTGTGTCAGAGAACAAATGAGTAGCTAGAACTGTCTGGTGACTAGAAAGCCAAAAGCCAAAACTGAGGTGTGTCAGCTAGAAGCTAAAAGCAGGAAGTAGGCTGAGCAGCTGAGAGAGAGCCATGCCTGATTCCTGTTGGACTCCAAGACTATGGCTTTGGGAGAAGAAAAACCTTCTTGGGCACAGTATTCCAGGTGTAGTCTGTCCAAGGCAGAATAGAGTGGTACCTGTTCTTTTGTATGCCTTTGTATGATAAACATGAAGCTAACATATGGTGGAGAAGATGTCTGGGATTTGTTTTTGCCTTTGTATCTGGTTATCCTAGGTAAGGTGGGGGACCTCAGGCCTAAGATATGCAGACTTCCAGTCCTATCTATGTGGGACTTTCTGAACTTCCTCCAGAGCACACCCCCTCGCTGGTTCTGCTTTGCACCCAAAACTCCCCCCCCCCCGGCTGGAATGTCTTCTAAAACTCTGATAGGGACTTTTGTTTTCTGGATGAAGGATAGAGAGAAGTATATGAGTATGTGGAGAAGCTGGCCTACTGTACAGAGGTAAATGCTACATTGATTGCTCCACCCAGTTTTGCTGCCAACCCTGCCAAACACAGGCATGTGGCTCTCGATGTGTTGTCCAGAAAGAGCGGCCATCCTTGGGCTGAAAATGATGCCTTTCTCCTGCTTTTCATTTACGGGCTCAATTCTTATCTGCCATAGTCAAAAGCAACTGATAGACCTGTCTCCCCCTGATTGTTCTGATCCTTTTCCCCAAAACGTCTATGCTAGTGGTCATCTCAGAAACCTGCAATATCTTTCCAGCTTGTTTTCACTCATACTGGTCCATTTGCTTAATCTATCAATTTAGTGCTCATTAAGATAAGAAATGACAGGGATGGCAATAAATGACTTTCTTTCCATTGCAATTACTTACACAATCGAGCAGACAGCTGTTTAGTCACAGGGTATTTCCTTGAAAATGTCAGCCTAGTGGAAAACTGACAGAAGAAATACAAGTTCCCATGAAAACACGAAATAGATAGTAAGTTGGTTTGCCAGTGACATAATAAACAGCTTCTCAACACATCGAACACTGGCTGTGTTTAGCTGGCATTCAGTGTGACAGTCTGAATAGGCTTATTTGAAAAGAGTTCAAATGCTGCATAATTTTTTATTTTTTTAAAAAGTGAGGATATGTGGAGCACCCTTTATCTTGTGGATTTATTAAAAGTATTGTTGCTGCTCTTGAAATGTCTCAGATGTGTCTCCTGATCAGGAACCTCCATATTCACCTAAACATGTTGCTTTAGGCAAAAAAAAAAAAAAATAGTAGAAACAGCAGACTCTCTGATCTTACCACTTTTGCACGCTGGAGATTTTCTTCATCAGTCCCAGGCCCCCATAAGGACATTCAATTGAAAGGCTTATGATACCCCCACAGAGCAACTTGACTTACTGCCTGCATTCAGGTTTTCTACCAGCAGCAGGTAGAGATTTTCTGAACTACACAGAATTTTTACTCATCTCAAAACTCTTTATGCTGAATCCTGCCATTCTCAATCACTCTGCTAACTCCTTGAGAACATCTGAGGAGGCCTTATCCCTTGCAACGGGAGACAGGAAATGATGAAGCAAGACACAAGTAGTTGAGATGAACTGAGGGTCACATTTATTCACTTACATTACATCTATAGAGGATAATGACTGCATGGGAAGCTAAACTTGTGAAAGCATTTCCCAGACTATGGAGAGGGACAGTTGCTATTTTATGTGAATTGGATGGTGTTCCTGAGTCTGCCCACCTGGGGTCCAACAATTCTGGTTGGGGAGAAAGGGTAGCCTCATAGTTGCTTTGTATCTTGGACATGGTTCCCATAGCTCTTAGCAACAAGTCCTAGGAAGTGCCTGTCCTCCCCAGATGGGTCCAAGGGTCATCCCTACCTGTGCAGTCATCCCTACCTGTCAGTTTCATAAACCTTCCTGCCCAAAGTGTGCTTAACTTAATTTAAATAACAGCACACTCCTATCAATTACTCCAATCTCAGTGGCCCCACTGCAGTCCGACAGAGTTCGAAAGAACACAAGAAAAACCTGTCCATAGGGCAGGCCCACAAATAATAAAGTGACCAGTATTTGTATGCTGTAGTACCAGGGGAGGATGGGTAGTTGCCACAAATGGAAGGAGGCCAAAGTGAGAGAGGAAAAGGCTTAAATGGTAAATAATTGTCCAGGAGAAAATTTCAGCACCGGACTATTGGTAGGGTGATTGTGGGATGGTGAGAATTACTTTGCAAGCCAAAAAATTGCCTGTGGACTGCATTATTGATAGATCACTTAGTTTTTAAGTGTGTAAAAGGGAAAAATATTCAAAAGGGAATAGAGTAATTGACTGTGCTATAGTAAAGGTTTTTGTGTCTGTCTGAACAAACTATCCCAGTGACTTCATTCTATTACATGCTTATAATTAATAATTTACCAATAGGATTAATTTTTCCTTGCACTGGAATTGGATGGGTAAGAATGAACGTACATCACTGCTGACCACAGAAAGCTGAACATCAGAAGCACTATTTGAAACATAAAAGGCCAGTCTCAGTGCTCCAGATGTACTTGAACATGCTCATTAGGCAACAGCTAAGTGTCAGCAAGATTCCTAAATATGGATTTTGTAAGTACATGTATTTCAAGGCATGCATTAAACCCCACACAAGGGGGGGGAGGGAAATGTCCATTGCACAGTGTTGGATGACATGTCCATCATGTAAGAACTTATGAGTACTAATATGCAGGGAATGTGATTTGTATACCCATGGAAAAGAAATATTGTAGACTCATTTAGAATAGGGCTGGGGTGGAAGACCTTTTAATGCTTTGGTCTTTGCTGTTATATTTTTTAAAAGCACTATATTTTAAAGCATGAATTGATTGGTATTTTCATTCCATTTTTGAAAGCAATAAAAATGATGCAGTCCATCCCAGTATTAAAACACATCTACCAACTTTATTTATTTCCCATAAACCTAAATTAGATGTGCATAGCAGTGGTTTGTGGAGCTGGTGATCTGGCAAGCGAAACAAGTCTTTTGGATCTCTTAGCCTTACAAAACCTTCATTTTTAAAAGTGATTTTATTATGTATGTGGATTTGTTGCAGACTGCTCTGAAATTGCACCCACAGTGAGCAGCTGGTAAGAAATGTTTAAATATAATGAATTAAGTACTTGAATGTATGGACAGCCCATGATTCTGAATTTCTAGCAATAAACCTATTTTTACTTGTCCACATTCATGTGTCCCTTGATTAAAACCTCTGTCCCTGCCTATGCTCAAATTGTCAGTTCAACAGATATATATATTGGCCTCTTATAAGGAAACTTGAGGAATCCCCAAATGGATGGAAAAGATGGGGGAGATACAGCCAATAAACTCCAATTTTATGTGGTTTTTTAAATGTAAGGGAGCTGGCTTATTATTATTATTATTACCCTCCGATCTGGGCACAAGGCTAAGGGTGCAAGGTGAAGAGGGTTGCAAAACACTCTCTTGTGTTTTGACCTCCACATGGTTTCCCACATGGCGTGAGTTTGGCCTTCTTAATAAAAGCACCCAGTTACAGAATTCAGGTTTGTGCTAATGAATTTTCCACGAGTTTAACAATCTGAAACCACATATGATGGCTCATAGACATGAGCAGGAATGCTTGCTGATTTAATTAGCACTCCAGATGTTGAAAACTGTTCATACAAATATGTGTACAGAACACTTGAAGCAAATGTTCTGTACATATTCCCTGCAATTATCAAAATTGCTGCCAACGCTATGACACAGTGTTAGGCCCTGACTCATGGAACTGAGCAGGATGTGCTTCTGAGGTTGTGGGCTCCCCTGCCCCTAAATATAGAGATTAGCACAGCATACTTTCCAACATGTCGCTGGTGGAAATAAGGACCAGCCTGAAACACGTCCACTTTTGTATTTCCTGCATCACTTCCTGAGTGCCTTTTATCACACGTTTCTGAAAGCTCTACACCATCTTCTGGGTGCTGCATTCATTAACTCTGCAACAGGTTGCACAGCACTGTTTTAAAAGCCCTAAAGACCAGAAAAGTCAAGTTGCACAGATGGATGCGCGCTCCTTTCTCTATTCCTGAAGGAGTGTGTGGGGTGTAGCAAAGGATGGAACTTTCAATATCAGTTTCTTATTTTCCTAGTAACAAGTTCAGTTTGCCACATTTCTCCATATATCAATTTGAAATTTTCTGGGGGGAACGTTCTCACAAAAACATGCCAGCACAATTATCCTAATATACTCATTTTGGGTATACTGTTTTGCACATATTTTGCAATCCATTTCCCCCAAGCTAGCATTTAGTATGTTATTTTCACTCATTTGTTGTTGTTGTTTAGTCATTTAGTCGTGTCCTACTCTTCGTGACCCCATGGACCAGAGCACGCCAGGCACTCCTGTCTTCCACTGCCTCCCGCAGTTTGGTCAAACTCATATTGGTAGCTTCGAGAACACTGTCCAACCATCTCGTCCTCTGTCATCCCCTTCTCCTTGTGCCCTCCATCTTTCCCAACTTCAGGGTCTTTTCCAGGGAGTCTTCTCTTCTCATGAGGTGGCCAAAGTATTGGAGCCTCAGCTTCACGATCTGTCCTTCCAGTGAGCACTCAGGGCTGATTTCCTTAAGAATGGATAGGTTTGATCTTCTTGCAGTCCATGGGACTCTCCAGCACCATAATTCAAAAGCATCAATTATTCGGCGATCAGCCTTCTTTATGGTCCAGCTCTCACTTCCATACATCACTACTGGGAAAACCATAGCTTTTACTATACAGATCTTTGTTGGCAAGGTGATGTCTCTACTTTTTAAGATGCTGTCTAAGTTTGTCATTGCTTTTCTCCCAAGAAGCAGGCGTCTTTTCACTCATAGACAACACTTTTTTTTTCTAGAAGAGAAGCTGCCAGAACTGCCCCCTCACCATCGTCGCTCCCCCCTCAAGAACTCAGGGAAATAAACAGAGAGAGAGAGTACATAGAGGACCATGGAAAACAGCAGGCTTTGAGCATGGGGTATGGTCTGTGAAGGGGTCTAGCCTATTAAGAGTCTGGGAGGGGCACATTTGGCTTCTGGGGCCTGAGATTCCCCACCCCTACAGTAATTCCATGTGGATGCTTTACATATTTATATAGTAGCCCAACACACCCCTGGCGGTGTCTATATGTGCCTGCCAGTTGTATTCTCTTGTTTATTTTAAATCATTCCTAGATATCTACCCCACCCCCCAAAAAATATTAATGTGGTTTACAACAACAAAATAACATTGCAGTAGTAGCTTTTCAATAAAATGTCAGGGTAAAAGAAAACAAAAAAACCTCATTAAAACAACCAGCAGCATAATGCAAAAGCAATAAAATCTTGCAGCAATAGTCAGAAAACATTTAAAAAGAGATAAATGTTGAGAGCACAGCACTGTTGGTGAGTGTGCTATCCCTTACTCTTATTCTTCATTTCTTTGTTCCTTCTTATTTATGTGCCTGCCTTCCACACTGCTGTAAGCACTCTAGATCTACCACATTGTGGAAAATGTTCAGCAAGAAGTGAGCTCTTTTCTCCCTCTGGAGGTTCAAAAATATTGAATTTCCCCACATGTTATCACCAATTATGTTAATAGTGAGGTGGAAACAACATAATGGCTTCATGTAGTATTAATGCATTAATGGGTACTATATGCCATATTCTAACTGTCATTCAAGACGATAGCAGCACATTGTTTTATTTTTAATGGGTTAGAGTGTACATTATAGGGAAGACTATGGTTTTTAGATCTGCAGACGTGGGGTGTGCTGTGTTTTGTCAGTTGGGCAGTTTGGTCATATTAATCCAAAGGTTGTTGGTGTGTGTGTGTTTTATGTCACATTAATCCAAAGATTGTGTGTGTGTGTGTGTTTTGCATCATTCATTTTTCATTTCACAGAGCTAGTCAATGTGATGCTATCCAATGTTGCTAGAGAACAACTTTCATCAGCCCCAACCAGTATGGCCAATGGTCAGAGATGATACAACTTGCAGTTCAGAGGCAGTATGCTTCCAAGTACCAATTTTTGGAAACCACAAAAGGAGAGAGAACCATTGTGCTCTAGTTCTGCTTGCAGGCATCTCATATGCATCCTGTGAGAACAGGATGCTGAACCAGTTGGGCCATTGGCTGGCCTGCTCTGCTGATTGTAATGCAAAGGGAAGGATTTTGGACTCCTGTTTTCTAGGGATCTGAAGAAAGCTGATGAATGGTTTGTCTTGCTATTGGTGTGGAAGTAACACTGTGTTGTTGTTTTTTTTTTTAAAAAAAATGGCAATTGTGTGTGTGCGGATACCACTTTTTATATCAGCAGTGGTAAACCTCTGGCTCAATGATCCAATTAGCCACGCGTACCTGTCGTCATATCTGATATCAGGCACAGGGCAAGTAGAGACACAGCTGGGTCAGTAGGTGATTTGTAGGCACCAACGGTCAGTTTGAAAGCAGTGTGTGATGGGCTATGCAAGCTCTAATTATCATTCTAGCCAGAACTAGCTATCAAGATGGCAATTGGTGTCTACCTGGGGGATTTGACCAGGAGTAAGTAAAGCTAGGATGCAGTAAAGCTGAAGCCACCTTCTTGTGATGTGGGACATAGAGAGGGCCAACCTCCAACATTAGATACAGCTAAGGGGAGATAACTAAGGGGTAGTGAGGGCTTCAGATAGATCAGGCTTCAAAACATCAGATTCCAGAACCCAGGGAGCTGGTTCTTGATCCAAAAGGCCCAGAAGCATAAGTGCTCTCCAGAATAGGCATGAATCAATTTCCAGAGGAACAAATAAGGATCAGAAAATCCAGCATTAGGTGAGTAGTCAAAACAGACACAAAATAATTTCCAAGACAATGGTTGGGAAAGGGGAGCATGAACAAATTGCTTGAACAAGGAAGCTAGATCTGATGTCACACTGAGATGTGCCCTTGGAAACAGATGACTGAATGCTCAAGGAGACTGATACGGCAATCTATATGTGGTCCGTGATGCTCAACAGAGTTTTCAGCACAGTGAACTTTTCAGAGCAGGAGTGAAGAGATCAGCTGCTAGAATGCCAGAGACATCAGTGGATGGCATAGTGGGACTGCACTGCTTACCTGAACTCCATCCACAGGGAACTTTGAATAAGATTACAGTCATGTCAATTAATTGGATCAATGGTCCATCTAGTGTAGCATGCTGTTCCCAAAGTGGCCAGTCAGATGCCTAAGAGGAGCCTGCAAGCAGAACCTGAACACAAGAACACACTCCCCTCCTGTGGTTCACAGCAACTGGTATTCAGCTGCCTCTGACAGTGGAGGTAGGATATAGTCATCATGGTGAGTAGCCATCTCCTGTTAGTCTGCCTGTATTTAGAAATATCCCACTCTACACTTGGAGATGTGACTTAGCTCCATTTGCCTTGCATACAGAACGTCCCAGTTTGAAACAGCACAGAGCTGCTTTTGGATAGTGTAAGATGATATTGCGCTAGATGGACTAATGGCTTGACCCAGTATAAGGCAGCTTCCTATGTTACAGGGAAGCTCATCATTAATTGTTCTATAGAGACCTACCCTCATTAATTTCTACAATCCTGATATATTAGAAAAGGGCAGATGTGGCTCTTCATGCCTCTCTATCTGGCCCTCAGGAGTCTCCTCAGGCCACATACCCTCTCTGGCCTTGTTTCATACCTTCAAGTGCTTTTTTCCTGGCTAGAATGTGTCCCTGAATTTCTTGGAGGGACAAAGATGTGTGTAGAAACTCTCCTGCTATACAAATGTAAAAATCAGATTCATTGCTCCACACCTTTACCTCTGGTCCTGCCAACCACTGGCATATGGCCCTGGGAGAGAAATGTGGATCCCAAGGTGAGGAAAGTTCCCCATTGCACCATATTAGAACATTTCCTCATTCAAGTTGCATAGAAACCAGGTGGTCTCTGAGCAAGGCATGATAGGATCTGTTTAATCCAAGTTTTGTGAATCAGTGTCCATTCACTGGTTAGTTTCCAGCAGTGGACAATCGTGTAAGAGAGGAGGGGGAAAGAGATACCCCTACAGATTTTTACTGAACCACCTAGTAAATAATTTACTTTCAACTTCCCAATCTTATCTGAAATTTGGCAGGCCTCATTTCTCTGGTTCACCATCAGCGAGGTATTTTACTGATTGTCTATGTTGTAAATCCAGCATCTGTTACCCAGTTGCGTTTTTTTTTTTAAAGGTTGTTTTTATTTGAAGTGCAAAAAACACATTTCTTTTTCCAGGCAGTAAAACATCATCAGTGACAGTTCATTCCTGATGATCTCCTATTTTGTATATAATATCTGAATTGGTTAACAGACATTTTGTGTTCACGTAACTGTAAGGAAATGAATTTACTCATTGATTGACATTATCAAGCAGTCAGGCAGACACTAGAGCAGGTAGAATTGGCTTTTTGTGTGTTGATGTCTGCCAAACTATCAGAGAATATAATGTGTGTCCCCACCCCCACTGCCAATGGGAACTACTACACAGGAAGGTATTCTTTTTTAAAAGAAAGTATTGCAAACCTTAATGGTGTTAGATCAATAATATTACTCCAACAGGTAAAATGCTCTTACATATATTATTAAGACCTTCTTAGTGGCTTGAAGGACTTCTTGAATGGAAGACTGACTGGTTCACTATCTAAGCAATAAAATACTAATGGATGCACACTTGAAATGGCACAGGGGTCAAGGGGTCATCTTCCCCCCTCCTTCCTAAACTTGGTGTGCTTGCCCAGCTTTGCAAAGGATATGGAACGGCTCTAGGATCCTGCCAAGGTCTACCCCTACTCCAGGAGATCTTCTGAATACGACTCCTCCAGCAGGGAAATAACACTAAGGTCCCCCCACCCCCAAAATAAAATTAAAACAATTTATTTTATTTTTATTTTTTTACAGAACTTGGCTGCTGTGACTCAACATACCAACATTGTAAAAATGCTCATGTTTCTCACGATAATCAGTCCCCCAAGACGCAGTCTCAGGGAGTGTATGTGTTTCTGACTGACATTTAAGTCCATGCAAAAAAGAAGAAAATGTTTTCCCCCATCCCACAAAAGCTAAAACTCCTTTTTATATAAAGCAGCTAGCCATTTGTAAAATGCTTTATGTGCTCAGTGAAGGAATCAATAAGATGGAACAGGACACAATTATTTTACATCCTGAATCATGAGATTTGTGTTAAACCTACAGCTTGCAGAGGCACAAATATTGTTAATGAGCTGGAAATTATCCAGCTGTTTCTAAAATCTGTCTATGCTCCTTGATTCAGTAGCTTTGCTGTAGAAGTGAATTCCAGGACATGATTCTGAGCAGTCTGGAAATTATTCTTCTTATTTATTCTGTTTGCTGGCAACTTACTCTACTCTACCGGTGTGTGCCTTTTGTATAAGATGATTGAGACAAAAAGAACCAGGGCAACATTGTAAACAATCTCTTTCATCTGGTTCATCTCTGGTATAGCTCAACATATTGAGGGTGATACAAGTATCACCACTGCAGGGGGCCAACCAGAGGCCAGGTGAGCATTTCTACCCCACCAGACCATCTGCTACAAGATCAGACTGTTTGGCTATTCACCTCATGGGCTCAATTTTGTTTGCCAAGCCTCCCTATTTGCACTATGCCCACCTGCCCCACAATTGACATCATGTGCTGGACAGGCAAAGATGTGGGTGGATCAGATTATTGCGCAGCTGATCCCCACAGAAAGCAGGATTGAAACTGCTGCCCATCAGCTGATGTGCAGAGAGTTCAAACCTGCTTAGTCACTGTCTCACCCCCCCCTTTGGTCAACGTTTGAAAGGTAGGTGGGACCACCCACCTGTAAATCACCTGCCATATTATGGCATCAGAGGATACACAGGTGGGTGGTGCTACCTCCTATAATAGTTGGTCCATGGGGTGGTGAGAGATAAATTTCTGGCCTACTGGACCAAAAATGTTCTACATGCTGCTTTAAGGTTTTGTCAGTTTCCCTGCTGTCTTGGCTGAAAAAGACTAACAGGGCTTCCCCTCTAGAAATTCATTAACTTTGAAAAGAAACATTCAGGGAGGATAACTACCTTATAAGTACCTGTTGGTGCTTGAGAGATACACGCCTCTTATGTGCTACATTAAAAAACCTATATATTTCTGAATTGAAAGATGATAAGATGGAACACACTTGCGCAAAATAAAACAATTGCAGAACGGATATCAGAATGGATTGCAGCATGCTCATATGGTTCCCCCACTCCAAGCGAGAGAGAGAGAGAGAGAGAGAGAGAGAGAGAGAGAGAGAGAGACAGAGACAGAGACAGAGAGAGAGGGAACGAACTGGGAACTTGTGGTGAAGCGCAGGCAAGAAATCTTATAACTAAGACCAGGAAAAGTTCAAAATACGGGAAGGAATCTGATAGCATCCAAAATTCTCCTTACTCTTAATTTCAGCACTTCATCTATCAGCTTTTTAGAACACTGGAACAGTTCTTTAAAAAAAAAATAAATCAGTTTTACTACAGCTGTCCGGTGGGCTTTTAACGATGATTCAAAAAACCCTTCACCCACACACGAGAAAGGCCTATAAGAACAATGATCTCTGAAGTTTTCAAAAGGGCAACCGTAAAAGGTAAACACTCCAGTTGGCCTTTTAAAAAATTGGAAGGAACGCAAAGAAACCCAAAAAGGCAATAACCTTTGGGCTGCAACTCTGCTTTCCACAGAGAACATTGACTAATAGCATCCTTGTAAAAGGCTATCATACAAAACAGCAGAATGTCCCAAAGAAACCAACATTTTCTTTTTTTAAAAAATGCACATGATTTTCAGCTTCATTTCTGTAGTAAATATAAATATTCACTTTGTTAGGAAAGCTGCAAAGATTCTGCTGATGATTAAATGGCCAATAAAACAGCAGCATAAATATATAAAAAAAAACGTATCTATGGGTTGTAGCCAGTGTTCTGCTCTGAATAGACCTATTGCAATTAATGGACATTCTGTGATACAACTAACTTTGGTTCATTATTTTTAGAAGGTCTACTGTAAGTAGGACAAATATTGGTTGCAATTCTCTATCTTTACCCCACATTTAAAATGAAGGTAAAAAGAAGAAATTGTGGCAATCAAACCAGCCAAATGCAAGCATGTTTCCGCCCTGCCTTTGAGAACCAAACCACCCCAGATAAACTCCAGGCATGATTGTAAGCAGATACCATCTTTCTCTAAAGAGAAGTCATAGGTGTGTGACCTGAGCCAGTCCCTGCCCCCACATTGTTCAGCATCCAGGAGATGGCTCATGCTAGGTCCCAGCAGCACAAAACCAAGATGCCACCACCCCAGCCTGTCCACAATAGGAGGAGACTGGTGATGTACCCTTCACTCTAACAGGAACTAGTAAGAGGATATATTAATTATATTTAATCCTCTACAGACCCATGTATGTAGGTGAACACAAAGAGGGGGGGGGAATGGCTGGTACCTGTTTTTTAAATGTGAGGCTAGCACATGGAGAGCACCAGAAGCAAAGTACTAAATCCCGTTGTTAGCCTATTCACATGCTTCATTAATGTGGCTAATAAACCTTATTTTATTCCTCTAAGCTATGAGAAGCAGTGGAACACCATTTCACCCTTTTTACAATCAAACAGACCACAGACTGTGAAGTAAGTTAAAACGCTTTACTCACAGTTTATATGTCTTAGTCATGCATCTTTCCTTATGCAATAGGAATAAAATTATGCAGGTAACAATATTCTTAGTTGAAATACAGCAAACTTAGCTTCAGACATATGTTTGAATCTGAGAGGTATTGAGAGACGTGTGAGAGAGTAAGAGCATAGGGAACATGAATGCACTTTACTTCCTCCCTCACAGGAGAAAAGAAGATGTGATCTTACTGAGCCTCATCTAGCAATTAGAACTCTGTAGTCCTTAACCCCTTCATGTACTAACTAGCATATATGCATTGTTAGGTTTGACTGCTAAAATCTCTTCTCCTTCCCGCCTGCACCATACCTCAGGGTGTTTGCTATGTTAAAATTCACTTACTTGCCCACAGCACATGCCAAAAGCCAAATTAAACTCAAACCACTGCAGGCCAATTGAATTAAAGCAGTGTTAACTCAGTGAAAAAAGGATGTCCCCAAAGGCCAATCAGATAGCACCCCTAAAAATTCCTACTCAAGGGGTAGTGATAAATTCATCCCCAACTAAAGGCTGGAAATGACTATCTATTTATCTGTCTAGCCTTAGGAAGATGGGCAAAAAGCTTTACTCCATATAGACTTAGCTTAATGACTAGATCATTATCCATATTAAATATCTATACTCTGTTGCAACAATTAAATGCAATTGAATGCAAAGTCATCAGTCTGGCTATATCCCTTTCAAACATACACTTGAGAGCAAGAGTCTGTGTGCAAACACCCATAAGGAGGGATTTTATATAACCGAATTAAAAGGGATGGGTGAATAAAAAAAATGTGTATAAATATTGCCATAAGAGATGAACAAATGATGGTAGTGGTGATTCCATTCTCTACAGAGTACAAATTGCCATAGCAGTGTTCCCATCAACTCTTCTGTGCCAATGGAAAAGCAGTGGTTGGATGCTTTTTTATTATTATTTAAGAGCATTCATTCATTCATTTGTATGCTCCTTTGAATGACAGCATTAAATGAAGAAGGAAGTAACATTGCACAAGCAGGAATCCTTGTGCTGACAGGAAGCTCATTAGCACTGCATTGGATACAAGGCTATATGTTCTATAATGTAGGGCTCCCCTTCGGTTTGTCCCAGAAGCTTGTGCTGGTGCAGAACACAGCAGCTAGACTGCTAATGGCAGCAAATGGCTAACAGCAACCTCTGCTAAAGTATTAGGCAAAATTGTGTACAACAATGTGTATGGTAGATGAAATTACACCCCTCCTCTTTTTTAAAGCAAACTGACGCAGAAATGGGAAGAAGTGAACTGGGCTTAACACTGTAAAAAGTGAGGAACTGAGAGAAACCAGAATTTAAAGAGTCATCATGCTGGAAGGGAAACAGCAGGGACTATTCTGTTTGTTACCTACAGGTTAATTTTGTTATCAATAAGTCAGCCAACCACTGACTGGTGGTGGAGGAAGAGGGGTTGCTTAGCAACCAGGCAGAGTGGCATGAGCTCTTGTGAAGCAGCACATCTTCTGATTGGCTGTGTGGTTCTGAGGGATTTTTCATCAGTGATCTAGAATAAGGCTAGTTTGAGTCTGATGGACATGTCAGATTATGCAGAAGATTCCCTGAAATCAGGTTTAGAGCATGTTTGATTTGCTTATTTGCTGTATCATTAAAATCACTTTGCTTCTCTAAAACATAGGAAGAATGACTCTGCTAACTTAAAATAATTTGAAAGAATTGGGTAGGATGTAAGAAAGGAGCTTTCAGTGCATCTACTCATGCAAGATGGAAGACAAATGATTTTACTTTCACAAAATGAATTATAAATTTTCTAGCAGTTGACACAGGGCATTTCCACTGTAACATATTACTGTTCAAACATGACTGGATTGGATTTCTTTTAGAAAAAGAAAGAAGAATCATGCATATTGCCAAAATAACATGTAAGTTCCTCCTGCTTTTGCATACAGCCTGAAATCCCCAAGATAATTTAACATTGTCTTAGAAAATATATTCAGTGTTTTTTTTTCTGAAAACAACCTAGGAATGCCATGGGTGTCAACCCCTAGCAATGCATGTTTGCTACTCCATGGTGCAAAATGGCTGATCGTTTCTTTATTGAGTCATGGGGTGGAGGAGCTTCCACAGAAAGAGTGAGTTGGGAAGTATTGCCAATCAAACACGGTAGAATATGTTTAAAGCATCTAGTAAAAATTGTATTAATAGAGAATTATATAGTGAACTGATTCATAAAACAGCCTAATTAAAGCGGAAGTGTGTCCTTTGGGGTGGATATCCGTACTGTCTCACTCAAAATTCCTGGCTGCATATTTACTGTTAACAACCACTTCATTGTATGGAGGATTTAAAAGAAAGTTTGGAGAGGTTTGGAATTGTCAGAATATATTCTTACATCTTCAAAGTCCAGTACATAGAAATGGCAACCCAATGGTAAAGATTGTGATGGGGTGAGTCCTCGACCATCCCATTTCATTCCAGCAGGCCACATCTGTGGTCAGGAATGGAAATCAGGCAGCTGAATATGGTAGATATTTGTACATACTGTTGTTAAGTCAAAAAACAATATGTAATGAATGACCTTTTTTACATTGTTTTGCTGTTTCTTTACATTGAAATTAAATATTTGTATCAGGTAGATAACTTGTATGTCTTTCATTAAATAGCAGATAGTAAGATTAATAACATAGCGGAAATCAAAACTGGAGTGGAATGGAAACAGCACTGATTGTGATGAATACACACTGGAACATAAATCTTCTAACATAGGGTTGCCATATTTCAAAAAGTAAAAACCAGGACACCCCAAAAGTTGTTGAGCATTTTTTTTTTTACAAAATGCCAAAAAAACCCACCACCCCGATTTTTCAATTGACTTGCCCAAGCGCCACATTTCTCCTGGACGTCATTTCTGCCCTATCTAATATCCCTAAAGACTGCTTCCTTTGTTCCTGTTTTCCTTGCAATTGAGCTACTATTAAAGTTACCTCAAAGGGAAAAGGGAAATTAGTAAATGTTTTAGACATTCCAAAAACTTTAAAAGTGGAATAAGAGAACCTTACATCAAAAAAGGCCCTGTGGAAACAAAACAACTTAAGAAAAAACAAATTAGCTTGCAGATTCTTATCCAGATCTCCCAAAAGGAGACAACCCAGGGAATTCAGGATAATCTGACTCCAGTTTTTTTCCTCTTCATACTTGACAGAGGCTGATGGCTGCCACTTAATTACATTTTCAGTCATTCTCAAATGCGGCCTGACCAAATAACAATCCCAAAGAAACCATTTGTTATCCAAAATTAATAAGCACACTATGAATTAAATGTCAGTTGGAATAAGAGACCATTTTTTAAGTAATCTTTCCCATTGCTTAAAGCATCAGTCTTTAATATTAAACATGCTACAAGGTAAGCCTGAGTGTTCCTGGAAAGCAAATATGTCGCCAGCGTTCCAGCAGCAGCAGACTGAACCATTAGAGTTAACTCTTTAAATAAGAATGAGATGGCGGGGGGTGGGGGGAGGTTATGGTGCTTTGGTGAAAGTAGTTATCCGTGCCTGGAAATTAGGTGGGTGACTAGTCTGGGGAGGGATGGCTCTCCCCATAATGGAACAGGATCATAGGCTGGGAGTACTCCTGTCACTGGGGTTTCAAGTGACTTCTGTGGCTAGTAATAGTTACCCCCAGTTTAGACATATTTGCCAGCTCCAATTATTCCTGGAACAGGATAGCCTCACTTCAGTTGCCCATACTCACATGAGCTCCCATTGTCCCATCTGGACTATGTGGGACTGTATTTGAAGACAGTACAGAGGCTCCAGCTAGTGCAGAATAAGGCTGCTGGTGGCAAGTGGGGACTGTTTTCTCCAGTCCTGATGACTACCAGTGAGCTACTAGCCCTAATTCAATATATTAGTATTGGCATAAAAAGCCCGAAAGGTTTGGCACCCAGCTGCTTGACTGAGTGCTTCTCCCGTGTAGCATCATAGAACTGGAGAGTTGGAAAGGGACCATGAGGATCATCTAGTCCACCTCCTGCAATACAGGAATCTTTTCCCCAACAAGGGACTTGAAACCACAACTCTGAGGTCAAGAGTCTCATGCTCTACCAACTGAGCCATCTCACAATATTTGGCACATCTAAACCATCAAAGTCCCTACAATCAGAACAGCAGCCCCTGTTGGTGGTGCTGCCCCTGCTTGTTGTGTGTGAAGACCCCCCAAAACCACCCCCAAATGAATACACAATAGACACAGATTTTAGTTTAAGGTTTTTTGGCATTAAATTTTGGGCATAACTTTATTGATTACAGCATGTGAGTAGTTGCTTGGGCATTGGTTCCAGACTACCTGAACCTGCATAGTGGCAGGAACAGGACTGACACTGGGCACCACCATATGTCAGTAAGGGAAAGCAAGTTTCTGGTGATCTCACCACAACACGTGCCCTCCATGATGGAGGACCCAACTTGCCCAATTGGCATGGACCCATGTCCTCCCTGCTGAAGTGCATGGGTCTACCTCATTATTAACTTTCAGGAGGAACCTAAAAACATTTTTGTTTATGAAAACATGTATGTTTCTATTCATTTTTTATATTACTGTTTTAACATTTTGGTGGTTGTTGCCTTGTGCCCCTTTGGAAAGAAGGTGAGGATTGAACTTTAAATAGTAGTTGTACAAACAACTCCCACTCCCTGTTGGTGTCATTTTGCAATTATGTGTAGAGATTTATTGGGCAAGGATCAGGAAATGGTAAAAGAATTAAGAGCTTGGTCCAGTGAGTCAGCTGTAGTGGCTACACAAGTCATGACCTCTGTGTGAAGCTTAATCATCCTCAGGCAATCAGGAGAGATGCTCTTCAGTTCCATTGCACCATTTTGTAGTTGGGCATTCCTGTATTTCAGAAATGCCCATAGGATGTTGCAAAATTTGAATCGACCCCCTTTCCTGACCTATATGGGATCAAGGATATGTTTGGTTGTTTATGTAGGGTGTGGTTTTCATAACTTTTCTTCATTCAAGAGACCTGGCCTTGAGCAATGCAACTTTGAGTAAATTCACAGCAATTTTAGCTTTCTGAAATCTCAAACTCTATTAGGGAGTTTCAGAGATCCTAGAATATGCTGCAGTAGAGATCAATCAACTCCTTATTTGCTCATGACATTCTGTACTCTTGGTCATGAATAAGAATACTTGAAGAAAGCACATCTCTGTAGATAATTTCCCATCACTTCAGACCTTCAGCAGAAAGCCTTCTGTAAGTGCTTCTGCCATCATATATATGGGACTGAACTATGGAGGTTGAGATTTATTATATTAGAGAAATATCTTGTTTCTGCTATATAGCATGCCTAATACCATAATAAGAGCAGTGGTTGCAGTTCTGTCTGTAAGAGTGCTTAGAGTGCATAATATAATATTCCTGCCTCGGTCTGAGCTGTGAAAGCAACCAGAATACCAACATTTTAATACAGGAATAGCCTATGAGTTGCTCTCCAGGTGCTGCTGGACTACAATTTCCATTATCCCTGATCACCCAACTGCTTGGAGTTAGATTGCATCCACAATTCATCTTCTGTTGACATAAATCACATTCCTGTATACCTTGCTGTGGTGAAGTTACTCCACGAATCCCCATACATGATTTGTACGTTAATGATGCTCTATAGATAATAAATAATAACTTAGAGCTAAAGATACTGATATGCAACTGGAAGATATTTCCTCCTGCAAAAGGCAGACACCCTATCTGCACCCCTGAAAACTGGCTGTAAGACTCTCTTTTCAGCTTTTTGGGGGGCTCTCAGTTGACTATTTTGTTGCTGGACCAGACACCTAAATCATGATGAACATCTCATTACATAATTATGGCAAAGGTTTCCATATTTTGTTCTTATATTAGTTGCTATCCTCATATCTAGAATATCAAAATAATGGATTTCATTTGGTGGTAATGGTTGTAGCTTAGAGGCAATTTATATGCAAATTGTCCCAAGTTCAATCCCCAGCATCTCTGGGTAGAGCTGCAAAATACCCCTGCCTGAAACCCTGGATCGTTTCTGCCAATCATTGAAGACAATACTGAGCTACATGGACCAATGGCAATTTCCTATGGTAGAATGTCCACAAATTCAACCAGATGGAAAACTCTGTCAGTTGTTAGCTTTTATGCCCCCTGAGATATGACACTTAAAAATAAATAAATCATAGAATGCTAAGATTTTATCAGCAGGCAATAAATGGTGCATGTATCTGAGCTGTACTTCATTTAAAATGGTATACACTAGTAGGGTGCAGAAAGCAACTTCATATACAGTGGTACCTCAGGTTAAGTACTTAATTCGTTCTGGAGGTCCGTACTTAACCTGAAACTGTTGTTAACCTGAAGCACCACTTTAGCTAATGCGGCCTCCTGCTGCCGCCGCGCCGCCGGAGCACGATTTTTGTTCTCATCCTGAAGCAAAGTTCTTAACCTGAAGCACTATTTCTGGGTTAGTGGAGTCTGTAACCTGAAGCGTATGTAACCTGAGGTACCACTGTATATGCTCTAGCCAGAGCCCATGTTTGTGTTCTTAGACTCTAATTTAAGGCATGCAGGGAATTTGCGATACCATCTCTGGGTATCTGTTTCTTTAGCTGTGATTTGTTTTTAAAAATGCTGTAGTTACATGGTCTGTAAATTTTTCCTGGACTCATCACTGGCTTCATCACACACACACACACACACACACACACACACACACACACACACATCTTGCAGAGGGAATCTTAGACCTGTTAAATCCTGGTTCTAATCATATGCTTCTGGCTTCATGCTGCTTTCAACTACAGCTGGGAACAACTGAATTTCCCAGCATGCAGTGATTAGCATTTGAATCTTGACAAGAGCTTTGCTGTCTGCATATCAATGGCTGAGTGATTGTTACCAGGAGAGGCTCAAGCAACCTGTGTACTTATAGCCTAGCCGTCCACTCGGGCTTCTATAAAAACACTTGATGCACTCAAATTGCAACTGTATTAGAAGTGATTTTAAAAATATTTTTTTCTCCCATATGCACACCTATAAGGAATAACATTACGTGCCTAAGTAGCTTAGACAGCAAATGCCACTGTGAAATATTACAAGTCTGGAAGATCATTTAAGTGTCAGGAGTCACCAACTAATGCTATCGGTGCACTTTGCTGCTTCTAGCTACATGCAAATTGACGACTATTTAATGTGTAACCAGATAGCATTTCTAATGGGCAGATTAACATAGCTGGGGGGATAAATCCAATTATCCTTTACTTGGTGGTTTGCCCTCGTTATATTTTTTCCAGCAATAACATTGTGTAATAATAATAATAATAAAATTCTTTTAAATGGAAAATTAATTGTTTATAGGACCTGTATTTGCAGGATAAAAATTCTCAGGTATACATAAGAATTAGAAATCTGCAATGCAATATTAAAATGTAGTTAAGTTAAACAAAAATAAAACAAAAGTTGAGAGAAATGAAAATCTTTAAACACCAAAAGGCAAGATTTTAAAATTGGAGCATGTATTGGATTTGGACAAATTCCAAACCTTGAGCTGAAGAGAAGTGCCTTGGAGTGCTTGTCAGAAGTGGGGTGAGATCTATGTGATTCAGTGGTACCTCAGGTTACAAACACCTCAGGTTACAAACACTTCGGGTTACAGACTGACCCGGAAGTAGTACCACGGGTTAAGAACTTTGCCCCAGGATGAGAACAGAAATCACGTGGTAGCAGTGGGAGGCCCCATTAGCTAAAGTGGTACCTCAGGTTAAGAACGGTTTCAGGTTAAGAACAGACCTCCAGAACGAATTAAGTTAGTAACCAGAGGTACCACCGCATTGCAAAGGTTGAAGCAGGGACACCTGAAGTATTTCATGTTGCATCGGCAATAAGAATGTCAAATAAATTAAAAATACAACAGATTATGTCTCTATCTTATTATGTCTTATAAAGAAAGTGATGTCTATGAGCTTAACATGTAAGGAATAACACCAGGATGGGGTGACAGGGGAAGGTGGAAGTACAGCTTCATTACAACAAACAGGTCAGATTCAGAATCAGAGGGAATTATTTTACCCAGAAAGCAAATCTCTGTTACTGCCCCCCTCTCATATAAGGTCTCATTTATTTTATTTAAATATTTACAAACCACACATGGATATAAAAATTTCAGAACAGAAACACAGCATAAAACAATAAAAATGTTGAACACATCAATAAGAGTGGGGTTGGCAAAGCATCTCAGGTTTTCAAAGGAGCCCAGCCCTGGATCTATTTGTCTGAAATTTAGCAGATTCTGAACCCATTCTAATGTGAATTTACCTTACTTAATTTGGACTTCCTGAAATAATACATGGACCAAAAGGCAGATAGCCACTGAAATTTGCACTCCTCTAGAATTTGTAATGCAGCGTTTCAATTTTTTAAAAAAGTGTACAGAAAATATGATGATAATGATGGTGATGATTACATTTATTACATGCCCTTAATCAGGAGGTCCCAGTGCAGGGAATGCGCATTAATTAAAATGCATACCTTAGTGCAAATAGCATACCAAATACAATATGTTGGATAAACTGCTTGCAGAAATGTGTCTGTATGTGTATGCACACATAACATTTGCATAGAAAAATGCATATGGAGAGTCATGCACACTGAACTTTTCAGAAAGCTTCATGAGGTTTTGAAAACTAGTGAGCAAATGTGGCAACATGTCTTGAGGTCAGAGGAATGAGTAACTGCTAGAAACTGAAAACATCAAATTCAGCGATCACTACCTACAACTGGGGTCCAGTTCAAGTATTTTTCAAAAAAGAAGAAGAAAAGCCAGAGACATGGCACAGACCATAGATGTCAATGTTTCCCTTTTTTAAAGGGAAATTCCCTTATTCCAAATAGGATTCCTCGCAAGAAAAGGGAAAAGTTGACAGCTATGGCACAGACACATTGGAGGTCAGGAACAAATCAGAGAGGCAAGTAGTAAAGACATAGAGGTAATTGTGGAGTCAGAGCCAGGGAAATATCAAGTTTCATTGCAGTGGTAGAGATTTGAGAAGCTAAAAACAGCTGCAAGCTCAAAAGCAGGCAAGTTTCCCTAAGGCAGCAGTAGAATAGAGTCTCTGACCTCAAGATGCAGTTCTTAGACTGATGTGGTTACTTGAGCTGTAAGGGCTTGATGGAACTTAGTGTAGCCCATGGGTAGGCAAACTAAGGCCCAGGGGCCGGATCCGGCCCAATCACCTCTAAATCTGGCCCGCGGACGGTCCTGGAATCAGCATGTTTTTACATGAGTAGAATGTGTCCTTTTATTTAAAATGCATCTCTGGATTATTTGTGGGGCATAAGAATTCATTCATTCCCCTGCAAAAAAAAAAATAATAATAGTCCACCCCCCCCCCACAAGGTCTGAGGGACAGTGGACCAGCCCTCTGCTGTAAAAGTTTGCTGACCTCTGTACAGTAGCCCAATTGGCTCAGAGAGTCAGATGCAGCAGTGTCTGGAAGGATGCCTCAGGCAGGGTTGGGCTACTCACCAGCTCTCTGAACACTGAGTGCTGCTGCCAGTTCCTGAGGGGGAGGCATGGGGAGCACAGTGTCATGCAGATAGGGTGGCAGGAGTGTTGGTGTGGCTCTGTCACTCTGTGCTCATCCTGCAGTGAGCATTTTGTCCCTCCTCTCTCAGAAACCCATGGTGATGGTCAGTGTTTAGAAGGCAGGTTTTCAGAAATCAATTACAACTCCGACATCTTACAGTTCCTACATTCCCAGGGAAGGGGAACCCATGGACCTCCAGATGTTGTTGAACTCCACAGCCACTTGACCAACAATATCCAGAGAGTCTCAGGTTCCCATCCTTATGCAGCTACCTGAGTAGCCAGACTACCAGACTACCTGTGTATGCAGCTACCTGAGTAGCCAGACTACCAGCAGAGTACCAGTAATAAGGCACTTGGGACTAACTGCTAAAGACCCACACATGGCACTGTTAGTACTGGGCCTCTGTTTGAAAGTACCATTCTCTGCTAGCATCACTCATACCCTCACATAGGTTTGAAGCTGTAACCTATTACATTGGTTCTAACCCTCAATCTATCCATCCGTAAAATGAATGCAATGATACATCAGACATAAGAGTTCTTCTGAACACATCCTAAAATATTTATTATTCTAAAAAGCATTTGCTATCTTCAAATGCAAGTTGGTAGTTAAATGCAAAATGCAATTGTAAAGCAGGGCAAGCTTTTCATGTACACTGCTAAATCCTGCAGAAAATTTTGTCCAAGTGGTACTTCTGAAGTACAGTTAATTCAATAATTTATATAAATTATCATAAAAGCCCAGTAAATCATGAACTGAGTCGAGATCTTGGCCTTTTCTGTATTTCTCATATTTTAGGAATCAGCAGGTTTGTGCAACCACAATCATCTGAATTTCAAATGATAAATTTATATTTAATAATGACCCAGGATACATAAGAAATTATAGAACGTTGCACAGTGGTAAAATTTAGGGTGAACTATAAATCTGTAATTTGATATGTATATATATTGCAGAGTTTCAAAATATGAACTGTTATAAAAACCGAGCTGCTTCCAGCCTGTCAAAATTTTGCAGATACCTCAGATTTAGGTTGGACAATTAAAGTGAATTTGGTGGTCTTGCACAACAAACACACTTTGGATGAATTATTTCTATTATTATCAGCCAAGAGATCATTTTGGCTGTGAGTTCTGGAAGACCTGCTCCCTGCCCTGCAAGCCTTTTTCCACTTGTCCTGGAAGGATTGGACCCTGAATGACTTGAGGGGTATTGTTTAGTAGGTTTGGTTGCAGGGGGGATTGTTGCTGTAATTTATATTAATTCTTGTATCATTATTTTAGATCTTATGATTTAAGTGGGAATTTTTCAATTTGATTGTCTATCTTTGGCAGTTTGATTTGTTTGTTATGACCACTTTTGTTATGTTGTAATCACGTTTTTTTCATTTTGTGAGCCACCTTGAGCATGGTTTGAATTGTGGAAAGGTGGCATACAAATGAAATGATATATGTATGCATGTACTATAATTACTATTATTATTAAAGATACATAATGGAAAAATGCACTCAAAAGAGGAAGACATCGGGTGACAAATCAGAATGAATCCTCAGTTAGGATGTAATCTGCACCTTGCAATTAAAACAGAATCATACTACTTTAAGCAGTCACGGCTTTCCCCAAGGATCTTAGGAACAAAAGTTTGTTAAGGCTGCGGAGAGTTGTTAGGAGATTCACCCGTCCATCCCTCCCCACAGAGCTTCAGCTCAGAGTTGATTATTACATCACTCTGGCATTGCAGCTCTCTGAGGGAAATAGGGGTCTCCTACAACTCCCAAACACCCTTAACAAACTACGCTACCCAGAATTCTTTGGGGGGAGCTATGACTGTTTAAAGTACCAAGTATGGTGCAGATGCATCCCAAAAGTGTTATCATATAACCTCTATGCAAATTTTGTGGAAACAAATAGGAATGAATGCAACATACAGGTAATCTGGAAGAGCCCTTTGATTGCATTGATGTTCTGAATTTCATGGTCACATTTATTTATTTAATGAATTTTGCTCCTCTCTCTAGACCCATGGTTCCCAACCATGGCACGTGCCCAACAGGGGGGTAATTTGATATTTAAGGGGGGCAATTCGAGAATGAGTTATTAACAGTGAATGGCCTTTTAGGCTTCTTCCACATGAACAGGAGTTCACTTTTTGAATAATAAGAATTATATGTCACGGGGGTGGATCAGGATTTTAGAGATACTTAGATGGGGCATGGCCAAAAAGAGGCTGGGAACCACTGCTCTTGACAAACTGGTTGCCAGCATGGCCTTCTATGAGAATGATAAAAAACAAGGCAGTACATACATTGGCAGGTTTACAGTCTAAAAGACACAAAATGCAGTCATTCAAGTTGGTGAGAGCTACCTGTGATGAAATACAAGAAAATAAAGAGCCTCAAGACTTTTTTCACAAGCAGAGAACCATGGCAGTGAGCCATCCAGAGTTTTCAGACAGAGTGAGTCCTATGATATTCTTGATGACTGACACAAAAGAGTTAACAGGAAGAAGAAGAAGAAACTCCATGAGGTACATTACTTTTCTAGCCATGGGGAAACAAAGGGAAAATAAAGAATGCTGAAGTTCAGCAGCTCTTCTTCACCTTTCTTCTCAGAGCTCAAGTCCTTTTAAACAGCTTTGGAGTGCCTATACAGAGGCAAGCTGTTCACTGCATGAGCTTCAGAAGCTGGATTCCACCACACTGGGATGCCTGAGCACTGTGGAGAATTCAGCACTGAAGACTTTCCTCCAGCTGGTTCTGCAGCTCCATCTTTCCCCCCTTTCTGCTCCTGCCTAGAGCTCTGAGCAGTCTATTTTCATTCCTTGATTCTCAGCTCCGACCTGCACGCAGGATCACTTTATTGACAGCCGTTACCAGATCTGCTAGTGTGCTTGTACATATGTGTGCATATGAATGTGAAACTTCTGTGTATACTCACAGAAGAACTAATTTTGGAGAACACATTACCTTGGTATCTTTATTGCAGATGATTTCATGCACAAAGTCAGAATTCCTTTGGCTTTGATAACCTTGCTGACTTTAGGGGATTCAGCATGGACCGATATTAATGTGCTTACTCCAAAGAGCCAGCAATAATCACACCATTGCTGCAACTGTAAATGCATTTATACATGAATACAGGTTTAAAGGTCAAAGCATGATAATAAACTCATTTAGAAGCAGCAAAAACAGCTTGGTAGCTTGAAAAGCCACTACAGAGCATACAGAACAGAAAGGATTAACTACGTTCTACACACATAGGTGAGCCCACCCACATATCTGAACCATATTCTTAGTTGCTATATCAGAGATCTTGAGGAGAAAATAGAAACGGAGTGTTGCATAATACAGAATGTGAGTAAAGTCTTAAAGACCCTGCTTTTTACACAGTAGTAATTTTCAAAACTCTTTACTGGAGAAATGTAGGAGGGAAGTGTGAGGGCTGAGATGTTGCTATCTTTTCTAGGAATATGAATTGGATCTCTGTGTGAAGGCCAAATAACAGGGCAAATTGGGTGACTCAGGACTCCTAAGACAGCCCCACAAAGCCTTGTGTCATTCTGTTATTTCTATAACCTTTAGCTCTTTCTGTTCCTATAGTTCTCTGTTGCACTAGGTCCATGGATTTTGCAAAAACTAAGGATGTCCCAAATGCTGCCTGTGGAACATTAGAGAGCTCCTGGTTGTTCAGCAGTGGAGCTTTTTTCTAAAAAGGGGGGGGGGTTAAAACATTCATTCGTTCGTTCGTTCATTCGTTTGTTTATTTAAAAAAACTTACCCAGCTTTGCTTTAAGTAGTCAAGACAAAAAAGCAAAACAGTACTTCTAAGTAGTGGGAGTTGTAAAAACAAGATTACATGCCACTCAGAAGCAACTCCTCTCTCTCTCTCTCTCTCTCTCTCTCTCTCTCTCTCTCTCTCTCTCTCCTGTGTGTGTTGCCCAAATACAAGGAAAATCTGGGTGGCAATGCAGGTCTCTAGAATCTGCCTGCCTTTTAGAAGCTCTTGCATATTTCACTACACAATTGGTGGCAAGATATGTAGAACACATTCTTGGTGGCAACACGTTGTATGTGGAACACCCTGCCTCTAGAGTTAGATTATTTTCCCTTGTTGTCTGTGTTCCGGGCATTTGAAACATCTCTTTTACAATTGGCTTTTAAAATTCTATTATGCTGCTTAGATTGTGATGTCTTTCATCACCAATTCTTCCTTGGTTTTGCTACTATTTTTAGCTTTGGTTTGTCACTATTTTCATGAATGTATTGCGTTTTAATGATTTGACATTTTGTTAGTTTGTTGTGTATAACTTGGTTAGCCACTTTTATTTCTCCAAGCAGAAATACTTCAATGTTACGAAAAAGGAGCAATGCAGCTGAGTGCTCCAGATGGCTGGAAAGCCAAACAGGATGTTGATGTTTTGGGACTGTACCGTGGGAACCAAGGGACAGTCTATTATGTGCACTGAGCACCGGATGTTAGCTCAGAGTGTCACATGACCCTGTACTGGAAGTACATGGGAGGAGTTATTCTCTCTCTGCTATTGGTGTTGAGAGAGTGCAGACATGTTTTCTCTGCACTGCTGGAAAGACAGAAATAAAGGCATGTAAATACATTTCTGTCTGTCTCTCTCCCCTCCCTGGGGAATGAGGGAGGAGGGAAGGTGTGTCCTTCTCACGTTTGTGGAGGATCGCCGGGATCTCGCCTTGTCTTGCCGGGAGTCGCTGACGGGGGAGATCAACAAGGAATCCAAGCCGGGCACCTGGAGAGTGGCCAATTCCTCTGACTGATTAAGGCTTGATTCCGACAGTATGGTATATATATATATATATATATCTGTAAATAAATAAACAATGCTGCCATAATTTTCACTGCCAGCATGATGCAAACCCAATATCTGCTGAGACAATAGGGTTTGGATTTGATGGATTTTTGGCTTCCTTGGCTGAGCCAGGACTGTGATGGTGTGAGTTGTTTACCCTGGCAGGGTTCAGTTGGCAGAACTTAAATTAGCATAACTTAGGCCAGCATCAATCCCCCAAAGGGGGCACTTCCAGGGCAGGATGGGTTAAGAAGGTACTATTTCAACTCCTGTCAGCTCCATTACATGCTCTAGCAACCCATGAGGAAAAGGACAGAAAAAAGTTCAAATACCACCTAATCAGAATTTACACCAGCATAGCTTGCACTAGTTTTAAGTTACACCTGCTTTCTGTAGTTCAGATTGCTCTGTAGCTGAATTGCTCAGATTGCTCTGTAGCTTGCTCCGACCTCACAGTCTTTTTATTCCCAACCTCATTGTGTGTGTGTGTGTGTGTGTGGTGTGTGTGTGTGTGTGTGTGTGCGCGCGTGTGTTATTCCTTAGATAGTTATCCCAGCTTTCTCCCATCCTGGAACCCAAAGCAGCATACATGTGGCTTCAAAGTGGTCTCCATCCAGGCATTGACCAGACACAGACCTGCTTAGCTTCACCAAGGTGGTATCCTCATGTGCTCCCACCACTCCATGTATATGTGCCAAATGCAAACCCTTCAAGTGTTCCAATTTTCAAAGGACAGTCCCAGATTTATAGAAGACATCCCAGTTTCTGATTTGATGCCCCACTTTTCCTTAGGATGTTCCTATTTTCTTTGGAGAAATGTTGCAGGGTGTGGAGTTATGCAACCCCTAAGCCATCTGAAGGTAGCCCAGTATAGGGAGGTTTTTTTTAAATGTTTAATGTTTATTATGTTGTTATAAATATTGGAAGCTGCCTGGAGTGGCTTGGGCAACCCATTCAGATGGGTGGGGTATGAATAGTAAAAATGTTGTTGTTGTT
This sequence comes from Podarcis filfolensis, assembly GCF_964270895.1. Classification (NCBI taxonomy): domain Eukaryota; kingdom Metazoa; phylum Chordata; class Lepidosauria; order Squamata; family Lacertidae; genus Podarcis; species Podarcis filfolensis. The sequence continues at coordinate 46,834,883 of NC_139611.1, forward strand.
GTTTGTTATGGAATAAGGACGTCCCTATTTTCATTGGAGAAATGTTGAAGGATATGCAATTGATTGTAAAAAAATTACAAACCTCAACATGGTTTACCCAATGAATAAAAAAGTAAAGGCAGTTATTAAAACATGCAGATAATCATTAAAGACGGTGATAAGCCAATATATATATATATATATATATATATATATATATATATATATACACATATAAACATTTGGCATACCTGGGTAGATCTGTCTAAAGAAAACATGTTTATCAGGTGCCAAAAAGTGTACAGTGAAGGCCCCTTCTTGTTGTCAATAGACAGGAAGTTCCAAAGGGTGTGTGCAGCCGCACTTCAGTCTATACCCTGGGACATTAAGGTGCCACAAGTCTCTTGCTTGTTTCTGCCAAAGCACTGTTTACATAGCTGACCCTCTGGATAAAATTCAGAGAGGAGCCTTGCCAAATAACCACTGAAAGTAAGGTCTATACATATATACTTATTTCATTTCCAAACCGCATAATTAATATTCGGGACTTTTGACATGTATTCTCGCCTATTATTTCTGTAGAGAAAAGCATCTATGACTACAATGGCAAATGCAGGATTTCATCTCCCTTTCTGAGATAAAGCAGATTTCATTTCAATCTGCAAAGCAGAGCAAGAGTGTTTTTGTTATTGTTATTATTAAGCAACTCAGAGGCATGTCTTCCTGCCCCGTATAACAATGGCTACCTCAAACATTAATCATTGTAAAAGCAAGGCGAAGACTAATCTCTTTCTTTCTGCAGATAATAAATGTCAGCTGTTGGCAGGGAAGTGTGAAAAGGTGAGAAGGGTTAGTGCTACATGTCTCTATGAAAAACAGCTGTCAGATTCTTGAAATTATCTTTGCTTCTGAAAGTCATAATTTTACCTTTTCAAAACAAGGGGGAGAAGCACAGTAAGCAAAACATTCTAGCCTTTTGCTTGGAATGGCTTCTGACTGGAGCAGGCCAAGCCACCCATTTTCCAGTCATGCTTTCCTATTATAAACCATTTAAGGTCTCAAATGGCAAAATGGCTCATTGCTGTGCATTTATATGTAGGCTAAACTTAGGAACGCCTTTGGTCCTGCAGTTTTTAACAGGATTCGAGGGTCCTCCTGACATCCTTTTATCTGTGTATTCATGGTGATTAATGCTTGGGGTGGTTATGCACAATCCCACTGTCAGTACTGTTTGCCTTCCAAAGGTTTGAAGATGGACACACAGCTTCAATTCCAACGGATGCATGTCCCAAAATGACCTGCTGAAATCCAGTAAATGTTTATACCAGAAATGTTTCTGGGTTATTTTGTGGCCACTTGTGGTTACAGTGTAACAGCTCCAGGCAATGATAATTTGGTAACACTGTGGAAGCAACTCACAACAACTAATAAAAGCAGAATGATCTGAGGACAGCCCAGTATCAGTGCATGACTGGCACACTGTTATTATGTTGCAATAATATGTTGCAGAATGCACCTGCAAAAAGGCACCAGTCCAGAGCAGCCCTTCGACTATTCATGTATTCAGAAGCACGCATGAGGGCTTAACCTAGAAGTGGTGGAATGGGCAGGTGTGTACAGACCAACCTCACCTCCATCATCCATGCTCAGCCTGGGTGTGCCCATGCTATACCCAGCCTTCCTGCAATGCGTAGAAAGATCTGAAGGGGGTTTGTAAGTACATCTGAGGGAACAAACTTGCAAGCTTCCTCATGTTTGGAGACCCTGAAGCAACCCTTATCCCCTCATGGATATACAATTCTCAGAGTGGCAATCCATCCCTCTTCCTAGGTAACTCTGGGACAGGCATCCCCAAACTCAGCCCTCCAGAAGTTTTGGGACTACAGTTCCCATCATCCCTGACCACTGGTCCTGTTAGCTAGGGATGATGGGAGATGTAGTCCCAACACATCTGGAGGGCCGAGTTTGGGGATGCCTGCTCTGGGAATTGCAGGGGAATTGGGGTCTTGTAACAATGCTCAGCACCATTAACAAACTACAGTTCCTATGATGCTTTGTGGGAAGCCATAGCGGCTAAAAGTGTTGGTAATGTATAGTGCCAATAGGACCCTAAAAATCTCTCATTTCCATGTGCATCCTTCTGACTGAGCCCCAAGGAAATACCATGGGGAGAATCCCATCATGCTGGTCACAAGGCACATTTAGAACTATAAAATAGGAAGGAGGGCAGAGGAGGAAGGATTCCCACCTCCAACCATCCCACAAGCAGAAGCAGCTTATCAGCTAGGGCAGAATTCCTGTGATAGCCTTTGAACAAGTGGTTCACTGTTGCTTACTAGGACTGACAGGTGTGAGGTAGAGGTCAGAGCAGTGCAAACACACCAGCATGGGTGCTGAATTAGTTTTGCTGGTGTGTGTGTGTTATGCTGATCTCCCTATCATCTCACCCGCCCCCCTTTGGTAAGCAACAGTGACCCTCTTGTGTGGAAGTTGATGTAGTGACATTGCCACACACATTGAACTGCTTCTATCCCCATAATATTTTTGAAGTTCACTCTCTTGCAAAAGAAGCAGAAAATCCACTCTTCCTTTCATCGGCAACATGGGTTTCCATGAAATTGGGAGAATAATTTCAGCATATATTCTCTAAGTCCAGGTCCTAAATTAATTACAGCCTACATAGCTTGATATATAATTCTGCCAAATATTCAAGTATGAGTAGGATCCTTGAACTGTTCAGAGGGAAGAAGGAAGAATTTTTTTAAAAGGGGAGAAACTTGCTAATATTTAGTGTCATTTGCCTTCAGGGCAAAGTATCTCCCCATACAGCAAACTGAAGAATTTTAAAAGTTTGATTATACTAATTGCAAGGAATCACCAGAGCAAAGCATACTATACAAAATAGTACCTTACCAAAATACAAAACGAACACTCAGGGTGTTTATTGCACAAGCACATAATTGTATCTTTAATCTGAAATGTTAAGATGGGTAGATGGAACAACACCCCCCTCCCTGCCTGCCACCATGACAAGGCCAGGCCCTCTCCTACCAAAATCAAACAAGAATGTAGTAATTAGTTGCAAACGAAAGGCAATCTTAACAGTAGTGATATGCATCTGTTGCTGAAGGCTTTATTAAACTGGATACGTTGTCAGCAGTGCAATCAAGCACATTGCATTAATTTGATATCCCAGCTTGTTCAGTCTCGTTGCATCCTTATTAACGAGTATAAACATTGCTTACAGGCTATAAGAAAAGAACTTTATTTTTATTTAGATAATTACAGATCAATTATGGGGGGAGCACTAACCATCTTTTGTACTTGAAAGCAACATCTTGGATACATTTGATAAAATCAGTTCATAAATATTAACATAGTGGACATGCCTCATTAATGTATAAATGCTATGATTTATTAGCTTGTGTGGGTGTGTAAGTGTAAGGGACATGTGTATTCTAATGTAAATATCCCCAGATTTTCAGCCAAGCCCCCCTTAAGAAAGGGACACAGGAAGCTGTCTTATGCCACAGCAGTACATATTGTAATGTCTCCTTTGGTTGGCCTTGGCTCTCCACAAGAGACAGATAAATCTGCCAAATTTTGTTTCACTTTGTTTCTCAGTTGTCTACTCAATAAGTTCAGTTCTCCACATTTCCAAATCACTTTGCAGCATTATTATTATTATTTGTTGCTGTTCAGTCATTTAGTCATGTCCGACTCTTCATGACCCCATGGACAAGAGCACGCCAGGCACTCCTGTCTTCCACTGCCTCCCGCAGCTTGGTCAAACTCATGTTTGTAGCATTCAGAACACTGTCCAGCCATCTCATCCTCTGTTGTCCCCTTCTCCTTGTGCCCTCCATCTTTCCCATCATCAGGGTCTTTTCCAGGGAGTCTTCTCTTCTCATGAGGTGGCCAAAGTATTGGAGCCTCAGCTTCACGATCTGTCCTTCCAGTGAGCACTCAGGGCTGATTTCCTTAAGAATGGATAGGTTTGTTCTTCTTGCAGTCCATGGGACTCTCAAGAGTCTCCTCCAGCACCATAATTCAAAAGCATCAATTATTCGGCGATCAGCCTTCTTTATGGTCCAGCTCTCACTTCCATACATCACTACTGGGGAAACCAGTGGCGTAGCGTGGGGGGTGCAGGGGGGCCCGGCCGCACCGGGCGCAACATCTGGGGGGGTGCGCTCGCACTCGCAGCTCTCTGCCCCTACCTGGCTCACGGGTTAGGGGGCGCAAATTACTTGCCTTGCCCCGGGTGCTGACAACCCACGCTACGCCACTGGGGGAAACCATAGCTTTAACTATACGGACCTTTGTCAGCAAGGTGATTTCTCTGCTTTTTAAGATGCTGTCTAGGTTTGTCATTGCTTTTCTCCCAAGAAACTGTTAATAATAATAATAATAATAATAATAATAATAATAATAATAATAATTCTTATTAGTTTGTATGAAAATTCCTCAGCATTTGACTGCAAAGGTATCCTAATATAGACATTAAATTAAGCCAGCATAAATGATGCCTGATCCAGAGCTAGGAGGCAGAAATGCTGGTTGAGCCAACTTGCCAAAAGGGGGAAAAGCCACCAAAACAAAGAGAGCCAACTCAGCTAGCATCAGCATAGGAGCTGTTAAGATACAGGGGAGAGCTCCCAGTCACCTTTAACAGGTGTGCATGAATTGTGAGGTTTCCTTTAATATATTCATTTTTATATCATTTTAATTCTATTGTAGTTTAATTACTTTTTCTGTATTTATCAATGTTGTTTTAATTTTTGTAAGCCACCTTGAGTCCCAGTCTGGGGAAAAGGTGGGATATAAACAAACAAACAACAGCAACAGCAACAATAACAATATAGGTCATGGTTAGGAAAGGATGGTTTCACTTACTGAAATTTTCATACAGAAACCTGGAGTGAATGTCCTTCATACTTTCCCCCATCCCGTTTCATCCAATTGTTCAGTTTCCCTACCCAACAAATAAAAATCTAACTGTAATTAGGGAAACTGCTAATATGAACTGCTACAGTACCAAGCATATTTAACTGAGAATTAATAAAGCAGTTGAAGGGAAATTAAATCCCAATTGATTGTTGGAAGAGCACCTATTGAGGTATAAGTATATAATAGATAAATCTGCTTGCAGTGTAATTAATTCAAATCTGCCGAACCAAATGAGTGTGCAACTCTGTTCCTATTATTTCACTGCACTTGTGAGGAATGTTTAGCAATTTAATTACCATTTAGCCACACAACTAAAGGAAATTAGATATTAAGCATACTATCTAATTAACTTGGTATAGATTGCTTGCTAAACAAATATTACACATATCTAAACAATTTGTGCCAATTACAGGTCTCGGCATTCTTAAGGTTTGCATTAATACTAAAATTAATTATGCATGTCAGTAATAACACAGAGTATATGCAAGTAACTATTTCCCACCCCTCAGACCAGCAGGAAAAAGTGTTTCCTTCTTCCCCTCCAGTTGTGGCCCTTGTAAAAGCAACAGAACTTCCAGTTATGGTTTTTAAATTAGATCCATTCACCAAAATCATTATTATATTGGAAGGCATTGGTCCATAATGATTTCCCTTAAAGTGCCAGGGAAGTATTGGAAGGCAATACTGGGTTCCATTAGTGTTGCCAATAGCCTGGTGTAGTGTGTGTTGTTGACCTTGCACACTTTTCAAAGGCATCCCATGCAATTCAGTTGCCATCTAGAAGCAAAAGCTCTGTGAGATCACACTTCCTTTTCTATCATTTCAAAACTTCTTCACATTGATAGGAAACAAGGCAAAGCCATGTTGTTGAGAGGCTTCTCTGTAGGTTCTCTTTTTGCTTGAATTATAGTAAGAAGGAAAGTGTGGGATTGAGCTGATAGATGCTTTGGAATAGTGTTGGTAAGGGATGACAGTGCTAAGAACACACCAAGGGTATATTTGCTGTTTGAGTTTCAAAGCAATTAAACAGGTGCAATATCAAGGGTCACTCAGAGTGAATAACTAATTAACAGCTTTGAACTAATTAACAGAGAACCCTAGTTGGAAACTAGGAATAGCAGCATTTTCATTCTGTTAGAAGCATAGCCTTACCTGCTCTGCTGTCTACCTACACAGGTAAGACGATGTTTTCTATCAACTGAGATTTGTAGCAGTCTCACTGCTACAGCTTGGTTCATCCTAATTTGTTTGTGACTCAGTGCAGTTTGTAATAGGGGAAGGGCCATAGTTCACTGGTAGGGCATATGCTTTACATGCAAAATGTGTTTTTTAAATGTGGGTTTTGGGGGGGGTTATTTTGATTATATATTTTGTGATTTTATATTTTGATTTTGTTCTGTGAACTGTCCTGAGACCTCCAGGTATAGGATAGTATATAAATTCAATAAATAAATAAATAAATAAAAGATCCCAGGTTAATCCTCAGCATCTCCTGGTAGGACTTGGAATGTCCCTTGTCTGAAGTCCTGGGCAGCCACTGCCTGACTCTATGGACAAGACTGAGTTAGACAGACCAATGTTCCTTTGTTCCTAAGCCAAGCCCTTTACTTTCTGGGCTTAGTCTGTTTTATTCAGCCACTTCTGCTTACAAGTAGTGCCCATGGTGCCAACACACACACTGGTTACACCACATTCCTCCATGCAAGCAGAGACCTGATAGACTACTGCACGACTCCAATGGTAGCTGGTACCCATTGGGACCAGTAGGGTGGAAGACAGGGAGATAAACAGTTGTTGAACCATAACAATAACAGGTAGATCCTCCCCCTGATTAGCTGTAGGTAAGAAATCAGGCAGGTGGGGGCTAGTTGAAGGAAGACCAAGGTTAGTCTTTCACCCCAATAGATCACGAATTCTACACCAACTGTCAAAGTCACATCTCAATTTAATTTATTGTAATGAAATTACATGAGAGGCCTGATCTGGCTCACTTCTAGAAAGTGTGCACAAAATTGCAGCCACACAGTGCAACCCCCAGGATTCCAGCAGGAGCTTCCACTTAGAGCAAAGTTTTCTCACTGGATGCTCTGATAATCTCTATTTCTCTCCAGAGCAGAGGCTCATTTAGCATCAACCTGCTGTCTTCCCAACGCATATATAAAACTTTTAAATACAGCAAGCCCACAACTTACGTGCAGCTTCATGCCTAAAGGCAAGATCATGTATAGTCAAAACACATTGGGTTCAATAGTAGGTGGGATTGCCAAAGTCATTCCCCCCCTTCTTCTTTTTTTTTAAAAAAAACATTTGTCACATACATAAAGCTGAATGTGCACAAGTTCTGGGCTTACTGTATATATTTCAGACACCTGTTACAATTTATTGAGAACTATTGAGGCTATTTGCTATCTCCAGTGCTCTATGCTGTTTGCTGCATTTATTTTTTGTTAAGGTAATGCTGCTCTTTCATTGCATGATTTTAGTGTGGTATTGTTTTATTGTCAGTTTCATGTATGTTGTAAAGTTTCCAAACTGTTGTGAATTTTTAAATGAAGAGTGGTATAGAAATTCTATTTTAAAGGAACGGTCTTAAGCATATTAACTAAAACAAGTATATCCCACCAAGTTCATCGACACTCCTGTGTTAAACTGTTACTAGGATTGCAATCTTAATACAGTGGTACCTCGGGTTACATACACTTCAGGTTACATACGCTTCAGGTTACAGACTCCGCTAAACCAGAAATAGTACCTCCGGTTAAGAACTTTGCTTCAGGATGAGAACAGAAATCGCGTGGCGGCGGCGCAGCGGCAGCAGAAGGCCCTATTAGCTAAAGTGGTGCTTCAGGTTAAGAACAGTTTCAGGTTGAGAACGGACATCCGGAACGAATTAAGTACGTAACCAGAGGTACCACTGTAGTCAGCCCTTCACATTTTTACTCAAATGTTAAGTCCAACTGACTTCCATATCACTTTCACCTGGGTTAGTATAAACAAGATTACATCCACTGGCTCTAGCATTGGTCCTGCTATTTACAAGAGTGATAGTATTACTGTAGGCAGCAGTTTGTGAGGGTAAAAATTTACCAATCTTTCAAATTTGGTTTCTCCTGGTTTCTCATTTCCCCAATCTTAAATTCAGTTCTCCACATTTCTACATCCATTTGCTCCTGAAAATTCAGTAGCCTGTTAGTGCAATTTGCATGTATTCTTTTTCTAATTAAAAAACTTTTACAATCAGTTTTTCCTTAATATGATACTATTTTGTATTTTTTTCATCCATCTCTACATGTTTATGCACAGATTACCCTAATATATGCAATTTTGTACACATTATATTCCTACGGAACTCCACTGAAAAATTTGGAGAAGTGCAAATTTCAAAGGTTGCCCGTGTTTCAGCTTGCATATTGTTTTGCAAAATGTGAATTAGGTAGATTCACATTTAAATGCAAATTGAATCAAATTTCTACTTTATGCCTAGTTCAGAGTGTGGTGACAATCTCTTGGCACTGAGAGAAGCCCCCTACCACTGTTAGTATACTGGAGCACAGGACTATGTATTCCACATCGCCTGTGTTGCATCCTCTAAGCTAGCCTGCTTCACTGAGGTGCAATGGGTGATGCTATTCTGTGAGCAAGTTGAAATAAGATTCAACTACCAGTCCAGTAGTTTTCTGTACTTGGAAGCATCACCATGACATTTACCTCAGGCCAGCCCTCTTTGTCTGCATTCCTAAACATACATACTAGGCAGCATGGGTGAAAAGATCTGTCAAGTTTGGCAAAAATGAGAAAATGAGAGAAGGAGCCTTAAATCCAGTTATCCAAATTTCTTCATTAATTTGCAATTTATTTATTTTTAAAAGCCACATGAGAATTTATCAGCGTATTAGCATGAATTCCTCTCAACAAACATATTTTTGTATGCAGCTACAGTGCATTTTTGTATGTTATTTTCACTGACACGTTCATTTTTATGCTCACTTTCCCACAATCCATTTTTGTAAACATGGTTTGGAGAAAAATACAAAATTCAGATAACTGGAAATTCCAAAGGTTACTTGTGTCTTGGTGTTTTGGTTTTGGAAATTTGGTATGTTCACCTTTAAATGGGAACTGATTCAGATTTCTCCCACATCTGTACTCATGCAAATAGCAAATCCCTGAAGAATATTATCTGTGCAGCCTTAATCTTAAATGGACTACAAATGTTATTGCTCCAGCTCTTGCTTTGACATTTCCTCTGACAACTCTTCCCTCTTCCCCTCACTTCATTAAAATCCCTAAATCCACCTGTTTTGTATAGCAATCTCCAAGAAACCTTTGTCACCCTTCTCTCTTTCCCACTAGACTTATACCCCTGTATTTTATTTTAAGCTTCCATGCCTTAAAAAACGGAGGGGGGAAAAGAGTACTCATGAGATTGGTATTCCATCTTCCCCATCTGGTGTGTTTTGAGGAACAGTGCTCTTAAAGCTAGCACATTATCCCTCTGTTCAGAGGAATTGGGACTCCCTTGTAGAAATCCAAAGCAGTCTTTGGAGACAAAGAATCACAGAGAACAGATGAGCCCTTACCCAACTGAACAGGGAAAAGAGGATGGAAATCCTCTCAGGAACATAATATTACCACTGAATTATATAATTTAAATGCTCTTATTAAGTGGTGACATGTCAAGCTGTCTGTGATGTGACATTTGCTGGTCATTTTTGCATGACTAATATTCCTCCTGAATACATCCAGACATATGGCAGAAATGCATCAAAACCTAACATTCAGTAGCCACACTGTGATAAGTCTCAAACTTCAGCAGGTCGTGTGGGAAAAGAGATGTTCACCAAGTGAAACCCAAATAATGTTTCCAGAGGGAAATGGTTAGTTGAAGTCATCTAGATGAGTATTACCTCAGAGATTCCTGTCCGCCTCCATTTTTCCATGCAATGTAGGTTTACTAGAGGTGCAATCTTATGCCCACACTTACCTGGAAGACAATCCTATGGAACCTGGTGGGACCTCAGTCTGAGCAGGTGTACACAGGATTCTGCCAGACAATTTTCCTTGGTACAATCTCCTTAGCTCATAGGAAGACTGCAATTAAAAATGGAATAAATAAAATGTTTGTTTGTTTATATCCCACCTTTCATCTAAGAAGCTCAGTGTGGCTTACATAGGTCTCCTCCTTTCATCTTCACAAAAACCCCGTCACCAGCTCTTACTTAGCCTAACCTACCTCATACGGTTGTTTTGAGGATAAAATGGGGAATGGAGAGAACTGTGCATGCCATCTTGACTTCTTTGGAGGAAAGAAGGGATTAAAATAAAATAAACAATAATATCTAAGTATTCATTTTATCAAACTCATTCTGTGAAGAACAGTTTGAATTCTACATTTTCTTTTCAAGAAACACACACACACCAGAGTAATTTCTGGATAAGAGTCCTTGTTTGCTGTCTTCCGCAAAGACTAATAAGAACACAAAATTGCCAGTGGTCTCTCTCTTTACACTTTGCTACTTGAAAAACACTTGGAAAGCTTCAATATATATATTTTTTGAAAAATATACTACGGTGCATCTGTAGCAAGACAATACCTTTGAGCCTAGTGGGCTGTAGTAATTAGACCATGTCACAAGGAACAGTTTAACTTTCAGCGTCTGTCTGTATATCGATCTTTTCTTCTTCTTCTTCTTCTTCTTCTTCTTCTTCTTCTTCTTCTTCTTCTTCTTCTCCCTGTTCTGCATGGAAAGTCAAGAAGGAAGAAATGCTAACCTCTGGCGAACTGTTACTGCAACGTCTCTGGATACTTTAATAACAGCCACTTCTCACTGTTCTAAAGTAGCTTCCTTTTGAAGCTATGAAAGTAATAAAGGACTGAGTCACAGAACTGTTCTAAACGTTTCTGCATGTCACAGTTTAGCCCATTTTTCAGCCACAGAAATCACACCCAACTTCCATTTGTCTCATGGGCTCTTTGTGCATATTAGTGGTGTGGATAGACTCTTCAATCATCCATCTCAAGTCGTACTCCCCCAAATCTGCCACTAAGTATAGGAGGGTGTGATTGTCATTAGAGTCATAGGAAAAGTTAAACTTTGCCCTTCCTGCACACTGTAGTGCTAAGCATCATCCTCTAGCCCTAGAGCAGTGATGGCCAAACTTGGCCCTCCAGCTGTTTTTGGACTACAACTCCCATCATCCCTAGCTAACAGGACCATGGATGATGGGAACTGTAGTCCAAAAACAGCTGGAGGGCCAAGTTTGGCCATCACTGGCCTAGAGTTATTTGTTTCAAGAAACTGCTTAGCATGCTTGCTAACAACAGATTACACAAGTAACATTTAGTTTTACCCTGAAAGGGACAGATGAGATCAGTCAATATGTGTTTCTAAAAGGATCAGATTTTTCAAGCAACCTTACTTTTACATTTATTTATTTTTAATTTGCTGTATTCAAATTAGGTGCCAGTTCAAAATTATTTGGAGACTAGGAAATCAGATGAGATGAAATGGCTTAGGGATTGTTCAACTCATAAAATGAGATAGAAGGGCTTTTACAAATATATGTGTCCAACTGAGATGTTTGCTGAACATCAAACCTTTTCACTACGTTTTTTCTGCAATCTAAAAAATTGTCCCCCTTCTCATTGGCTTCACTTTATTCCTCTTTCATCTGCTCCTTCTCTATTAACCCTTTTCTATTTTGTTCCCTTTGCCCTCTTGATGCTTTCCCATCATTAGTGCTGTTTTCTCCTTGCCAGCTCCACACAGCACAGAGCACAGTGGAATGAAGCAGCAAAGAAAAACTACCAGGGAACAAAAGCAGAGGGAAGAACTCCACAGGGACTGTTTTGTGTGATCCTAGCAAGAGTCAGCAGTAGAATTACAAACACTGAGATCTGGGCAGTGAAGAGGAGCCCTAATTTGTGTAATGGTTAGCTAGAGAAACATACCTTGAAAGTGTAAAGAAAATAAGGTGCAAGCCAGGTCTGCAAATAGAGTGTAATCCAATTCTGTTTTTGTTTTGTTTTTTAAGGCTTTGACTTCAAAGGAATGAGTAGTGCATTCACTTTGACTAAATGAGCTTGACAGGCTAATTGTTCAACTCCACCACCACTACCAATGTTCAAAAACTGTCTGTGAAATGTCAGTAATCTTTTTAGACAATTTCAGACTGTGTTTCCAGACATGAAGCTTGGCAAGGAGGCCAGGGCACCTCACTCTGCCCAATGAAATCCCACACTCTTAAAAAAGCCACATATGCAGGTAGAAAGCCAGCAGGAATTTGGGGAGCTTTCTAGTGTTTTTCACTGTCTGTAAAATGTACCACTGTCTCCCTCTTGGACAGAAGTCATGGGTGTGCCTGAGGTACAATGAGCTCCTGGCTCTCTGGGAACAAGTTCGCTTCCTTGAGACAAAGGTGCAGAACCTGGAAAAGCCAAGAGGTTGGTGGACAAGGCCTTCAGGGATGTTGTAGGTGTGTCCCACTCCCACAATGATAGCTCCCTTGCTGTCAGGTAGAATGAGGGTCTTGGGAACGGAGAGCTAAACTATGGAACTTGCTTCCACAGGAAGCAATGATAGCCACCAACTTAAATAGCTTTGAAAGAGGATTGGACAAATTCATGAAGAAGGCCACTTGCCAAGACGGCACTACTCTGCCTCCACAGCTGGAGGCAGTAGTGTTTCCAAATACCAGTTCCTGGAAACTACCGGAGTGGAGCGTGCTCTTGTCCACAGATCCTGCTTGCAGGTTTCCCACAGGCATCTGATTTGCCACTGTGAGTACAGGATGCTGGACTAGATGGGCCATTGCCCTGATCTTAGCATGTTCTTATGTTCCTCCTGCACATAGGTCCCACTGCATATAGAAATGCTCGCTTTTGAGTAAGCTAAGCATATGATTAGCCTGCCTGTATTTCTTTTGAGAAGAGCCTCAACAGTAGGTTTTACATCCCACTTAAGAGGGAAATTTGGCTTATATCAAGGGTGGATAACATGTGGTTCTCCAGACATTGCTGGAATCAAGCTCCCAACAGCCACTGCCAACAGGAGTTATGGTCAACATCTGGAGGCCTGCAAATCCTGTATCAATGAGTTTATATGGCAGAGTGGTATTCACAAAGAACTGATGCAGGAATAGCCAGCATAGTGCCTTCCAGGTGTTAGTAGACTACCACTGCCAACTTCCCTGATTGCTGGCTGGGGCTGATGGGGATTGGGGAGTTTAGCAATATTTGGAGGGCACCACATTGACGATCCCTGTGCTAATAGTTAAGCTTGGTTAGTTGAAACAATAATGTATGCAGTTTTGCGGAAGCAGGTCACATAATGGAGCAGTCTTTTAATGAGTGTTGTCTTCTTTAAGGGCAACAGTGTACAGTGGTACCTCGGGTTACAGACGCTTCAGGTTACATACACTTCAGGTTACAGACTCCACTAACCCAGAAATAGTGCTTCAGGTTAAGAACTTTGCTTCAGGATGAGAACAGAAATCGTGCTCCCGCGGCACGGCAGCAGCAGGAGGCCCCATTAGCTAAAGTGGTGCTTCAGGTTAAGAACAGTTTAAGGTTAAGAATGGACCTCTGGTACGAATTAAGTACTTAACCCGAGGTACTGTATGTATGTATGTATGTATGTATGTATTTGTTTATTTATTGTATTTTTTATTATATTTATATCCTGTCTTTTTCTCTGATAGGGAAGGGACTCAGTATAAAATAGAAACACCCAAACCTTGGGGGTGGAGGAACCCATCACTAGTAAGGGGTGTCAGTACAAAATGGTTGTCAATGACAGCAAAAATAAAACAACCCCCCCCACACACACAAACACACACACACATCTGTATTATTTGCTGTGAAGGTATGAGATAATTTAAGATTCCTTCCCAACCAATGTAATGCCTGAGAACCAAAAGCATCCCATTCCTGTTTGATCTCAACATTGTGAAGCTTTTGTCGCTATGTTCTTCTGGGAACCCACACAGGTGCTGTGTTTGGAAAAAACTAAATGTGCACTGATCATCATTGTGAAATGTCAGCGCATAGCCTCTAATAGATTCAGTCTTCAAAACAAATAAGTAATAATTAATAGGCCCAAAGCCATAGAACTAAAAATGAGCTTATTATATTCTTTGAAGAGGAGCCAGAGAGTTGACCTCACAATTGTACCTGAAGAGCGAACATACTACGTCTCAATTCACATTGCGACTTTTTGACAAAGGAAAAGAGTAAATCTTCTTCAAATGAATTTAAGCCTAAGCATTTCCTTTTATGTGGGCCTGTAGAGCGACTGCATTTTGTCAGTAGTGTATAGATCTTAGTGAGATATATGGCAGACTACGAATCAAAAAATAAAGGGGGGGCATATAAAAGAGATCACCCCCAGGAGTTGCTGCTGAACATGATCAACTGTGTCGGTGTTGAATTCTAAGGGAGATATACTCTACAGAGTACAGGATGAATTATGAAGCGTACAAAGGTAGCTTGAAGACATCTCAAAAACAAATTAAAAATTAATGATGAACAAAATCAAATTTTCTTTTGTGACTGATATTCCTTCACCTGCAGATAACTATAAAAAGCCATCAAAGGAAGAAATGCATTAGTTTCTAATTTAATGTGAGTTACTGGAAGAAAATAATCACTAAAGCTCTAATGATAGCTTTTTGACAACTTCCTAATCCTTACAAGTTGTTGGTAAGAGCTGCATCTAGCCAAGCTGATTATCAATCCTAGCATTTTCCCTTGAGTAATTCAAAGAATGTACAGTCTGTGATCATGTAGATGAAATTGTAACTTTTAAAAGCACATCTACAGAACAAGCCTTGCAGCACAGAAAACAGAATAATAGCTTCTGGCTTACTTCTGTCACCGACATCATATGCAGTCATTTGCCCTCCAGACCATAAATACAAAATCTATCAGGGGTAAATGGGAACAGATTTCAAGGAGAAAAATAGCATACCTCAGTTTCACTGAACATCTTTTCTATTGATTTTCTTCAAACAGTGATAAGCTAAATAAATGTGCTAAATATTTGTATTCTTAAAAAAATTATAATTATAGATTATAACAAAAAAGAAAACATTTCACAAATCATTCAGTAATAATTCTAACATTTTAAACCTTGACTTTCTTCCCCTCTTTCTGCGGTCCCTTAAAGTTTTCATCTTTCCCTGCATATCCTAAATCGTCCCGTCTTATTCTTTTTATTCCTCCGTTATTATATATGTCATATATGTTTTGTTTACTTCAAGACAGGACTACTGCAATGCACTCTGTGTGGGGCTTCTGTCCTGCTTGGTCTGGAAGCTGCAGTTGGTGCAGAATGCTGCAGCGCGATTGCTGACAGGAGTGAGGCCTTGGTAGCAAAAACCCCTGTGCTCGGACATCTATGCTGGTTGCTGATTTGTTACTGGGACAAGGTGTTACTATTAGTACATAAAGCCCTTAACAGCTTGGGACCAGTTTAACTACAAGTTTGCCTTACTCCACATGTGCCCCCTCAACTGCTTAGATTGGCAGAATTGGCATTACTACAGGTGCCACATCATATGTGTTGTGCATGTGTAAAAACTCAATCATTTAGGTTGCCAGCACCTGCAATCTGGAACTTCCAGGTATTGAGATCAAACTGGCACCTTCATTGTATTCTGTTTGGTGCCTGCTAAAAACATTCTTGCTTAGACAAGAAGCTTACTCAGATATTTAGAAATTTGAGGCGATTTTAGTATTTTAACTTTTGTTGTGTTTTAACACATGTTTTTGAATTGTTCTTGATTTTACTGTTTTATTGTTTGTAAAAAAAATGCTTCAATTTTTTTACAATCAAGTGATGTACAGTGGTACCTCGGGTTAAGTACTTAATTCGTTCCGGAGGTCTGTTCTTAACCTGAAACTGTTATTAACCTGAAGCACCACTTTAGCAAATGGGGCCTCCTGCTGCTGCCGCGCTGCCGGAGCACAATTTCTGTTCTCATCCTGAAGCAAAGTTCTTAACCTGAAGCACTATTCCTGGGTCAGCGGAGTCTGTAACCTGAAGCGTATGTAACCTGAAGCATATGTAACCTGAAGTACCACTGTATATATATTTTAAATAAATAAATAAATATTCACTGGTGTGGCTTCCGTTCCTGACCTCCGATGAACACATGAATTGTGGGAATTTTCATCCCCATTTCCATTTCCTTTAATTATTATTTTTATACAAAACTGACAAACATCCCCAGCTTAGATAAGGTCTACATTAGCAGTAGTAAGGAGGGAGGGGTGGAATCAGATGTGATGACGCATTCCACACAGAGCAAAAGTCAAGGCGCATCTTGAGTTCCCCGCTAAATGAAAGGATCTGTTGAAACTTTTGAGAAAAGCTAGAAAAAAAGTAAGCTCAGTAAAATTCTTTAGGCTTTGCACACGTCTCGGCAAGCAGAGCACGGACATAATAATGGCCAGCACTACCAGTAATTATTCATTTGTGTCTCTGACAGATATTTCTCATTTATTATGTGCACAAGCTTAGGTGCCTCTTCAGGAATGGAGACGGGTCCAGATTGCTGACACGTTGTACATTCTGAGCAGCCACCATTCACTACTTGCCAAAGCTGATAAGAGAATATGATGATGCTGGTCAAGGCCATTATCACTACCATATTGCTCCATTTCCTCCTGCCACAAACCTCCACATGATAAGGCGTGAACATCCTCCAAGGCAAGGAAGCTACCTAATGCACAGAATCCTGCTGCTCCTATTTAACCAGCAGTTAGTGGCCCACTGACTCTGCTACTGTAGCAAATAGCTGTTGATCTGCCCATCCTCTGTGATTTTACCAAATCTCATTTTAAAGCCATCCAAACCAGAGGCTACTTTTGTGTAAGATCCCACATAAGAACAGCAGTGTGTTGTATCAGGTCATGTTTTTGATTGAAACCAGGGGGGACCTAGTTCAAATGTCAGTTCATCCACAAAGCTCACTAAATTATTGCCAGTGTTGGGCTATAAATTTCTGCAGGCTTCATTGTTGCATTTTACAAGGCTTGAAAATCTCACAAAAATTATTTAAATTTTGCATTTGCATCCCACTGGTTTTTGAAAACACACCTTGATATCTCAAGTCTCCTGTATTTTTTTTTCTCCTGGGTTTTTTTTTTTTCATTGTTAAAATAAACTATTATTAAAATATGTGATGTTGTGAGATTGATTTTTATGTTTTGTAAGCCACTTACAAGCTATCTGGGCATTAGGCATATTTATATTTGTGTTGTGTGTGTGTGTGTGTGTGTGTGTGTGAGAGAGAGAGAGAGAGAGAGAGAGAGAGAGAATAATTTAGGACTTGGCATACCTGATGGACCAGATTAATTAAATAAACTCCTAACAAGTGAGCCCCCTTTTAAGGTTGTAGGTGATAAGAGTTACCTTCTTAGGAATTCAGTCAAGGCATCCATCAGTTAATAAAAAAAATTATTACAATAGGTTCCCTATTACCAAAAGCAAACTACTCTGTAGCAAAGATGTTAACTCATGTGAATTCAATTAACTTCTCAGATGCGTACATCAAATATGAAAGAAGACCCTGAATTGTATATGATGTGTTTTATTCTGGTTGATTTCCTCAAAGTAGTTATCAAGGCTTAATCTGGGAAATCAATTCTACTCCAGTAGGCTAACTTTTGTCTCAGTGAGACATGGTCTCTATAAACATATGCCTGTGTCACTTGGGACTCCGTTAAACCGGTAAAGAAAAAGTGATTTATTTTGTTGTATGTGCGATATAACATTGTGCCACCAGATGGCAACGTGGAATCCCTGTTTTTCTCTACCTGTTTTCCCTGTTTAAATTTACAATGCTTTGAACTGAAACGCTTCTTTGATGTGTCTAGATCCAGCCTTGGTTTCAACTTCCATGCAAGATCACCAGGATCTGATACTTTGCAGCAGCAAGTAGTTCCTACCTTCTGCATTCTGAACACTGACCGCAAACACAGACACCTAATATGCCTCATCATTGCTTCTTGCTTTCACAGAAACTGTTGCCCTAGATTTGCTAAGCTGGCAGAACAGATATTGAAAGCACTTTTCTAAAAATATAATGCAAAAGCTGTTCATTATAGAAGTATATAAATCTAACAAGTATGTCTCTGCCATCCCTTTGTTTTTCTGATTCAGATGTGTACATTTAAGAGATATATCACATCATACATGTTTTTTTGGAAATGTGTCAAAGACCCTTTTACAACTGACAGTCTACTGGGACTTATGTGATTAAATTATAGATCACATGCTATTTTATTTGTCATTCAAAATATCAGAGTTGTCAGTTTAGAGTGGCAGGGAGAACATTAACAGTCTGCATTAGCCATATTTGTCACATAAGCAGTGATTCATTGTGTGTGTGTGTGTGTTTGTGTGTGTGTGTATTCTTCAACCATATCACTCCACTTGAGAATGTCATAAACGATGTCAAGCTACCAGGAAAGGCCATAGCTCAGAGTTAAGTGAAAAGTCAGAGTTTTTTCGTCCTCCTCCCTCCCCAGTTCCTCATCAGTTTGTGACTATACATATAACAAAATCTGTTTGAATATTTGTATTTATCTTTGTGCACATGTCTCCTGATTAACATATTTTTGAATGCATTTTTTATTTATATAGACATTTATCAATGTTCTCATATAAAATGCATTTTTTGTCTGTTTTTTAATCTGGTCCATAGATAGGTCAGGGGATTCTCATGCATGCTCTGTAGTGGTAGCAAAACTTGTTACTGACAAAATTGGCTGAAATATTCAGATAAGTTTGCACATTCTGAGATTATGAATCCTGTCAAATTTCAGAATAATAGCTGTAATGTTTATCCTGAATTTCCTCTGACACTTTGACATGTCAGCCACAACAAACCTTCCTTCTGTCCTCTCCATCCTAGCGTATCTATTAGACTTAGAGGCACTGATTTTGCTCTTGCACAACTATTCCCTCTCTAAAGCTCTGGGATTGGAGTCCCCCCCCTTCCAATAGCAAATAAATGCTTTCTCCTCTATACATTTTACCCTAGTGTATGCATTTTGTACACAGCATTACAGTGGAAAACTACTTTGCAAAATTCAGAGAAGTATGAATTTCAAAAGATGGCTGCGGTTTGGTTGACTTTTTATTTTTTGGAAAGCGAATTAGATTTGCCTTTAAAGGCAAACTGAACTGAATCTCTCCCCCTTTGCTATGTCCAGCTCAGGACTCTTTTTTATGATTTGTCCATACTGAAGAGGCGAAAAAGAGGACATGGTGACATGAGAAAAAATGTGAGGGCCTGTAATGGCAGTAATAATTTTCACGAGCGCCACACCCACACTTTTGTTTTTCTCTCCAAATGAATATGGATCTCCATGCTTAAAAAGTACAAAAAAAATCCCATGGAGGATGTCTTTGTAGGCAGCTGGAGCAGTGCCACTGAGAACACCTGCTGAGGCAATCATTCTCAGTATTTACTTAGACTAGTAATGATCAGTGACACATAAGGAATATGGAAATTAAAACCAACACCTTGAGTAAAGATGAATCCCAGGCTGTGTTGGCATGGCAGAAAACCTTACTTATCTTTGTGAAGTTTTTGCTTGGCTCAGAGATTCTCATTTGTGCACTGCTTGAGCTACTTGCCCTATAACAAAACAAGGCAATAGCTTTCAAGTCCCCCAGAGCTCTTTGGTTGGGCTACATATTACTTAAAGTGGCAGTAGTGGTTAAAAGGTCTATGTTGCTGACCTGCCTCCCCATTGCTGTGCGTTGCTACCTCTTGCCAAGAGATGGTAGGGGGCAAGGCAGTGAGAGCTCAGCATGTTACGGGTGCAGCAGTGGAATCAAACCAACACTCCTTACTCTGCCCGTGTGCCACATTAAACACTGGTGGCCTTCCCTCTCCTCTCCTCCCTTGGTAAGCAGCAGTGACAGAGGGGTTGGGAAGGCAGGTGAAATCTGAACATCATCAGGGAATAAACAGAAGAGAAAATATGAAAAACCTCAGAGAAAATGCAACTTCATAAAAACTGCATCTATTCAAAACTATTCATGAGACAAAATAAGAGCAAATGGGGGAAAAGCAGCTTCAAAAATTGGAGGGACATGATCAAAACAAGAGATCCCTTCTCCTCTCAAAGAGGAGGCAAAAAGACAAACTGGGCTCCAAACGCCTCAGAACAATGAAAATCCGATGAGAAAAACTAAGCTAAGCAAAACTAAAAAGAAAAAGAAATGTGCCCCTAAGGTGCAATCTCTTTTTGATCCCTCTACACCTCCACATTTTCTTTTCTTCTGATTCACTCACTCCACCTTTTCTCACTAAAATTCAGCTCACTATTGGTAAATGATGACAAGGGGAAACTCCTGTAAACAAGTGTTCAGGTTTTTTTAACACATTCTCAAGCTGTATTAGGGTACAATGAGCCTCACAAAGGACACTCAGAGCTTTTAATGAGTCTTCCTCATCTTGGAGCATGGTCTCAGCTTGACTAAAACCGTATCAGCCTTTCTGTTTCAACACAGTATTACCAATCACTGCTGTCTGTAGGGAGTATCACACTTTGTACCTTCTTTGCACAGGTTTATGATCTCAGCTTGACTAAAGCATGACAAGTTTTCCTCCCCCGCCCCCCGATCAAGCAGAACCCAGACAGACATTTCTGCCCTTAAAATAGACATTTTGATCTGATTCACTTGCGAGTCAGAGTTCTCTTGACCAAAGTTTTCTTTGTTATTTTTACTATCAGTATTTACATTCCACGGCTCATTTAATGCTTGCAATGCCAGAGCAGAAAACAAAATATAAAAATGAACAGAGAGCAAGATACGAAATCTACATAGTCATATAAACAGGTTAAGAACATTTTAACCATTCTGTCATAAAGTAAACAAGCAGAACTACAGTGACAAAAGTTAATCATTCCAGTTCAGCCAAATGCCTAGGTAAAAGCATGACATGACATTCAAACACATTAAACAACTGAAGGTCCTGGCAAGAGTTTCTACCATGTTTTCACATATGGCAGCCCACTCACTCCCCCTCTGCCTCTCACACAAAGAAGGCTCACTCTGTGCCAACAGACTCTCACTCTGTGGCTTTTGGCTAACTTAACACCTTTCAAACATATGCTGCCCACTTTCCAAGCCATCCAGGTTATCACCCTGAATTATGTGAATTATTGTCCATAAGCTTTGACAGCAAGAAACTCTCACCCTTTATCCACAATAGCAATAGAGTAAAAAAATAAAATAAAAAAAATACACAAACACAAAAAAGGCTGTAGCAATAAACCACAGCTGGTGTTTCTCCCTCTCTCCTCCCCAGTCCTGAGAAAACTTGCAAGCAGAAATGTGCAGATGGATTTGTTGGCCTCCCACATCTCTCTTCCTCTTACTAGCCAGCACAAACACCATTCAGGGTCATCCAGGCTGAGAACTGACTGTGGCAACACTCTTTAAATATGGAGGTCCAGGGTGAAAGTCATTCCATAAACCACATCTTGTCCACACCAGCCAGTAGAAACAGCATTCAAGTTTCTCCAGTGTCTTTTCTTTAGAGTTGATGATTACCTTCATCATGAATGCAGGTTTGCCCCCAGAATTAAGCCAAGTAACCATATTACTTAAAAAGTAGAGACATCACCTTGCCAACAAAGGTCCGTATAGTTAAAGCTATGGTTTTCCCAGTAGTGATGTATGGAAGTAAAAGCTGGACCATAAAGAAGGCTGCTCGCCGAAGAATTGATGCTTTTGAATTATGGTGCTGGAAGAGACTCTTGAGAGTCCCATGGACTGCAAGAAGATCAAGCCTCTCCATTCTTAAGGAAATCAGCCCTGAGTGCTCACTGGAGGGACAAATCCTGAAGCTGAGACTCCAAGACTTTGGCCACCTCATGAGAAGACTCCCTGGAAAAGACCCTGATGTTGGGAAAGATGGAGGGCACAAGGAGAAGGGGACGACAGAAGACGAGATGGTTGGATAGTGTTCTCGAAGCTACTAGCATGAGTTTGACCAAACTGCGAGAGGCAGTGGAAGACAGAAGTGCCTGGCGTGCTCTGGTCCGTGGGGTCACGAAGAGTCGGATACGACTAAACGACTAAACAACAACAACCATAATATGCCACACCGTGTTGTGATTGCTGAAGATATGGCTAAGTTAAAATTAAATAAGGTACTATTATCCAATGACATGTGTCTTGTCTTGTTACTCTGGGTATGGTCAGAAGGTATGGAGAAATTTCCATCATTTCCATTCAATTGTTAACCTTTGATTTCTTTCTTTTCCTCTCTCCTGTTACCTAAAACAGCCTTTGATATGGGTAAACACCTGCATGTACAGATCTGTTTGGAAAACTTTTACTAGACAGAATTCTTCCACAACAGAGCAGACTGGATAGATGATCTTCAAAGTCTATTTCAACCCTTTCTGTTGTTTGAATCTATGCTTTAAGCAAGCTTTTCCATTCCTCATTATGTTGTAAGGTTCAAAAGTTATTAAGCAATCTTTTCCCACTTTATCTGGAGATGCTGACATCAAATGTAATATAGGTTCACTATCATGAGCTTATAATGCTGGTCTATGAAACAGTTTCCTTTTTTGCTTCGTACAGCTTGCGATGGATACGCTAAACTCACCCCCGCAAATGGTCACACTGGAAAATCCAATTTCCTGCACCAAAGGATAGATATTGATAGATGCAATTCCACTTGATAGATCCATAAAAACCTGGCTCACTTATAAATAAGATACTATATTCTTACAACTAGACCAATATATGCTTCAGATTGAGTACAAAACCACAGTTACAGAATTGAGAAAAAGAGGCTGAGTTACATAAGGCACATTGTAATCCAATTGCCTGCACACAAGTGGGGTTTATTACTGAAATACTTTCTCGGGGCTCATATTGAATGGCAATATAGTTCATAAGTGTTTTGTGTGCAGAATAAGGGTCATTCCTAACATTGCTTTCCAAAGGCAGGTACAGAGAGCTTGTGGGAAATGCAAGTGCCTCATACCAGCTTTGAATAGCTCACTCATACTGATCAGCAGTGATCAAAACTTTCCTACTGCACCTCTTGTGCTCATTAATACAATAGAGAATTAAAAATATCAGTTGAAAAGTATGTGGATCAGTTACGACTAATAGGAGACCTGTGTATTTTTGCATTTATATCTGGATCTGAGTATAAAACATAACATAAAGTGGTTCTAGGTATTGCCTAAGCTAAACATTGTCACAAGGAGGGATGGATGGATCTGCCAATCACAGTTTCTCCCAAGTTCTCAGTTTTCCAATCTTTTGTGTATATTTTGAGAGTGCTGCTGGATGTGGGCCTGGCTTTTGAGTTGCTCTAGCTTTTTGGTAAGGTTTATTTAGAGTTGTGTTTAGTTTTCCATGCCTTGTCTTTATCATTACTTTTGTGGTTGGTCTTGTAGGCACACTGTACATAGTCTAGTCCTTTATAGCAGTTGGCTACACCTTTATAAGTTTGCTATTGTTAATATTTCCAGTTGCTAATCACAGTGAATACAGTGGTACCTCAGGTTAAATACTTAATTCATTCCGGAGGTCCGTTCTTAACCTGAAACTATTCTTAACCTGAAGCACCACTTTAGCTAATGGGGCCTCCTGCTGCCGCCGTGCCGCCAGAGCACAATTTCTGTTCTCATCCTGAAGCAAAGTTCTTAACCCGAGGTAATATTTCTGGGTTAGTGGAGTCTGTAACCTGAAGCATATGTAACCTGAAGCATATGTAACCTGAAGCATATGTAACCCGAGGTACCACTGTACTCTTATTACTTTTAATTCCCCCCCATTGCTGCTGCTGACAATCTACCGCCTACATGACAGGGTCTGCTCTATCACTCCAACAAATATCACACACACACCCGTGCATATTTTCATGCTATGGTCCAATCCAACATTACAAATTGGGACCACAAATCAGATTTTTGGGGGTGGGGTCCAATGCACAGTCCTAGCAGTAACATGTCTGTGGTGAGTGCCAAGTAGCTAGGTCAACTTCAAATATAGGAAGCTACCTAATATTGAATCCATTGGTTCATCTAGCTCAGGCATAGGCAAACTCGGCCCTCCAGATATTTTGAGACTACAATTCCCATCATCCCACTGGTCCTGTTAGCTAGGGATGATGGGAGCTGTAGTCCCAAAACATCTGGAGGGCCTAGTTTGCCTGTGTCTGATCTAGCTCATTGTTGTCTACACTGACTGGCAGCAGCTCTCAAGGATTCAGAAAGAAGTGTCTCCCCACTGTACCTGGAGATGGCAGGAATTGAAGTTGGGACTTTCTGCATGCAGAGAAGCATTTTCATTCTCTACCACTGAGCTACAGTCTTCCCTAATTGGAATCATGCAGGACATTGGCCTTGAAAATAACAGAGAAAAATGTATCTTTTTTATTTAAAGTGTCTGTTAGTTTACACTTCTATGCCTTTTAAAAGTGGCAGATTTGGTCATCAACAGATGTATTTAGTTTTAATCAATTAAATTGTCATTGATTAATTCCCTGAAAATCAAACTTTAAATGGCATAGAGCTCCACTTTTATTCTAAGTATAAATACTTGCTGCTGTGAATAAATGGACTATAAATAAATGGGGCTATTTCACAGATTTCTGTGCTGCAGACATGAAAATGTATGTTCCCTATTTAAAAAGGGAAATGGAGCAAATATCTAACATTTCAGACATAGTTTTTATGCACCATAAAGTTATTCTTCCAATTAATTTCCTTTGCAAGGGTGGGGGAGAGTTAATTGATGCTTGTTCAATCCTCCAGTGAATTCTCATTATCATACAATTGGTGACAGGAGCCCACAAAGATTATTTCTTTGACATCAAAAGCAAAACATGTGGTTGCTATAATTTTGTATTCAAATGCAGGTTTATTTGCTTCTGAGACCACAATATCACATCACATTACAATGCATTGCATTATATTGTTGTTGGCATACATCTGTCTCAGAAGAAAGTGGAAGAGTCAGCCTTTGGGGTCAAAGGCAAACGGTTGGAGTGTTACAGTGTCTGCTGTGGCTGTAGAGACCAGTGCAGCAGAGGAAATGGAAGGGGGACACCTTGAATATTTCAGCTTGTATCCTGAACTTGTGTGTTCCCTAACCCCTGAAGTATTTAGCTAGGAGTCTCCACCCAGAGCCATGAGCTGAAGGGCTCTTAACTTTGGCTGTGATCCAGCTTGGCTCTCATCCAGCCATCAACCAAGCAATTCCAGTTGGCCCTAAACTGTGAAGAGAAGATTCCTCCAAGACAACGAATGTCAGTACTTCCAGGATGTGTTTTCATCAGCAGGTCCAGCTCCTGAGGTGTCTTTGTGGTCTCAGAGACAGCACGTTTTTGTAGCAGTGGCAGAGGTGTTGACAGCTGGAATATTAAGAAAACAAAAGAGAGCAATTTGACTTACAAGGCAATGTCAGCTGGCTGGTGCTGCACATAACTAGGCAAACACAGCTGCCCGGTGATGGCCCAGTGCCACTGAAAGTCACCTCAGGGAGGGGGAAACCTCTGGTGCCTCCCCATCTGGGATGTCTTATGACAGATGTTGGAAGGATGTGAGTGGCAGGGAGGTGAAGATACCCCAGGCCAAGAGACTGGGAAAGGAAAGGAAGTTCCCAGGTGGGAGCTGGGAAGATCTGCCATTTTCTGCAGAGTGGTCAGGATTAATAACTATCTTCAGGAGAAGATTTTGTAACACTGTTTTTGTATTTTGGATACCCTGCTGGTAATTTTCTCCCCACTTTCTCCTCTCCCCATTGCAGTTATGCACATCTGCATTTTATTATGTAATTCTTGGCATTATGATTGTATTTATAAGATTGTTTTGATTTCTAGCTTATGTAATTATTATATTATGACATTAGTGACATTTGTGTTGCATGCTATAAACTGTTGTCTTCTGATGGGCAGTATATATATATATATATATATATATATATATATATATATATGTAATATACATATAAATGAATCTTGCATTGTGTCACTAGATCAAGATGAATGCATGTGAGTTGAGAGGTGGGAACAGTAACCATGAATGGTCACAACACACTCCTCCTGTGTGATCATCAGTTGCCCGAGTAGGGCTCAGGATTCCATCTATAACAATGCACAGAAGCACAGGGATTCCCCTTTTGACATATTGAACATAGCTCTCTTCTAAAAGAGAACTAGAACCCACTCCATGGGTAGAACTCTGTGCTCACAGCTGGAGCCATTGGATTGCAGCCAATTCATATAACAGGTTTTCATGAGGCATCAGCTCCTTTAATTCCACTCATTAGTTCTTGATATTATTTGGTACTTATGGCAAATGAATAAATCAATCATAGTGCTGCTTCCTAACAGTGTAGCTGCACTCCTCACAAAAAGACGCATCAATAGATCAAAAATGTTTAGTGAAGTATATACATGAAACTGGTATTTAGAGTTTCAGTGCAGACAGTAATTAGTGTACCACTTGTCATTTCCAGTGCTGCTGTGAAATATTATGGCATGTTGTGACTTTATTTTATGGAATCTGTTACATACCTGTCACTTTAATTCAACTCGAAAGCCTTCTTTATGACAATTCATACACTATCATAAAGTCAGTCAGTCATATTTATTATGGAATCATTTTATATCTCGATGCTGAAACTAAATTGGAAAAGAGAAGAAGTGGAGAGAAACTTGTCCAGTTCAGGAATATTAAGCTAAACATTGAAAAAAGAGAAATGAGGTGGAAGGAAATGGTTTCCCTCCTACATCTCTTTCCCTTTGGCAAATGTGGTCTCCTCTGCCTCTTTGGGGCTTTACTAAACAGGAACAGTGGAATAGGGTGCAGGAAGTTGCCTTAGACCAAGT
Source organism: Podarcis filfolensis (assembly GCF_964270895.1). Taxonomy (NCBI): domain Eukaryota; kingdom Metazoa; phylum Chordata; class Lepidosauria; order Squamata; family Lacertidae; genus Podarcis; species Podarcis filfolensis. The sequence goes on from NC_139611.1 coordinate 46,861,700, forward strand.
CAGATCATTGACCCCTTATTGTTTGCCCTGACTAGCGGTAAGTAACTACCTGGAGATGTTAGGGATTGAACCTTGGACCTTCTGAATGCAAGATCAGATGCTGTACTGCAGCCCTTCCCCAAGAAGAAGTGAATGTGATAAAATATAGTAGATAAATGTTTTAGAAATGAGACACAATTAATGGGTGGGAAAGATTTACAATGCTATTCTAAGCAGAAGGAAGTGTCTGTGGATCTTCATTCATGGCAACCAGCTATGCGAAGAGAAAGGAACATGAAATATGTGGGCAGCTGATGTAGAAAATGACATAATAAACCAAAAGTGGGTAATGTTGGCCCTGCAGATGTAGCTGGACAATAACTCCCATCATCCCCAGCCAGTCTGCCGATGGTCAGGGCTTATGGGAGCTGTATTCCAGCAATGTTGGCGGGAGGCGAGAACAGATTATAAAAATAGAAAAGTTCAGTCCTGAAGAGAAAAGATGCAAAGAATAAACAGGTAGAAGTGCAAACAGGGACAGAGCATAGATGACAACTGGGGAGAAAGCAAGCAAATAGGAATATAAGAGGAGCAGCAAGCAGAACCGAGAAGCAAAATTACCTAGAATAACACTGGGGAGCTTTTTCCAACTCAAGGGCCACGTCCCCTTCAGGAGGTTGCATGTCAGTGGTAGGTGGAACCAGAGAGAAAAATGGACATAGCAATACATTTGAATTTGTTACTTACTTCACATTCATATATCCCTCTCCAGTTTCCATCCAGGCAAGGGAAAAGGCTTTATCACAATTCAAGGACACATTCCAGCCAGGCAAAACCCCTTTAGGAGGGTGCACCCTTTAGGAGGGTGCAGAACAGGGCTGGCAATGGGCATGGCTTGGGAGTGGGCCTGGGAAGAGCCTGATAGAAAGGCCTGGTGGGTTGCATTTGGATCCCAGGCCTGAAATTCCCCACCTCTGACCTAGGAGAAGTTCAGGAAGCCATAAAGCCCATGGGCAAAATTTGGCTGTTGCCTAAGCAGTGTCACAGCTGACCTGAAAGCAGCGGCAGTAGTTGTCCATTGGGACAGGAGGCAGGGAGACCAAGAGAAAGTGCAGCCAGAGCCAATGATAGGCAGAACTAACAAGTTCTAGTTTTATACTAATCCTCCTTTCTGCTAAAATCCATGACTGCAATACCTGAGAATAAAGAAAAATGAAGCAGACAAAGCAGTGCCACCTCCTGGGCTGGTAAATAAGAAAGCAGGCTGGTGGAGGGCACTCTTAGGTTCCTGGAGCATTGCCACATTTGCCCAAATGGTACAGCCTCTATTGCCTGGAAACATTCATAATCAAAGTTAGGAGGAACCAATGAGATACCTAGAGGGGTGGTGGGGATGAGCCATGCTGGTTCTGTGGAAAGATGGCTCAGTCCCTTATTTCCTGCACTCTGACAAGGGACATCAACATGCAGCTAGAAGGCTCATTCATGTTTCGGTTGATTAGGGTAGAGCACCCCTTTGCACTACTCAGAACTGAAAGAAAAAGAATGCAGAAATAAGAGTCCAGGCTGTTCTCCTAAGTTCATTATTGAATCCTCAAGTACAAATTTCAACCCAGCTACAACTGTACAAGAAATCTGGTTCCTTGTGGCTTCACTGATTTGCTACTTTCATTCGCAACTTTACAAGAAATTGGCAAAAAGGTATCCTGTGTTGGTGTTAATGCTTCACAGGCCTGCCAAGTCATGAACCCTTCAACCCACCAAAGGCATGCTGAGGGAATGCTACTATCTTTGTTCCTGCCTCCCCACCATGCCCTGTAACAGAATCCCAATGAGATCCCGAAGGAAGCATGTTCTCTTCCTGCAACACACTTATCACAATAATTTCTGAGGCTCCTTGTGGTTTCTCTGATTTGCTACCTCCATTCACAGCTTCCTCGCTTCTTTGACCAACTCCCTGACCAGCTGTCTATCCTTATTTCCCCCACTTCAGAGCAGCTGTTTCCCACACTTCAGCAAAATTTGCACACTGTGTAGGTTTTTGGAAACTATGAAGAGTTTCCAAAGATGCTCAGGAGCTGCTTTCAAGCCAAATCATTCATTGTGTGAAGTGCTGGGGGAGGATATCAGTGTGCTAATGTCTGTCTCAGTGACCCTGTAGCCAGAGTGGGGCAAATGGGTGCTGTCCGGAATAAAACAATAAACCACCCCATGCCAGTAAAATTAACAATTTATTCAAAGAAACAAAACAGCTCAGACCTAGTGGTCCAAGCAACCCTTCCCAGCAGGTCTTGCCCCAGTGAATCAGTTGCAAGGACTGTAGGTCCTCACTTTCCTACTACTCTCTAAGGCTCTTCCCCCGGTTCCTTCCCCAGCAGCCTAAGGCTCAGTCATCTTGTCTCTCATTGATCTGCCCTTTTCATCTGTGTGTTTCTCATTGATCTGCCCTTTTGATCTCTGTGTTCTGGGAGACGGTGGGGAAGGGAGCTGGCTGCAGCAGGAGGCAGGGATTCTTCAGCAGCCTGCCTCATCTCTGTCTCCTGGCCTGACTCCTCTGCTACCTCTCAATCTGGACTGCTGTCAGCCACAGCCTCTTCCTGCTCAATAAACCCTGTTACCTCTTCAGCTTCTGACACCTTCTCTTCCCAGTCTCTGCAATACCTCAAGGACTGCCTCTCTGGATCCTGTGATCATCCTATGAAGCCCTTCTTTGTGTGCCCTTTCCACGAGAGGTGCAGAGGGTGGCAACTTGAGAACAGGCCTTTTCTGCAGTGGCTCCCTGCATGTGGAATGTTCTCAGGGAGGCTTAGCTGGCACCTTAGTTTTACACCTTTTGTCCTTATTTTTATTATGTGTTTTGTGTTTTTATATTATAATTTTATGTTGTGAACCTTCCCAAGGTCTACGGGCATAGGGTGGTATATAAATTTAATTAATGATTATAATTAAATAAAGATAGATGATAGATAGATAGATATAGATAGATAGATGGACAGATAGATGGACAGATAGATGCACAGATAGATACAAGCTTCAGAGGTGGCAGAAGAAAAATGGATTTCTCCTAGGGCTGTGGATGCAACTGACATAGCCTTTAATTCTAACCCTAGAGCTGACCATTACTGACTATTAATTATTCTACTGTTCTCCAGTGCAGTAAAACATCTACGTCATGCTGCAGTTCCTGAAGGATTCTAGACCCCCGATGAAATAAGATGGAAGTAAAACAGATTTCCCCCCAGAAGAGGCTCTGTTGTATTTTATGCCACTTGAAAGAAATGTGTGCTGTAGATTAATTTCACGAGCCTTAACAACATACGCTGGATTTGAATTACCTGATATCATGCTGCAATTGGAGCCTCTGGACCACCTTAGAGCTGCTACAAGATGGTTATTTCCTCCATAAATGTATAGTAGACATAATCAACATATCTTCCATGAGTGTGTTTGTGTTGCAATTCATTTTTATTAACATGGGAGGGGATAGTAGTAGAGTCTATGAACATGAAATATTGTTTAATCCTTGTAAATGAGATGCTGCTGGGGTTATGACTTGAATAAAAACCCTATTTTATGAAACTGTAATTGAGGGGGGGAATTCTACTTATAATTGCCACAAGTTATACCAAGCTAGTTATTTTATAGAAGCAAATTCATGCCAATATGTGAAATTCAGCGCTCTTAGTTTTCTGACCTTCAGTCCATCAAAGTCACCTGATAAAGATTTGGCTAATTAGTTGAATTATTTCAAAAACTTCTGCTGTCTCTGGCACATTGGTGGAGGAAGAGGAGTGCAGGGGGAGCACACCGCCCCCCAGCAGCCCGATCCCGGTGGGGTGCCATCGTGGCTACCCCCACCCACGCTGGATGCCATGCCCCCATAGGCGATGTGCCATGCCCCAGGACGCACCCCACCCCACCCCCGCCTGCTCTCCACCCCCCTGGTGCTGGAGCATGAAGCTCTAGAGAATGTTTAACCTATTTTAACAAGAATATTACAGTTTGGTGGATCAGGCGATGGCCCATCAAATCCAACATTCTGTTCTCACAGTGGCCAAATATAGTCTTAGCTAACTATCTGGTCAGAGAAACAAAGTAGTCACGCTTGCCTCTTTGTTCTCAGATGATAGATCCGAGAAGGGGGCGGGGTCAGCATAGGCATAACATTACAGGGATGGTCTGGAAAATGTCTTCCTTTTAACCCATGCAACCCCTTCTCAGCAAACTGAGTTCCACCTAAACCTCCAACATTCTACTCAGACATTTGGTACTTGGCAGGGAGGAGGAGTTAGAAAGGGGAAAAGTTGCCTTTGAACCACAAAAGCCCTCACACACTGCCATTTCTGAGGGAAGTGATGCAAGGCAGACACCTCCCAAACCATGCCTATCAGTGTACACCCTCTCCACACAGAAAGCAGGATAATGCTCCACAACTGAAAATAACGAGCTTTCAAGACTTTATGTTCCCAAGGAGGAAAGATGTCAAATGTTGCAGTGACTCCAAACTGCCAAGCTGATTTTAAAAGCCACTATGGCTGGGGAAGAAATTTGTTACAATTCATTTTAAAATGTGGACATACCAATCTGCACTCTCTCAAATGATAGTAGAACCAAAAGACAGCCATCCCTAGAATTTGCCCTTCTCTGAATTTTCCTATGCAGTTTTCCAGTCAAGCAAACAGTGTAATGTATACAAAAATACACGTATTTGTGAAAATACCATATAGAAATGCATTATATTAGGGAAAACTGATCTGCCAAAATATGCATAGTAGACAAAATTGCATACGAAGTTTCATATATTAGGAGAAAAGGGCATTAAGATGCTGACTTTTTCCATGACAACTTTTTTTGAAAAATGCAAACTGATGTAGAAACGTGAGGAAATGAATTTAAGAATGAGAAAATGTGAAACTACATGGACCTGAAATCCAGAGATTTGCCCATCCCTAAATGGCACCCCAAAAGTTGTATGAATAAAAGAGATGATGTTGGGTTTTGTGTAGTAAAGGTGCTATGTGAGTTATGTGTAATAATAATACTATTTCTGTACTAAGGCTTCTTGTTCTCAAAGCTAACCTCACTGAAATGAAAAAAAGATGAAAGAAGCGATAAACATTCAGCAAAAGCAGAGATAAACTTCTTAAAATTAAGATCCATCAATCGAGAGGCCGCTAGGCAGACTTCTCAGCACAAAGGATTCCTTAAGATCTATGAAAATTGAGCTCTGGAGTTAGGAGGAAAACCATAAGTCTAATGACACACCTTCCAATGCAAAAACTTTTAATTCGGTTTTGCTAGTTTCAACTTTAGATTTGACAGGTGCATTGAATTAAGAAAGAAATAAGCAGCCATGTATTGTAAGGGGAATGTGAAATTAGAGCCATTTTGCATAGATCTTACCTCTAGCTTTCAATAATCTCCAGTTTTATTGTGGAACTGTTGATGCATTGTTGGGGGATGATGATGGATTAATATGCAACAGCTGCTGCAACTTCATAATAGGTTCCTAAGTACATAGGTTGGATTGGATTATTTCTTTTTAATTGTACCATTCACACTGTAACTGCTAATACCTCCTCCGTTCAAGATCAGTAAGATATTGAATTGCCTTTCTTAATAGGCATGATGTGGGCCATGATAATTTGGATACACCTGCTATCGAAAAACAGATTCTGAGGGAGCAATTGGTACAAGAATTCCTCATTACTGAAGTGGAGATGTTAGTCCAGAGTTTTTGTAATTTAAAGTACTGCATATTGCCAATCAAAATGTTCTTCAATGATATTGCTGTATTATTATCCACTGCCTCATCTCACCTTTTATTGTATAATATCCTCCCATCCTCCTTTTGTCTTTGTTGTTTTGTGTAACTAGCACTGATCATTAACAGCATACCTGATCAGGCTGCCTGAGGTAGGCTCTGGAATATTGTTGGAGGACCCTAAAATGATAGTCCTGGGTGACTTCAATATCCATGCAGAGGCTGCTGTTGGACCAGCTCGAGACTTCATTACCTCCATCACAACTGTGGGTCTCTCTCAGATAGTCATTGGTCCAACAAAGTGTGTTCTCCTTCATGGAGAGCATGTGTTGCAGTGGGGTCTAACAGGACACCCCCTCTTGGTTACTGGGCGGGACCATTTGGATGCCCATGACTGTGATTGGGCCAATTTGGGTTGTTGGGGAGATTTTGATGTTACCATTTAGAGGGATGGCCCGAAGGTTATATATTCTTGGCATGCAGTTTTTTCAGTCTCTTTTGCTGCATGTATCGTATCACCCACCCACCCTCACTTATTTAGGGCTGTTGCATTTGACCTTGCTATGCCTATCATGGGGTTGTCTGCTTTTGGGGCAGGGGCCTGGTAGGAATTTTGTCCATTTGGCAGATTGGCTGGTGCCATTTGGTTGTTGCCTACTGTGTAGCAAATTGTCACAACTTGTAAGGTTGCGGTTAGGCATTGGTTAAAATTTGGTTGGTGGAGGGGTAAGGGTTGGCTGTGCCTGCCCCTCCAATGCTGCTGCTGCAAGGGAATTCCGTTAAAGGAATCCAGGGTTTGCCATACCTTTGTCTGTATCCCTGGCAAAGGGCTAGGGCCGTGAAAGCCCCTGGGCGGATGAGGGGAGGGGTGATGGTCTGCTGCCCAGCCCCATTCTCTCCCCGATATTGTTTTCCCTTTCTGGTTTTCGATTGAATCCAAAAGTCAGTTCTGTCCCAGGGTGGGGACTGATAGCTGTAACCAGTGCCTAAGCAATCACTCACATTATGCATTTTAATAAAGTTGTGGCCAAAATTATGCCTAAAACCTTAAACAAAAAATTCTGTGTGAATTGTGATTTATTTGGGGGTGGCTTGGGGACCTCGACATGCAAATGATATGAGGGATGCACTGGAAATAGGGGGATTGCAAAAGTTGCTACCAGTCAGTGTTCACCATACATGTATGGTCTTGCTTAGGTTAAGGCAGTTTTCTGTGCCCCTTTGTACTTCAGAGAGTAAGGGCAAGATAAAATGTAATCAATCAATCAATCAATCAATAAGTCGTGTATAGAGCATTTGTGAAAAGGGTTTTTGGAATGCTGATATTTATTTACATTTGACTTATGCTTCCGATATTCTTCTCTCATCTTGGAGAGGTTTCCCACCTCTTCTTTTCAGTCACAGCCTGCTGTAATAATTAGACATTGTGGTTGTATGAACAATGTCTACACATCACTGTATGTGTAGCCACTACATTTTCAGTAACCCCCAGTATTCAAAGAGTTCACATCTATTTTTCACCAGCAGATTGTCCTGCATTGCCTATTTGATGATTCATTCATCTGTGAATTATGGGGGAGGTGATGACTATTAAATAACCAACTGATTCAGTAACAGCCCAAAGCTGATGTAGGCGCAGAAAGATACATTGCATCACTCTAAATGAATAGTTCCAAAAGAATGATATTGCATTTTCGATAGGTGGCTGTGAGAGGATGAGCTAATCTCTCAAGAAGTAAAGTAGAAGGAGAAAAATATTCCGTTCAGCTAAATATTCAGTCATCTCCACCCCCACCCCACAGACACACCAGAATGAAGGTATGATACAAGTTAAGTGACGTAGGGAAGTGTTGCATCTGATTGGTCCTTCTCCCCACCCCACCTAACAACCATGTGTAATAGACAGTGGCGTAGCGTGGGTTGTCAGCACCCGGGGCAAGGCAAGTAATTTGCGCCCCCTAACCCGTGGATTTGCGCCCCCTAACCAATGGATTTGCCCTAACCCCAGATGTTGCGCCCGGTGCGGCCGGCCCCCCCTGCACCCCCCACGCTACGCCACTGGTAATAGACAGGCTATATTGACTTGTCCATAGTCACACAGTGAACTTAATAGCTAAGTGGGGATTTGAACTCTGGTCTCCCAAGTCCTAGTCCAACATGTTAATCACTACACTACACCACGCTGGATGCAGGGTGTTCATCAACTGTTCACCATTAAGGTGAGATACAATGGCAGGGGGCTTACAAGTCTACTCCACCTCTGTTAGCCAATGTTCAGTGGGATAGTGCATTCTCAAGAGACAGTTTCCCCTACCCAAAGGAACAGCAGCCACACTCTTATGCAAAGAACTTGGATGGCCAATGTTAACTGCAAGAGCTGATTGCACCAGATTTAATTGCCTGAAAAGACTGTCCTCCATGCCTTGTGAGTGCTTGCCAGCCCTGTGCTATGAGGAATTGGAGAACAGCCAATGATGGAAATCTAACACCCAACATTATTTGAACTCCTGTTATTTCCATAATCTAGAGGAGATTATATCCACAGACAAATGCCAATTAAGGGATTGGTGCCCCTGGGCAGAATCTCTACCCAATTTGCAAACGATCAAATCCTCTAAATGCTCTCCTTGGTTCCCCCTTCTAAAAACGGTCCATTTCAGAGCCAGTTACCTGTTGAATCTCCAGCCTGCCTCACTTAGATTCACTTTTACTGAGCTGCATTTTCAAGCTATGCCCTCTGCCATCCTAGATGGATGATATACAGGGTACTGTATGAAGACAGACTCTGCTTATGTGGGTAAATACAGGTGGAAGACATCTTGCACTATTTACTATATTGCTCAGTATACACTGGACGCAGGAGGCGATTTCTCACCTTACTGTCCATACAGGAAAGATGTCTCTCCCTGTCAGAGAAGGTCCTATGGCTTCTTAGCAATGTAGATACTTCAGTGACTTATAAAGTCACCCTTTTTGCTTTGGTGGCCAAAAAGATCAGAAAGAAGACCCTGGATAATATAGCAGTGAACTGCAAGGGAGATGCAGAGATCTAAACAGAGACCATTATTTGTGGCATGGCACCCCTTGTATTTATTTTTGATTCAGATTTGTCATGGCCAAGGTACTACAGACTAAATGGGATGTGGAGGGGCAAACTTCTCCCCCCATCTGAGACCTGGAAGAGCAATGTTTCCAAACCAAAATTTGGGGAGATACCGTCTGATGCATGTGCATGCTCTATCCTCTCTTGCTGTTACCGATATTTAGGTGAAGAATGTGACTTAGGGTGGCTAAGTGAGGCTGAACTAACAACTCAGAGCAACTGACTTTAAAGGTGAATGACAGTAGGATGCTGTATCATTCTAAAGTCATGAACCTATCTGAAGAAGGAATTGATGAAAAGGCAACTTGGAAATTTGCTGGTAAGGGGACTGAAGTTAACGCCATGAATAGAGGACAGAATTGTGCAAGTTTCATGAACAAAAACACAATGTTTGTTAAGTGTGGGTGCCTTGCGATGAGAAGTCCTGAGCTTTCTCCTGGAGGAACAATGGACTCACCAGAACATATCAGTGAATGATAGAGGGTATTGGGGCACATTGAGCCTAAACAAAAACCTTATACTGAAGGAAAGCAGTGAGTCATTTCATACAAAATTATAAAATTTTCAGCTATGGATAAAACTGTCCCAGATAAAGGAAGAGCTTTCTGAACAGTCAGCATGGAACAATGAATAAAAGGAACAGGCAACATTGTCTCCCCATATCAATGCAGAGTGTCTCCCCATTGCTTATCATTGTTCCAGTCAAAGGACTGGTGAGCTTGCTACTGGGAGTGGTGCCAGTTTGTGCTACAAAGACGCATGTGATTCCTTCTCCACTGAATGCATTTGGCTTATTTACTTAACATCTTGTACAGGAAGTTGTCTCTTCTTTTTCTTCACAATAACTGTTTAAAAATCTGTACCATAAGCCTTAGGCTGCAGTTTGCTTACCCGGGAATCAGCCGTGATGAAATCAATAAGAGTTTGCTACTGATTAGATCAGTATTTCCCAAACTTTTGGACTACAATTCTCATCATCCCTGACCACTGGTCTTGCTGGCTAGTGATAATGGGAGTTGTAGTCCAAAAACAGCTGGAGACCCAAGTTTGGGAAACACTGGATTAGACACACAAAGGACTGTAGTTTTAGAGTTTTAGTTCTTCTTTTTCTTTTCTTCTTCTTTCTTACTTTGTTAATAAATTTGCTCTGTTCACTTTAATAGTTATTTTATGTTGTTATTACATTTTAAACTAACTGCTTTTTGTGAATGTGTCCAGATTGCTTTGATTCACCTCTAATAGGAGCCATAGTTAATTGTTTTTCCCTTGGTTTATTACTATATAGGAATATGTGTGAATCTAATTATATTTTTTGCACTTAATAAATAATGCTTTCCTTGAACCTTGAGGTAGCACTGCCATTTGAGTCCATTTTTTCAATTATCACAGCAACCTCCATTCATCAGTATTGAAAATGCAACAAAACAATTTGTCCTCCAGTCATATTACAAGCATGGTTTTTTCCCTAGTCTTTTAGCCTCTTCTAATTAATATGAATACATAAACAGCTGTTACAACAATCTCAAGAATATAACCTATAGCTGACTTTCCCCCTTTTTATAATTCTCTTAATCTATAATGAAAATGATTTGTATTAAACTTTATGATGAGTTTGTTCTCTTTTAACTAATTAAATTGTTGGATTGAAATGTTAAATGCACATCTTCCTGATCTCCTCCATCTCCCATTTTCCCTCCCAGATAAGATACTTATTCAAGTCTTGTTTCCCAACCTTTATATATAATGCTGCATGCCATTCCAATCTCTGAGTGATGCAAGATTCTAGAGGTTTCAGGCCAGGGGCCAGCAAACTTTTTCAGCAGGGGGCTGTCCCTCAGATGTTTGTGGGGGGGGGGGGTGGACTATATTTTGGAAGAAAAAAAAATGAATGAATTCCTCTGCCCCACAAATAACCCAGAGATGCATTTTAAATAAAAGGACACATTCTACTCATGTAAAAACACGCTGATTCCTGGACCGTCCATGGGCTGTATTTAGAAGGTGATCAGGCCGAATTCGGGCCCTGGGCCTTAGTTTGCCTACCCATGTTTCAGGCAGATGCCCAGGGTTAGTGTTTCCTTTTGGAATGAGGCACAGAATGGCATTGTGGTGTCTTTATGATATATGGTTTATTTACACATATGTACAACCTGATCCTATGATGGAGGGATTCACAGCATTAACAGCCTAAGAGGGCTTTGTTTTTTATATTTTGCAGCCTTGAATTCAAGCAGAAATCAAACATATCTCCCACCCCACCCTCAGCCTTCCTACCTTGCTGCTTTTCCTTCTAGCTCACATCACTTCACTCTCCAATCTCAACTTTGGCTTTGGCTTTCTAACTATCTGCAAGTTGAGGGAGGACCCACTCACCATCTCACATGGAGCCTCTTTCCTTTGTTCCCCCTAATGGCCCATCAACCAGGTGACCACCTTATCTGGAAGTGGCTTATATTTGAATGCTTACTGGATCCAAGGGTTAAAAGGGTCTCAGCACACAGCCTACCCCCCCAACACACACACACACACACACACACACACACACACACAATGTTCATTCTCAGAGATCTTCCTACAAGCTAAATAATAGGGAAATCTATTACCCATTGTAATTAGGTAATATTCCATATAAGTAATGCATTGTTATATAGGGGAATCTAAAGATGGGTATTAAAATATGTTGGAAAAGTTATTTGGGGTTAAAGCCTTGACAGTGAGCTTCAGAAGGAAAAGGGAGCCTCTGGCCATGACTCAAATTAGGGAGACAAAGAGAATCAATTTGGCCCATACAGCTGTTTTGGGATGTCCGCACACCTGTGTAATGCATTTGCTATTGCAACGGAAAGAGCTTTTTTGTGGGACATGGAAAATCCAAACATGAATTCTCAAGTCTATACTTCATTAGGTGGTCAACTTGTGTGTGGCTTGACCATTTCAGACTATGGTGGGTCCTCACATGTTGGGTCCATTTACTCCTCTTCCTCCTCCTCCTACTTTATTATTTATATGCCACCCATCTGATTGGGTTGCCCCAGCCACTCTGGGCAGTTTCCAACATCAAACACAGAAGAAAAAAATCAAGCATTAAAAACTTCCATATACAAGGCTGCCTATTCATCTGTATATATTTTGCTTATTATTTTCCACATGGGAGGATTGCTCAAGAGTATTATTTATTTACTTGCAAACCAAGCAGTTCCTCCAAACCTCACGATGGTGTAATAAATGACCTCATGTTGCTTCATTAAATTATCATGCTATTTTCACCATTATCCTCTGTGGACTGGATGGTTAGGAATATATTTTTGTGAAAAATATTTATTTAGATATGATTCTACTTCAATACATGTCCCAGCACACATTTGGAAATGTTCATTTTTAGAATAATTATTATGAGTATTCTTTAAATTTATTGGCGTCTTTTTTTCAAGGTAATTCAAAGAATCTTTCATTTGTTAGATGACGTTTGATACTATGATCTAGTCTGATTATCTTCTCAGGTACCATATGTTATAAATAATGTGGGACCAGCCAACTTCTCCAGTAGCATCTCAGTGTTAAAATGAAATTGCAGAGCATACATTGAGTGTCCATTGTCATTAGAAGCAATATATATGTTTTAATTTAACAATATTATTTATATTACTTTAAACAGATACTTTACGTCAGGCATAGGCAAACTCAGTCCTCCAGATGTTTTGGAACTACAACTCCCATCATCTCTAGCTAACAGGACCAGTGGTCAGGGATGATGGCAGTTGTAGTCCCAAAACATCTGGAGGGCCGAGTTTGCCTATGCCTGCTTTACGTGTTATAGCTCTGAAGGCCACATCTGCAACCAACATTTAAAGCACTGCTATACTACATTTACAGACAGTTTTTTTGGGGAAAGGGATTGACTACCAGGAGCGGCCCAAGGCGTTTGTGCACCTGAGGCAAAACACATTGCCCCCGCCCCCATGAAGCAGGAGGAGGGCAAACTCCATAAAAGATTCTCATTGGGAAACCAATGTGGAGTCTCCCCTGCTTTGTACCAGCTTCTTCCTTCATTTCCAGATCCCCCCTTCCTCCCCCTTTGGTGGGACTGGGCTTTCCATCTGAAGTGACCCCTGCTCCTGAAGCGAGAAGCTGGTGTAAAGTCCTGCAACACCACTGGGCAGCAAGGCTAAATCTCCACCTCCCACCCATTGGGAAAACTGAGTGATGGAACACCTCCCCTCTCGCTGACTCAGCAGGTGGGCTTCACAGCTTTGCCACCAGTCCCTCTCTGCCCCTAAAGGCCAGGGAGACCTGTAACAGATGGAGCACCACGGCCAAATGTGTCATCCCCCTGGCTGCCCCTTGCCTCACCTCTGGCAAGAAATGCACTGGGAGGAAATCATTGCCACATGGCTGCAGTGAGTGGATTGTTATGGACCCTGGGGTTCCAGTACCCTTGCAGAGCTGCTCTGTGGCAGATGATCAGTGCCGGATTGACGTATAAGCTAAACAAGCTATAGCTTAGGGCCCCACTCTCTTGGAGGTCCCCCCAAAAAATTAAAGAAAAAAACTGGATGTACATTTCCAAAATATAAGATAAAAAAACAAATAAAATAAAACCTACATACAGCAACAGTGTTTTGTGTTGTGTAGGCTCCTATGATGTAAGTAATGGGGCCTGCCTGCTAGCCTGCTCCTTAAAATATCACTGGTTTGCTCATTTCTATATATAGGGTGCCTACATTATGCATGGACTGGTTGCATGGCAACATGTAGCATGCATCTGCAGACTGCAGTGCAGCACAGTTGAATGTAGGTGAAGCTGTTGTACCTGTTATCTAATATTAAAGAGTGTTTGTAGACTGATGAGCAGGCAGCACAGACTAGGAGTATGAGTCTTATGCCTGCTGATTGATTTCATGTAATACATAATTTATTTATTTTGATCCCATTATGGCTTTAGATACCTATTAGGTCCATAAATTACCATATATAGCATATATTCAACACAAAAAACAGCAACAAAGGACAGCTGGACATATAAAGGGCTCCATTACCTTCAGTAGCTTAGGGCCTCATCATACCTAAATCCGGCTCTGCAGATGATGGTAGCCTCACACACCCACTGATGCCAATTATATTAAACTAGGTTTTATCTTTAACAATAGCAAACACAGTAAATAAAGGAGGTTGAACAAACTGAAAGATATTGTCCTCTTTCGATGCTCCCCCTGATGGAAACATGCAATGGGAACAGATATACCCCTGCTTTAAGTCGTTTACGTACTATCTTCTCTTGCACATTATTTACTACAAAGCTTGATGACTAAGCTCTTCAGCGACAAAACGTTGTACTACCGGAATAACATCTAAGCACTGAACCACTAGTATATCACAAGTGGACCCTTTACTACTTGTGTTTGCAACTGTTCATGAAAAAAATCTGTTTTGGAAAGAGAAGAAATGAGCTCTGAACCACTGACGGTATTACAAGTAAACTCTTTATTTACTGTGTTTGCTATAAGATAAAACCTATTTGGGAAAGAAACTGATTTTGCCATTTTTATGGATGTTTATTGTTTGTTTACATATGGTTGCCTTGGTGATATTATCTTGTGTCGATTTCAGTAGTCATTGTATCATCGCCCTGTTCATTGTTTTATAATTATATTAAACTAGCAGCCTCATACCTTGCTTGACATTTCCAAGAACCAAAAAAAAAAATCAGTACTGTTTTGAAAGGTTCAGTCTGTCAGCTTGATTGGCATCCAGATGTATCCAAACATGATGAAAACCTGCTCTTTGATCTCAAGGAACCATCAATCAAAATTAGGTTATAGTTTCTTAAAATATGTCCAAATATTTGCACAGCAAACAACTTTCCAAGATAAATAGTAGATGTATTGTGTGACCATTGTTACGAATTTTTGCTTCATTGCTGCACTGGTCATCACTGCTTCTTTGTGCATTGGCCTTTAGTTGGCATAAGTTTAAACAATAAAATCATAAAATCATACAAAGTCATCCAAATACATTACTAATCCAAACACATACAATATATAAAAGACTAGATAGCCACCACTGAATAAATCAGGCAACTTTAGATTTAACTTTAAAGATCTCGGCTAAATACCCCAAAACAAACTTGGTAGTTTTGGGAGTATCATACCTCAACAAATACTGGATTACAGACTCTTCGTAAATCAATATTTTAAGCTGTAAGGGAGTCACTAAGAGATCTCTGCGAAGGGTGTTGAGAAGAGGGCAATACAAAATTATGGTTTCTCTTCAGATCCTATAAATCTTCTTTGTGCATTATTTTGAAAGCCAAACATAAAGAGACTAGTTTTCTATGTCTTTCAAGTATATACATTATTTTATTACCTATTTTAAATGATTATGGCAATAAAGACTTAATGAAAAGCCACTTTTAGGCGGGTTTTATTAGGGTTTGTGTAGTCTTAGACGCCCTTAATACATCAAAAACAATTCTTTCAAAACACAAATTGAGTTGTTAACACAATATAGCATGCCACAGAGCACCTCAAAGTGGGATTGCATGACTCATTACACAGGTCCTGATTAACCACTATGCTACATAAACTGTAGTGTACAGCCCCAGGTGAAATGGCATTCTCAGCTTTTAGGCAAATTACTGGAATTCCAATTAAAATATTTGCAACTGTGTTGTAAAAATAAATAAATCATAATTCATCAGTGAGGAACACAGCAGAAGAGTAAGACTGCACTCCTACCCTCTCCAGTGATGTTGGCTGGGGAGGAGATTTAAACCTTTGAATTCTATGTGGCTGGAATGTCGCCTACTGTACAAAGGTAAGAGTCACAACCATTGTCCACCCACTTTAACCTCTGGCCCCGACCACTACTGGTATGTGGCCCCCAAAAGGATGTTTATAAGGGAATGTGGCTTGCAGGCTGTAAAACCTTCCTCATTCCTGCTGTAAAAACATTGGCAGATTTATTCAAGAACATTAACAGAAGGCACAAAAGAAAAATTAAAACTAAGTAGACTCCTGAAGTTAATGGACTTAAGTTAATTGTGTCTGCTAATTTTAATAGATCTACCCTAATTTGAAGAAGTCTACTGCTCTGAATTGATAAATTCCTTGTGATTATGCTCCATCTCATTTGAAAAAGTGTTCCTCCCCCACAGGTGTGTGTGTGCGTGTGTAAGAGAGAGAGAGGGAGGGGGGAGAGAGAGAGAGAGAGAGAGAGAGAGAGAGAGAGAGAGAGAGAGAGCGCGCTAATTTTGCTGGAGCTGTTAAATAAAAAAAAAACGTGAAAGGGATATGCTAAGATCACTATCAGAATAAACCTTCAATTTAAACTACTTGGGTTTGTAAATGCCTTAGTACCTCTATATTAAAAAGATGAGATGATATAGAGTTGTGAAAGCATATAAATGAGATGATGAATGAATTAAATTCATTATCTCAAAGGGGAAAAAGTCTTATATTGCAAATCCTTGATGTAAAAGCAGAGTAGATAAGAACATTCTCTCTTGCTACCCCACACCTCTGGAACGAACTCCCAAAATACATATGTGAGGCTACATTTCTTTTCCTTACAATCTTTCACCAAAATCTAAAATCTGCATGAAGCCTAGCCTCTTGGTTCTCATTCACAGCTGTAATGAAACCCAAGTATTTATGGCTACATTTACACACGTTCATAATATATAATATAAGGGAGAGGGAACCCCCATCCTGGGGGCCAAATGTGGCCCTCCACACCTCTCTGTGTAGCCCTTGGAACCACAACCTAGGTCATACCCTTCACTGGCCCTGCTTGAACCTTCCTTGAGTATTTTTCCTGAGTGGAAAGTGTCATTGAACTCTTGCCTGGATGGAGGATAGAGGGTGGGATAGGGGGTGTATGTAGAAACTATCTTTGTATATTAAGTTAAAATTCACACTCATTGTTTTACCCACTTTTCTGGCTTGGCTCACCACTGCCATTTGGGCCCCAGAAGGTGACCTGAAAGGGGGCACAGCCCCACCCCTGTTAAGTTTTTCTGTACTTCTCCTCACTGTCTTGCAATGGGCCCATTTTCCCCAAAGAATACTAAATATAGAACCAATAAATCATGCCCTTGATTTGGTAACAGGCCACCCCCAAGTGCTGACAAGCGCTGACAAGGTTCCAGAGAGTTCCAAGCAGTTACCCAGAGTTGTGTTTCCTTTTGGACAATTAGGCACAGTGGAGATGGTAGGGTCTTCAATATACATTGTTTTATTTACAAATATATACAACTGAGTCTACTGTGGAGAGTGTTCAGGGCATTCACATCTCAAGAGGGTCTTGCTTCCTGCAGGAGCACAGCATTAGATTCAAAGGCAGCCAAACAGCCATCTCTCCAACAGCCTGCTCCAGTCTGCCCACATGCCTTCAGCCCCCCTGCTTCTTCTTCCTAGAGATGCTTGCCAAACATGAATCCCCCTTTTGCTTACATCATCACCCACTGTAACCCAGGCATCTGCCTCCACTGTGCCTGGCAAAGTCTCCTGCCTTGTGGATGGCTTCTACTGATGAGTTAATGAGTGGCCATTCCAACCTTTGTTTCTTAATGGCTTATACCCAGACAGCTATGTCAATTTGGGCTGGCTTGTTTTCCTAAACTTAATCTAATTCTTTGTTGTTGTTTAGCCGTTTAGTCATGTCCGACTCTTCGTGGCCCCATGGACCAGAGCATGCCAACCCATAACCTGTTGTTGGGATACTGCCAGGGAGATAAAGCCCATCATGGCCCCCACGTCGCCTCCAGACGATCCATCGATCTCCCGTAGATACAGTATCAGCAATTAGCGACACGAGCTCCAGAAAATAGCTTGCCACATTCCAGAGCTGATGCACGCTCTATCAGCAGAATTCGCACAGCGAAAGATGCACGCAGGAGAGCATTATTTAGAAGTTTATTCAGCGTTGGTCAGAACAAAGAAAAACATGACTGCCTGCTTCAGTGTGTCAGACACAGAGAGAAACGAAAGCAATAGAAAACATAAACTTCCTGTGAACAAGAAATACGCAGACTCTGTGACTCACAAAGCCTGCTCCCTTTTAAGGTGGAACGGAAATATCCTAACACTCCTGTCTTCCACTGCCTCCCGCAGTTTGGTCAAACTCATATTGGTAGCTTCGAGAACACTACCCAACCATCTCATCCTCTGTCGTCCCCTTCTCCTTGTGCCCTCCATCTTTCCCAACATCAGGGTCTTTTCCAGGGAGTCTTCTCTTCTCATGAGGTGGCCAAAATATTGGAGCCTCAGCTTCAGGATCTGTCCTTCCAGTGAGCACTCAGGGCTGATTTCCTTCTGAATGGATAGAAATCTAATTCTAGCTTTTACTAATTCCAGAAATTGTGGGTACCCCTGCACCCATAACTCTGGGAACCAGACACAAAACAATATTGTTAAGGAAGAAACACCATTGCTTTTCTCTCTCTCTCTCTCTCTCTCTCTCTCTCTCTCTCACACACACACACACATATGCACACACACCCCTTCTAGTGGGCATTGCTTGCAAGAACACTTCTCTATCAAGATGGGCATTTTCTTTCATGTCCACTAAAGTCTCTTACTGCTCCTTTTTTCATATTAACATCAGGAAAGGCTGGAACAATGGGGTAGTGCTGTGTTGTGACCATCCCAACAGCTGTGTTGTTGCCACTTGCCTGGATGTTGCAGGGACATTGAAAGATAACAGTGGGGTCAGGATTTCATGGCTGCATGGAGGACAAATTGATGGGGAAGAGATGAAGGAACCAACTACAGTTTATCTATCATGGTAAGAAAAACCTGGAACGTTGGTGGTGCTGTGGTCTAAACCACAGAGCCTAGGGCTTGCCGATCAGAAGGTCGGCGGTTCGAATCCCGTGACGGGATGAGCTCCCGTTGCTCAGTCCCAGCTCCTGCCAACCTACCAGTTCAAAAGCATGCCAGTGCAAGTAGATATATAGGTACCGCTCCGTTGGGAAGGTAAACGGCATTTCCGTGTGCTGCTCTGGTTTCATCAGAAGCGGCTTAGTCATGCTGGCCACATGAACTGGAAAAACTGTCTGTGGACAAAACGTTGGGTCCTTCGGCCAGTAAAGCGAGATGAGCGCCACAACCCCAGAGTCATTCACGACTGGACTTAACTGTCATGGGTCCTTTACCTTTACCTTTTTAAGAAAAACCTTTTCACACTGAACTGCATTTAAACCAGGCTGCTGAGGCTTCTCAGAGTACAATAAGACCTGTAATAGCCATTAGAACATCATTGTCTCTTAACTTTCATTTTGCTTTGTACTTATTTAAATCTAGGTTGTTGTTGTTAATTGGAATTTTGGATTTATTCTATGTTTGCTAAAAATAAAATTCATATTTTAATTTATTGATGTTTTGCCAATTGGAGGTTGAATAGGAATATAAACCAGTGCGTGCATCCTGATGGTCCCCACTGACAATGTGGGATGTTTTTGACGTAGATGCATATCCCAATCTGGGACCACCAGACACATGCAGCAAATCACAGAGAACATGACCAAGGATCTCCTTACTAAGACTTTGACATTATATTCTAAAGCAAAAGTTAAGCACATCTGACACAAGTGGGTTGTTTGTTTTTGTCCCTAAAATTCTAAAAAGCATTTCCTCTTCTGTGCTGTATTTTAGAGGTCTTTCCCCACATTGCTTTTCCTTACATTGCTTTGGTGTTTATGGTATAGATGGGTTAGAAGTTTAAATAGACTTTATTTTTCACACTTTAAAACGACGTTTTTGCTTTCTTCAGTCTGCATCTAGAGTGCATTCTGCTTCATTTCAAAGAGAATTTGGCTTAGCTATTAATTAATAGTCATTTGATTGAAATCAATGACTCGCTTGCAGTTAATTTATTGAGACAAGGCTCAGGCCGTATAAACCTTCTGGCTATTGTTTTCCTAAAACAACTCTGTTTTAATTTGCATGTATTTAATTTTATAAGACAGCAGCAGCAAACTTGGCTTTCTCCTCATTCCTCCTTTGTCATTTTCTCCTTGCCGAAGACAGATTAGTGATGCCAAGGCATGTGATATATTTGTGTGTATGAATGTGTGTGTGTGTGTGTGTGTGTGTGTGTGTGTGTGTTAAGAAAAATTTAAAAATCTGTAGCAGACGTATGTCACTCCCCTTTTTCTATCTCTCCTTGGCAGACCTCTCAAGCAGCTGTGTTGGCAATTGTGAGAGCATGTATCATATGAAGGCTGATGATGAGCTTTTAGACTTGCCTCATTATAACCACAGTGTATTTTCTTTGTTATTCACAAGGTCTGAGGACTTTATGAATGAATTCCCACCCAAATTCCTCTTGAGATCTCCTGAAAAGGAGACAGACGAGGTTTTTTTGTCATGCAAATACACATAGCAACCAGCTGCCAGCAGCTGAATATCCATTTTAAACATCAAGGCTTTTTAGAAAGCAAATGAGAAAACTCCCCCTCCCCACCTCTTACTATCTATCCAATGGTAAAGAGTTCATTGTTTCCTGTTATCTTAGGCAGGTTTCTCTCTGTTTATTTCTTTCCCAGTCTGAAAACTTCAGGTTGCCACATTTCCACATTAGTTTGCAATTTATTTTTCACAAAAAGCAGCATTTTAGTAAGTATATTTCCAAATATATTACCGGTATTTAAAAATTTGTCTTGCTTTTTCTCCCAAAGGAGCAGAAGACTGCAAAGAACAAAACAGCAAAGCAATAATGAGAATAAGGCAATTACAACCTTTTTAAAAATCAGGGGGTTTTTTAGCAGTTAACTATCAGCACAGCTAATAATGTTAAGGTTGCCAGGAATGCCGGTCCCACTCTAAAGCCGGGATAAATTTGCCTTACCCCACACAAATAAGAAGTCTCAAGAGCCTTCCTCCTGAATGGAGGGCATGGAGTGGGACCTCATGGTCCCTTTGAGCCAATCACAGAGACACAGGCAGCTGACCAGAATGCCATGCCTCAGTCATGTTGGTACCAGTGCAGTATCAGCCATCAATCAATATCCCACATTACAATAAACACAAACACACTATTACCTGCAGCTAGATATCAAACTGGTAAACAAACTGATGCAGTGGAAAACACAATTATTACTATTATTATTTATTAAATTTGTATACCACCCTTCATCTGTAGATCCCAGAGCAGTTCACAGCATAAAAATACAAGAGAAAAACACAAAATACATTCTGGCTGGAAGATCAGACCAGGGCCAATAATCAAAATGAGCATGCCACCAAAGGTGTGTGTGTGTGTGTGTGTGTGTGTGTGTGTGTGTGTGTGTTACTTGTCGTTCTAGGGGTTTGTTGGGGGAATAGGAGGGCTTTGGATCCTGTGGAGTCACAGCATCACATGACCCCCCTGACACAGATGCACTCCTTTTTGCCCTCTCCATTGTCAGAACACTTGACAGAAACTGCAAAAAAGAATGCTTGAAGAACAAAGAAGGGCAGCCTTCACTCGATGTCACTCTCCTCTTGCGTACTACTGATGAACATCAATAGTGAAATAGTATGTTGACATTATGAAGACCCAGTGTGGTGCAATGATTAGAGTGTGGGGACTAGGATTGGAGAAAGCCAAGTCATGAAGCTCATTAGGTGACCTTGGTTCAGTTAGGCACAGTGTCATAGCATGGGTTGCCAGTCTCCAAGGCTGCTAGGAGGGGTGGGTGGGAGTTCAACCGACAGAGTGTGCATGCACATTCAACTGCCTAATGACATCCATATCACCCAGAATATCATAGCCACAGATATAAGAAAAGAAGAGTAATCCATTTTGTTGCCTGGTTTGCATGGAGATGCCTTTTCAATGGAGCCCAGCAATGGAAATGCACAGCTGTATTGCGGCAGCACCGGGTGTTGATATTTTCCACACCCTAACAATTCGGTGCCTGTGACAACCACCCCTGTGCCCCCACAATGCTATGCTTAGGTAATAACTTACTCAGCCAAATTTACATCATAATGGCCTCATGGGCCATATCCAGGAAAGCCTAATTAGGCCTATGGGCTAGTGCTTCCCCGGGATGGATTGTGAGATGGAGGGCAGGAACCATCTCAGTACTGCTTTCTGTAAGCCACTCTGAGAACCTTTTTTTGCACAAGGTTGGGTTATATAGATGCCATAAATGAATGAATGAATGATAGGCCAATATTCTGACTATGGCAGCTTCATGTGCTCTATAATGTCACAAATTCCACCCCCTCAACCGCATGCTTATCTCACCTGTACAGGGGTGAGAAATGTTGCTTTCCACTTTCTAAGGGTTGCTTTCACCAGGGGTAACTCAAAAGTGACAAGTTGGAAGCAAGGAGTGACTCAGAACAGGAAAGAAATCATTAAGAGGATTTGTGAAATTGTCAGATGGACTTAATGAAACTCCCTTTCATTGTTGCTGGAAGATTGCTTTATCATTCAGCCCACTGACTTCAATCCACTCTGGCATGTATGTGAGAATTTTCACTGCAAGACCCACTCTCTCCATGGAACCTTGTGGACTTCAGCATTCCCATTCTGTCAGAGAGCCTGAATACATTCAGTATTCTATATTGTTATCATTTTTATTCAAATATCACATTCCCCTGGGGAATAATTTGTTGTGAGCTGCATGCTAAAAGTGAGCAGGACAGAAGCCATTTATCTCTGTCTCCCCATTTTTTAAGTAACACCCCCCCTCTCTAGCTCCCTTCTCACTTGGCTGTTCAGCAAGTTAATAAGTTAACACTTAATAATAACAACAATAACTAGGGAATCTATCTTGGACTTTGCATGAGAGAAGGAAATGAATGACTGCAAGACAGTTTAACTTGAAGATGAAATATTATCTAACATAAAGTGGAGTAGATAGATGCTTGTCTCAAGCAATGGTTTTAAATAATTATATCTGCCTCTAGTATGTGATCAGCAGATGGACAATCAGAAGTATCTCTTTTGGAATCTTTGTTCATGCTTATCTGACTTTGCTTCCTTTGCTTCCTTTTCTCTTTTTCCTCTCTTCTCTCTCCATATCTCTATTGTTTTTTCCGTTATTCTTTTGCTGCTGCTTCTCAATTTTTGTATGGTGTGTGGTCCCTGACAGGGTTAAGGAATGATCAACATACAGATGAAGGTGATGGTTAGTTGATGAAGGACCCTGTGTGAGAGGCAAAGAAGAGAATAACTCCCAGGGTGGGAGAAGAACAGAAAGCTCCCAGGTAAGAGCTGGTAGGGTTCACCTTTCTCTGTGTGGGGCAAGCTAAGATCTACCTGTGAATTCTTCCCTGTCTCTTGATTTTTGTTTTTGTATAGATTCATCTGGCCTTTTATTGTACTGTAATGTGATACACACACACACACACACACGCACGCACACACATACTAAAGGAAGAACTGTCTTTCAGTAAGAGCTGTTTGACAGTGGAACGGAATCCCTTGGGAGGTGATGGAGTCTCCTTCACTGCAGGTTTTTAAGCAGAGGTTGGATGGTCATTTGTCATGGATGCTTTAGTTGAGATTCCTGCACTGCAGGAGGTTAGACTAAGTGATCCTCTTGGTCCCTTCCAGCTCTACAATTCTGATTCTATAAAGATTTCTAGAGCAAGATGTGCAATATGATCACCAACATCATCTACCTGAAGTATTCAATTAAAAAAAAAAAGGGAAGAAAGTCAGGAGAAATGGAATAATCTATAATAAGAATGGGTAGTAAGTTTATATTGTAAGAGCAGGAAAACCAGATTTCAAACCAAGCATCTGGTACACAACTCTGGTTATGTATGGGGATTTTTTTAACACACACAAAGTTGTTGTATTCTCCACAAGTATCCCCCCCCCCATGGAATAAATCATAATCTTTCATCTAACCCACAAACTGCAGCATTCATTTTTAAGATACGAAATCGATCTGTAAAGGGCTGATCCATACAGCACCTTATGAAAAGGGAGAGAAAGCAGTTCCTTCAATGTGACTGCAAGAAACATTTACAAAAAAAAGGACAGTGTGATTATCTGTCTTGGCATTTAGCTACACCAACTGAATTAATATTATTTAGCTGCACTGACAGAGCTCGTTCCTTGCAGATTCTATATCCTGGGATTTCTTAAATGTCTGCAGTCTAGGGGAGGGGCAAGGAGAGAAGAAACCCTCCTGGGACACAGCATAAAATCATTGAGCGCTTTGACAGTAGCCTATGCAACAAATCCAAAACCATATTGAGTTCAAAGGATAACGATAAAGATCATCTGAAGTCAGAGGAAGCTAAAGGACATCCTTCCCGTAGCTCTGCATGAGATTTGGAGTTTCCTCACATGTGACAGATACTTGCATAAAACTAGACCAGTCTGAAGTTCAATATTTTTATGTCTGTCAAACTGAACACTGATTGACCCCTTAATCTCCCTGCAGGTCACTAAATATCATCTTTTGAAGTTGTGTATGGAGAGACACCTTGATAAGCTCTGTCGAAGAAGCATTTCCTGACAATCATGACTTCCTAAGCATTCTGATGTTGTCAGAAACAAATTTGTGTTTGCTGTTATTATATATTTCCCCCATGCCTTCATTCCATGTTACATTTTAAGAAGCTAACCATTGCACAAATAACATTCAAGCATTCTGTGATGCACATATTTGGACACCACACCGAGATATTAAGATTTTCTATAAAAATAAATAAAATTGAGATGCATAATAATAATAATAATAATAATAATAATAATAATAATAATTTATTATTTATACCCCGCCCATCTGGCTGGGCCTCCCCAGCCACTCTGGGCGGCTTCCATGGAAACCAAAAATACAGTAAAATATCACACGTTAAAAACTTCCCTGAACAGGGCTGCCTTAAGATGTCTTCTGAATGTCAGGTAGTTGTTTATCGCTTTGACATCTGCTGGAAGGGCATTCCACAGGGCGGGCGCCACTACCGAGAAGGCCCTCTGCCTGGTTCCCTGTAGCTTTGCTTCTCGTAATGAGGGAACCGCCAGAAGGCCCTCGGCGCTGGACCTCAGCGTCCGGGCAGAATGATGGGGGTGGAGACGCTCCTTCAGGTATACTGGACCGAGGCCGTTTAGGGCTTTAAAGGTCAGCACCAACACTTTGAATTGTGCTCGGAAACGTACTATTCACACTCCTGTCTCAGTGACATCTCCGTTGGCATGGTCATGCCCACAGAATGGCAGATGGCAGGTTTCCCAAGGACATGCTCTATGGGGAGCTGGCTTCAGGCACCAGGCCCATTGGTAGACCAACTCTATGTTACAAAGTTGTCTGCATATGTGATATGAAGGCTGGCAGTTTTAACCCTGCTGTGTGGGAATCCCTTGCAGACGACTGCAGCACATGGAGACAATCTGTCAGGTCATGTATCTACAGCAGTGACCAGAGGAAGAATGATTGCTGGAAGGAGTGCAGAAAGAAGAAACACAATGGTATGCCTGCATCAGCACAACCAGATGCCTTTATCTGCCCCAGGTGCAACAAAACATGTCTCTCCTGTATCAGTCACTACAGCTACAGCAGGCACAGTAGCTCTCCAATTTTTGGACTTCACTCCTGAAAACACATTCTTCCATTGTCTCTTAAGACAGATGAATGCCAGCCAACTTAGTATACGCATCTTGGTACACATTGCTCAGCTGAAGAACAACACTGCAGAATTTGAAGTGCAAATTTCAGAGGATGGCTGTGGTTTTGTTCCAAAAAGTGTGAATTTGGTAAGCTCGCCTTTAAATTCAAACCGGATCTAGTTTCTCCCCCATCCCTATTGAATACTCATGTAAGAAAGTCCTCAATGGGTCTTACTCCCTCTTAAGTGTTCTTTTGTGTCCTTTTAGGAGGCAGCTAAATTATGGCAAGGGTCTCTTGCCATGACTCTCCAAATAAAACTTTCTGTCTCATGATAAGGGGGGGGGGGAGTCCATTTTGATCCTCTCCTTCTACAGCTGCAGCTTTAGAAAGACCTTCTGCTTCTCTGCTAAGTCAACACAAATCAAGCATAATCATACAAGTTTGTCCTTTATGTTTCATTGCACATGTTTCACCCTATTAGCCAAGGTCATTTGCTGGTGCTGGGAGCATTTTATCTTGGCAATGAAAGGAACCTTGCAGTCTTACACCTGATATTGAATTACAAACCCATCATACATGTATGGGCTTTGAACATTCCTTTATTTCTATGCTAAGTGTTTTAGATTCTACACATTTGTTTTGTTTTTAACTAAAAGTGGCAATATTTCTCCCCTGGTTAAACTAACAGTCTCCTCTCCCTGGTACTTCCAACACTACCATAGCTGTGCCAGGCAGGAGGGGAGAATAGAAGGAAAAAGCAGGAAGACCCTGGGCTGTATCCAGCACTCTCTGTCCTTGAGTGCACAGGATTTTGCACTAGCAAACAATTGAGGGCTCATTCACATTTAGCTTTGCTCCATGCTTTGTAGGCACAGGTCTGGGATTTCCAGGTCTGTGTCCAAGCAGGACTCTTTTTGTCCCAGCACTTTTCCTGGGGAAAGCCACATTTTACTCCTAATTGGAGCAATCCATCAAAAACATGATCATCATTTGCTCCAATGCAGTGGTAAAACACGTATACACCTTGTAAATATTGAGTGTGGTTTGGATTCATGACATTTTTCTTCTCCTGAATCACCGCAAAACTAATGTAGCAAAACATGAATTGCTATGAAAATTCAAGTTTTCAGTGAAATCTGCACTGTCTGGATGCTTCTGCTAATTAGCAATCCCTGACACTTTCGCAATAAATTAAATCGTATATGGAAAAGTTAGCAGATTACCATTGTCGAGCCACTGCCAATTTAACAAGAAAATGTTAACAAAAGCGTTTGCTTTAAACATGACACACTCAATTACTTTTCACAGTTTAGGGAACATGATCATCACTGAAAATACGATTTCTGATCATAGCCATGTTGTGTATGTGTACCTTTGTATCAGAATCTGTCTAGATTCTGCATTGCTTAAGTGGCTTTGACTTTCGTTACCCCATTTGTTACTTCTCTGGTTGTGATAGAGGTCCCCATGGCAACTGACAACCTAGTGGCTGTCCCCACCCCCCTAGAATGCACCAGCATGATACTATGGAAAAATAAAATGGTGGCTGCCAGGAAGCAGCTACCAACAAACAATCCAATTAGGAGAAGAAGCAACAAAAGAGAAAACAACAAATGTGAGTACCATAATAAGACAAATTTGAATACAATGGATGAATTATGAGACAAATAAGATTTTCAGCAAACAAGCGAGGTTTTTACTAAAGAAAATGAATGGAATTATGAAACAAAAGCAAAGCAAAATCCCTCACAACTCTTCCTGAATTGGTTGAACAGTGATTTCCTGCAATTCACTCTAAAAGTACTGAGGTCCCTGACCTCACCTGTCTCATCCTATACAGCAAAGCCCCTTTAAGGTTGAAGGCACTGGCAAAGCTGAATCTCTCTCGCTATAGAATGAGATGCATTTCACTGTGACGTTAACTCATGGCTTAGAAGAAGTTAATGAAACCATTCAAGTTCAATACTTTAATCTCTCAAATTGGTTTATCTTAGCCTTGTGGCCGCTTCTTATTTCATAATATGCCTAACACAAAATATCTGCAAAGGCTTACAAAATTAAATGAAGGCAAGTGTGTACAATTTTGAGCTCATTAGGAGCCATTCATATGTTCATCTGTCTCATTAGAGATGTTTTCTTGAACTGGGAAAGTGCTTTGGAATCTGCAATTTTTAATTTCCCTGCCAACTGGTATGAGATTTTGGATTGTTTCTCTCTCTCTCTCTCTCTCTCTCTCTCTCTCTCTCTCTCTCTCTCTCTCCTCTCTCTCTCTCTCTCTGTGTGTGTGTGTGTGTTTGCATGTGAGAGAGTTTTAACATATTAAAGGCTACTAAGAGAGGAGCACAAAGTACTGAAAAGATGTTCGGTTTCAGATGTTCAGTTCCCATTTTTACAGGCTTCTCACACTTCAGTTAAAGCTCAAGGGAAGTAGCTCCTCCCATGGGACTTTATTCAAATCAGAAAGTCATGTGCAAATGAGACAAACACAACCAGTGGGCAAAGACAGTATGCAAGAAGACGCCCAAAGGTTGCATGCCCACACCACCCAACACCTTCTTGGAATATGTATTAGTAGTAATGACAGTTTTATGTGTTTGGCTATAATCCTTAGCAAAGATAAAAATACATTCAAAATTGAGCCACAAATCTGGCTCTTAATTTCCTGACTGCCAACTCAAATAAGAAAGCACATAAGGTAATATAAGTTTTCTGGCCTGATAGCAAAACACACATGAAGTCACTTAGTGTAACAACATTCATCCTCCAGCTAAACTCAGATATTTTTTGTGAGAATCCTTATATAGAGGACACCAAGTAATAAAGTGAACAATGTTTTCTATAGCCATCATTGAATATGTGAGGGGGGTTAATATGAATATCCATCATCTCATTACATTTAGAGATTTAGTTTGGAAGACCATTTCGGCTATAAATTAATTCTATAGTGTTGAAAAATCTCTCTCTCTCTCTCTCTCTCTCTCTCTCTCTCTATATATATATATATATATATATTGGTGCTGTGAATGTTTCTTAGTCATATTTCCATATATTTGCCCATTTTTCCCCCCATGCATCATCATTCATTTATAATAATAATGTAATAAACTGCAGAGATTGTGTTTATATATATGCTTTATATATGCTTTATATATACTTTATATATGCAGGGATTTAGGATTAAAAATTCTAACCCTAAACCAACACATATTAAAGTGTATTTTATAAAGCACATTTCTTATGTTACTGCAGTCCAAGTTCATATGGTTATTTTCTTTTCACAAAAATGCACACTCTTCTTCTGTTTTCCTACAAGTTAAATAGCTAAAAATAAAAGCTATCATTATTAATCTTTGTTCGGTGTTGTCTGGCTGCCCTGCAATTAATAACCGGTGTTAAATCCCTTTCTGAGAAACAGGGTGAAGACAGCCATATCTACCAATAGCATGTTGCTATGAATTCAGTACTCCCTTGCTGGATCTCAGTGATTTACTTAAAAAAAAATACTTTCTAGTCCAGTCCTATAGAACAGTTATGCATTATATAAATGGAGGCTTAATCACATCTGGGCAAATTGCTCGGTCCTTACGTTTCTGAAATAAAATCCTAGCTTCAAAAAAAAAAAAAAAAAAAAAGTGGGAAAGGAAAATATGTTTCAATTTTCCATTCTGGAATTCTATTTCAGCTTTCAATTGAACTTGTGGCGTGTGCAACCAACTATGAATGCTGTGAGCTCAATGGCTTGAAATAGCATCAGGAGAACAAATCTTTGTTTCACTCAGAAAGAAAGAGAAAGTATTTAAGGTATATCAGAAACTGCGGGTGGACATTTATGCTGAAAAGTATTACACACACTCTCTTTCTCTATCTTAGGGAATTCCTGTTATAATACATACATATTACTTACATATGCGCATATATGCATACTATGCTTTTGGTTCATGCATAGAAACATTTCCTGTTATAAGGTAATTTCAGACTTGTGGCTAAAATGAGAACCAAGAAAGGCATAAGATATATCTCATACGAGGACCACCTCCTCCACTGCAGGGAAACAGAATGTTGGGCTTACTATTGTAAATCCATTTTATACAGGAGTGGAGGGGATCTGACCAGCCCCAGGACTGACAATGTGGTGGGGAGAAGTGCAGTGATCAGTCCTATTCAAGCAGCCAAGCTATTCCCCCCCCCCCTTCCATCTCTCTCTCTCCCTTCTCTGTCTCTCTCTCAATCTTAATCTCTCCTTTTTTTGTCTTTCTCTTTCTATACTGTTTTGTTTTGATTGTTCATCATCAAACCTTTATTGGCATCACATACAAACATTCAGAATAAATAGGCCAGTGTGATATTGTCGCCATTTCAACAGTACAGTCATTTGCCAAAGGGAAGAAGAGGTGAGCAATCTATTTAATCTCTGTGGGTCTCCAGCAAGGGCAGGACCCTGTAGCATACTTCGGCAACAAAAAATCAAATAGAGGAACTTAGCTACTG
The DNA here is from genome assembly GCF_964270895.1 of Podarcis filfolensis. NCBI lineage: Eukaryota > Metazoa > Chordata > Lepidosauria > Squamata > Lacertidae > Podarcis > Podarcis filfolensis. The sequence continues at coordinate 46,891,592 of NC_139611.1, forward strand.
TCTTGGTGAGCTCCTGGTCTCTCCCCTGTAATAAGAAGCATATAACCTCTGTCTCTGGGTTCCATGTTGGAATACATAGATGGTCTGGAAATTGTTGGCGGAGACCATCATACATTTTACATTTAAGCGCCATGTGAGCTAGAGTTTCCACCAAGTGGGCATTGCATGGGCAGATCCTATCTCCTTCTGCCTTACTATTCTAGGCTACTGTTAGCTGTGAGACACTTGTGAGCTGAGAGTGAGCTGCCCTCCCACTCAGAGTAAATGTCATCAAGTTGCATAATCCTGCCCAGTGGAAGTGAGTGGAAGGAACAACTAGATCATATTGTGAAGTTCAGGAATGGAAGACACTTCAGCAAAGCAAAAGAGTCACAAATGCCTTCATTAGAGGAACATACTATATAGGGCCATACACTACAGTCACACCTTGGTTTTTGAACAGCCTAGTACTCAAACATTTTGATCAAAATTTGGAAGTGAATGTTCCAGTTTTTTAATGTTCTTTTGGAAGCTGTACATCTGACGGGGCTTCCATGGCTGCCGATTGGCTGCAGGAATTTCCTACAGCCAATCAGAAGCTGTGCTTTGGTTTTTGAATGCTTTGGAAGTTGAACGGACATCCGGAACAGTTTCTGTTCGACTTCCAAGGTGCGACTGTATAGGGTACATGGTGAACTATATATTGTAAGCTTATACTGTAAGCTATAAATCTCTGATGTCCATATCAGCATTAGGAGCAACAGAAGCGATAATATGGTGGCAGAGTGTAAGAGCTCATTCATACCGCCATTTGCCCTGTTGCTTTCTCCTAGGAAAACCTGCAGTTTACCGCTAAATCAGACCAAATGGCAACCAAGTTTTCCATGGATTGCTATTCCAATTCAGCGGCAAAAAGTGTGTTCCTCAGGGGAAAACCATGAGGCAAATGCAAAATCACTGAGTTCTTGAGCTACCACTTTATTTCCCCAATAATGCCCCGGTGGTGCTGCATCAGGAACATTGTGGGAAATTAATGCATCAGCTCATAGATCAAGCTGATTCAACCACCAGGGAAACAAAGGAAGTTTGATGGGGAGCCCAGGGCAGGTGTTAGTGGTAGGCCTTGCCAGGATGCTGTGCCCTGACAACTGGCAAAGGATGCCATGTGCCAACACCAGACATTTAAAGTGTAGCAAATTGATCCAATAAATATCATTTTAGCTTGCTGCACCTCTCATTATGTGGGAGCTCAATAATATCAATATGCTGAACTGTACTACGCTCAACTGCCAATCTCATATGATTCTTCACAAGGTACAACTTGATTTTATATTGTCATTTATTCTCATATTTAATGTTTGTTGTGTGTGGAGGGGAGATCTGTCATGTGCTATAGGAGATACAGTGAAATGCCTAATGTGTTATTTCAAAGTGTACTTATTGGTAGCAAGAGGAAGACTTATAAGGAAAAGTCAAAATTTTCTCCATAACTTACTCAATGTTCTTAGAATTGTTTGCTTTATGAGGGTGTGCTACAGAGGATAGATTAAAATGCCTGCTACTCTGTGATTTTTGCAAACTACACTTTGGCAAATATAAATCTGTCAAATATTGCAACTTAGTTTTGGTATTATTATATACTAGGAAAATAGCAATATAGCATTACTTTCCAATATAACTGAACTTCAGGAAACATTTGAAAAAGCACGGAGGACTAGAGTTCAAATAAAATCTAAGTATCTAAGATATGAAGAAGTTTATGGCGGCACAATGTTTAAGATTGGTATTTCTCTTTTTATTAATTCTTGTAGAGCCCCCCTCAATATTCTTTTTGTGCTCCAGTTTATCATTTCAGCTTTCACTGCATTTCCAATAGCCTTACAGGGATTCCCCCCTGCCATTCCTTTCATCTGAAGATTCATCAGAACCTACTTTTGCAAAAGAAAAAATCCCTTGCTTTGTGTGAGATTCTTGCCTTTCCGGATCCAGTTTCAGTCAGAAAACTATTAACAAGAATATTAACCCCTGCTCAAACATTTGGAGGAGGGTCATAGCTCAGTGGCAGAGTAGGAGGTCCTGGAAGCAACCCCAGACATCTCCAGGTGGGGTTAGGAGAGCCCCCCTGTCTGATATCCTGGAGAGCCACTGCCAGTCATGTAGACAATACTGAGCTAGATGGATCACCAGTACAAAAATGTAAAGCAGCTTCTTATTTCCCAACAGTGTAGCATAGCTTTTAGAGTGTTGGGAGACCAGGGTTCAAATCCCCACTTGGCCATGAAGCTCACTGGGTGACCTTTGGCCAGTCACTCATTTTCAGTCTAACCTACCTCACAGATTGTTGTGAAGATAGAATGAGAAGGTGAACTGTGTACGCCACTTTGAGCTCCTTGGAGGAAAGGTGAGATATAGCATAAGAAGAAGAAGAAAACATATTTATAAAATCATTTAAAATGATGTCACTTGTGTGGAGTTCAATAACCGATTGGAGGGTGAATTCTTATCTTCCCAGGAAGACCATCATGGCATTGGGGAGATCAGCCTGGCCTTACTCACTTGTCAGGAAGGAAGGATCTTGCTTCCCTTCTTCCTGCCAGAAAGAAAATGGTTCCAACTGCCAGCTGGCCAGATTACAGGGCTAAACACACTGGCCTCTACTACTGACCAGGAGACCTAGAGTTTTATCCACCTACCATACACAGAGGAGATCAATTGAACTCAGTGAACTTAAGTCATTCATGTCCATTGATTTCAATGGGTGAGCTTGACTTAGTTGGATCCACCTACTAGATCTACCAGGAGATTGCATCCCCATACCTCTTAGGAAGAACATGATGGCAGGAGGAGACCAATCTGGTCCTTCTGTTGATCAATTAGGGCAGAGCTCTCATCTTCCCTCCTAGTGTCTTGCTCTACTCTTCCTTCCACATTGGTTTTCCTTTTTGTAACATGTCTATTAGGTTGCAAGCTTACAAGCAGGGACAGGATTGTAAACTTGCAAACATGAACTGTATTTTCTCTCTATACTACACTCACCCAAATCTTTCACCACACTGGTGAATGAATGTACTGCACAATGACAAACTAAGAATTAGAACAAACTAATTCTACTTTTGTTTCCATCCTTCTCCCTGCTTACTGCAAGTGACACAACCTGGAATGGTCATAAGGCAGGTGAGACTAGCTAATGGCAGGCTGTGGTTGGTGGGCCAGTGTCCCCTTTGCCCTAATGGACCAAGCTCTGCTGTCAGGGAACCTCACTGTCTCACTTCACTCTTCAATGCAGCCAGGTGGGAAATATTAGCAATATTAGCACCAACCTCATCGTACTTTGAAACTGAACCTTGGGTTTGTTGCTAGGCACATGACAGACATTGCATCGTTTAAAAGGGCATTGCATTGCAATTGCCATGAACTTGTACTCTTTAAAGTGAAGCTCAGCCAAGGCATTTTCACCCTGTGCTAAAAAAGTTTGTGGGTGTTGCACTTCTATCAATAGATGTTTGATAAAAACGCTTTGCAATGAAAATATCCATGCTACAAATAAACGCTGTCAGTGAAGCAAAGTGCATTTGAAGAAAATCAGGAGTGTGGATCTAACAGGGATTATATTTGCAAAGACAATGTAAAATGCTGGCAAGGTACAAGCGATCAATTCCACCCGGGCATTCAGCTGTACTCTTGTGGTGACACTTTACATAGGTCACAACTGACGCAATGCAAAATTTCAAATAGAATAGAGCAAGGTTATTGACAGTCAATGGTGTCAAAAGCTAACAAAAGATGCAGCAGCAGCATCTGCTGCCTTAGCAAATACAGGAGAACTGCTGTATGTGCTGGCAATAGAGTGGGCCTATAACATCTTAAAAACGTTATTTCCTAAACCCTATTACTGTGCCAGTATAGAACAGAAAAAGTAGTTAAGACATAATTCAAGGGATGAACAGATCTCCACTCTTCTGTATTTATTTATAAAGCATTTTACACTGCTTAATATAATGAAAATCTCTAAGTGGTTCACATAGACACAATAAAAATACCCAACAACACAGGCTCAACTGTTCTTCAGTGGTCCCTTTCCAGCTGACCACCATCTTTGTAAACCTGGTCCTATAGACTTGGGATGTGGTTACCTGCGGCCCTTCAGATGTTATTGATGGTCATTGTTGCTGACTACTGGCCATGCTGGCTGCCTAATGGAAATTGGGATCCAACAACATCTGGAATGCTGTGGTCTTCCCATTCCCATGGAGACCAGTTAGTGCAAGTATTTATAGAGAAAACACACAATAAGAAAAATCCTTGTACTAATCTGAGCTATAGGAAAAGTTTAGCCCTTAAAGAATTGTCTAATGATCTGGATCTAATTATAAAAGAAGCTGATAAGGGAGGAGTTATAGCAATTATGAATAAATGGAAATACAAGGGGAAAGTAATGAGACAGCTGGGGGATTCATCTTCTTGTATCTCATATGTAAAGTCTGTACAAAGAATCATTGACTTATTAAATGAAGGCTTGTCAAAGGGGCACATTGCAAAATCAAGTACAGATATTTTAATATAATGCAAATCCTAGGAATTTCATATATTTGTTACCCAAGCTTCATAAAAATGAATCAAACATAGAACATAGAAAGCCACTGAGAGGCCCCATTAGTTCATCTAACTCAGTACATTGACTGGCAATGGCTCATCTGGATTCCAGGCAATGGTCTCTACTGGCTCTACCTGGAGATACTGGGGGTTGAACATAGGACCTTCTGCATGCAAAGCCATTCTGTGACCCTCTATGGCCATTCCCCTACAACACTTATTCTTTTGCAGTGAACTTCAGTTTTTGAGCCATTATCTGTTTTAAGCCATTAACCCTTGGTCATCTTGGTTGCCCTCCTCTGCACACATTCCAGCTTGTCAATATCTATGTTAAATTTTGATGTCAAAAGACTACGCTCTTGGTGGCAATTTCTCTTTTACAAAAAACAACTCAGTACATAGCCTTATTATCACACTGAGCATATGTGGAACATATTTTGTTATGACTGATTAATGGATTCCATTCCCCATTTCCCCCCATTGTTTTCTTTTATTCAGCCTGCTGCTGTTATTATCATTAAAAATACAAGAGCCCAACTGAACCAGACCAAAGGTTCCTTGATTCAAGCATCCAGCTTCCTACAGGGTTCACCCACTTTGGAAAGCCCACAAGTGAGACATGAAGACAATAGTCCTTTCCACTATTGTTCCCCACATACTGCTCAGCCTGGAGTTTCTCTAGTGCCATCATGAATATATTCTGCACCCTACTCTGTTGCCCACTGCCATGAATTGATCTAGCTTCCATGAATTTGTCAAACAACATTTGTGTTGAGACACAACAGACACCCACTATCTGCACTTTCAAGAAACAGTTGAGGACATTTTCATTTTGACAGGTTTTCCCAGCTGGATAAATTGGTCCACTTGTTGGGCTTTTAGTCTCTCTCTCTCTCTCTCTCTCTCTCTCTCTCTCTCGTGTGTGTGTGTGTGTCCTTAACTGTTATTAATTATTTTATGCATAAATTGCCTTGAGACGATGGTTCAGAATGTGATTTATAAATCAATTGTAATAATCATTATCATCCTATTTTAAAACCATTTAAGCCAGTAGCCAACATCACACATGACGGTGAATTCCATATGTTATTCATGCACTCTTTGAATAAGTATTTCCCCCTTTTTCTTTCCTAAAGTCACGGTACAAACATCAATCTCATTGGATCAATTTCACTGGATGACCCTGTGCTGTAGTGATATGAAAGAGGGGGGTGGACATTGTACACAAATTACAATAAAATTATTTCTACCAGATAAATAGATAAGCAGGGAGACAGGCAGGCAGGCAGGCAGTTTCCCCTCTCTTATCTAATTAGTTTTTTTTTGGAGGAGGGTTATTGTGCATTCTGCAAAATATGTTTATTTATTTACTTGTATTCATCCACTCACTTATTCATTTAATTTCTATCTTGCAATGTGCTTCAAAAAGACTCAGGGCTTCTTTTTGATACCTCAGATACTGAGGTTCCACTTCAGTACACACAATTATAGTCTTAAAATCTCTAGCAATGTTAAAATGTGATTGCTTCACCTAACACAGGATTCTTCTTATCTACTCCTCTTGGGAATCTATGATTACTGAGCCATTGGGGTGGGGGGGGGGGGAGAAGTAAAATGAATGATGTGCTTTTTACCACAGCTCTTTAGTTTTATTAACAGCAGACTTCCATTTGTATAGAATAATGGCTCCCTGTAAAATCTCTGCAAAATAGAGTTTCACATGGAATCACATGTATTTTGAGCATTATGTAGTATCAGCAGTTTTGAAGATCTGGACTCTTCCCTACCCTTAAACAGAAACTGCCTGGGCACCCAGCATCAGCTCTCAACATACATAAGGGATGTTAATGTTAATGTTAATGTAGGGAAATAAGAAAGCCCAGTTGGATCAAGGCAAAGATCCATGTAGTCTAGCATTCTGTTCTCACAGTGGTCAACCACTGGAAGCAAGATTGGAGCACTACAGCACAGTCTGCATTTGTGATTCCCGGAGGTATATCGCCTCCAACACCAGAGGTAGAAAACAGCCACTATCCTCTAATACTCTTTAAGGCAGGAATCCCCAACCTTTGGCCCTCCAGATGTTTTGGACTACAATTCCCATCATCCCAGACCACTGGTCCTGTTAGCTAGGGATCATGGGAGTTGTAGGCCAAAACATCTGGAGGGCCGCAGGTTGGGGATGCCTGCTTTAAGGCTATCCAGGTTAATGGCCATCACTACATCTTTGGGAAGTGAATTCCATAGTTTAACTATGTGTTGTGTGAAGAAGTCAGAACTGAATCTTCCAGTCTTAGGTTTCTGTTAATTTCAGTGGGCCTAATGTTGAATACAAGCATCAAATGAAAAATAAAAGAGCATTTTTTAAAAAATAGGATGGGCAATTCAAAGTCATCATACTGTTTCCCACTCTCACGGGTCCACAGTTCCATGCCCCTAATGTTCTTCCAAGAGATCTTTAGAAAAGAGAGAAATTACCGTATTCCTTATCAAAGTGATAATGCCACCAAAGATTCAACGCAAGCTTTGTTTGTTGCATAAATAACACCAGGAAAATACACACCTTGATATTCAGTTTAGGGGGTCCGAATAACAAATATGATAATCATTTGGTACACATTAGACGGAAGAAACAATCTACTTTTTGCCTCCCTAAGAATTTGAGCTTGCACTCTGTGTGTCCTGAAACCAATCCAACCATACACAGATTTCTGTGAAGAACAGAATGTGTGAAACATATGTTGACTTTGAATCCAATGGTTGCTGATCTTGGAAAGTTCATTTTTTAAAAAAATGGATCTATTTCTATTTCAAGTTCAACATGTCCAAAGACAAAGTAAAGAATACATGTAATAGAATGAACTGGAAGATATAAAATAGAAATAATTCAAAATCCTACCCCAAAATGAACATAATTTGCATTAAGTTCACTCAGGACACATGGAAACTACTTTCTGGTGTAGCTGAGAGATTATTTAAACTAATTCCAGTGCTTCCCCCCCAAAAAAAAATGTTTAGGGGTACTCTCATTGTGCTACTCATATTGAAATACTGCCCCTCAATGATGCCAAACTTAGATTCACAAAATGTTTAGGGGTATGTGTACCCCTGGGTACCCCCAGAAAAAGCATCAACTAATTCCATGAACTTTTGTTCATTCCAAGCACTGAATTGTTGGCAGTGACAGAGGATGGGGACAGAAAATAAAACATGGTTGTTGTTTAGTTGTTTGGTCGTGTCCAACTCTTCGTGACCCCATGGACCAGAGCACGCCAGGCACTCCTGTCTTCCACTGACTCCCGCAGTATGGTCAAACTCATGCTGGTAGCTTCGAGAACACTGTCCAACCATCTCGTCCTCTGTCATCCCCTTCTCCTTGCACCCTCCATCTTTCCTAACATCAGGGTCTTTTCCAGGGAGTCTTCTCTTCTCATGAGGTGGCCAAAGTATTGGAGCCTCAGCTTCAGGATCTGTCCTTCCAGTGAGCACTCAGGGCTGATAAAACAGGCTTTGTGAAACATAGACATCAGGTGTATAACATGTTGAACCATTGGTTCATTTTGTATAGTCATCATGTCTACACTAATTATTAGCAGATCACCAGGTTTTCAGGCAAGTTCATTCTCAGCACTGCTTGCAGATTCAAGGGGTTGAACCTCAAACATTTTGCACACAATTTTTTTTTTTTTTTGCTGTACCACTGAGATATGGCTGTTCCCCAAGTTTTCAAGCTTGAAAATTGGAGTATAGCACTTGTACCATGTAGGGATGAATGAATCTTTACAGTATGTATGTCTTTGACATGTGTTCACTTATAAATCTATTGTTCCGTTTCTGCAGAAGTGAAAAACTGTATTATTAATACAATTATTTAAAAATAAATTATTTAAATAATTGTATACCATTATTTAAATATTATTTTGGTGTATATTTTCCACAAATACTCATTCTAAATGTATTTTTTTATCAACATCCACATTATAAACACATTTTGTCTTCTGCACTTAATATACATATAAATACATATAATCCATCTAACATAATGCATAAAAAAGGTATCAATTTCCTTTTAAAAATGCATTTCGGTTTGATTTTGAGCTGAAAGTGCATGGCAAAATTTTGAGATGTGTGACATCTGAAGGATAACATAGCTATTACATTATGTACTTTCTTATGCTATGTACTCTAGTCTCTTAGGCGCAGATCAGGTGAGTTTGCATCTGAATTGACAAGGAATGAATTCCTCAAGCATTCCCAGTGAGATCTCCATGAGCTCTATAATTATTGCATCTAGTCTCTTACCAGTGCATATTGCTTTAATAAGGACATTACATTCAGAACAAGCAATCCACTGTTAAACTTTAATACCTCTGTTTACAACCCCTTGGGCATGTATCCAGTTTAAATACAATAACAAAACATTTAAAATCATGATTAAAAAAATGTAAAATAAACATATCTCAGATATTCTGAATAGTTTTTGAAGGGTCTGGAAAACACATCATGCATACCTTTGGATCACAACTACACCATAAAATTAAAGCACTCTCATAGCATTTCAACAGTCTTGGAAAATCCTAGTTTTCCCAGTTGTAGCTCTGTGAGGTCAGCTCTCTTAACAAAATATAGCTTTAATTGTATCATGTAGATGTAACCTTAAAGTGAAGACCCGATCCCCTGCCTCAAACCCCCTACAATTATTAAGTTCACCACTGATTCAAATTTATCCATTGATTGAAGAGTTTCACGTTACTTGGTCACTAGTGAAAACCAAGTAGGCCATAAGTTACAGCAAATTGTATAACACGTTGAATTTGTCTGTATATTCTAACCAATTGTTTAAGCACATTCAGTTCCTCTTTGTTCTTGCATGTGTTTACCATTGTGCTGCATGTGCAAAATACTGAACATATGCGAGGATTGTAAAGGACCAGTAGGACTAATATCAGAAATGAGCCTTTTGCTTAATGTCTGGGAAACCAATACATTGAGATAATAACAAATGATAAGTAGGGATAGTTCATTCAATTCCTCTTAGGGTTGCCATGTGTCCTCTTATTCCAGGACATGTCGTCTTTTTGAGGGTTAAAATTTCTGTCCAGGTGTATTTTTAAAATTCGCCAAAATGTCTCTGGCTATACTTTCTGGATGAGACATAGACATATGTGGTTGAAAACTTGTTTTCCTCTTCTCTTCTCCTGCCCCCTCAGCAATATGTGAACCTACCCACTTCTCACTTTCTGACTCCATACACTTCGTCAATGCAGTTACTATTCAAAATTTGCCCTTCTTGGAATTTTGCAGTGAAGTTCTCACTGATGAGGAGATATTGCAAACTGAAGTTAAGAAACAGAGAGATTTTTCCCTAACACATATGCGCTTGATTTATTTTTAGCCCATTTGTTTACATCCCTTCCCCATATTCCACCTTTTTCCCTAAGCATCATTGGTCTAGTAATTTGGAAGAAACAACAGGAATTCTAAGGAGAAACCCTTGTCTAAAAAAAGAACAAAAGGGGAGGGGACACTTACATTTTATAATGGAATGATGCAAAGCTAAAATAATTTTTGACCAAGGTGGTTGCAGTTAATACTATTTGATATGAACCCCTTCTGTTACTGATTCTTTTTCTTTTGAGTTATGTTCAACCTGGTCTTTGTCAGCTCGTGGAGATTCTTTTAATTGCAGCCAGAATCTGCATGACAAGACATTGGGAAAGGAATCAATTCTCATCTGTTAAGGAACAGTTTACAAAAAGCTGCCTTTGTTATGGAGATGAAGAAGCTCATGAGATATAAATGGTTCTACTAAGCTATACAATTCAAAACTGTTCTGATGTCTGGAATTGTTTTATACTTTAAAAAAGGCATCACACTCTTTTCATACTCCAGTATTCTACACTACATTTATTTTTACTTTATTTTTTAAAAAATAAATACATAATAATGGGTGATCAATATAAGGAAACATTAGATTCTGGGCATCTTGGCACAATTATTGGAACATATGCTGCCAAAGAAAGCTACTTCTTAAGCCCAGGACTGGTGCAGTAAAGCTAAAAGTTAGAGCTGAGTGTTCAGAACCAGAAACAAGCCAAGGACCAGTAAAAGCTCATATTATAGGCAAAGGCCCAGTCTGAACACAAAGTCTTTCTTCACTTGCTCACTCTGATGTTGACTTGAGTGGGTTCTGGGTTACACCCCTACTGAACATTAAGCTAGATCCCTTGGAACAAAGACAGCTCCCTTGAAATATCCCCCTGAGTTGCCTAAGCAATAAGAGGCATGATTCAGGTGTCCCATGGTGCTTAAAAATATAACCTGTTGTTGTTGTTGTTTAGTTGTTTATGTTGGGAAACAAGCCTTTATCAGGAGAAGCTGGCAACTCTCCCGGGCTCCCGGCTTGATCTCCGGTGACCTCCCTGGCTGCAATCCCCACAGGATCCAGGCTAGGTCTCAATAGGCGACACCTCCCAGCGTGGGAGATGCACACCCCCTCCCTCCTGCTTCCCTGGCAGGGAAAGGAGAAAGTCAGAAACGTCTATTTACATGCTTTTATTTCTGACTTTGCAGGACTACAGAAAACATGTCCGTTCACTTCAAAATCCAGCAAACAAGAGAGAGAGACTTCCTGTACATACGCAAGAGGAAGGTCTCATACTACACACTGAGCAAATTCCGGTGAACTGCCCTGTGAACTGACTGTAACCTTGTTTCCCACAGTCAGCCCCATCATGTGATGTAAACAAGCTGGCTGTCTGCAACTGCGATGATCTCATATTCTGACAGTTTAGTCGTGTCCGACTCTTCATGACCCCATGGACCAGAGCACACCAGGCACTCCTGTCTTCCACTGCCTCCCACAGTTTGGTCAAACTCATGTTCATAGCTTCATCCAGCCATCTTGTCCTCTGTCATCCCCCTCTCCTTGTGCCCTCAATATTTCCCAATATCAGGGACTTTTCCAGGGAGTCTTCTCTTCTCATGAGGTGGCCAAAGTATTGGAGCCTCAGCTTCAGGATCTGTCCTTCCAGCGAGCACTCAGGGCTGATTTCCTTAAGAATGGATAGGTTTGATCTTCTTGCAGTCCATGGGACTTTCAAGAGTCTCCTCCAGCACCATAATTCTATTTGCCCACCCATAACCTGTCATTAGGGGTGGGCAAATATGTTAATTTTGATTTCTCTCAGCTTTAAGTTCAGTTCCCCACATTTTCACATCAATTTAAGATTATTATTCTTTAAAAAATACTGCTCATAAAAATTCACTTGCATTTTAGTGCAAATTTATTATAGTACACAAATGTTTGTATGCAATTTTCCATAATATAATCTATTTTCTATAATATTTTTACTAATATTTCTATTATTGTGTATGCTATACTCCCACAATATGCATTTTTGTATATGTTGTTTGTCCCAAGAACTTTATTGCAAATTGGAAAAGTCCACATTTCAAACGGGAGCACTGTTTTAGTTCGTATATTGTTTCAGAAAGTGTGCGTGTATGTTAAGTTTGTCTTAAGCAAGAACTGAATCTTATTTCTCCCCACTTCATCAAGTTCAAATTCAGGCAAAACATTTTCTCATATTAAAGACTTGGGCAATATGAAAGGACTATGCTTATGGTGTCCTGTTGAACTTACCCCATGTTGGTCCCCTTACTCACTTATTTCCTTGTTTCTGTTTTTTATATTGTAAACTCCTGTAGCACTGTAGTAGTGGTAATAATAATAATAATAATAATAATAATAATAATAATAATAATAATTTATTATTTATACCCTGCCCATCTGACTGGGTTTCCCCAGCCACTCTGGGCGGCTTCCAACTGAATATTAAAAACAATACAGCATTAGACCTTAAAAACTTCCCTAAAGAGGGCTGCCTTCAGTTGTCTTTTAAAAGTAAAATAGTTGTTTATTGCCTTGACATCTGCTGGGAGGGTGTTCCACAGGACAGGCGCCACTACCGAGAAGGCCCTCTGTCTGGTTCCCTGTAACCTTACTTCTCGCAATGAGGGAACCGCCAGAAGGCCCTCTGCGCTAGATCTCAGTGTCCGAGCTGAACGATGGGAGTGGAGACGCTCCTTCAGGTATACAGGACCGAGGCCGTTTAGGGCTTTAAAGGTCAGCACCAACACTTTGAATCATGCTCGGAAACGTACTGGGAGCCAATGCAGATCTCTCAGAACCGGTGTTATGTGGCCACTCCCAGTCACCAGTCTAGCTGCCGCATTCTGGATTAATTGCAGTTTCCGGGTCACCTTCAAAGGTAGCCCCACGTAGAGCACATTGCAGTAGTCCAAGTGGGAGATAACCAGAGCATGCACCACTCTGGTGAGACAATCCGCGGGCATGTAGGGTCTTAGTCTGCGTACCAGGTGGAGCTGGTAGACAGCTGCCCTGGACACAGAATTAACCCGTGCCTCCATGGACAACTGTGAGTCCAAAATGACTCCCAGGCTGCGCACCTGGTCCTTCAGGGGCACAGTTACCCCATTCAGGACCAGGGAATCCCCCACACCCGCCTGCCCCTGTCCCCCAGAAACAGTACTTCTGTCTTGTCAGGATTCATTCTCAATCTTTTAGCCGCCATCCATCCTCCAACCGCCTCCAGGCACTCACACAGGACCTTCACCGCTTTCACTGGTTCTCATTTAAAGGAGAGGTAGAGCTGTAAACTTCTGTGAGCTAGAGACTACACTGCATTCCAAGAGCTTGATATGTTCCCCTCTGCCTCAGGGGTGTGAGAGTGTGGCAGTAACTCTGTGGCAAAACACCTGCTTTGCATAAAGATCCCAAGCGCAGTCCATAGCATCTTTTTGTTGGTCTTAAAGAGACCCCTGCCTGAAACCCAGGAGAGCCATTGTCTGTCAGTACTGGGTTAGATGGACCAGTGGTCTGAATTAGTGTAAGACAGATCTCTATGTTCAGAGCCCTTGTGGATAGCGACTAAGCAAACCTCTCTTTTTTTGCTAACTGGCATGATCTCAAATGATGCTATGGAAATACATGCATATATACAGATTGCATGTGAAGCTTGTGTAAGAACAGAAGGACAGAGCAAAAGAGCAGCAGTTTCCTTGAATACCAAGCTGCACCAAAGCTAAAGCTCTTCTTGGTGAGCAGCATTAACAGAAATGTCCATCATATTTATCAAAGTTTCTCATTTATTTTCTATATAACAATGCATTCCATGTGTTACTAATCTAATTGCTAGCTACACTAATTCCAGCAAAGTAATTCACACAGCAATAATTCACATGCCTATGCATGTACCTATGTTACTCCCCCTACATAAAAAAATAAAATAACTGAACATGGTTCTCAAACATTCATTACCTTTTTCACAGTCGCAGCTTACCCTTTGCTTGCTTTTCTGAGTTATTGATGTGTCACAATGTGACCTCCTTTTTGGCACTCTAGACTCTAGGTCAGAAGACCAACCAGTGGCTAACAAAGGATGACATGGCTAAGCGGTGCTGTGAGGTCATGGAGAAAGCCAGGTAAATGGTGCAAGAAATAGATACAAACAGTTACTTTAGATTTGATCTCAAGCTCTTTATAGTATCTCCCTTTGCAAACACAGGTGTGATTTTTATTGCAGAAAACAGACAGAGACCAAAAAAAAACAACAACAAAAACCCAACACCAATGGGGGAAGATTGGAAAATAAGAGTGCCCTATATAACTCAGCAATGGTGGTATTCTGGATTTTTTTGTGATTTCTGATAACCTATCTGGACATTCATGATAGCAGAAAGACATGATGGCTCATGGTGTCCAATGGACCACCATGGAAACCCTTGCTGTGCATTACTGGCAGTGGTGCTATCAAGGCACGACCTGGGGGCGAAATGAATCAGAGAGTCCCCAAACAAAGCATGGCTGGCTTGTCACATTTTGAAGTAACTGAAGTAGTTTGTACTACCTTCTATATAGCACCCACCACCACTGCTTTATCAATGTTTGTTTCATTGCATATTTATTATTTTGTTTCTTCATGACCTTTCCTCTCTTCCTCCAACCCACTGTGTCAGTTGAGTCTTACATTCAAATTCTGAACTGTCATTAATATTAACTGTAGTTAGTGAAGGCAAGTGAGCTTCATAAACAATGGTTTGAAGTTGATTTGTTTCAAGCCAACCATAGTTAAGGTTAACCATAGTCTGTCTTGCTCAGACAACATAACAAGCTGCTGCTGATCTAAACTGGAAGTGAAATCTTCTTAATTCCTCTTTGCAGCCATGAAAGAAGAGGAAGGATGGGCATGTGAGTGTGCGGCTCAAGGAGGACTCAATCTCGAAATGGCCAATATATTTCACATATTTGCCTTTCTGCTAACACATCCCCATTTTTATTACGTGACACTTGACAATTCTGACTTTCTGCTATATTAATAGCAGATGTACCATCCATTATAAAATATACGCAGAGTAATCTTGCATCAATCTTACATTTAGCAACCTATTTTATTTCTTTATTATTTTTCTCAGGCGCATGTAACAAATGGATGGATGTTGTGAACGCAATTCTGAAGGCCATCACAAAAATAAGGAATTTTATGTTTGTTTGCCAAAACCATTCACTAATATGTTTTTAAGAAATGCTAAGTTATATAAAGGCTGTGTGGAACTTAAAATGCTTTAAATGTCACCCCTCTAATTAATTCCTTTCCCTCACCACCTCTTTTTGTTTAGCTCCAAAAGACTCCAAAATATGCACAGTGATTGTGCTTAAAGACAAATATTCATTCAGAGATAATGTATTTAAGCAGTCTTGGTCTTAACTATTAAATTCAATAAACTCATTTCTATTAAATTACTAGATATGCAGAAGGATCAGCGGCTTGCACTGCCATTGGATAGTATGCTGAAGCCGCTTGGAAACCTAAAGGAGATTCAGCCCATTAAGTTTAAAAGCATTGAGTTTCTTATGATTAATGTTGTGGACAAAGGTGACTTTATTGTTAAACCAAAAATTTTGATAACATGGCACAGTTCAGCACATTCATAAATGCCTTGCCATTCCCTGTATTTTTCTAAGCCCTATCCAGGTCTTAGGATATTAACAGTGCAATCCTATTTAGGGCTGTGCCAAAGATCAATGGATATTTTTTTCAAAGGCTTGATCTTGAAGTTAACAATAAAACATTGTATATTTAGTGGTACATTACCCCATTTTATCTCCATGACAACACTAAATAACAAGTTAGACTGAGAGGAAGAGAGACTGTCCCACACTTATTTAGAGATCTTTTATGAAAAAAGCACCTGGGGGTGAGGTTCAGTGGTATGGCATGTACTTTGTGGGGAGAAGGTCCTGGATTTGATTCCAAGCATCCCTAGGTAATGCAATTTGTATCCAACCCTTGACCCAAATATGCATTCAAACTACTTCATGTTCTTTTTCTTACTTTATGTGTCTTAGCTCAGTGACCCAGTAGTGTCCTCCAAAGCCACCAGTTGCAGACCAATGGGAAAGAGATAGGCTAGGGGTAGCTGGCATGGCGTCCTCCAGGAGTTAACAACCACGGCCTTCAGCTTCAGTCATTGTCACAAGAGTAATCTCACAGTTCAGAGTTGGAGGTAACACTTCATTAGCAAAAACACAACCTCCACAGACTTGGCTGAGTGACAGGCCTAAGGAGCACAGCAGCTTATTCATGGTGGCCATACTCCTTGAAGATCAGCTGCTGAGACTGAAGTCCCCACCTCCTCACAGCCATCTAAGTCTTATCCTCTCCAGGGCTTTCCCCAAGCAATCTGAGACTGCGCCTGGATGCAGCCAGCCTCTCCCCGCCTTTTCTGTGCCTCTTCTGGTTCTGGGAGGCCAGAGAAGGAAAGCTTGTCTCAGTAGTAGGGGTGATTCTTCACCAGCCTGATGCATCTCTGCCTCTTTGCCTCCCTCCTCCCACAGTCCAGCTTTAGCTTCTGCCTCTGATTCGGGATTTCTCTCTGCTACAGACTCCCAGCTAACTAAGACCTGTTACCTCTTCAGCTTCTGACACCTCTTCCCAGTCTGCTCCCTTTTCTTCCTCTGACCACTTATCATTGTCCCACAACCACTCCATGGGGCTCTGAGCCTTCTTCCCCTGGTGGTTCCCCAGCTGGTTACTTCCTCCACTCCTCTGAATCCAACCAGTCCATGACAGTCAATATGCCAATGATCAGGGGTAATGGGAATTGTAGTCTAAAACATCTGGAAGGACCACATTCACAATCCCTGAGTTAGATGAACCAGTGATCTGGTTCTATATAACAGTTTCCTCTGTCTGTATGCATCAGACTCTAAAACTTCATAGCTTGGTCTCTTATAGTGGCCTCTAAATCACCTTGTCTTGAAACGAATGCATTTTTTCTTGAGGTTTCCTCTAATCACCAAGCAGCACCCTCAGCATGGCACATCAGCTATGCTTGACAGTAACATGACAAGCACTATATATGACACTGTGGTGAATCATCATAGAAATTCATGGAGATATTGTGGTAATAGATAGTTAGCATGGTATAAATATGTCTGATAATAAAAAAACCCTATGTCCCCTCTGCTCCCCATCTGGAAAAAGAAATTCTACACAGGTAATTTCTCTGCTAAAGAAGTGATTTCCCCTCCTGGCTCCTCAGAGAGTCTTTACATTTCTTTGAATTTACAGCATTAATTCACCATGCATGGAAGGTGAATAGTCAGAAGCTCTGGGGACCTGTTACCAGGTTCTTACATGACAGGAAACACACAACAGTACCAAAATGTCTCTGGAGGTTGTAAAAATTACCATCTAGTGATGTACAGCACCTGAATTCAGAGGATGTATGAAGTATAGCACAAGCCTATTAGCTGACTGTCTCCCCTTGAATCCAAGAGGAAGGGGAATAAAATGGAAAAAAGGAGCAGTTATAAACAGTGCAATCAGTCACAATGCTTGTAGAAACAGCTCAAAACCTACTTTGCCTCTGTCTTCACCCAAAAAGAAAGTTGTGCTCAATCTGGTGAAAAAAGATTAAACAATGCAAACAGAGAGATGCATGCAGCCCAAGGATGGAAAGAGGTAGTAAGGGAACACAAAACTATTTTAAAAGAATGCAAATCTCCAGGCGTGATGAGCTGCACCCAAGGGTACTAAAGGAGCCTGCAGATGTAATCTCACAGATTCTATCTATAATCTTGGAAAATTATTGGAGAACAGGTGAGGTCCCTGCAGACAGGAGGTAAGCAAATGTCGTCCTCATCTTCAAAAATGGGGAGGGGGGCAGACCCAGGTAACTACTGACCAGTCAGCTTGATGTTGATGCAAAGGTAATAGAACAGATAATTAAACACTGTGAGCACTTAAAAAAGGATGCTGTGATTGCTAAGGCCCATCATGGGTTTCTCAAAAACAAGTCATGTCAGTTTCTATAGAATGAAGATGGGAGACGATCATGCCTTTGTGATATAGGAGTGGTATTCAACTAAGTTTTGCTCAGACTGAAATTAATGGGTCTAACAGTAAATGTATGCACAGGCTTAAACTTGTCCTTCAAAGATGCTCAGCTTGTTTAGTAGAAAACTGATCAAGGCATAACTGAGTCAACATTGGACACTAAGGGTTATAGCCAATGCTAGTAGACCAAATTAATTGAATGACCACGTCTAAATAAGGTTACTTAAGTTCAATTAATAAGAGTTAGTTGAATATAATCTTATAGTTTACTTGTTGAGCATAAAATGAAAGGGCCCATAGCATTAATCACTCCTTCAGTATCTTATTTGGGTAGCTCATAGCTACCCAAAGTCATAGCTTTGGTTTGAACCCAGAGAGCAAATTAAGCCTCTGTGTGTCCAAGCCCCCAGGTCTAGATAAAACTAGCCCATATGTGACCCTGACTAGGGACGGGTGAATCAGTTTCTCATTCTTTCCAATCTGAAGTTCAACCCTCTACTTTTCCACCTTAGTTTGAGGAATTTTTGGAAAGTCCTCAGTATTTTAATATACATGTTTGGGTGTAATTTTGCCTTAAAGCACACCTTTCCCCAAAGCATTCCCCCCTAATATATTCATTTTTATAAACACTTTTCCCTAGTATATGATTTGTTGCACATATTACTTGGCTGGAGAACTGCATTGCAAAATTCAGAAAAGTGTGAATTTCAAATAATGGCTTTGTTTATGTTTGTGTATTGTTTCAGTAAGTGTGTATTTGGTAAATCTACTTTTAAGTGTCAACTAAACCAGATTTCTCCCCTGACACCCTGATCTATTGTTCTCCTACTTGTAGAATGACATGGCCTCCATTTGTGTGAAGAAGCTCAACCTGCTCCTTCTGGAAGCCTAACTAGCTAGTTGTTTTGAGTGAAAATTTTAATAAACTAGTCTTAAACAACTTTAAACCTGTGATATAGACTTTCCACAACCCCTGCAATCATATAGGATAAAGAAAAGCAACTCTGCAGCTGTTCTGAAAATGCAGTAAACTTTTGCTTTTAACCCTGATTTTGCTACTATATTTTCACCAGCAGCGACTGGTCAAAGATGAACAAATGATGCTTAATTTAGGTCACAATATTCCGTTTCATTTATTTCAACATTTTGATGCAGAGCCTTGAAGTTTGCAAAGCAGAGTTTACAGAGGGCTTCATGCCACTTCTTCTTTGTTTTAGTGTGCTTTCCTTTTTGGTGAGCCACTGACAAACATCACTGGGTGTTGTTCTTGCCAGGCATTTTATTTTCTTACAATATACATAGGGAGTATTTATTAATGCTTACATTATATGTTGGGGTAAGAGCCAAATGTATTTCAGGAAATAAACAATGCTCCTGGGTCATTGGGTGGGGGAAAGCTATTCTGATAACTGTTCAGTTGTTATCTGTGTTCTTCCAATATTAGTTGCTTCAGGGTAGGGGGTGGATAGGAAATAATCTAAAATGCAACAGGTATGAAAGCTTTTTCTAGTACTTTTCATGAACAGATTTGCTTTATTTGCAGATAAGTAAGTAGAACATAAGTGGTGAAAACAGAAGGCACCCCTGCAAGGGATCTGATATCCCACGGAGGCACCATAATTCAACTTGCCCCCCCTCTCTCTCTCATACACACACTTGCAAACACACACACACACACACACACACACTTTCCAAAGCTAAGTGGCAGCTGTCATCTCACCTTACTCAAACTCTGATGGGACAATCATTCAAACACAGATTCTCAGCCATTAGCTCTCACTGAGAAAACGTCAACCAACCCTTCTGGGCTATATTCATCAGCAATCTGCCTAACAAAAGATCAGTCAGGCCAAAGCCTAACAATATTTACTTTAAATATTAGCACAAGTTCTTTCTGGATAAAAGCCAATGAGAGTCCCTCCTCCTAAGAGAGTGGTAACAAGTAAGCTGCTCAACAGGTTCGGAGATGGAGAACTAGAATATGTTTTAAAATGTGGCATGTAAAATATTTTTTTAACAAATATTCCCTGAAAGTAATGAATTTCCTTCAGACACACCCAATATACTGTATTTATTTCAAAATGTGTGTATTTATTTATTTTCGCCTTGGGGGTGAGCAATGTAATACTTTAGTCCTAGTACTCCTACATAGGGATGGAAGATAAGCTTGATTCATTTCACATCTGAATGTGAGTCTATTTAATTTGCACTCTTCCAGGTTAGCGGAGTTTGTAAGCTGAAGCATTTGTAACCTGAGGCATTTGTAACTCAAGGTACCACTGTACATGTATGTTAGGGGAAATCAGCTAAATCAGCTAATCAACTAAAATGCTGCCAAATTTTAAAAGATGAATTCACAAACTGATGTGGGAATCTGGATAATTTAAGATAGGAAAAATTAGAAAGTGAAACCAAATTTGCCCATCCCTACTCTTAGATCTGCCCTGTAATATCTGGTAGATGTGTCTTTATCTCCCCCCCCCCTTTTTTTAAATTAACAGTTGTTCTGCTCGCTTTGGAGAGAAACATGTGTTCAATTTTAATGCCATGACAGTCAGCTAATGTTCTAAAACTTTGAATATGTGAGCACGCAAATGTGAAATTGTTCAAACATCCTTGACTCTTAATATGATAAAATGTACAAATGTAGAATTAAATAGGCATAAGATCTCACACTTTAGAAGCATTATGTAATAATCTAAATAGGAGACTGTGGCTAATGTAACCTCTTCAATGCATGAATGAAAATAAATACACTAAAATGAAATTATCCTAGTGCCTCTTTTTTTTTTTTTTTTTTTTTGCAAATGTCTAATAAATTTGAAAAATACTTCTGATCAAAATGAAGACAAACAAGCCTCTTTGAGATCTAGGTTAACTGCTAACCTCAATCTTTGTGTAAGTGTTGTAGCATAACTGCTCAATATTACAGCTGGTACTTAACACATTTAGGATTGATTGAAAGTGTTTGGAAAGGATAAAAGCTTAGCAAACTAATTCAGGAAAAAATTATATTTATCTGAACCAATTTCTATAGCTTGACATGTTATGATTTACCTCTAAGCCTCTAAAACAGCTTAGAAAATCTTTCTCCTCGTGGTTTGACTGATTTCCTTCTACATACACTCCTTAATCCCTCCTGGGAAAACAATTAATATTGAACTAAACACCGCATACATTGACTACGATAAACTAAAAGATGTGTGAGATTAGAAGTGACGATGAACTCCACACAGGTGGATGATGTGGCATAATGAAAGAGTCATGGAAATTGAATGCCCGGGAAGGAAGGAAGGAAGGAAGGAAGGACAGAAAAAGAAGCTTCTAGACTGTCACTATTTCTAGATGGGTTTCAATCACATGGCAGCAAGCTCAGGTTGCACAATTAAAATTGCTTTGGAACTCATGCATAACAACTCCTCCCTCATCAAATTGGACCTAGTGCAATAAGGAATATGATGGGGAAAATTCACTGGAAAGTGTGGCCTAAGGTTTGTTTGGTGCAACGTTGTCAAACCTCCACAACAAATGCTCAATAAAAAGGCAGTGTCATCTAATTTCCCTTAAAAACAACAACAATGGGACAAATGCTCAATAAACACATCCTTAGGAAGGAAGGAAGGAAGGAAGGAAGGAAGGAAAGAAAGAAAGAAAGAAAGAAAGAAAGAAAGAAAGAAAGAAAGAAAGAACAATTGCAAGTGTCTACATATGAAATTGATTTAAAAGGGCAATAGCCATAGTTCAGTGTCAGAGAACATGCCTTGAATGTAGAAGGGCCTAGGTTAAATTTCCAGCATTTTCACGCTGGACTAGGAAAGAGTCATGCTTGAAACTCCAAAAAGCCACTGTCAGTCATAGTCATCAGTGTTGAGCTAGATGGACCAGTGGTTTGACTAAGTATAAAGCAGTTTCCTATGTTTTTGTGTTGAACACATCTTGGGAGGAACTCTCAAGTTCTCTTCAAATGTAACTTTGTTTTCTCTGAGTGCACTTTTAAACTGTATCCTTGGGCAGATACATTCCTTCCTGTCCTCTGTAAACTTACATGCACACTGGTGGCAGAAGATACATATATATAAGCGGCAATAACTCTTGTCTGAGTATTAGACTAGAAACCTGTGTTCAAATCCCTGCACAGACATAAAGACATTACTTGAAGGCCTTGAGCCACGCATTGTATCTCATCCAAAGGTCTCTCACAGTCTTGTTGTGAAGATAAAATGGCAGCAAGGAAAAACTACGGTGGTACCTCGGGTTAAGAACTTAATTCGTCCTGGAGGTCTGTTTTTAACCTGAAACTATTCTCAACCTGAAGCACCACTTTAGCTAATGGGGCACCGCCGCACAATTTCTGTTCTCATCCTGAAGCAAAGTTGTTAACCCGAGGTACTATTTCTGGGTTAGCAGAGTCTGTAACTGGAAGTGTCTGTAACCCAAAGCGTCTTTAACCTGAGGTACCACTGTATGTACACTGCCCTGAGCTCCTTGGAGAAAAGGCAGGATATCAATGTGATTAGCAGTAAATAATAATCTCATGAGCTCTGACTTTTGGGACTGTGCTACTAATATGCTACCATGTTTAAAGTTGGACTTTAATAGCTTGTGATGTGACAAATATAGAACAAGGCAGTCAGAAAATACGCCTGGATTTAATACCAGAGCCTGCAGAAATTCTGTACAGTCCTGTGGGATATATTTTTTTAAAGTTCTTAATCAATGCAGGCACATTCATATCTGCTTCTAGATTCTGGCTGTGTAGAACTTGGTAGCAACTATAGCTTTCCTACTTTGAGCACTGAGCATGTGAATGTGCTGAGCCAGTGCATCAGTTCTTGCACAGCTTTAGACTTCAACTTCACCATTAGGATTCTCACTTTCGCCTAAGTCAAAGTAGCCCATTGAAACATCTAGAAATTGTCACTCTGACATACTTTGGTTTCCCACCTCAGAAACAGGATGATATTTACAGTATAAGCACTCATACCCTGAGGAAGCTCCCTATACCAACTCAAAGATATTTTTTTTTCATTGTTGCAGCAGAATCATATATGGATTGGTGCTCACTAATTTTGGGTAGACCAATCAATCCCTTTCAGATCTCTCACTTTCTCATTTTTCAAATCTTGAATTTTGGTTTGCCACATTTCCATTGCAATCTGATATTTTTTTTGTAACTTTTCAAAAATTCATGAACAATTTAATGCACATTTCTCCTGGTGTCCACATTTTTGTGTGCAGTGTTGCTCAATATACACATGTAGGCAGACAATTTTCTCTAACACTTATGTGTGCTGCTTTCACTGATATTCAATTTTAATGCACACACATTTTTGGAGACATTTGTGATTGAAGAACTGTATCACAACACTTGGAGGATTGAGAATTTTGAAGCATAACTGCATTTTTCTTTACATATTGCTTTGGGAAGTGTGAATTTGGTAAGCTGGCATTAAAACTGAATCAATTTCCTCCCTCATTCCAAGTTATAGCCACCTTAAATTCTGTTTTTTTCAGGCTGGAGATAGTTTGACCCTCTTTGGTCATGCAGCCTGAAACTTTAGGAAGTAATGCCAAATCACATATGTCTTCTGCAAGACCTTCAGGCCCAGCAGGGGGGGATACAGCTCTCCTCTCTCCAGAGAAGCTGGACTACTGAGCTCTCTTCAATTATAGCTATGTCTTGCTGCCGCCTTGCCACTTCCTTCAGAGCTGACTGACCGCAGGAGTCTGATTGCATGATGACACAAATCTGGCTGGGCCAGTTGCTTGGAGGGTGATCTCAGGAGCATGCGCAGAGCCTAATCTGGGGAAACTCATGCCGAAAATTGATCTAGGGGAGCATGGCCAGTTTGGTTGCACCGAGCATGGAGCTTCTGGGGGGTGTAGAACTGGCTTCCATTAGGGTGACAATGAAACAATTCATTCAAATGACACAATCATTCAGATGTGGCCTGTGGATTTCTGCACATGCCCAAATAACTGTGACATTGTTCTCTTTAATGAAAGCAAATGTCACCATCTAGTTACATTTGTAACCGAGAATGGTTTGCCATGTTTGGCCCCCCCCTTCCATAATTTAGGAACAAGTACGACTTGGTGATAAAGTTTTAAATAAG
Organism: Podarcis filfolensis; assembly: GCF_964270895.1. Classification (NCBI taxonomy): domain Eukaryota; kingdom Metazoa; phylum Chordata; class Lepidosauria; order Squamata; family Lacertidae; genus Podarcis; species Podarcis filfolensis. The sequence goes on from NC_139611.1 coordinate 46,915,704, forward strand.
AACACTTACCTTGACAGAAAACAGGAGAAAGAAACAAAGACACTGCCCCTTGTGTGCTGTATAATGAGTCACTATTCTCATTTTTCACCTGAAATCAATCGTTACGGTGCTGCAGCAAACACTGCCTCATCTATACATATATATCATTTTTCCAAAGGATGCTCTAGAGAGGACATAGATCAATATGAATTCATTTTTCCTGGTAATGGAAAATATTTCAAATGTTCAGCTATCAGAAACCATTGAGAACTTCAGGCGATGACATGCTTATGCTTCACCCCCAAAGTCTAGGACACATATAAACCTCCTGGATTCTGTGCATACCTGAATTACATTGCTAAGAAGTTAGATGGTTTACAATATCATATATATGCCAGCAGTCCCTGCAGCAGAATCTCTGTCTTTTGGTGTCTCTCTCTGGTTAATTGTTGTCCCCCCTTTTGCCCTAATTTTTGTCCCTTAAAATAAATTAAGAGTCCTGCTGGATCTGCCCATCTATTTGGTCCAACATCCTGTTTCTCAGACTGCCCAATTAGATGTCTGTCAAAAATCCACAAGCAGCACATGAGTGCATTGGCCCTCTCTCGCTGTTGTTCCCTAGCAACTGGCATTCACATGTATGGGGCTGCTGATCCTGGAGGTAGTACTTAAGAGCCCTGCTGGATCAGACCAAATGCCTATCTAGTCCAGCATCCTGTTCACTTTGGTGGCTAGTCAGTGGCCTATTGGAAATCTACAGGCAGTGCATGAGTTCAATTGCCCTCTACTGCTCTTCTTTTCTCAATGACTAGTCTTCTGCTGTCGCCTCTGGTTCTAGAAATTGTATACTGTCATCATAACTGATAGCATTCGGCAGCCTTATCCCACATGAATCCTAATCTAATTTTAAAGCCATGTGAGTTATTGGCTATCACTACAACTTATGAAAGGGGATTCCATAGTTTAACTATGCACCATGTGAAGCAGTATTTCATTTTATCTGTCCCAAATCTCCCACTGTGCAGCTTCATTGAATGACCTTGGATTCTAGTACTATGAGAGAGGGGGAAAAACTTATATCTGCCCACTGTCTTCAAGCGATGCATAACTTTATGACCTTCCATCGTGGTGCCCTTATCAGCACCTTATCAGAGCATCTGCTCAGCATGCAAAAGGTCCCAGGTTCAGGCCCTGGCATCTCCAGGCAAGACTGGGAGAGACTTTGGTCTGAAGGTCTGATGAGCAGCTGCCTGTCAGTGCAGAGATAATACTGAGCAAGATAGACCATTGGCTTCTATTTGCCTTCTTTCTAAAGCAAAAATACTAGCCATTGTAACATGTCCTCAAAGGTGAATTTATCCAAGCTTTGCTGCCCCTTTTTCAGCTCTGTGCAATATCCCTTTCCAGGTGAAGCAACTGGAAGCATGCACAATGTTCCAAGTGTGATTACATCATAGATTTTGATAAAGGCCTTATGATATTGGCAGTTTTATTTTCAACTCTTTTCCTAATCATCCATAACATGGAATTCACCTGTTGGATGCCTTATTAAAATTTCCCTCATGTGAGTTATTATATTGTCAATCTTCAGAGTTCAGTTCCCGCCCTTTATCTGTAAAAGTGAAATTTGACTATGTGGGTGGATGCATCTAGTACACACGCATGTTAATTAGGGATGGGTGAATCAGTCAATTTCTGTCTCTCTCATTTTCTCATTTTTGCAAGCTTAAGTTTAGTTTTCCACATCTCCACATCTGTTTGCAATTAAAAAGATATATATTCTGGTGAAAATGTATCAGTATTTTAGTGTGAATTTCTACTAAGGGGTGTATGTGTGTGTGTGTGTGTGTGTGTGTGTGAGAGAGAGAGAGAGAGAGAGAGAGAGAGAGAGAGAGAGAGAGAGAGAGAGAGATATGCATAGAAAATAAATGCACCACATTTAATGTTATTATACACCAACTTTGCTCCAAGGAGGTCAACGGGACATACATTCTTTATTCTATTTATTCTACTGTTCCTCCAATTAACTTGATTTAGTGTACACAATTCCCCCTGTTTTACCCTCACAAGAAACCTTTAAGGTAGGTTAGGTTGAGGGTGGGAGAGAGAGATGGAGACAAAGAGAAAAAGAGATTGCCAAAGATCATACAATGTGTCTAATCACTTGAGTGGAAATATTAAACTGCTTTCATAGGATGCTACCTTATACTGAATCAGGACATCATTCCATCTAGCTCAAAATTGTCTGCCACAGGGTAGCCAATATGGTGTCATCAGATGATGTTGGACAACTACCCCAAACATCCAAAACCATTGGCCATTATGGCTGTGTCTAATGGGAGTTGCCCGAGTCCAACAGCATATGGAGAACACAAAGCAGTCTTCCTCTGGTTTACACTGACTGGAAATGATTCTCCAGGGTTTCAGGCAGGAATCTTTTCCACGTCTACTTGGAAATGCCAGAGGCTGAATCTGAGACCTTCTGCATGCAAAACAAGTCTTCTATCCAAAGTCCCTTCTGAGCCGTATTCCAACACTCTAAACATTGTACCACACTGGCTCTGCTGGACAATGCATAATAGTGTAGAGTGTGAGGCATGGTAAACGATTCTTGGCATGAACAGTGAAGTGTCGCAAGCACACAATTGTTTTCATCTTCAAAATGTAGATCAAGTTTGTACTGTGGTTGAAAGGTTTCAGGGACATTACAGGCCTTAGTGTGAATGTGGATCTGATTCGCAGTCATGTACCCATTCGGGGTGGTGTGTTTTTTCTTGTGGTATCCTTATGTGAACTCAGTTCATTTAAATCCATGGCTCATAAAATGCAAATAAGCTCAGCCCACTCTTGCATTTTGCAAAAGTTACTTAATTGACTTTGATTCTCCAGGCCACCGTTGCAAGAACTCCTTGCATAATGGATTTCACTATTTGCAGTTCTGCTACTGTTAATCATTCCCCACCATCACCAAGTATCCATTTGCATGCCCTCAAGATATTGCAATTAGTTTGCCATGTGGTGTCATTGTTCTTGTCTTCCTACCCATTGGGCAGCTTGTGTTCGTGACCATCCCATCCATTTTAAAATCACACCTGTAAGCAGTGTCTTTTTTCTAGAAAAAAGATGCTGTTCCTCACCATGAAGTATTCTTCTCGGTTGCCTGGTTGTGGCTGCTGCTGGATGGGCCATACTGTGGGCTGGGCTCAGGGTGGGGCAATTGCCTGCAGAGCACCCAAAGCTGGGCTCACTGCTGATGGAGGATATGGCCTTCTGCCTCTGTGGCATCCGCGAGACCTTTAAGAAAGCTGGAGTCCTCTTGGTGCTGCCCAGCCCGGCTGCCGCTGCTGCTACCGCCACAAATCCGACCTTCCTGGGAACCAATGAGCAGCTTGCACAGGCCTTGGAGCTGGCTGAGTGGTGGCAGCAGGTGAAGTGGCAGCCTGGCAGCTTCCTGCAGCTGTGCCACCACAGGACAAGGACAAGGAGGAAGTGCTGCCGCCAAGACTGGCAGTGCCGTGGGGTCCACCACTGTTGGCATGAGAAAAAAGGTGCACCCTCCTCACATGCTTGCTTTAGAAGTCTACATATATTTGGGGGGGGGGAGTGAGTACCAGTGAGTACAACCAGAAAAAGCACTTCCTGCAAGCAATAAAATACTAAAGAGCATAAGAAAACAGAGGTGGCTTAGTCCCCCGCCCCCATGATACTTAATGGAAGTAAACAAAGAAAAAGCTGTAAGGGTGGAAAATACTAACCTGACTTAAATCAGTACCACTGTTTTAAATGGGGCCTACTGCTGAAGAGAGATGTTAGGAATGGATTTCAGTCTAACATCAATGGTATTATTTTTATTACCACCAGTTAATAGAAAACTGTGGCACTGCTGTGGCAATGATATCTTATACTGCATGGCAAATTGTTTGTGTGGCCATGTGTGTCTCTGTGCATATGAGTTTTACCACAAAAAGCTGCCCAATTAGTATAATTAAGCACTACTACCTCCCCTCCCCCACGCACCATCATGGTGGTAGACAGGTTTAGATTATTAATGTTAATCGCTACTGTAATCATCTCAATTAAACAGAATTCAAGTGAATACACATAGTAGCAGCACAACAGTCCACACATTGAAATGGGTTGCACAAGTATAATGGCCTGGTTCAATAAGCTGCTGCTTCTTGCGTTATATTTTAATGACTAAAGAAATTTGTACAAGTAAATATTGTGAACACTAACATGAAACCAGCTTGACTCAGGCTGTGAGAAAGAGAACAAGCTTGATTCTTGCTAAAATCAATAATCGAATGCAAGCTTGATTATTGCCAAAATGATCGTGTTCCCTAGTAATGAGAATTTAAGGATACTGGTGACAGTGTTGCCACTGGCTCAGACAGCACCTTAACATGTTGCCCTATAACTTTCCAGATAGTTTCAATATAGCTGAGATGAATAAATGGAAAAAAGGAGGTGAGGGGGAAATTGAGTGGGTGGTTGAGCTGCAACCACATTAATATATTCTAAAGTTTCCTGTTAGTCTCAAAGAAAAAGGGCATAGTTGTTCATCAACCAACATTTGTTTCCCTTCTATTTCTCTCCTAAGTTCCTTTCCATGTCAACACTCAGCTACCACAAAACCTGCCTGGCATCTGTCTATATCAGGAGAAAATTGAAGAGTGTGCCTTTGGGGGTAAAGCCAAGCCGTTGGAAAGTTAGAGTGCATTCTGTGCCTGTAGAGACTGATTTGGGAGAGACATGTTTTGCTGCATCTGGGGAAAATGAAGGGGTCCGATGCTGGTATTTTTATTCTTTCTGTGCTCTTCCCAGTGATCATTTCTCCTCTGGTCCCTGCTGTGGATACACAACCTGACTAATTGTCTCCAAGCGCTGCAGTTGTCTGCAAGGAATTCCTACATGGTGGGCTTCATTTTGCCAGCCTTAATGTCAAATTTTCAGACAACATTGTAATGCAGAGTTGGTCTACCAATGGGCCAGTTGCCTGAAGCCAGCTCCCTGTAGAACACGTCCTTGACCACAAAACCTAATGGGAAGGATTATGAGAGCAGCTTTTGCAACTCCACTTTGGATGAAAATGATTGTAGAAGTGGAGCCACAACCAGCAACACTGCCTTAAATACAAAACTGGAATAAGCTGTCAGGCTTCCCCAATCTGTCTGATGTTGCTCCGTATCCTATATCAAATCTGCTCTGATGCATTCCTCTCATTTTCTCCATATAATGTATTTACTTGTTACCATTCTACTTCTTATGCCTGTACCCAGCACCAGCACAAAAGATTCTTCTGTGTGAGGCAAAGGATATGGCACCCTCAATCTGATGTACAGAATCTGACTAGACCAGAGCACTGTTGGGGCACCTGAGGGCAGCAGACTAGATTAGGGGGCTCAGAGCATGTTAGTTTAAGGGACTCAGGGAGAATGGTGTGGGAAACTGCTGCCATCTACCACCTGAAACAGCCACCTCACTCTAATATTAGACAGGGCAGGTCCTGCATGTCCCAGCCTCACTCTTCTCTTTTACGGCCCTTCTAAACACACACACAGACATGCACAGAAACACAGACATCTACAAAGTCTTTCTCATCACAGCATGAGCTTTTCTTTGTTTTCTGCTATCAGTTCAATCATCCCATCCCAATCTTTTTTTGGTTACTCTTTTATCCTTCCTTGTCCTTTCCTGTCACTTTAGAACACAATTTGTCTTACTAAGATTGTATACCTTGTGTGCAAGGACAGTGTCATATCTGTATCTTTGGCTGATGCAAAAGAAATAAAGAAATAACGGTTGAGTACTGCTATAATAATTAATATTCACATTGTTGATGCAAACACAAACACTTACCTGAGAGAAATTTTATGCAAGTCCAAAATTTCCTCAAATATTATTTCAGAGTGCTAAACTCTCTATTTTCAGACAGAAGCCTTCTTAATCACTATTTGAATTTTACAGCCAATTGTAACCTAGCAGTCAAGTCCTTCCCCCACAGCAAATCACAAATTTGTTATACAGTATGCAATTTCCAAATGTCTATTTCACACACCTGGACTTTTCTTCTCTATAACACAGCTTAAAAGATAAAGATATGTTTATGAAATGACAATTTATCTGATACAAATCACTGAAGTTGAAAATTGACTTGGAGGTACCTCAGTTGGAATGTCACATGGCAGAGAAGGCTACTTATTAAATCCTGGACTGTATTAGCAACTTGAATGTCAATTTAAAATTTGCTTTTCAGAAAGAACTCTTTGGCTGAAGCTGATTTTAGCTTCATTTGGAAAATGTTGTATTAATGTTAGCTGCAGGAGAGCATAGGAAGTGTTAGGAGTCCAGATTCCTGGCTTGATAACACAGTAAGCGTACATAATTAAAAAGGAGGATTTATTGCAAAAAAACAAGCAGTTATCTCTGGACGGCTCTAGCAAGCCTCCAGCCCCCATCAGTCAGCTGACCCTTCTGAGAGTTCTTCTTGTGTTGACAGAAGACATTGAACCTTCAACCTTTATGTTTCTTATTTCGCTTCCTGTCTAGCAGCCTTCCTATATGCCTGCACCTTGAACTTATTTGGTCAGCTGCGGCCCCTTCCTGTTCTGAAAAGCTGTCTCTGTGGCTTTCCACACCTGTTTGGGCTTCCAGGGAACTTTGGCTGTGTTCCAGCCTGCTCTCCATTCCTCCCTTATCAGCCGTCCGTCCAAGGTCCGGGGAATCGATGCTGGCGGCTGTGGGCTCTCCTGTCCTGGCATGAAAGCCCAGCCTCCCTGTTCCTGACTGCATTCTGCAGCTGGCTGCGAGATTACACTTGGAGCTGGTGTGTTCATGACAGGAAGTGGTCTTCTACCAAGTCATACCCTTGCCACATCTAGCTCAGTACTGTCTACAATGGCTGGTAGTGGCTCTTCAGGCTTTACATTCTCAGGCCTCCCTGGATATGCCAAGGATTGAACTTGGGTCCTTCTGCATGCAAAGCAGATGCTCTACCACTGAGTTATGGCCTGTCTCTCTTTTAAAAAAGGGCAAGGTCAGGGATTATTGAAGTTGTAAACCAGCAACATCTGGAAGGCTACAGGTTCTCTCTGCTTTAAGACATCAGAATGATTGCTGTGTGCAATGGTGAGGCAAATTCTAGACCAGTGGGAGACTTCAGAAGGGAAGTTTTTTTGTCCTCTGAATGCTGGGGAAATGGATTAAGACAGAGGTTGGCCATAGCTATGGAGAAAGGTCTTAGGTCAATGGTAGAGCATCTGCTTTATAGGCATAAGGTCCCAGGTTCAATTCCCAGCATCTTCAGGTAGGGCTCAAAAAACCTGAAATCCTAGAGAGCTGTTGCTCTGTCATGGAAGCTTTAATTGAGATTCCAGCATTGGACTAGATGACCCTTGGGGTGCCTCGAACTCTACAATTCTATAATTCTGTCAATCAGTGGAGGCAGTACTGAGCTAGGTGGACCAATGGTAGCATACTATGTCAGAAGATACCCCATAGCAATGGAGGGGCTCTTTCTGTGGGTGGCTATTTTGGCTGCCAGCCATCTCCTGAGTAGTACGAATGAGTGGACAGTAAATTTATGCTGGCACAAATAAACATTCCAAACAGGTTAACTAATAGAGCCATGCCCCTTATTTCAATCCATAAATTGTGTCTCATATCTTCATTCTGGATGTGGAGAGAGGGCATCATACAGGGGCACAGCAAATATACTTATTGTTCAGTAAGCAAGTTAGGTGAAGTGAGACCCTGATAGGGCCCTGAAAACAATTCATAATCACTATCCATTGCAAAAAGAGCCAGAAGCCTGAGGTGAGTGTTGGGGAGTCATTTTTAACACAGGGAGCAGCACTCAGATGCTGCAAAATGTGCTAAGAACATGCCTGAGAATAAAAAAATGAAACAAAACAATGTAATGGAGGTGTTATTGGAAAGCAATTGAAATTAACAAATGATATTGATAAGTGAATGGAAGTCATTAAACTAATGGGAAGGTATTTAATATAATTGAGATGTAATTGAAATCTTTTTTTTAAAAAAATCACATAAATTTCAGTGTAGAAGTGGATACACCAACTGCTGATTCTGCAGAAGGCTGATATTAAAAACCTGACGTATCAAAAGAGAATATTTATCCAGGGAAATACATTAATAACTACAAGCAAATGGTTATTATTACTATGGGATTGGTACAAGAAGTGTGGAATGTAGTAATATGAAAGTGGGAGAACACAGAAGATTAGAAAGAGATGATAAATGCGCAAGTTATTTTAAAATATCTGAATCATAAGGAACAAATCTACTCAGTCCTATTTGGCATTGGGCTCAATATAATAAGGTGAGACCTGGGATGGAAGGTTGCTACAAGGATCTGCCAATCCTGGTTCACTCAGTATCTCATTCTTCCTATCTTAATCCAAATACTCCACATTTTGCAGCCATTTGTGATTTATTTGTTTTTAAGAAGAAACTCCTTATGAAAACTCTGCAGCATTTTAATGCGAATTTCTCCTAATGATGCTCCTAACTGGAGGCAATTTTGCCACACTTTAACTTCCCCGAGAAGATGACTTGCATGGTCTTACCCAGGTGAGGAGAGAGGCTAGATGTCAGAATAGATCATAACCTGGGATTTTATACATGATTGAAATACCACTGCATACAACAATTGCAACAAATTAGAATGGCATAAACATTTCCATCCCAACTGATGTTCTTGAAATGCAACAGAATAGCAGCTGAGAAGGAGTCCGTGTCTCAGTACCATGTGCTTTGCCAATAAAAGTTGTTACTTCTATGCTTGTTCGATGTTGACTCGTGATCATTGTGTCTGGATAGCCACTCCCCAAAACAATGTGTCAAACAAGAAGTAACCCTCATGCTTCCTCCGTTTTCATGATAACTGAAGGAGACAAAGGATGACTGTTCACAGGACTCTCAGTGCACAAATAATCCTCTGTATCATCTCACAAGCAAAATGATTTATCATAATTATGGCCTGACATTCACTGGTTTCATTACTCTTGAGAGCTATAAATTCTCATTTGAAAATGACCCTGTGGTTAGAAATGGCATAGCAGAACAGAAAGAGCTGTAATGATGTTAAAATCTGAATACCGAGACCACATAACACCGGTCTTGAAAGATCTACATTGGCTCCCAGTACGTTTCCAAGCACAATTGAAAGTGTTGGTGCTGACCTTTAAAGCCCTAAACGGCCTCGGCCCAGTATACCTGAAGGAGCGTCTCCACCCCCATTGTTCTGCCCGGACACTGAGGTCCAGTGTCGAGGGCCTTCTGGCGGTTCCCTCACTGTAAGAAGCCAAGTTACAGGGAACCAGGCAGAGAGCCTTCTCGGTAGTGGCACCTGCCCTGTGGAACGCCTTCCCACCAGATGTTAAAGAGAAGAACAACTACCAGACTTTTAGAAAACACCTGAAGGCAGCCCTGTTTAGGGAAGCTTTTAATGTTTAATAGACTATTGTATTTTAATATTTTGTTGGAAGCCACCCAGAGTGTCTGCGGAAACCCAGCCAGATGGGCGGGGTATAAATAATAAATTATTATTATTATTATTATTATTATTATTATTATTATTATTATCATCATCATCATCATCATCATCATTATTATTATTATTATTATTATCATCATCATTATTATTATTATACATTCCCAGGCAAATAAATGTGCCCGGGTCCAGTGACTCCAGAGTGTTTCTGGAGGCTCTGGTGTATCTATAGAGTTCTGGTTGAAGAAGAAATCCAATTATTTTGGATACTGAGTAATGTTTTGTCACCTTCATGCAGTGGCATGGTACCCACTGAGCCCTCTGATTCATAGTAGGAGTAGGAGGCATTTGAGGATGAGGATTTTGTTGTTGTTGTTTAGTCATTTAGTCATGTCTGACTCAAGGACTTAGAAAAGGAGGGAGAGAAGAGACTATGCAGTAGAGTAGGCATAGGCAAACTCTGCCCTCCAGATGTTTTGAGACTACAATTCCCATCATCCCTGACCGCTGGTCCTGTTAGCTAGGGATGATGGGAGTTGTAGTCCCAAAATATCTGGAGGGCTGAGTTTACCTATGCCTGCAGTAGAGCCTGCTTGATGAAGCTCCTATCCCAGTTGCATCAGAACCTGATGAAGCAGGAATTCCACGGGCTGCCCTTCCCCAGTTAGGTTCTTGGTTGTTTCTTAGATTATTTATAAAAACATTTATGTACCACTGTGTCATAAAAATACATCACAGTGGTTTGCAACAATATAAAAACATAAAACCAAACAATAAAAACATTTAAAACATTTAAACATTTAAAACATAAAAAGTTTAAAACAAGTTAAAAGCAAAAAGAAGGAGGTGATTAAGTTATTTGGAAGAGCCTAGGTTAGCTTCACCAATCTAGACCTCTTAGTGCTCACACTCATCAAACAGGCCTGCCCTTCTCCAGAAGTGAAAACTATCAGCACAAATCACAAGGGATTAAAAAACTGCAGACAGTGGCAGCTCTGCCTCTAAGCAAGCTACAAAGGGAAGCTTGCAGCCTCTCCCACCTCACATGGGTGAAGGATGTGTAAATTCATTTGTCAGAGTGGACATGAAACTTCTAGAAAGAACAGGTTCCAACAATCTCTTCCTCTGGTGTGGACAAAAAGTGGGTCAGTGACAGCTTGTCATTTTCCCCAAATTAACAAACTTACAGTTAGGGCTCATCTGCACCTCCTCTTGTTCCACTGCTTTCCCCCGGGCATAACCATTCTCTAGTGCTCAATTGGAGCCAACAGCAATTAAGGTTTTCTGTGGATTGCCATTTGCTCTGATATAGAGCTAAAGAGCAGGCTTTTCCTTGGGAAAGGAGCGGGGCAAGCAGAAAACTGCTCAGACCCATGCTTTCTTGGCATGGGACAAAGTGTGGATGAGCCCTTAATGTGTATTATGGTTGCTTGGAACAAGCCATCTTAAATCAAGCCATCTGCAAAACAGCAGATTAATGCATGGAGGTCATTATCAAGCATGACTCCAATCCCCTTTGCATGCATTGATTATACATATGTTAAAAAATATCTGAACAAGAGGTAAAGGAAATTGGACAAAGAAGGAGAGAGGTTGATTTAAAATTCCAGAATAGCCTATAAGCAATAAGCAACACTTACAGTAGGTTGCTAAAGTTTCCATCTCAACATTTCTCATACTAGAAATATGATTTAAAATGCATTTCACCAAATTTTAAGTTATATTAAACAAATAGTTGGTATTGATTAATAGTCATTTCTCAGCTGTATGGCTTCTGGAACATAATGCCATTCATTGGCTTCAGATTATGAAAACAAGCTATCACAATGTTGCTGTAATTTTTATTAGTTTGAGCCTGAGGCTTCCAATATCCCTGTTATTCAAGCTTTTATACAAACGGCCATCAAAACAGCTTCATGTTTCTCCAGCAAGAGTCAAAACAAGCCTTTTGACAGATTCAGATAGGGAACAAAGGAACAGAGTGCTCACAGACTGATAGTACACATACCTCAAATTTCCATCCCCAGGTCATAAGCTCAAATGCAACTCCTGTGGCCAATTCTAATCATTTTCACTCAGTAGACTATTGTTTGTCAGGCAGAACAATCCTATACTCTCATTGCACCAAGACTGGAGATATTTCACCACTACAGGGCAGAATGCACTGTATCCCATGCATGCTCAGCTTGGAAAAGGAGGTGAAACATACAAAAGTAAGGGTTTTTAATTTTTAAAAGTGCTAAAACAAACTTTAGGTACACTGGTTGAGTCTCTTGAAACACTCTAACAGTGGTAAGGCTTGGAGAGGCCCCTGTTTGAAGTCCTGAAGGGGGCACTGCCATTAATTGTAGACAATATTGAGCTAGATTGACTGATGGTCTAATGCAAAATAAGGCAGTTTCCTGTGTTCCGATGTTCTTCTATCAATCAAGAACTGTGCCAGTAACATTAAGATGTCACCAGTGTAGTTATGGTCACCACATAGGGTGGCCTGAGGGGGACTACCACAAGGTACCATATTTTTTCGTGTATAAGACTAGTTTCCCCCCTAAAAAAATAATGTCAAAAATTAGGGGGCATCTTATACATGGGGCCATCTTTCTTAAATCTGAGTCCCCCAAAATAGGGGATGTCTTATACATGGGGGCATCTTATAGACGAAAAAATACGGTAAGTTCACATACAGGGATGAGATGGGCACTGACTCATTGTAGCAAATCCACTAACAAAGAGCTACAAAGCCTAGGACAGGCATGTCCAAAGTCCATTCCGGGGGCCTAATCCAGTCCGCCGGTCGATTTAATCTGGGCCCCGTGGCAGTATATGTCCTGGAGTAAAATCTTAAAAAAAGTTCAGCAACTTCAATCCTAAAAGAAGCTCAACAACTTTGCAGTTAAATTCTATAAAAAAGCTCAACAACTTTGGGGTAAAATTGTAAACAACTTCAGTCAGCCCTCACACATGTTAGCTTCATCAGATCTAGCCCTCTTTGAAAAAAGTTTGGGCACCCCTGCCCTAGGAAGTATATGAACAGCATTGAGAGTACAAGAAAGAGGTTAGCTTTCATATTGGTCTTGTTCCCACAAACGGTTTGTTTTAAAGAGGTACAAAACAAGTTTTATATTTGAGATCCGTTTGTTGTTCTCGGATATCTGTGGGTTGGTGGTTTTAATGGTCACTGTAAAACTAGTTTTATTGTATTAATTTTTTATGTTGGGTTTTTATGCTGCTGTGGGAGCCCTTTGCAGGTTGAGCGTCGCAGGGTAAAAATAAATATCTGCAAGCACAGAGGGAGAAGAGAGAATGAATTTGCAAAATTAGATGACCTTTTTTTATCCTTCCCTCATAATACTAGAACTCAGGGTCACCCGATGCATAAGCAATTTATGAAATTCACTGTCTGTGATGATGGTCAGAGGATTTAAAATGGAATTAGACAAATTTATGGGTAAGCCTGTCAGAAGGCAATACCCAGGATGGTACTGAGACTCAGGTTGCTGAGCGTGACGAACAGCACTGGAGAGCTGCTGTATTCTTATGGCTTCTCAGAAACTTCTGGCTCGCCATTGAGGCAAACAGCACGTTGGACTAGATTGCCTTTTCATTTCATCAACCAGGATTTCTTTGCTGCTTTTTAAATGAGTTCTATATAAAAAGATAGAAGGCAATTGAACAACACAAATTGTAACATTATAAATTAGGGGTAGTTAGGGATTGACAAATCTGTCAATTTCACTTTCTCTCAGGTTCTCTTCCTCCCCCTCCCCCCCCAAAGAAACTTCAGCTTGGTTGTCCACGTTTTCTCACCAGTTAATTTTTAAAAAAACGGACTTCAGGAAAATTCATCATCATTTTAGTGTGCACTTCTCTTACTAGACACAGTCTATGCCCTATTAGGCACAATTTTGCAAGCAAATTCCATTGATTTTATGCAGTTTTCACACTATTTCCTCTAACATATGCATTTATTTGCAAACATCCTTATAATAAACATATTTCTGTATACATTATTTGGTTGAAGATTTGCACCAAAAAATTTGCAGAAGTGTGAATTTTTCAGGGTAGCTGCAGATTGTGTCTTATCTAGTTTGCATTTTGTCCTGGCAAATTTAAATTCTCTGATTCCCTGATTTAAATTGTCTTCCTCTCTGGTTATTTTGGTGGAATGTGATTTCCTCAGCTTCCAGTCTCCCACATTCCATATGTGCATCCCAAGCCACTTACAATGTTATCTTTATGGTCCTAGTTACAGGAACTGGTCCCTGATCTCCTGTAAAAAGAGGTAGCAGGTGTTCAATCAAAATTGTCAATGTATTTGCACTGGATCTCATATATTTTAAAAGCAAGTAATTACAATAATCCACATATACTTTGAAGCTATGAATAATTCATTTCCTGAACATCAATAAAATAATTATTGCATATTATCATTCTTAGCTTTGTACTTCAATCTCACTCACATCATGTCACTGCCGATGCAATGTGCCCTTTTATTTTTCATATTAATAAATATTACTAAGAGAATGAGGGAAAGAGGAATAAGGTTTACCTTTAGCCATCATTTCTAGTAGATTGGCAAGAACTCGAAAGTGTTCTTGCTCACTGTACTCTTCAGTATCTCACACATTCCAAAGCACACATACCTTTGACGAAGGCCACTTCTGTGCCATAAACCAAAAACACTATTATACTGCGTTAACAGTCATTACTTCTGCCAAAGAATCCTGGAAACTGTAGTTTAAGGGTGCTGCGAGTTGTTAGGAGATCCCCGTTTCTCTCCTGGAGCTACAGCTCCCAGAGTTCCCTGTGAAGAAAGATTGACTGCTAAAACACTGTCAGAAATGTAGCTCTGACAGACAAGATATAGTAACTTATATCATCATAGGGTGTGTGTGAAGTGAGGGCTGCAGAATAGAAGAAGAAGTGGGGTCCGGTGTACAAGGAGAGTTGAGGAAAGGGAAAAGGTTGCAGGAAAAATGGGTGAAGGTCCAAATGAGGGGTGCAAAGGGGGTTGCAAATAGGAGGGAGTAGTGTCTGAAAGGGTCTGAAGATAGGAGGGGGGTGGCTTCATAGCTCAGCAGAAAAAGTGTGGTTAGTATAGGCAGTGTGTGGGAGGAGGAAGCTGCAGGAGATTACCATGGGGGTGGTTTGTGTGCAAGCATGGTGCAAAAAAGGAGGACGAAGAGGAGGCTTGGGCACGGGGGTGAAGGTGCAAAAGCAGACGTTCAGAACAGAAGAGTGAAGTGGCTTCAGAAATGGGTTTGGAAAAGTGAAAAGTGAGCATGGCATGGGAAGGGGAAACTCTAGAGCAGCGGTTCTCAACCTGTGGGTCCCCAGATGTTGTTGGACTACAACTCCCATCATCCCTGAGCTCTGGCCTTGCTAGCTAGGGGTGATGGGAGTTGTAGTTCAACAACATCTGGGGAACCACAGGTTGAGAAAGGCTGCTCTAGAGGGGTTAATGCAGGTATATAGTGTGGGTATATAGCAATAGATACACATCCTGAAGTACTGTCTGTTGCCCAGGAATTTCTAGACACCATTAAATACTGACATTATTAAATGGGTAGTGTAAAATGGTAGTTTTAGGGATTCAGGGAACACCTGACCTGGATCAGCCCCTGAATCAATTTGAAGCTGGGGTTAATGTTTAATTAGTGCTTTTAAAGTGCAATATGGTCAGCATGTAGGAAACATGCTGGCTAAGAAGACCCCGGCAGCCAACACAACTGAACCAGTTGTGCCAGGCCTGCTTAGCCGCCCTATTCTGCCCCCCCCCATATTGCCCACTATGAGTCCACAGCTATCCCTGCCACTGCCATCACTACCTCCTTCTATTCCATGGCTACTACCTAGCTGGCTAACTGACCAATCAAGAAACCAACTGACCTCCATCACTGGTCACAGTAGCCAGTTATTTTCTCTCCCCCCCCCCACTGCAGTCCTAGGTTTAGGTCTCCTCTTTCTGCCTTGGGACTTCTTGGCCATTGGCCACTCACATTTTAATCCTGCTGGTGTCTCCTTCCCCAGCACATTCCCTGTGGGTAGAACTATGGTTCCCATGATTCTTTGAGAGAAGGGATGTCCTTTAAATGTGTGCTGAATGTGCATGAAAGGTATTGCATTGATGTGACCTTTGTCTCTAAACTGCAGGAATTGACACTAGCAACATTTTAAAAATGTATCTCCAAAGGGAATGGAAACTGCATAAAATAGGGAGAACTGATTTACCTGACTCAGATATGAGGGAAAAGGGCTGTCCCAGCTAAATAGGCACAGTTGAAGCATATGAAATACTTGTGCTTTGACACAGCCCATAGGCAGCCAATTGAAGACATGGACCATGACCTAACATCATGATGAGTAAATCTGGCAGATCTCAGATAATCTCATTTCTGTTCTGAAGACTGGAATAATGTATTTCTTTGAAAGCCATGTGAAGGCTCATCTGTTTAATTTGTTTTGGGGCTTAGTCACAGAAATGCTGAGAACATGGTTCAGTGGTAATTGAAATCACTGATAGTACAGGCACACAGTGGACACAGGATCAAGCTCTTAATTAAAAAATACACTAATCATACACAGTTCTAAATCCTGTTCTTGGGTGTACTTACTCCATTCTAAGTGAAACTAATCAGAGCTGTGCACTGACTTTCACAGATGGAACAGACTATATTTCCAGCAGCATAACTCTCCCATTTGGTATCTGCATGCACACAAAAGCTCATACCAATAACAAACTTAGCTGGTCTCTAAGGTGCTACTGGAAGGATTTTATTTTTTTCCCTCCCATTTTAAATCAAAGAACCAGAATTTGTAGAGTTGGGAGGGATCCCATAGGCCTTCTAGTCTTGCTTCCTGCAATACAGAAACATCAACTAAAGCATCCATGACAGATTGCCATCCAACCTCTGCTTAGAAACCTCCAAGGAAGGAGAGTCCACCACCACCTTCCAGGGAGGAGGCGCTGTTTTACTGTTGAACAGCTCTTACCTTCTTCCTGATGTTTAGTCAGAATCTCCTTTCTTGTAATTTGAAGTTATTGGCTCAAGTCCTACCCTCCAGAGCAGGAGAAAACAAGCTTGCTCCATCTTTCACGTGACAGCCCTTTAGATATTTGATGGTGGCTGTCATATCTCCTATCACTCTCCTCTTTTCCATCTCATCTGGTGCTGCTCAACCAGATGGCCAGGGCCAGGGCAGGGCCATTGCTCAGTGGTAGAGCATTTGCTTTGTATACAGAAGGTTCCAGGTTCAGCCCCAACATCTTCAGGTAGGGCTGAGACAGACCTGTCTGAAATTTTGGCGAGCCAGTGCCAATCAACTTAGGCAACTCTGAGGTAGATGGATCAGTGTTCTGACTTAGAACAAGGTTCCTATATTTCAGTGTCCATGGGAAGTACCCATTGCCATCACTACATTGAAATGTTCTTTGGGACAGGAGGCCATCTCTTTCACCTAGGTAAATTTGCAGTGTTCCACATTATGTTGATTTCCACACATCAAAGTCAATAATCTCCAGGGATGATATTATTAATATTTCAATTTATTAGTGTTGATGATAACCTTGAAGTCATGCACAGTTTAGGTGGGACCAATGTGCCTTAAGGATAGCATCTTTCCACATAAACCTACCTTGAAATCACCTTGAAAAGACCCTCTTCAAACCTCATTACCATTTGAGAGAAGGTGGGTGGGTGGCACAACACGGAGTCTTTATGGCATACTGCCCCATTTTTAATCCCCTTCACAGATAGCAAAGTTAATCAGAGGTGAGCATATCTTTCTGATGATAGATGGAGACCTTTCTATTTGCCCATGTCTTTTAGATTTGGTACTATCATTTTATCACACTGGTATGGGGACTGACATGGTGTTTTCTTCATTTGTACTTTTTAGGATGGAAGCGTGTTCTATAAATACTTGTAAATAAAATAAAATACAATAATGACCTGTGGTGCAGCTAAGTATAACCCTATCTTTGGAGGCAGTGTTTGCACATAGTGTGTGTCTTGGGAGACATTCAAAAGGGTTGATCACAGTACCCAAGTGTATATACTTAGTGGAAAGCTTTGACATGCAACTGTCTGTGCTTGCGTGTGATCTGAATGGAATTCAAAGCCAGTTCAAATCAGCCTTTCCCAACACAATGCCCTCAAGATGTTTTGGGTTTCAACTCATAATATCTCTGACCACTGGCTATGCCGGCTGAGACAGATGGGTGTTGTGGTCCAGCAACATCCAGGAGATACCAGGTTGAGGAATGGAATTTTAAAGTGTGCTGTAGTGTAGGACCTTAGGGAGTTACTGTGGAGAGCAATAAAGACATTTTGAAAAATTTTCTCTGGTGAAAACACGAGAACTTTGGGGAATATTGTCTCTAGCAGTGGCAATTATTTTGTGTGGCTCAGAGTACATTTTGTGCTTTTCACCTAGAGATCAAGGATTTTAAAAAATAAGGTTTTCCCATTTCAACTTTGGATATAAGCACATGGTCTTGAAGAACTGGGGTTTCAAAGTAGAGCCAACCTGCTGGAAGCGCCAGCACTGTAAACTAAAGTCTCTCTTCAGACAAACTGAAGAAATATCTTGTTAGAGGTAAGGCATATTGTAATGTTAAGTATTGTACTGCAGGAATATTCAAAATACAGTAAAAGGAAATGTTAGAAGGTCCCCATACCAAACTATTTCACATTTTCTTCCTTTTCCATGCTTACAACTGGATCTAGAGGCAACCATTTTCAGAGAATTCCCATTTCAAGCAAACAATTAAGTTGTAACTGCAAGAAAGTGAATCCCTTTGAAAGAAGGAGTTAGCTGTACTGAAGGAAAACCAAAAACTCCATTACATTAGAGTTGGGGAACTCTTTTCAAAACAAGAGCCACATTTCCTTCTGTGTAACCTTCTGAGGGCCACATGGCAGTGGTGGGTGGAGCCAGAGGCAAAAGTGGGGGCAGCAATGAATGCAAATTATACCTCTGTGTAGTAGGCTACTTTCTGCACACACTCACTCAGCCACCCTTCTTTACCCCCAATTCAGACAAGCAAAAGACATTTTCGGAGGTGAAGAACACATGGGCATAGCTGGGAGGGGCAGCTGCTCCCCCATCAATAAAAATAATAAAAATACATAGCAAACTGAGGTTCTGCCCCCCTAACAAAAGGCTTGCCCCCCCCAAAAAAAATTCTGGCTATGCCCATGCTTATAGCCAATGTGGAACATTATGAGGACCAGATTGGAATCAACTGCTGGGCCTTTGATTCGCCACCACTGCTTTACAGTGGCTGCATACACAGGACCGTTTATTCCATTTTCATGACATTCCCCTAACTATTAATTTCCACATTATATATGAGCTTTCACATAATATAGTAGAATATAGTATTTCAGAGCTTTCTGAAATATAGTAGAATATAGTGCAAGTTTAGCACATTTCCATATTATTTGTGAATGGATTTTTTTCTGGAAACAAAAGCACAGAAATAGATAATAATTTATAATATTATTTCTACCCCGCCCATCTGGAGAGAGATGGGGCACTTGTCACCTAGCATATGCTGTGAAGGACATCTCTGGGGCAGAGGTAAACTCTTTAGGGCAGAGGGAAAATTAAGAACAGATCAAGACTGTACTAGAAAATCATGTTTACAACAGAAGAATAAATGCTTGGGCAAACAGAAACATCTTCTGATAGTACTTGAAAGCCATCAAAGAGGGCACTAGACAGAGGAAGGAAATTTCACATGCAATGCAATGTCCAATGTAGAGTTAGAAGCTGCAATACTAACTTCACACCATGCACAGTGATGAAACTAAAGTCCTACTGAGAGCAGATCAGTAGCAGCTCCCTCCTCTGGGAAGCTAGTTTATGGAAAGAAAAAAATGGTATTGGGTGCCTTAAGAGGGGATTATTTACAGTTCCAAATTAAACCCTGTGAAGGCCCCTAGGCCTAGGGGGGCTGGCAAATTATCTCCTAATATGTTTTTGACTTTACCAACCAACAATTTTAGTAAACCAATTTCAAGATCAAATCAATATCTGTTGTTGTGTGGCCCCTAAAAGGCATGGTGCCCATAGGCCAGTGCTTACTCTGCCTATTTGGTAATCCGGCACTGATTCTTTAGCAGTATATTCTGAAATATAGGTGCAAGTTACCTTTAAAACTGAGTGGTTTAAAGTACTCTGTGTTATGTTACCAAACACATATATTTTTATGAAGTCGTTTGGACAAATTAAACACAGGGTTATCTACTCAGGCAAGGAAAAGGGAGTAAAGGAGATAAGACCCTTGGATGAAACAATATCTTCAGGCTACAATTATCCATATCGGCTGCACGCTTATGTTCCTATGTTGTTCAGATAAGAGAGTATTTCCCAACACTTTTAATGCATCACCTTCAAAATTACCTTGATTAAGATTTACTACAAATTTATGGCCACAATCCAATGCCAATTCAAACATACTGAATTCAAGTGTGTGTCGGATAGTGGCTGAAACAAAAACATGTATGTGATTTTTATAAATGCTTTGCCCAGAAAAGGCATATAAATATTTTTTTTAAGAGAGAGAGAGAGAGAGAGAGAGAGAGAGAGAGAGAGAGAGAGAGAGAGAACTACCGTAGTTAGTATCTGGGTCTTAGGAAGGAGCCGTAGATGTATAACTGATACTAATTTTTATTTAATATTTTCACACGTCACAGAAGTAGTTTAAGGCTTACATGTAAATCAGAAGGATTGTCAAGAGGGTTTGCTTACGTGTGTGTGTGTGTGTGTGTGTGTGTATTAGGAGTGATATTCTATGTAAGTCCCCATAAAATGCTAAACATTCTAAATAGGTAAGTGAAATAGTGCCTCAGAGAAATATTACTAGCCTTATCAAAATTCATTTGATATTCTTTAATTTCACTTTAAGCAGACTGTGCGACAGCTAGGACTGCTTAAGGATTTCAGTTTTTCTGCATTTGGATATGAACCAATCTGATCAAAACTAATACAGTCAAACCTTGGTTCCCAAACGGCTCTGTTTTGGAACATTTCAGCTCCCAAATGCTGAAAACCCAGAAGTAAAGGCTCCAGTTTTCGAACTTTTTCAGAAGCCGACTGTCCAGCACAGCTTCCGCTTGAGTGCAGGAAGCTCTTGCAACCAATTGGAAGCTGTGCCTTGGTTGTTGAATGTTTCAGAAGCTGAACGGGCTTCTGGAATGGATTACGTTCAACAACCAAGGTTTGAATGTATGTGGTTCACAATATAGTTATCCATTAACTTTTGCAATTTCCAAATGATAGGACTCTAGAAAGTTGCTTTATATTTAGTCAGACCACTGATCTACTGTATCTATCGCGTACTGTTTACACTGTCTAAAAGCAGACAGGAACATTCCAAGCAACACCTTCAGATGAAAGGAGCTGGGTAGCATGTCAAGGTTTTAAGATCAGAAATTGGCCTGGGTTTAAAACAGGAATGCTGAACCCACTACACTTTTTCCTCTGGTCCATCAGCCTCCAGTCCAATTTAATGGCATTGGCATTGACTGTGAAAGTGCTAAACAAAGCATCTATTGTCTATCCTGATAGCCACCATTGCTAACAACTGCCATGCACCTCTGATGACGGACATTATGGTGGGCAGGTTGAGTTGTCAAGGTCCGGGGGTTATGCAAACTTGCTGGTCCTTTGTAAATTTTAAATTGCGCTCCAGTAAAATCAAATTTGTAATTGTTAAGTAAAGGTCAGTTTTTGATTTCTATTTAAAACAAATTGGTAAAAGAATTTCAAAACTCTTGTCATTCCATTCAGCCGCAGCTGCACACAGAAACTCAAACCCCAAGTGACACCATCTGCTTCTTTTTCCTTCTCATGACTAATGATCAAAGGATCAAGTATCTTATAGTTGGACAAGTTTTGTTTTGTTTTCATTGGCACAACTTACTGGGAAACTTCCTGCAAACGATCAAAGAGGAATTATCTTTTCTCTGTTGTGCAATTTTTCTATTTATAGGGGTATATTTTTCAAAAGTCTGATCTGCACCTAAGTAGTCCTACAGTCCATTCCTACCCCATCATTCTGGTTGGATCTACACATGTAGCTGAATGAGGTGGAAGAAAACAGGATAGGGATAGCACAGTTGGTTAGAGTATGGTACTGATAATGCTAAGGTTTCAGGTTTGAACCCTTTATGTGGCAACTGCATATTTCTGCATTGCACAGAGTTGGGCTAGATGATCCTCAGGGTCCCTTCCAACTCTACAGTTCTATGATACTATGAGTTGATGCTGGGCTCCTCTTTCCATGCTAAGACACTTTATGGGGAGTGAATATGGAGGTATCAAGAACATAATTGGGGCCTTGTGACAGCAGTCATGAAATTAAAAGATGCCTGCTTCTTGGGGAAAAAGTGATGACAAACATAGACAGCATCTTAAAAAGCAGAGACATCAAATTGCTGACAAATGTCCAAATAGTTAAAGCTATGGTTTTCCCAGTAGTGATATATGGAAGTGAGAGCTGGACCATAATGAAGCTGAAGCTCCAATACTTTGGCCACCTCATGAGAAGAGAAGACTCCATGGAAAAGACCCTGATGTTGGGAAAGAGTGAGGGCACAAGGAGAAGGGGACGACAGAGGATGAGATGGTTGGACAGTGTTCTTGAAGCTACCAACATGAGTTTCACCAAACTGTGGGAGGCAGGAGTGCCTGGCGAGCTCTGGTACATGGGGTCATGAAGAGTCGGAAACGACTAAACAACAACAACGTTAGACCAATGTTGGACCCATGGAGTATAATGGGGTTGACTCCCAGTGTACACATTTATAACCATAGTATAGGTTTTATCATCAGGTTCCCAGTTGGAAAATCTTTAGGGAGATTCCCAATTGTTTTAATGTACAATCTTAAATGTTCACTAAACGATGGGAGCACATACTTCAGCCGTATGAGCCTGAGATCTACTTTGTCCTTTTTAGAACCCCATGAGAAACCAACTACAGCCTGGTGTGAAAAGACATCCGTTCTTTGTTTTCACAAGCTGGAAGTGAAAAAAAACTCCGGCCAATTAACTGCAAATCTCCCAGATATTTACCAATAGATTCTACAGAATTCAAAATTTAATATTATAAAATACAATATTTGAGAATAAAAAGCAGTACAATTCTAACTAAAAATTACCATGAATAGTTAACATAATGGATGTGTGCTGTCTCTCCCTAGAATAAAATAGTGAAAACTGATTTGCATACACTTTCAAACAAAATCAGTCCTTTTGTTGTGATAAAACTGGAAGTAAATCTGCCACATCAGAAATGTTCATGTTGCTCACAATTATTATTATTGTTGTTTTGTGTTTTTATTATTTGAAGGACTGGTAGTATGTAGTTTTCTTTTCTGAAGTTCTCTTTAGCTACCTAATTACAGTCTTCTGTATTAGTGCTGTCACTGAATGGTTTCACAGTGTGGAGCCACATCAGTTCTTTTCTTGATTTTAGCAACTTCAATTATTGCTAATAAAAGCAGATCTTGTTCATGGACTATAGACTGTGGGAGGCACACAATTAAAACCTCCAGGGATTCTGCTTTAATTCAAAATGGAGTCCTATGGCATCCAGAAATCTCAGGACTCAACAAAAGACTGAATAGAAAATGTCAACTACTGGGCCAAGATCAAATTTGACAGTGTTAATGTCTCCCACAGAGGGGGCATTCAGACTATCTGAGGGCTACTTTTTTAAATTATTTCACAGTCAAATTACTGTGAGATGGAGCGCCAGAATACAACAATTCAACAATTCCCATTGTATTTTAGCTTAGTATGCAAAAAGTACAAAGGCACAGATAGAACACGGCTTTCTAAGATGTGTGCACTAAAAAACACACCATATAGATAAGGATTATTTGAGATCATCATGATACAAAACAAGTACTACATTTCTGGAACACTGGTAGAGAATAAATTGACAATGCAATTGAGAGTATTCTTTCTTCTTCTCCCTTTTTACCAGGTACTATATAAGGGCTGGTCCTTGCCAAGGGCTTCTGGAGGGATAAATCTGTTTGTTTGATGGAAGAAGCTATGCTGGGTCTCCTGACTACAGTTGAGAATGTTATTTCTTCTACTCTCACCTCCCCAGGTGCTGACTCTTATCTTCTAGCTCTCAACTGGGGGGGAGCAGTTGGAGCATAAGATGAAGAGGACACCAATTGAGTGTCAATCCAGGCAAGATGTGTAGGGAGACAGAAAGAGGAAGAACCAAATGGCTCTAATAAGGCAGCATGCATCCATCTGGAGTCATGAGAGGCAATTTGTTGGGAGTTTTGATGGAAATTTACTTATTTTTTCTAGACTTTATTGGCTATGGTTAGGTTGTCATCATCATCATCAACAACCTTTATTACGGTCCAGAGACCCAACAAATCGGTTAGATTGTTTGTTAGCCTTTGGTTTTGTTTGTGATCTTATTTTTGATATTTCTGATATATTTTATATATCAGTTTATATATTGTGCTTTTTTATTGATATTAATGTTGCTTATATTATACATATACTATCTCCCTCCCCCCCCCCTCTTAATTGTGCTCTGTGTTTTGGAATTATATGGTTGTTGTTTTTTTAAGAAAAATGAAAAACACTTTGGGGTCATTTGCGGCCAAAAGCGGTATATAAACACTTTAAAAAAACAAAAACCATCCCCATCATTTCTTGTTCCTCTGTGGCTCAGAAATACTCACAGACCTCTGCCAACCCATGAAAACTAGAGTTGCTACTTCAGCAGAAACTCAAGGGAAACGTGGTGGTCCCTATTCAGTTGAATCATTTGTAGGAATTCTAAGGAAAGATGAGAGTTTTGAGAAGTGATACCTTTCAGGGTAGGCTTCACATGTATCCAAGAGCCCAATTATGGGTTGCACACGTGCATTGTTATTTCTTTATTTCTTATTACATTTATAGCCCAAATTTCCTCTAAGAAGCTCAAGACCCATCTATTGCTCCTCCCACTGCTAACCACTCGAATATGTGCCCCAGACAGTTGTCCACAAGGGAATATGGCACTCTGATAAAAAAAAGGTTCCCTTACTCCTAATGTCAATAATTTCCTTTGAACATTTGAAACATCTTCCTACAGCAGGTGTGGGGAACTGCTTCCCCTGGCAATGGGTCATACTTGCAAGGCGTGATGGCAGCTGTTGTTCAGCAATATCTGGAGGGCCGAGTGTTCCCCACTCTTACCCTACTAGAGCTTCCTATTCAACGCACAAAACTCAGAAACAGAACCAACAGAGATGTGGGCATCGGTGTGGGGCTAGGAAGTGCACCTCTGCTTCTCTCTCAACTGTTTTCACAAGGGGAAGAACCGCAGGTGAGTGGTAGAGCTCAGACTTTGCAAGCACAATGTTCAGTTCCATGTATGTCCAGGTAAGGCCTCGAAAGTCTCTTGCCTGCAAACTTGGAAAGCCACAACTAGTTTTATCTTGATACAGATGAGCTAGATGAACCAACAGTCTGACTAGATAGCAGGCCAGATGCCTGCTAGATGCAAGGGTATGTACATGGTAGGTGCTGGCAGTGGTCTGGCTTTGGGTGTAGTAGAGGCCACTGTCCTGTCACCAGCATTGGGGTAAGCTTCAACTGCCAATACAGCTGGATTCTGTACATGAAATGGAACTGACATTTTGTCCTTTGCTTCATGAAGCATAACATCTTCTGCTGATCTTAGCCAGATGCCAGCTTAGAAAGAAGACTTTATGAGCATTGGTGCTCAAATTTGTTTTCCCCTCCCCCAATCCTTTTACTCCAATTTTTCTCTATTGCACCACGTCTATTGAATTCTAAGTCTGTTTCCCCCCACTATAGCACTTCTAAAACTTCAAATGCTTAACAAAGTATGGGAGGTTCTATATTAGTGGCCAAAGACTCCTTTCTCACGTTGTGTTTTGATGTGTTAAATAGTAAGTTTGAGATAAAGCTGATTAGTTCTTAGCAGAATGGAAATGCCATTTAACTAATGCAGTGAAATGTGATGAATTTACTACACCAGAACACAGACAAAACTAAATTGCATGTTCATGTCTGTGGATGGGGACATCCCCTTATTTCATTTCTGTTTATTATCATCACTACAGAATCTACATGAAAAAAATATTAGCTCCCCCATCCTTCATGTTCCTCTCTATGGCTGTTTGAGTCCCCACAGAACTGACACAACATGTGATAGAGTTTACAAATAGAAGTACGAGACAGAATCTCCCCAAAGTTATACCCCATTGACCTCCATTCTCTTCAAAGGATTTAAATCCAGCCTGGGGCTTTTAAAGACATGAATTCTTACTTGTAAATCAGAAAGCCTTATGAAAGCTTAACAAGATTATAAAAAGAAAGTGAACAACAAAAGGATTCTCCCCACCATCACACACACCAGTTGACTGTGTCCCTGAATATGTGTGTGTGTGTGTGTGTGTGTGTGTGTGTGTGTTTTGGGTATATGGGGTGTTAGGGGAGGGGTAGTACCTCTGGTGGGGGACACACACATTGTACTCCTTCTGGGGTAGTCTGTCCACTTTTTGTTCCTATCCTGCACTCAGCTCCTAGAAGCTGCCAGCATGCAACAACGGCCACACCCCAGGAATTGGTTACAAGTGGCTGGCTAAACCAGGTGAAGGTAGCCATTGGGTATCAAACCTTCCATGAGTTAGGGACTTCCCCTGCATGTGAAGACAGGCTTTGGCAGATTGGGCAGATGAGGCCAATAGTGGGTCCAACAGTCCAGAAGGTGGTTTCTGCATGTGATGTAGAGGAAAGTAAAGGGCAGGTAGGCTTGTCAACCTGCAAAGGTAGCCCATCTAGGAGAAGGAAAACTTTGATCCTAAACTCTCTGCTGCCTTTTGAGATATCTTCGGGAGAAGATAAAGCTAAATAGTAAACCCTACACAAATCTGGACTAGAGTCCCAACACTATCTTCAATGACTTTTTTGTTCCACACACCCAGCATAATAGCTGGCACAATGGGCAGATATTTCTACTACGTCTTTTGCCCAAAAATGGAGATATTTTAAAATAAATTTGTTTTCTCACAAGGGCACCTCAATTACAGAAAGAGTGATAGACTTTACAACTTTTTGAGCCTCACGAGGTATGTGGGAGTGGGATGCATAACATGTTGCATATCCAAATGAGACTAATAGGAAAATTTCTCCAAGCACAAGTGTAGAACATATGGCACAGCTCATCTGCAAAAGAGATATGGAACTGGGTTGAGAGAATCACTCCAAGCCTATGCTTACAACAAGCCACCACATTATGAATCAGGGTGTTAAAACAGAGGAATCTTAAGAGAAACCTAAGATAAATTTCAAAATAATGTACACTAATAAGTACATTTTAAGGTATACACACATTTTACATTCTGTCCTTCATCGTAAATGCTTCCAGGGCAGAACACAGCAGTATAACAATAAAACATGATCAAAACTTGTCCCATATATCCAACACATCTGTTTTTCATATCTTCTGCAAATATTCAAAAGCCAATTCAAAGGCCTGGAGAAAGAGAACCATCTTCAGCTGCTGCCAAAAAATAGAGTGTAGGTGCAAAGACCATAAACTTCAGGATGCCAATGCGAAAAACAGGGGTGCGCATCTTCCAGGGCTGAAGTCCCAGATGAGTCACATGACAAACATGAGATCACAGCCCTGAAAGGTGTGTGATTTTCAGGGCTGTGCTCTCGTGTGTTTTGGGGTGCTGCAGAAGATTGCAACCCAAAAAACAGCTTTTGGGGAGTGAGATTGTGGTGCAAAATTGTGGTGCCCAAAAATGTGCATTTTTGAGCTCTGTGCTCTTGCATGAAAAAAATGGATGCCCCATTTTCAGGACAGTTGAGGTGTATGCAAAACTTTATGGGGGAGGATTCTCCATTGCTGAGGTGCCATTGATCAGAGGGCCATCTTAGGCCCCATCTGCACTATACACTTAAAGAAGTATCATATAATTCTAACAGTCATGGCTTCTCCCACAGGTTCCTGGGAACTCTAGTTTGCTAAGAGTGATGAGAGTTGTTAGAAGATCCCTGCATCCCCCACAGAGCTACAATTCCCAGAACTCCCTGGGAGGAGGGTATGACTGTCAGATCACTTTGAGAACTGTAGCTTTGCAAGGGAAACAGAGCTCTTGTAACATCTCTCAACACTCTTAACAGACTACAATTCCCTGACAACATCAGTCCATGGTATGCTTAAGGTTGTCTATGGACCAGAGCTAAAATGTCGAACTGGTTTACATGCTTGGACATCACTGGATTCTCTGCACTTGGTGATAGTATGGATTGTTTCAAACTGAAACACACTGTAAGTAGTGTGAAGGTTCTTTTGTTAGAACTGAGATGCCTCATTAACACATGCAAGTCATCGCTTGATATTGCCATCATCAGGGGATGAATATGTATGTGTGAATCAGCCTATGAGTGGGGAATTAATTCTTGCTCCCCTTATTCAAGACCACTACTGTAGCCACTACTCAAACACTTGCATACCCTACTTTCTGGGGGTGAGGGGCGGGGAGAGAATATAATACAAATGAGATCTCTCACAGAAGGGCTGTTTAATTAAGAATAACTGGCTAAGCTTTGGTAGCATTAATTATCTCAAGGTTTTTGCAGCTTGATTACTTTCTGATGGGAAAGAGCTTCTCAGCCAGACCTATTCAAATCAAGATTCTTTTGTTTTGCTTTAGAGAGCCAAGAAAGATTTCCCGGGGGAGTATACACAGAAGCCTCTGAGAAAGCAAAGCAGAGATGCTCAGAGTAAGAGTGACAGCTGGAGACTGAGGTTTTGCAGCATGAAAAATACTTGATTTTTCTAAAGTGAGTAACTCTGCTGCTATAAGACAAAGGGAGCATGTTTCTAAAGTGGGGGGCATATATTTGGTTTTAAAGGAAATGGAGCATTTGCTATTAAATTGTGAAATAAAATGGTTACTTCTAATAGGAAATGGTTGACAACACTGCTGTCATTTCTAAGGAAATTGGTGTCATGATTGGGCAAGATCCAGCAACGCTCTTAAAAAGATAACGATAAAGGGACCCCTGACAGTTAAGTCCAGTCGGAGATGATTCTGGGGCTGTGGCACTCTTCTCACTTTACAGGCCAAGGGAGCCGGCGTTTGTCCACAGACAGTAAATTGTAGGAGCTCCATGTCCCTTCATGTCCCAGACCACTGCGTTCATCTACAGAAGTTCTCCTCATTGTCCTTCATTTATCACTTATTTGTTTAGTATCTATACAAGCTAAGCTTTTGACCATAATTGCACCAATACTTTTCCTATTGAAAATCAGACAAGCACCTACAATTCTGATATTTTGCCACCTGCTGGAAATGTTTCTGTTCCACCGAACATTTTTAATTTTTAATTTATTTTATTGTATTCAGATTTTGCCAAGTTTTATAATTTTATATTTTAATTTATTTATTGTACATTTCCATTATGTGTGTGCATGTGTTTACCATCAACTGCTTTCTAACATGCTCTGACACAATAATCTCACCTATTATAAAAAACAAAAACTATTGTCCATGGAAGGACAGAAAGTGAATGGCTATCTTTTTTAAAAAAAGCAAAACCATGAAGCAGAAATATTTCTTTCTAGAATAATTAAACAAACTTATTACTAATAACTCACAGATACAGAAACATCAATGGAAGTGGTAGAGCCTTCCAGTGCTGTGATGGACAGAGTACCAGGCTGTTAGTATTCTCAACTCTGAAGCATCAGATAGACAAACACAAATACAAGCTTGCTAGACTAATACCTATGAGAAATAGCCATTGGGCTATTCAAGGTCTTCTCGCTAACATATAAAACTCGGAACAATATGGAACCAGGTTACCCAAAGGACTCTGTGTAGACTTGTAACATCAACTATGTCATCTGGGGGGGGGGGATTGCTCATGGCAGAATATTGCAGACTGGTGGCCTCAAAATGAGCATTTTCCTCTATTGCTCCTACATTCTGAAATTCTCTTCCCTGTGCCATATGTGAAACATCATCCCACAGTTGCTGCCAGTGGACTTTGACAGACACTTCCATGAAACACTGGAGAGATGCTACCAGTCAGTATAGACCGGGGTGCAGAATGTGGACCCCTCCAGATGTTGCTGGACAACAACTCCATCATCCCTGACCATTGGCCAAGCTGGCTGGGGTTGATGGAAACTGGAGTCCGACTACAAACCTAGAGGTTCCTCATCCCTCATGAAGTTATGGCTGAGCTATATGGAACAAACATCTCACTCAATATAAAGCAGCTTCCTCTGTCCACCTGAGCAAATGTAAACATCAAATCATGCTGTTCTGGTAATGCAATTGCTGACATCCGTTTAAGTGGAAACGTGCTGGTTTTGACCTTTAAAAGTCTTGGACCTATACATATTCAGAGAGTGCTTCTATCTATATTAAACCCCACCTTCCCATCTTACCACCCTGCTTAGGAAGATAATACAATCAATCCCTGCTGAGAATTCTGACAGTATTTGAAATCTTCGTCTTAAACCTTCTAGAGAGCTTGGGGAAGGGAAGGGGGAATTCAGAAACAGTTCTCCAGGTAGATTGCGATCACATCCTCTTGCACTGCCTTAAGCATTGCACACTGACTGAGCTACTGGAGCTCTTTAGCTCTGATGGTAAAGGAGGCAAAATAATCCATGGGAAGAAGCAGAACCTCAGGAAAAGAAGTGTTATAAAATAGCCTTCCCAATTTTGAGTCAGCCTTGGGAAAGAGGAGTGCATATGACTATTTTCTCTATTTGATATGGTATATTGTCAGGGAACTGCCATCGGAGCCCGAGGGAGAGGGAGGGCTCCAGAGGGGTTCCGGAGAGCGTCCCGGGAGGGAGAGAAGCAGCCCATCTTCTGGGGAAGGAATTCAACGTAGCACCAGTGGAGAAGGGGGGCAGATGGGGGAATCGGCGAGGTGGCTCCATGACTCCTCGCCGGAGACCAGCGGGGAGAGCACGGGTCCTCCGCTGCCCACACCCTCCTTGCGCAGAAGGCTTCCGCGCAGGGAGAGTAGGTGGCGACTAGGCGTCAAAGAGCTTCTTTGCTGGAAGAAGTTAAAGAAACGCCCACTGACGGATTCTGCCAGCGATTGAGACAGCCACGGGTGAGAGGCTGTCCAGACAGAAAGGGTTCACCCAGGTAACCTAGCCAGGTGTGGCGTCGATTTACGCACGAGCAACCCCTAGAACCATTACATATATCATGCAGGAATAGAACATTATGGGCAGAAATGGGGTGTATACATTGTTGAAATGTGTTATAGTTCAACAAGAGGCAAGATATGGATACACTTTTAACTAACACATATGTTGAAGAAGCATACAGAATATGGGTTAAATTATAATTGACCAGTGCAATGCTTTCTCACTTAGTTCAATGGAATTATGGCCTCATCCACATGATACATTTAAAGCAGTTAATGGACCACTTTAAACATACATGGCTTCCCCGAAAGAAATCTGGGAATTGTAGTTTGTTAAGGGTGCTGAGAGTTCTTAGGAGACTTGCATTCCCCTCGCAGATTTACAATACACAGAGTGGTTTAACAATCAATCCCTCTTTCCAGGGAACTCTGGGAAACAAAGCCCACCTTCAGCATAAAAAGCCCTAGAAATGCATTGAATTTTGCAATACTACTACTACTACTACTAATAATAATAAATAAATAAATAAATAAAAATTATTTACACCCCACCGATCTGGCTGGGTTTCCCCAGCCACTCTGGGTGGCTTCCAACAAAATATCAAAAATACAATAAAACATCAGACATTAAAAATTTCCCTAAACCAGGCTGCCTTCAGATGTCTTCTAAAAATCAGATGGTTGTTTATTTCCTTGACATCTGATGGGAGGGTGTTCCACAGGGCGGGGGCCACACCCGAGAAGGCCCAAGGTATGTTACCCTAGCCAATGTTAGCAGATTGGGGTAGTAAAACACATCATCATTTCTTCACAGACAAATTGTCAAATGCCTTTCTGAAGGATTGACATGTTGACAAATTCCCTTCTGAGGGATAACTCAGTTAGTAGAGCATGAAACTCTCACTGTCCTGGGTACAAGCCCCACTTGGGTGAAAATTCCTGCATTGTAGGGACCTGAACTAGATGATCCTTGTAGTCCCTTCCAACTCTACAATTCTACGATTCTATGATTCTAAGAAAGTGTCTGTAGGTTGGCAGAAACCATATAATGTTTTTGGGGCCATTTTTCTAACCAGGGACAGCTTTCCCACACAACAATGCTCCAAAATAATGTTAATACTTGTTTTGCATTGTAGTATCCCCCCCCCCATAGCTGCTTTGATTTCTTTTTCAGACTCTGGATGAAGGCTAAAAAATGTTTTGTTTATTTTTATTCTTCCCTTCTTTTGCAGGCTTTTGCATGGATTTGCTAATTCAAAATAGTTGTTTGCCTGTAAACTGTAAAATTGTATGCCCTTGACTGTATTCTAGGGGCTAATCTGATATATTAACAATAAAGATTGATTGAGTGAACAAAGAGTTTACCATTTTGTTTGTTTACATGTGTGGATGCATATGTGTGTATAGATGAATAAATATGCCTAGGGTAGATTTAACGGTTTCATAACTTTAACATTATGTTACTGATTTTTGTATGTACACATTATGCCTGTGTGTGTTTAAATGGAATTATATTCTGTTCTGTTCTGTTGGCAATAAACAAAAACAGAGGCCCTACATGAGTTTAGGGAAAACCTTACCCAGGTCCCATATGCCAGTCCCACCCCCCTTCACTATGCTGATTCTGCTCGATGTCATTTCTGCCCAGAGTCATGACAAAATTCTTGCTATCACCTAACATAATGAAGCATTTCACTAAGGGAAAGGCAACTTGTCCCACAATTGAGGTTGGGAGAGGAAAAAATCATTTCCATCATTGGATGGCTTTAAAATAAGAATTTTAAAATGCATGGATGGTAATTTGATCAGCTATCAATAGCAGCAACTACAAGGAGCTGCCAAGAATGTGCATTGCAAACAGGACAGAAACTAAAGAGTTACAGCAAAAAAGAAAAGAAAAAAGAGGGGGAGAAAAAAGATAGCTAGTTTGGATGTTTGGTCATCCAGAGCACACATGCGCAGAAAATAGAAATTAACTTGTAATCAATCTTGGTTTAAAGTAAGATTTGTTAGGGCTCAGTAGACATCCAAGTATTAAAAAAACCTAATAGATCTGACCTATGAATCACCCAGTTTTGAGTTTCAGCAACATCCTAATAATGCAGCATTGCCCCATTTAATGATACTAGCTATTCTTCCTAACAAAATTAGTGGGAAGAATCTGCCATTCTTATCTTGTGTAGTCCTTTCTCACATGTAAATCTTTCTTCTTTCTTTACAATTGAAAGAAGAATGTTTGAGGATCTGGGCTAAAATGAAATTAACTCAATGGAAAGGACTTGAATTCCCATAACTTCTTGTGGCGGAGAGTGGGGTGGGGGTGGGGACTGGACTGATTCAGCTGAATACAATTTTCTATTCCTGTTACATTTTATTAGGAGGATGAGTCACCCAGTCTATACTACATAAGAGGGTCAGTGGAAAAATGCCAAATACTATATTTTAGTTCTCTTCTTATTTGTAATCTTGTGGTTTGTATTCCCCACAACTCTCACTGGCCATTTATTGAACTATAAAGGGATTAAGAGGTGTGTGCATTGATCCTAATGGGTAAAGCTGCCCCCCCCAGTCTATATTCTATTCTATCTTGCAACCTTAATTTTTTTTATTTTATTTGTAAAGGTCAAAGCTACTAGGTCATTTTATGTGATGCTAATATGAAGAAAGGCAATCTGAAAGCAACATCTTCTTACTGGTCTGAGTCTTATTATTATTTTTTCATTAGTTCTTCGATATTATTGCACTAAATCAATTGTCACTTCTTCTCTCTCCTGTTAGAGCTATAGAGACAACAATTCTGAGATAGAGGTAATCACTATTCGTTCTTGTCTGTATCGCAATTGGTTATTCAGTTCCAGTGACAAGCCAAGCCAATTGCTTCTGTCCACATTCATTACAGGCAATTGGAGTGTGCAGGAGAAAGTGAAAGGATGTTTGCAGACAATAAGCATTGCAATGTGCTGCTAACTAAAGGCAGGTCTATGTCTGCAAAACTTTACCTGGGTACAAAAGAAGCCACTTTGATTTTTTCTGAATTGGCCCAAATTTTAAAGCACAGCTGTTAGAAAGCAACACTCGCTAGACATCTGTTAGCAAAAACATCAAAACCTCATCCTGTCCAGATCAGTGAGCACTTTTTTTAATGGGAACATGTTCTCTCCTTTAGATTACATATTGATGCAGGGCACTGTCTACTGGAATATTCTCTTCTGCAAACCCTGTTGTAATGGATGGGATTTATGTCAGGGCACTACTGTGATTTTTGATGGCTTCCATTGCTTACAGACTGAAATTCAAGCAGATGCATCTCCAACCTGTAGGTAATCAACCTTGTTGGGCCCGGAGGCACATTTGCAAACTGGAGAAACTGTTGTGGGTACCATACCACATTGCAACCAAGCAGACACCATAACCTATTCTACTGGTTCTAGTTACAGGTAGGTAGCCATGTTGTTCTGCCGTAGTCAAAACAAAATAAAAAAAATTCCTTCCAGTAGCACCTTAGAGACGAACTAAGTGTGAAGAAGTGTGCATGCAGACGAAAGCTCATACCAATAACAAACTTAGTTGTTCTCTGAGGTGTTACTGGAAGGAATTTTTATATTTTGTTCTATTCTATTGGCTACAACAGAATGCTTCTTTTAAGCCTAATGTCACTGGGGAGGGGAGAAATGGAGAAGACCCTATGGGCACCAGGGAAGGACTTTGTCAGTGCCACTGCAGCCCTTGATCTATGTCATAAAAGAGAGGTGTGAAACCTATCAGCCTTTGAAGGCCATATTTTCAAGAACCATCATGAGAACCACCAAAAGTTCCAAAGTTGCCCTTGGGAGATGGTTTCCCCACTCCACCCCACCCCAGGATGATTACCCCAGCAACAGGAAGACCCATCTGCCAGCCAGAGAAGGAACACATGCAGGGAAATTACCCTGATAGAAAGGAGCTGGGATCCACTGCCAGTTGTCCTAGATTTCAAAATAAGAGGAGGAACAATCTGGTATCTGATAGCACAAACTTGAGGCCAAACAGTAAATGGCACCTCCCATCACCTCCTCCCCCAATGCTCCCATCTCCTCGTCCTCACTGCAGCAGTGAAGTCTCACTAGTTGGAGGGGGGGGGCTTCAGTCTCCTGTGACATCCCTCCAGCTACTCTTATGCCAAACTGGAAGCACACATCCCTCTATAGCACATTCATCTCTTTGCTCTCAGTGTCCTGATTCCTTCTGCCAGTCCTGGTAGGAGGGGGAGTGTACATGTGTGTGTAGTGAAACAAAGTATTTTTGATGGTGGATTAAGACCCACCATGGCATGAAGGGTGCTGGTGGTGCTGGCATCCTCCTGCATTCCCAGTAGGGACAGGGGGGCATTAACACCCCCATAGATCTTACTTCTGCTTTAGATTTCCAGAAGAGCCCCAAAGTCCAGCACAGAATTAAACATGTCTCTGTGTCTTCCAGCTTCTAACATTCAACTCTGGCTATTGTTTTACCTAGGATTACAGAGCTTCCAACCAGGTGGGAAAATGCCTACCCCTCTTCCTGGAGAACACCATCACTTAGCTCATTCTCTGAGATGCTAATGAGCCCTGAACTGCCCAGCTAAAGCCATTGCCTTGACAAAGTTATTAGTCTGACTTGTTCACCAAGTGCCAACTTATACATTCTAACCTCACAGATATACTATTACAAGAACTGGAAGGAACCAAGAGTATCATCCAGACTGTGCACCCCAAACTCATATCAATTTGTACACATTATTTTGTTGGAGACATTTCATCACTAAGTTCGGAGAAGTGTGAATTTCAAAGCATAGCTGTGTTTCAGTTTACATATTGTTTCAGGAAGTGCAAATTAGTCATGTTGTATTCTTTTCTATTCTGCCATGCCTGTGCAGGCAATTAAGAATACATTTTTTCCCACAGTTGTTAACCAATGTCTGTTTTAATCTTTTTGATATGACTTTAATTATATGGCTTTATGTATTTTAGTTGTAAACTGCACTGATTATCGATGGGTGATAGATAGATAGAGGTCCATAAATGTTTTATAAATAAAGAAATAAAAATCTGAATTGACCCAAATTTCCTCCCTATCTATACATACTCATACCATACCCCTCCTGCCAACCTGCTGACTCTGGCAGCCAACCCACTCTGCCTAATGGAAGGACCAACCCTGGATTGAGCATTTCCATAAGTTCTTCCACATGTATTTGCGGAGAAATGCTGGCAGCTATTTTCCTTCCACTCACACTTCTTTAGATCCAGCCCATAGTTCTGTGCCAAACGATTCACAGGCTACTGAGCAGAATTATCATGGGAGAGGAGCAGGAGCATTCCATACACATTGCATTTGCTCACAGTGGCTGTCATCACTGCAACAGTAAACATGACAACTTTGAGGAGGTGATATTTAATGGGCACAGTTCAAAAGCAAATAAATGGATAAGAGTAAAACAAAAATAAAAGAAAATGTTACTGGAACGTCTGGTTAGTCATCTTATTAAGTATTTCTGCAACTTTTACAACACTGCTACTTAATGGCAGACAAAATCTGAGATGCAGTAATTTCCACCCCGCTCAGCACCACTTTTAGGCAAATTAAGTATGCTTGTGAGTCCTCTCCTGTCACTTAAGCACATCTTTAGGCTTTCTGTAGCTTTTATTCTCTACCGTGTCATTTCCCTTCTGTTCTTTTGCTCAGTATTTTGTGAAATTACTCTTGTTCCAGCAGAAAAGACATACAGGTGGGAGAAGGGGGGGATCTAGAAAATTACATGCCTAGGCTGTAAGCCATCTATATCAGTTCCTGCACAAACATCCACTCTTAACTCCTCGACATAATTGGGCACCATAGTAAACAGTGACCTTGAGGTAAAGTCGCATCTCAGCTTTGAAGCTTCTGTACAGCTCAGTTGCTCTGAGATTCAGTAAAACACTTTTTAAAACGGAGGCTTCAAACCCAGAATCTCCAAAAAGAAGAAAAGAATTCCTTATGGGGAAGGGGCACATCCCCTGAGAAATTCCAGGTGGTTGATCAAAAGTATTTTTTAAAAACTACCTGTGTCCATATATCCTCTCTGGAAGTGTGGAAAGAGGGTGTAAGTGATCTGTCCACCCTCTTTGTGGTGTCATTCCGAGAGGTGGGGTGCATATATTTGACATGAGTTCTAGTAATTTATATAGTGATTGGCTTAGCTCACATGACAGAACCAGCCCCATCCTGGTGGTCAAAGTTTCCTTTCAGCAAACAAATGAAGTGAACATCAGCAAGCAAAGTGAGCTTCCACCATGGTGGAATAAATAAGTAAGTACGGTGTGAGGTTATCTTTTAGGCATCCTGGTCCCAAGTTGTACAGGGCTTTGTAAACTCATATCAGCACATTAAACCTTAACCCAGCAGATAATTAGCAGTCAGTGCAATTATTTCACAAGCTGCATACCATGATGGCAATGTTCTGCTTCACTGAACAGTCCACTACTACTGTTTTTAATGGTACATATTTTATAGCTTTATAAAATGTAGTGGACTTTGAAGAAAACTACTACACTATATATGTGTAAAGACACTTCCACCCCCACCTCTAGAAATACTTTTCCATGTCCAGAGCTCTGGGAAGGGGGGGAAACCCTAATAGACAGAAGCAAAATGGAAATTCATAATTACTTAGCTGTGGTTTGGTCTATCAGATTAGTTTGGCCTTAGAAAATAGTTTTCACCTGTGCCATTTTATTTCTCCTCTCTGAGTTATGAAGTGACCTGAAATAGAGCTATAGAAATAATGTAATATAATGATCCAGGAAATGAATGTTGCATTTCAGAAAATCCAATGGATGTCACCTTATTAATATCAAGCTAGTTCATCAAGATTAATGATAGCACAATAATCTCTACAGGAAAAATTAATAACCTGTGGGACATTATTTGTTCTTCTGGAACATGTTAGATGATCATTGCTGTAATGAATTTGTTTTCCCATTAAAAAGTGTATATTTTGTTCCACTTCTGTGCGACCATGTAGGAAATGCCAAGTATATCATATCTTCCTATGAAACCATTCATCAATATATACCTCCTTTTATCTGTAAATACCAATGTTTGTGTACTTAGCACAACCTTCTCCTGAAGTCACACGTAGATGTTATACTGCTATTTTAAAGTATTCCGTCAAGAAGGATTTCTTTTTTTACTTTGAAGTCTCAATGAAAGCTCATTAAATCCAATTACCCAACAGTACAGAAAGGACAATAAAATTCTCCTTTTTATGAACACATTTTTTAGCTTCTTTATGGTGTCCTTCCTTATTGTGTTTTCTTAATCTTTGGCATTATTTTCTATGTCTCTCATAGCTTTGTCACTTGTTTATAAATGCCTCAACTTTCAATCAGTTTTCAGGGAGTAGATGCCACTCTTCTTTTTAACATCTGTATTAAGTTTCTTCAATAATAATAATAATAATAATAATAATAATAATAATAATAATATTTTTATTGTTTATACCCAGTCCATCTGGCTGGGTTTCCCCAGCCACTCTGGGTGGCTTAAAGCATATATTAAAGATTGCAGAACATCAGACATTAAAAATTTCCCCAATTCGGGGCTGTCTTCATTCTGTCATACTGTCAATCAGATAACTGAAAGATCTTCTCCTGCTCCAATTGCCATAGAGAATGCTCACTTGCAGTTATGAAGAAGCAGATCTTAGCATTGTGCAAAGGTTATTGTGGACCACTTGTTATTTCCCACTTTCTAAGAAGGCCATTATTGAACAGGCCTGTAATATCTGGAACTCCTTGGTGAAGTTCAGACCTGTCAGTGACCAGAGATATGGAACTTATGACCCATCAGGTGTTCTTGGAGTCCAACAGCCCATCAGCCCTAGCCAGCATGGCCACTGATCAAGGATGTTGGAAGTTGCTGTCCAGATGCATCTGAATGGCATCTGGCTCCCCATCCATGAGCTAGGACTCCTCCAGATGTCCTCCTTATTCAGCATCCATTCTGATGCCTGCACAAAGCTTATGTGGTGGTTAGACTATGAACATTTGTTCTGATTTGTTTATGGAGTGAGGTGGTTATGTGACAATGACCTTTCATCCTGTATTCATCCTGATTTACACTTGTCAGTGCATTTCTGCATACTTTTCCAAACCACAATATATATATTTCTTTGTTTTAAAAGTGGATAACCTGTGTTAGGGAAACATATCACTTTAATCCACTTCAAATGGGTGGTTATGTGACAATGACCTTTCATCCTGTATTCATCCTGATTTACACTTGTCAGTGCATTTCTGCATACTTTTCCAAACCACAATATATATATTTCTTTGTTTTAAAAGTGGATAACCTGTGTTAGGGAAACATATCACTTTAATCCACTTCAAATGCACGAATCGAAAGTCCTGATATGCTCTTCAACCCCAGCCTGGAAAACACTGTC
Organism: Podarcis filfolensis; assembly: GCF_964270895.1. Taxonomy (NCBI): domain Eukaryota; kingdom Metazoa; phylum Chordata; class Lepidosauria; order Squamata; family Lacertidae; genus Podarcis; species Podarcis filfolensis. Next base: position 46,954,830 of record NC_139611.1, read on the forward strand.
TGGAGGTACCCAGACCTGAAACATGGTGGCTATTACATGCAACCCACATAGGAGAGTTCACATGAAAGCAGCAGCAGCAGCCAAAGTGATTCCCCCTGGGTTCTACTGGGTTTTATCTAAAGCAAAATTCACAGTTAATCTGAGATTGCTCCTCAGGTGGAACATCTGAAGGATTTCAAGGAAAACCAAAACCATTTCAGTAGTATAACTCGATGGATTTCTTGCAAGGAGAGGAGTGTTTCACATATCTTTTCACTTTCCACAGCGCTTCCTTTGGAGCACTTCAAAGTTCCCACTTCCTCCAGATCCAGAAGTGCAACATTTTCTCTTCTCTCACACACACCACTCCCACCCCCACATTATTATATGTTGTGCGAGATTTGAGATTGCCTCCCTGCCAAATGCCCAAGACTCAGAAGAAATTTAAAAGCAATAACGCCTATGCTATGTGCAAACAAAGAGAAATGTCACGCTTGAAGAATTTTTTTCAGCAGTCAACAGAAAAGAAAGGTGAACATTAATTCACATTTGAAGGATCGGAGAAGGTGAATAGCTAGCAAAGAAGCAGCTCAGAAAAAGAAACAAATGGATTTGCCTTATAAATTTTCTGCCTCAGAAATATAATAATAGCAAAAATATAGATCCAGACAGGTAACTTATAGAAACCTGCCCATTCTGTTATCTGTAATTTAGGATGCTCCCCCTACAATTCTGCTGCTGTCAGACTAAATCTCTGCATGGTTCAAACATTTTATATATAGGGGGAAAGAGGATTTCCCTGTGTATAAGCTTTCCAGAAGCATCTCACTGGCCACCCTTGGAAGCTGGATATTGGACTATATTGGGATGGGGAACTTCAGGTCCAGAAGTCAAATGTAGCACTCCAAGTTTCTCTTTCTGACCCCTGGGACTTTTCCCAGTCCACACAATTTCCCAAAGTCACATTTTTCCTAGACTAGATCTCTCAATGGGCCTGTTCTGTGCCCGGCTGGAATGTGGCGTTGATCTGTGATAATGCATCTTGCTTGCCTGGTTGGAGAATAGAGAGATGTAGGTGGAGCATGGCTGCATGTGGAAACATCTCACTTTTGCTGTACAAAGTTAAGAGTCACATCCTCTGGCTCCATGTGAGGCATCTGATCAAGATCTGTATTATGAGGCATCTGATCAATATCTGTATTTTAAAATGAGCTTAAAAATATATATTTGCAGATGCTTGTGTGTTTTAAATGCCAGGCAGAAGACCAGCTGTCTAAAAGACTGGCAGGTGTTTATCTTCCTGGGCCCCACTGATTTCATGGTTGTAAAAGGAAATTACAGGCTGGGAGCAAAAGGTCACACTGACCATACAAATTACAGAATATAATCAAGATTGCAAAAACAATTACAATTAAGAATTAGTAAATAGTAAGAATTATTGTGCCTCCCATTAGAGACTTGAGCCACAGGTTAAAAGGGCAAGAGCTAATACAAACATCAGCTGGCTTGAAAGGGGGGGTGTAGATTTAAGGGGTTGCTTTCAAAACTGTTTTTATTAAGTTCCTTTTTACTTTGAAAAGGACTTTCCTTTCCTTCTAAAAAGCTATATATGTTATGTATGAAATATATTGGCTTAAATGTAATTATGCAAAAGATTTAGAAAGTAAGAAATGTTAGATTCTTATGTTAGATTCTTATTTCATAGAATCATAGAATCATGGAGTTGGAAGAGACCACAAGGGCCATCGAGTCCAACTCCCTGCCAAACAGGAAACACCATCAGAGCACTCCTGACATATGGTTGTCAAGCCTCTGCTTAAAGACCTCCAAAGAAGGAGATCTTTCATTGATAATGTGTGAGAGGTGAACCCAAAATCTCTTTTAAGATAAAAATTAAAAAACCATTAGCCATCTGTTTTGCAGTGAATAGGGCAATTGGGCAAAAGGTGAAATGTTAATTAAGGTATAATAATGTTAATCTAAGATATATGACTACTTATTTGCCATTTATAGATAGAAGGAAATATAGCTCTTTGTCTCCCATAAAAGGCAATAGGAAATGGGTGTATCTTTTATGATTGGTTCTAGCAAACAGCCAATAGGAATTTCAACCAGGCTGATTGGACAGAGGCAGCCAAAGGAGGAGCAAGGGGGCTGAGCTGAGGAAATATAAGTGCTGACCATCAGGGCTGGAGTGGGCAGAGCTTTGGTAACCATATACCACTGTGTCTCTCATTTATTTGTCTGACAAATAAATTATTATTTTAATTTCTCTATTGCTGCGTTGAATATTTCATTCCAGCTAAGCGTTAACCACAAGCAGGGTGCTACACATGTACTTTAGCCTCTGGCTCTGCCCACCACTGACATGTGATCCCCAGAAAGTTACCCATTGGAGGAATGTGATCATCAGTCCAGGAAAGGTTATTCACCACTGGACTAGATGGACCCTCAGTTTCAGCCACAGAGATTTCTCTTATGTTAAGGTTACCAGATTTTTTTCAATGAATCCGGGAACACTTTTGAACTTCCTGCTCAATAGATGGAATTTGTCAGGGGACTGATTTGTAAATCCAGGGACTGTCCCCAGGAAACAGGGACATCTGGTAACCTTATCTTATGTTCTTTTAAAAAAGAAAATAAACTTTACAACTGTTTTTGCTTTAGGTTATGTGACTCCTGAGAATATTTGTGGAAGGGGGGTTATTGGTTTGTTTTTATTATATATTTTGCATTCTCATATTTGCATTTTTCAGTCCTGAACCACTCTGGGATCTTCAGATGAATGGGTGGTATACAATTGAATGAAAGAATGAATGAATGTGGCATTTTTTCATTTTGTCCCCTCTTGACCTTGTCATTTCAGAAATGCTAAAAGAAACAGTAAAACAAATTAGTGCACCTTTCAGAATTTGCAAAGGGAATAATATTCCTGATACCAGTACATAAGGCACATGGGACTATTTCCATGCGATAGTCTTGTGTGCAATTGTGTAGTAGCTAATTTTGGAGTGCAGAAGTTCACCATGGCAGCCTCCATAGGCTCACCTCTAGGAAGGTTCATAGAGCTGCAGCCAAGGAGTTCAAAAATGCAGGCCACTGTGTTAAACCTTTATATCATTATATATAGATAGATAATAGTAATATGGATGGATGGATAACAGCATGGCCCTGCAACAAAATATTCTTATTATGCCCTTCATATATGCCTCTGATAGCAGAGGTAGAGTAGAGCCATTATGGCTAGGAGCCATTAATAACCTTATTCCCCATCAATTCGTTTAATCCTCTTTTAAAACCATTCAAGTTGGTGGTCTTTAGTACTTCTGGTGAAAGTGAATTCCATAGTTCAACTATGCACTGTGTGAAGTAATGTTTTCTTTTTGTCTGTCCTGAATTTTCCAACATTAAGCTTCATCATATGTTCCCTATCAGGTCTCCTCTTACTCACCTTTCCTTTAAACTAAAAAGTTCCAAATATTGTAACCTTTCCACATGGGGCAGTTGCTCCACTTTATGGATTTCTGCTGCATTCAATGGTTTCCTTTTCCATTGATTTTCATGGACTACTCTCCTTTCTGTCCTAGGGGACATTTGAAAATGGCTTCTCACTGTGAACCAGGTTCCATACAATGGGAGTGTTCTTTCTGCCCTTGATTTAGATCTATATTCCTCTGTCCTCTTGTTCCAGCCACTCTTACAAAGTTGTCAGGTTTTCCTTTTCTTCTCAGTCTCCTAAACATTGTTTGTCTTTGAGTTCATATGGACCTAGGTTTGGGATAACCTCCTTATGGTCCTCCAAATTTTTTATATAACTGTGTATATATTGGAGGTACCCCAGCTTAGCTGATACTTCCTAGTTTGTGGGTGGCACAATTTTGGCTTCGCACTTGTAGGCATTCAGCAGACTTGAATCAGTATTAACACACACACTTCAAAGAAAAGCACTACACAACATGATATCCAATCAGCATGTCTACCATTCTGCGCTTAGTTGTATTGATCTCAGTGTTGTTTCCTGCTGACTGCATAGATTCAACATGTTAAATATATTGAGCTTTACCAAAAGATCTTCAGTGATTCGAATTGCAACCTTTGGTGTTTAATTATGAATGCAAACCATCTTGCAAAAAAGTGTTGCCATTTTAATTTGACAAGGTGGAGTAGGAACCCCGTTGAAGAAAGGAATTACAGTGGTACCTCTGGTTACGTACTTAATTCGTTCCGGAGGTCCGTTCTTAACCTGAAACTGTTCTTAACCTGAAGCACCACTTGGCACCTCCCACTGCCGCCGCGCCGCCGGAGCACGATTTCTGTTCTCATCCTGAAGCAAAGTTCTTAATCCGAGGTACTATTTCTGGGTTAGCGGAGTCTGTAACCTGAAGTGTATGTAACCCGAGGTACCACTGTATCTAGTCTCTGCTTGATAATTTTCCTCATTCTCTCACCTCCTCTATGCTGTTGTTGTTGTTTAGTCATTTAGTCATGTACAACTCTTCGTGACCCCATGGACCAGAGCTCGCCAGGCACTCCTGTCTCCCACTGCCTCCTGCAGTTTGGTCAAACTCATGTTGGTAGTTTCAAGAACACTGTCCAACCATCTCGTCCTCTGTCATCCCCTTCTCCTTGTGCCCTCCATCTTTCCCAACATCAGGGTCTTTTCCAGGGAGTCTTCTCTTCTCATGAGGTGGCTAAAGTATTAGAGCCTCAGCTTCAGGATCTGTCCTTCCAGTGAGCTCCTCTATGCTACTCTGTCACAAACAATGGTGATGTTTGAAAGCCATCCTAATCATCTCATTCACTTGTCCTCCAGCAGATACTATTGCTCCTGCTTGGGGTGGGGGGGGGAGTGGGGAGATGCACTCTTGTCACTTTCACCCTTCACTGCACTCCTTGTGTGCATGGGAATGCCCCACTAGATCCCAGCTTGTCACTATCAAGTATCATCTAAAGTGATGTTCAAAGGGAATTTGGAGGTTTCTGTGCAGGTAAAACATCAAAAGAATTTTGAGAGAAGCCAGAAGTTTTGATTAAATGAGTGCAATTATTTTTAGGCAGTCTGTATTTCCCTAGGTAGTGACTGAATTCTACTGAAAGGAAATTGCAAGGGAATTTTTGGGGTTCCTGCTTAAACAACTAGGGGATTATAATAGAAGCTAAAGGTGATTTATGAAAATAGGAACATTTCACAGAAGGATTCCCAACTCTCCCTAGGCAAAGATGAAGGCTTTTTGTATATTAAATTGAATTTCAGATGCTACATCCACATGATTGGTTTATCTTCTGTATATAGGTGGTAATTGCCCATGTACTGTTTTAATGCTACATTTAGGACAGCTTTTATATGGGGGTATAAATTCCAGTTGCCATTCATTCATTTATTTGATATCCATACATGCATAACAGTGTGATGTTTTTAGTTTATTTTTAGTTTATTGATTTTGTTTTTTGAATGTTTTAAATGATTGTTTTTAAATCTTTTTATTGATAATTTTAGTGTTTGTTGTTGTTGTTTGGATGTGGGGGGAGGTTCAGTTCCGTTCACATTTGAAGGCCATATAGTAGGGGGCAGTGTACACATTTGTGCCCAGAATAATAAAAATGGTATAAAATGCATTGTACAGGGGAAAATTGCTTTCCAAAAATGTGTTTATTAGGCAAAAATGTTAATATTAGGAGAAATGTATGCTGAACTGCAGCAGTTTTTCCTAAGGACTAACTTACATGGAAAAGTGAAGAACTCAATTTAAGGCTGGAAAAATGAGAACCCAAAATTGACATCCATGACAGGGATAAACATAAGTTGTGCTGCTTCCTGATCCCTCTGCAGCCAATTGGTTGGATCCAAATATTTCCTTTCAAAAGTAAAAAATTTCTTGTCTTTAAGAGCTATCATTTCCAGAGTTATCTGGGAATAATGTTTGACTGTTAAACCATTATGGAAATTGTAGCTCTGTAATTGGAATAGGGGTATCCTGGCAAATGTCAACACCTTTAAAAACTATAGTATCCAAAATTATTTGGGGAAGCCATGGCTGTTTAAAGTGGTTTGCTCTTGCTTTGAATGTGTAGTGTGGCTGGGGCTGCAGTCTCTCTCTGTTTATTATTTTTCTACTCTTCAGTTCAATTGCTTTGTGAATTTCACCACACAAAAAATCGATATCCCTGTGAATTTCTCATTAAATATACATATTTTGTACACCATTTTGCATAATATATGCATTCTTTTCTAAGCAATTAGCTCCAATAGATTGAATTTCTGTGACAAAAAATAATAATAAACATTTTTGTGCACACTTTTCCTTAATTTACACCTGTTTTTAATGCATTTTTGTTGTAGAAGTAAATCTCAAAATTTGGAGAAGTGTAAATTTGGAGGGATAGCTTACATATAGGTTTGGGAAGTATGAATTAGGTAGATTTCTATCAATATGTGAACAGAACACATCTGTCCTCATCCTTAGACTTTTATGTTGTGAGGCAGAAGATGAGGAATTTTTTTTTTTAGGTTATGGGAATAGTGGTGGTGGTATTTTTGCATGACTAGTTGTTTTCTGAGAGAGCTGGCTTGGCTCAATTAATGCATTATCTATACATGGCTTGTTCACCTTACTGCCTGGCCAAGTTAATGAGTCACCTGTGTAGGAGCAAGGTATGCTTCAAGCTAATCATTAGTGTGTCTGTATGTATGTTAAGAGTGCCTGAGGGGTTATTTTGTACAGATGTTTCTTTTTGACATTAAATGCTTAACTGCAAGCTTATGCATGAAAGAACAAGCCCTGAATAACTGGGATAGGTTTGCAACCCTAACAATATAAGTTTCTCTTTTTCTCTCTTTCGCTGAGCTCGGCCTGACTTGGATTCATTGACCATTGAATAGTGGAAAGGGATGGGAACCTCTAATGTTAGAGCTCAAAAACTGGGACCCAGTGACTTAGCTTTCCTGCTTTCTCTGTTGTGGATATAACGGCAAAACTATTCAAGAAATGGGGAGGTGGGACACACGAACTCACTCTTCTGAGTCCTACCAGTAACTGTATTCAAACTTTACTGCCAATGCCTACCCCAGATTTAATTTCCCTTACTTTTTAATTGGCAGGATCTGAATAAGAGCTATCTGCAGTTTTACCATGAAGCGGTCTTTCATTTGTTAAAAATGATAGTAATGCATTTTAGCACACTTTTTAAAAATCTGCTGAAGTGATGTCCCTCTAAGAATGTGATGAGAGATACTGGCATTGACGTGAGCAACTTTTTGGGATCTTCTCATTTGTTCAGTGTACCACTGCTTGAAAACTACCCTCGCCCGACTTCGTCAGTCAGAGAACCATTAATTTTTCAGCCCTTTCTTTGAAAATCATTATAATTTATTTAGCTCTTTTCTTTTGTACAAAGGAGGGAAGATACTTCAGTGTTTTCCTCCTTGCTTGGCTGTCTCATTTTTATTTATCCTTCCTTGTTGTTTAGCAGTATTATTCCAAGTAATCGGAAATGCCAGCATTGTGTGTGTGTGAGTTTGTGTGTTTAATTCCCTGGGTATCTGCCATACTCAAATGAATGCCAAAAAGGCTCTAATCAATAAAATTAATTCAACCTCCAGCTGAAATTGAGCTTGTGAATGATAAATGTTTCCATGGTCATTATAGCTAGGCAAATTTGAGATTACCTCCTTGACTAGTCAACAAGAAAAGTTGCCCAGCCAAAATTGTTATCACATCATTCTGATCAAGCAGTTCATTTGGATTTCATGTTAAGACAAATCCCCAGACAAGTAAAGAGGGCATTTGCCTATTTACCATCAGAAAGATTTGAATTATTATTCATATTTCCCAGGTTGAGATTAAATGGGAGATGAGTTTTGATTTCTCAGCATTCATTTATTCCCTGCAAGTTTACCAAAGTCTGCAAGAATCTTCTGTCACTCTACATAATTGGTCTATTTTGAATATATCCTGCTATCACAAAGTACAAGCCATTAAAAATGAATGTTTTATCAATATTTAATTTTCTGTTTCAAAATTTACCTTTAGTGGTAACTAAAACCATCTTGAATTCCTGGCAGAAATTATTAATAGATTAAATGTGGAAGTCAAGGTAAGCCATGGGCAGTACTCTGAGATGAGCTGGGAGATAGAATAGAGGTATCAAGCAGCAAATTCCATTAAATTTCAGTCTTCTTGCTGTGGAATCACAGGTTCATCCCTCCAACCCAGATGTGCCAGGCAGTGCACAGATATCTGTCCAGGAGGTCCAAGTGATAATTCCACCTATAATGAAGGCTCAAGACTCTGTGAATTGTAAATAATAATAATAATAATAATAATAATAATAATAATAATAATAATTTATTATTTATACCCCGCCCATCTGGCTGAATTTCCCCAGCCACTCTGGGCTGCTCCCAATCAAGTAATAATAATAATAATAATAATTTATTATTTATACCCCGCCCATCTGGCTGGGCCTCCCCAGCCACTCTGGGCGGCTTCCATAGAAACCAAAAATACAGTAAAATAGCACACGTTAAAAACTTCCCTGAACAGGGCTGCCTTAAGATGTCTTCTGAATGTCAGGTAGTTGTTTATCGCTTTGACATCTGCTGGAAAGGCATTCCACAGGGTGGGCGCCACTACCGAGAAGGCCCTCTGCCTGGTTCCCTGTAGCTTTGCTTTGTATTAAAAACAATACAGTGTTAAATGTTAAAAGCTTCCCTGATGTTAAAAAGCTTGTTAAATGTTAAAAGCTTGCCTTCAGATGTCTTTTGAAGATAGGATAGCTACTTATTTCCTTCACATCTGAAGGGAGGGTGTTCCACAGGGTGGGCGCCACTACTGAGAAGGCCCTCTGTCTGGTTCCCTGTAACCTTACTTCTCGCAATGAGGGAACCACCAGAAGGCCCTCGGCACTGGATCTCATTGTCCGGGCTGAACGATGGGGGTGGAGACGCTCCTTCAGGTATACAGGACCGAGGCTGTTTAGGGCTTTAAAGGTCAGCACCAACACTTTGAATTGTGCTTGGAAACGTACTGGGAGCCAATGCAGATCTCTCAGGACCGGTGTTATGTGGTCCCGGCGGCCACTCCCAGTCACCAGTCTAGCTGCCGCATTCTGGATTAATTGCAGTTTCCGGGTCACCTTCAAAGGTAGCCCCACGTAGAGCGCGTTGCAGTAGTCCAAGCGGGAGATAACTAGAGCATGCACCACTCTGGTGAGACAGTCTGCGGGCAGGTAGGGTCTTAGCCTGCGTACCAGATGGAGCTGGTAGACAGCTGCCCTGGACACAGAATTAACCTGCGCCTCCATGGACAGCTGTGAGTCCAAAATGACTCCCAGGCTGCGCACCTGGTTCTTCAGGGGCACAGTTACCCCATTCAGGACCAGGGAATCCCCCACACCCGCCCGTCCCCTGTCCCCCCAAAACAGTACTTCTGTCTTGTCAGGATTCAACCTCAATCTGTTAGCCACCATCCATCCTCCAACAGCCTCCAGGCACTCACACAGGACCTTCACCGCCTTCACTGGTTCTGATTTAAAGGAGAGGTTGAAGAAGAGGTAGGAGGAACTTCTTGGGTATGGCTTCCCAACTGTGTTATTCTCTCTTGTTGGAGATACATTTGTCTGTGTTTGTTGATGTCCTTTCATCGTTTACTGAACATGGATTTGTTCTACATGGCCTTTGGAGGTTTGTAAAATGACCACCTCTTCCTACTGCTGCTAGATTATATTTTGTGCTACTGCAGTTTTTATTATAGTTGTGTTTTTTATGTTTTTATGTGGATGCTTTACTCTGGGTGAGGTGATGATGATGATTATGACAACAACGATAAATTGTCTACCACCCTGGGATCTTCAGTTGAACAATGGTTTTAAAATAAGACAAATAATACATGAAGGAAACTTCTACCCCAATTCCCCCACTCATTCTGCTAGCTCTGAAGCTCTAGATAGACATTCCCCACATGTAGGAAAACCAAGTACAGAATGAAGATTGGTGTCACACTGCTGGCCAAGTCCCCAGGTGATGCCCATGGCTATAGTTGAGTATGGAAAACTGGAAAGGAAAGCCTACGTGCAGGCAGCTATGCAGACATAAATACTGCATGTGACCCGAATCACATCGTCACATTTAGACTTCCCTCTTTATGTGCAAATGTCAGGGATAGTGATAGCTAAGCAGCTGAGTGGACCTCCCAAGTAGCAGTCAGTGGGGAAGGGCAGTGGAGCTTACCTGATCTATCACCACTGTCACAGCAGCTTGCCAGGAGAGAGGAGGGCAAGGCAGTGGCAAGGTCAGCACAGGGTAAATGAGTCAATATCAGATGGAACTACACTGACCTCATCCCCTCCCTCCCAGTGATCCACTGTGACTGCTCTATGCTAACTGCTAATGGGCCTGCATCTCCTTCTTCATTGGGTTACCTGGCATGTGATCCACATGTAAATAAGACTTGGAATTAGCATTTTGTCTTAATATCACACAAGACAAAGTGACTGCAAAATTATAAAATAAAATAAAATATCTGATCAAGTTATCTCTCCTCGTTTATGAAAGAGGGAATTCTATTATTCATAAAATCCAGCTCAAATCAATTTCCAGCATACAAAAACTGTGCTCAAGACATTAAGATTTGCGTGCCTAGTTCTCTTCTGCAGGGTGCTGTAAATATCATCTAACAATTTGGACTTAAGCAAAGATGAATTAAGAAGCTGACTGCAACTAATGAATAATAATGAACCTTAGAAACTTGATCAATGTGAAGCACATATTATAGTAAGGGTGCCCTTAAGTTCCATTAATCACAAGTTACCTTGATGAAATAAGAATGAAACAAACAAACAAAGAAGGAAGTTGTGTTGCAATGAGTTAAATACTAGTGTTTATATAGGGACTCAATTTTGGCCAGTCTCAGATGGGCAGGGCAGGGAGAGTGCTATTTGCTAGCTGGACCTCATCTCACTGTGGTGTAGTTAGAGAGCTGAATTAGTACCTAAGAGCAGGGCTGAAATCCTCACTTAGTCATAAAGCTCACTATGTGACCTTGGGCCAGCCACAGTCTCTCAGTCTAACCCACCTCACAGGATTGTTTGAGAGTAGGAGAACTGGAAGCAGGAAAACAATGTACAACACCTTTAGCTCTTTGCAAGAAAGGTGGGACATGAATACAGTAGAGATATTGGCCAAGGCCATGTGTGGCATCAGCTTAAGTTACCATTTGGTGGTGGTGCAACTGGTGTGACTCTTCTTAACTTTGTACTGTAAAAGCAAAAGGTTTCCACATACACCCACACTTCATCTCTCCACGCTCCATCCAAACAAGCATGAGATATTGTCCCAGTGCAAGGATACATTCCAATCAGGAAACAACACATAGAAGGACACAAAGCTGAGGAGCATAGTCTGGGGATAGGAGGTGTGAATGGGAAGGACTGAGATCTGAGGGCCATACAGAAATGCAAGAAGGGCCAAACCCAACATTTTGGTCACTGTCCTATGAATTAGACCTGGAATATTTTATTTATAGAAACATAAGAAGCGGTCTTCTATTGAGTTAAACCATTGCTCTGCATTGTCTACAATGTCCAGCAGTGGCTTGCTAGGATTGCAGACAGGATCTCTCCCAGACATATCTAGAGATGTAGAGACTGAATATGGAACTTTCTGCTTACAAAGTTGTGCAACAGTGTCTCTAAATGCTCACACTATCCAATCTATTCTGTCTCTATCAGTATTTAGTTCCTCACATAATTCTCTTGTTCACTGATCTTCCCAGGAGGTCCCTATCTCTGTTCAGAAGCCTCTCTCTCCATGGGATGCTCTCAAATGCTAAACTCCTGGAGAATATTCTTTACAGAACTTCACATTTCAGAGTTTTCTTTTCTTCTACACCACCCTTTTCTCATTTAAACTTTCCCTAGTCTAATAACTCGCAGTATGAAAGAACATATAAGTTTGCATACTCAGATGATCAAATACAGCTGCATTTCAATCATTTCCTAGGAGTGAATTCAAATTATTAGGGCAGATTGGGGTAGATGCCAGAAATAAGTCTACAACTCAAACTTTGGATTGAGAGGGAAAAAAGATCCATGGGAAGATTGACACAGTTATGTGCAGGCAATTTCCTTTGTGCCTAGAGTTATCATCACCATCATCAAAATTTTATTACTTATATGTCACCCATCTGACTGGGCGGCCCCAGCCACTTTGGGCAGCTCACCTGTGTTTGGTCCACTTCAGAATGAGTTTTTTTGCCATTGTTGCTCTAGCCATCTCAATAATTGTTTCATCACCCTCAGCCCTGGGGGAAACCATGGGGGCATCCAAGCTCCATGCAGTTGGAGAAGGATTTTAAGAGCCAGAAAGTCCTGATTAACTCCACATTCCAGTGGGCCACCAGGCAATCAGCTGAGAGGCCATCAACATAGGATAATATATCCCTCATCACTCTCTGGAAGCCATTTTGATCCATTAAGTGGCGGCGGCGGGGGGGGGGGAACACCTTCGAATTGGTCCTACCTCCCTGTGGAGAAGATGGGTCACAGGGTTCAGTTGCACCAGGAAGTGATCTAACCATTGCACTTCTTTTGCTTTCCACTAGAACTTAATGTCAGATCACTGTCGTCCACAGATATAAACACCAGATCTAAGGCATGTTGCCAACTATGAGTAGGGCCAGATTTATCCAGGGACAGCCCCATGAAGACCATGCTTTCCATGAAGTCCTGAACAACCCATTGTAAGGTCTTATCAGTATGAATGTTAAAATCAGCTAGGAACACCAAACTAGATGTCTCCAGCAGAACATCTGCCACAACCTGAAGCAGCTCAGTCAGGGAGATTTCAGGGATTGAACCTGGAGCCTTCTGTATGCAAGGCAGTTGTCTACCACCAGTGGCATAGCTAGCCACTTGGGTGCCTGGTGTGGTGGGCGCATCCTGCCACCTCTCCCTCAGCTGCGGGGCAGCTGAGGGAGAGGTGATGGGCAGACACAATCCCCACGCTGCTTCAGGCAGCACAGAGCCTGCAGGTGCCCAAGCCACCATGTCACTCCCAGGAGAAACACATGGCTCGGGCATGCTGCAGGCTCCCTGGTAAGTGCAGGCCCTCGCGGTGTGGCGCCCAGTGTCAGCTGCGTTTCATTACGTTAGTTGACTAAACTAAAAAGTTTTGTGAGCCCTTTTTTAAAAAAAACAAAACACTCATATTTTTGTCATTTTGTCACCCCTCTCAGTGATGAGACCCAGGACGGCTCACACCCCCTGCACCCCCTTCCTCTGCCACTGTCTGCCACTGAGCTACAGCCCAACTATTGTAAACAAAACAGTATACTCATTGAATGTTACATTAGACTCAACTGTTTGTACATTTTTTGATTGTAATGTCTGAACACCCCTAAATACAGCAATCAATCAATCATTAATTTATCAATTAATCTATCAGCCTATTTCAGATCTGCTTACATTTGGAAATTTCTGAAGTTCATCCCTTCTCATGTCAACGCCAATCAGTATTTTTTTTTAATACAAACACAAAAATCCATAAAGAAATCCAGCACCTTCTAGACCAATGCCTTTTGGATTTTTCTAAACTTTGCAATGCAGTTCTCAGAGGATTCCTTTAATCATGGTCATAAATCTGTTGTAGTTGTAGTTGTAGTTGTAGTTGTAGTTGTAGTTGTTGTAAATAGTATAATTTCTACTCCAAGCAGCTAGAAAGCCTGGCTGTCTCTATGCCAAGTGAATGACATTCAAAATGTGTCTGCAAATGCTTGTAGGGATGGTGTGACATGACAATGTGCTGTCCCTTCCAGGGGCATTGTACAGAATGTCATGCCCCAATAGGTGTGTGTGTGTCTGTGTTATGTATTTCTGTGCAGTCCTGCTGGAAGCAATGGTTTATCATCATATATTGTCATCAACAAGGACATTCTAGACCCATTTTCATAGTGCACAGCAGTAGTTGGACTTCCTAGTTTCTATTGTGTATTTATTCACTAATGTGAATCCAGACACATGAGTATATATTTTTGCATACCCAGTTATATTTTTCTGTACTTCTTGGACATAGTGAAACTTGGCACACTTGGAAGGAAAATGTTTTTTTTTTAATCTAATCATGTTTTCTCTCAGATAAGTCACACCAGTCACCACTCCTTGTCACTCATGCATCTCAATAGTATTAAATATGCAATTATTTGGTAATTATATATTAAATTAATCAAATGACAGGGCCCACAGAGTGGCATATGATTAACAATTAATTAATGATGAAATATTTAATGTGCAACATCTGATGGTGATCAAACATTGCATAACAAAATCTCCATGAATAATGATGCTCTTCAAGTGTCTACCACTTCCAGTTTCCTGATCAGACCTGTTTTCTTCATATGTTTCTTTCTTTGTGTGATTAACAGTGTGTGGAGAAGGAAATGGGTGTGTGTACTCAAGTGCAGAAGGTCTCTGGAATCTCCAGGAAGAGGTGAGAGAAACCCCTGTCTGAAATCCTGCTGCCTGTCAATGTAGACAATACTGAGCTAAATGAACCATTGGCTTGATTCAGTGTAGCCAATGGTTGGAGATGATGGGAATTGTAATTCAACAGCATCCAGGGACCTAAGGTTGAAGAACACTGGACAGCTAGAGCAGGCTCTCTACTACAGGCAGTTGCTCTCCAATGGATGGTGGTGGAAATGGTGGAAGGGTGGACCAGGAAAGCATGTTCATTTTCACTTTATTCATCGTCCTTTGTGCAATGTTAATTGCATGGATAAAGGAATTCCTAGATTGATACAACATTATCAATTGGGTGAATGATTGTTATTAGTAAATAATAGGTAGGTGTGGCCCTGATCTGGACCCTTGCAAATGGGGGGGGTGTTATGTGTTTATCAGAAAGGGAGGTCCGATTGTTGCCTGCTATTCAAGAAAAATAACTTTAATATTTCATTTGGTCCTTAGGTAACAGTCCTCTCATAGATGTTGCTGGGAGAAAGCATAAGCTAAAAGGAAGTAATCTGATCAATGTGCAGTGGCCAACTCAGTGCTCAGTGATTAATATGGATGCAAGCTCACAGGATTTGAAATTTTAATAGCTGCTAAGGCAAAAAGACCACAATTAATAAGGGAATGTTAGAACAGTACCTACCCTCTTTTTAATTCATTTTGATTTATGAAACTTCAAGGTGAATATGATGAATGTTACAGCTTTTGTCAGATCATAATGGGATATCTATTCTTAACTGGATGTGGGGCTGAATGGCATGCATTATTCTCCAAGGAAGCTTGTCTCTTTCCATGTACAAATGGCATGTTGACATTTGAGCACACAAATGCCACACTAATTCTGATTATTACAAAATTAGTTGGGGAGGCATATCAGCCTGGCCACTTGCTGGGGTTTTTTCTTGAGGGTCTTGGCTTTACCCTCAAGGTCTTGAAGCAAAAGCTTATGTGCTATAGATCTGTACATGGAAATTTCGGCAACACATATTCTAATTATAAATAAAGCAACAAATCAAATGTTTTCCCCCCTTTAAAATGTTTAAAATCAAAGAATCTGGAAGATGCAGAGGTCCCAATCTGTGTGGAGTGCCTAGTTGAGCTGAACTGTGTGAGAGTAGGATGCCTTTGCAAAGGTCACATTATATACCAAGGAAAACGGGATATGGGATGTGTGCAATATTCGAACTGGGCCCAGTGATGGTTCCCTTTCACTATGTGCTTACCCTACACTTGAGGAGGGTTCCAGTGACATCCCATATGGTGAAACAATGCATGAAGTGGGTTGTGAGGCCATGTGGGCTCTCCCTGCCTATGACTGCTGCCCCCTGCACCACCAATGAGACATGGTAGGTCATAAAAATACCTGCCCCCTTGCCTGGAAGAAGAAGGGGGGGGGGGAATACAGCAGCTGGTCTTCCCAGTGCTGGCAGAGAGTTTCTCACTTTTGTCCCTAGCCACTGCTGCAGTTTCTCACTTTCTACTTCATGTGGTGGGCAAGGAGACAGGACTCTCTATAGAAGCCTGTATGGTGGAACATAAAGGGGAGACAGTGGGGGGTGGGGGTGGGGGGCAGTAGTGCAGATCTTTGCCAGATAGGGGGAAATGTATTTGCCACTACTTTCAGAATGCATCTCACTGATTCAGCAAGGAAGATCTGAGTATGGAAGTCAGATCATGTGCATGCAGTTGATAGAAATGTGCACCCCATCCAGAAGGCAATGCTCATCTGGGTCACATTCAAATGACTGAATGCATGTTTTATGGCAGTGCAGATGTGCATTCCCATCTGGGGTCAGAGCTTGCTGTGCGTGACTAGAAGTACATTGAGGTCCATCCTAAAATACAATGAACATTATCACTAAGGTGAAGAAACTAGTGCATGGCTGCCCATGAGTTCAGCAGTTCATTCATCTTTTTGTACTTTTGTGATGGATGTTAGAGGCCTCTAAACTATGACTTGACTAGAGTCTCCCCAAAGCAAAGGCTCTGAAAATGAGTGGTTCTTCTAAAATGATTTAAATATTGAATAATCCATCAGAGATTTATGCATGTGAAGATCACAGTTGATTTAAGCAGCTACATTATGTGAAGAAAAAGCCTCATTGAACAAAGCCGGTATACTTCTGATTCATTCATAGGATTTCCCTGCAGCTTCTATTCATTATTCTTATGTTTTTATTTATTTTACAAGTATATAGCTGAAGCTATCAAAGCAACATACAACAGGATAAACTGTGCCTTTCACGACTGTGTTGAAGGCAGAAATTGAACAGGTTAAGCCTTTTCTGGTATGGAAATACATTTATGGGAAAGCTTCACCTGTTTGCATTCTGCTTGTGAGACATTTTATTGCATACTTCACCATTGTTTTGGTTTTGGGTGGGGGCCTTATTACACCTTCAAATGAGGACAAATTTCCCCATGACCCAAAGAATACACAAATTGTATACATGTCTGTTTTCTCTTTTGGGAGTGGGTCAGAGGGCCCAATACACATGCAGTATACCAGGAACAGAAAATCCATTTGTCTGCCCTGCTGTGGGGGAGCATAGATGGACAGAAAAGGCTCCTTGATTCACAAGTTATACTCAAGGGATCAGGAGAAGCTACACAACCTCATATGTGCAGCTGAACCTGTGTTGCCCCTTGCACGAGTCAAGTACGAAGAAAGCTCTTGTGCACAATATGGAAAGACACCTAACTAATCTTGCTAATGTCCTTTATTTATTTTTAATCTGGATTTCCTTTCTTCTGTGAGAAATATGCCACGTCTCATTTGTCAGAGCAGATATCACTCAAAACACCACCTAAAGTGATACAGTCTCAAAGTCATAGATAATCTAGGAAGCTAGCTAAAGATGTAACTTTTTAAAAGAAGCAGCAGCAAACACTTGCGGCTGTTAAAAATAATATATGCTACCAACTTTTTTCATCCAGATAGGCATATTCTAATATGTATTTTAGTCAAAAAGATTGCAGGTGAGTTTATTTCTCCCCCCACCTCACCATATCTTTTGCAGCAGCTTATAAAATGACTGAATTCATACCTGCTACCCAGAATTCCCAGATGGTGCCAAGAAGAACCTTTTACCCTAGTGAAATAATCATCGTTACTTCGTAATCCATTTCCCCAGTTCCCAGTGCCACAGTTCCTTATCAATCAGCTGCAGTTGGATAATTTAGGCTGAATGTTGGATGCCATTTTCTGTACACTTTGTAAAAGGGCAAACACCTTAAGCGGTTTTGAAGTTTACAGTAATGATTTTACTTCCTCGTTCTTTTCTGTGAAGAAACAATCTAAAGCCAGGGTCCTCTGGGAATAATAGTTTTCTTAAGAAAATCAAAGAGGTAAGCCAATCTTTATCAGTGTATTATTTGCCCATTAAGTAGCCAACAACCCCACCCATACAAACAATTGCCATTGTTGTAGTTCAGCTAATATTTAATCTATTTTTTTATAATGTTGTTTAAATGCCTTCACATCTTCAGCACAGTCAGCAGGACTGAAAAATGCTTAAAGTGGTTTGCAACTGCATATAAAAAAGTAATAGAGACCCTGATAATATGTACCAAAAGCTTAAAGACGTAATGAAGAAGATCTAGAGATTGCATATTTAAGTAAAAGGCATTAAGATGCCTGCAATGTTTTGGACCAGTTTTGTAAGGAAACAAAAATGAAACCACTTATTTATAATGATCCTTTGTGCGAACATAAACATGACCAATAACATGGGATTCCTAAGAGGATGCTATAAACTGATGTGATAGCTGATTATTTGGGGCAATGCAGTACGGGAAATATGGGAAACATGGGAGCAAGTACATTGTAGGCTCCTCCAGATAGCCTGTTTGTTGAGCATTTAAGTGCAGTGTGGGGGGCAGTGTGTCTCTGAATGGCACTTGCTGTGAATCACAAGTGAGGAAAGTTGCTACTGAACTCAGGTCATGCTAGCTGGTTTCTCAATAAGAATCTGATTGGCCACTGTCAGAAAAGGATGCTGGACTGAACGGACGTATGGCCTGATCAGCGTGGCTTTTCTTAAAGTGCCTATATTTCTCAAAATCTTCAATGAGGTATTTAGCTGTCTACAGAAATGACTCATGCAAAAAATTTGCCTGGATGCCCATAGATCAGGCTTCTTCAACCTCGACCCTCAAGATGTTTTGAGACTACAGTTCCCATCATCCCTGACCACTGGTCCTGCTAGCTAGGGGTCATGGGAGTTGTGGGCAAAAAACATCTGGAGGGCCGAGGCTAAGGAAACCTGCCATAGATGCTTATCAACTGATGTGTCAGAATTCCTCAGGTGAATATGAAGCTTACATCATTCATAGAGGAGCCCTGAATATTTAGCTCAACAGCCTTCCGCCTTCTCTCAGGCTCTACGCTGTGATGTAGCATACTGTAGCTACAATTTTGGCACATCTGGAAAGCATATTTACACCGGGGCACAATTGACTGTTGCTCAATTTGTCAGTTTAGAAAGCACCAATCAAAAGCACAATTTTATTGCTGTTGCTAAGGCAATGACTACGAAAGTTTGCTTTTCTCCTGCTGTTGCTTGCTAGCACTTCCATTTTTCAGTTCACTTAAACAGCTGTTGCAGAAACAAACAGATTACTCCTACCGTAGAAGATAGCCTTAGAATTTAGATCATCCAAATAGCCCAAATCCAATTAGAAACTGTTCTCTCTCTTTCTCTCTTTTAAGCAATCAAGGATAATTGCTATGGCCTATAAGAAACAGGTACTCAACTTCACAAAGGAATCCCTCAGACCTTAAAATCGGCTGCCATGTAGGGATGTTTGAATACTCTGTTCATTGCAGTCTATGAACTGACTTGATCTGCTCATCCCTTACTAATGTGCAGGTCTATATTTTTTATTATTATTTTAAACAAATTTATAAACTGCTAACCAACCTGAGGCCATCAAAGTGGTGTAAAAGAAGGTAAAAATAAATACCAAACATCACCAAGAGGTACCATGATAATAGGTGCCTGTCTAATTGTGGCTAGTCATTGATTTTTGAGAGAAAATTAATTAGGAAATGAACATTTTGAGAGTAAATATATTTAAAATACAAAATTCCATGCACATTTTTTTAAACAAAAATCCACAGATTGATGCAGGAACAGGACTGAACAGAGTTCAGAAGGAAAGAAACTAGAAATTGACTGATCCGTCCATCCCTAGTGACCTCATTTGAATTCTTTCATTATCCCCTGCTAAAGTGCTAGCTGCACTTTGAATTATGATTCCTTTCATTTCTTCTTCTTTTGAGATCAGCATGACACCATCACGTGAGTGACTGAGACACAGCATCTACTTCTGATACTCCAACATTTGCATTTAATGTGCCTTCAGTGCAGTGGGCTCAATCCTGTAGAAGTCTCTTGCAACTGAGATTAGATAGGCACCCTTCTTGCTGAACTTCAGCCATATAGAGAGAGCTTGTGACCAGCACTTGTAAACCAGGGCATTTGTGGGGTATTTTGAGGGGGAGACTTGGAGCACTGTCTCATAGTGTACCAAGAGACATGGATGATGAAGTATTTGCAGAAGTAACACCTGTGCCATGGTTGTCTTCTTGCCTGAGAATGTGCTAAACTGGTTGCATTGCTTAAAGAGATAGTACAGTGGTACCTTGGGTTACAGACGCTTCAGGTTACAGATGCTTCAGGTTACAGACTCCGCTAACCCAGAAATAGTACCTCGGGTTAAGAACTTTGCTTCAGGATGAGAACAGAAATTGTGCTGCGGTGGTGCGGTGGCAGCAGCGGGAGGCCCCATTAGCTAAAGTGGTACCTCAGGTTAAGAACAGTTTCAGGTTAAGAACAGACCTCCAGAACGAATTAAGTTCTTAACCCCAGGTTCAGCAAATTGAGGCCTGCCTATTCACACTTTGAGATACAGGGAAAGATGAGGAATTTCTTGATAGGGCAGAGTGAACTTCCTGGAACAGTGATGCAGGTGGGGTGCCCTAAGGGAGGAGGAAGATCACTCATTGCAGGAGGTGAATCCCTGGAGGAATGTGACACACAGAAGCAGGACTACTCTCACCTGGGTTAGCTGGCCAGTTAGAGGCGCTCACAATGTGTGGCCACTATCACATGCTGACATCTTCTAGGAGCCACAGGTGAGAGTTAAGTGCAGGGTGGGGACCACAGGGAGACAAACTACCCAAGAAGGAGCATGGGTCCGTTAAGAGTTTGGGTGTAATCTTTGACACCTCCTTTTCCATGGAGGCGCAGATTGCAGCTGTAACAAAGGCGGCATTTTCCCATCTCCGCCAAGCTAAGCAGTTGGCTCCTTACCTCTCTCGCCCTGACCTAGCCACTGTGATCCACGCGACGGTCACCTTCAGACTGGATTATTGTAACTCGCTCTACGTGGGGCTGCCCTTGAGACTGACCCAGAAACTCCAGCGGGTGCAGAATGCTGCAGCGAGACTCCTTACAGGGTCTTCGCTGAGAGATCACATTCACCCGGTGCTATACCCGGTGGAGTACAGGATCAGGTTTAAGGTGCTGGTTTTAACCTTTAAAGCCCTATACGGCCTAGGACCCTTGTACCTACGGGACCGCCTCTCCTGGTATGCCCCACAGAGAAACTTACGGTCTTCAGATAAAAACATCTTGAAGGTCCCAGGCCACAGAGAAGTTAGGCTGGCCTCAACTAGAGCCAGGGCTTTTTCGGCTGTGGCTCCGACCTGGTGGAACACTCTGTCACAAGTGACTAGGGCCCTGCGGGACTTGACATCTTTCCGCAGGGCCTGCAAGACAGAGCTGTTCCGCCAGGCCTTTGGCCAGGGCACAGCCTGACTCCCTCCCTCGGCAATCTTCGCGGAGCTCTGGCCCAATGGTGGCCAGTGGCTTGAATTTAACTAATTTTATAATGAATGATTTTAGAGTGTTGTTTGTGCTGTACTTTTGTACTGTTTTATTGTTGTTAGCCGCCCTGAGCCCAGCTTCGGCTGGGGAGGGCGGGATATAAATAAAATTTATTATTATTATTATTATTATTATTATTATTATTATTATTATTATTATGGTGTGTTTCCCACCTCAGGTTCTTTCCCTCACCTAACACCTCAAACATCCCATTTTACGGTAATGTTTTGCAATAATTATTTAAAATATTTTATCTATATGGTTTGTTTTTTTATGTACACCACTTAGAAATATCAATGATTAAGTGGTATATAAATGCATTAAATAAATATAGGCAACACCCCCAGCATTCCAATCTAAACCATTCAGTTTTTCCTGTCTATAAGCCTGTGTGAGGGCTTTCTTCAACCAAGGTAGCTTTTCCCATTCAGCAACTGCGTTAGTTTCGGTTGTTGCCAAGATTGCCATACCCTCAGCAGTTAAAATATTTGTGATCATTCTGTGACAGGCAGTAGCTACCAGAGCAATTATCCAAGCGAGTATCATGGTAGAATGCCCAAAGCTTTGGACCTGACTTTCTGTGCAGTGGCTCTTGGTGCTAAAGAAGAATACATGCAGTTTGACTGTAATGGCAATTACTTGAGCTGAACTGAGCTGAGCAGAGCAGAAGTTTTGGCTGCAAGAATGTTTCGACACTTTTTAATTCCTTACTCCAGATTTCAGGGATATAAAGTGTCTCTGCAAAGTTGTTTATTTGTTGCCATTTACACTTGCTCTGGCATTTGCTCAATGAAATCTGCTTTCCAAAAGCACAGAGCCATGACACATTGCTATATTCTCACTATTCCTCTCTCTTGATTATACATAAGTGCTCTGACAAATAATTTTCTAGGGTTTAAGATAATTTCTGTAAACAACTCCTCTCCCTTCTCTGCACCAAAATCCATTCCCCATCTTAAATAGATTGCTCTTCAGCCAACACTATATTAAGAAGCCCAGTATGCAAAGCCAATACAGGATAACATGACCAAAGTAAATCTCGGGGAGAGCACAATTTACATCAGTTGTTAGTGTTAATTTATGATCACACTTTATTAAATCCATCTCGCTTCCCGACAGGACCGTAAATTAATTCTGTGATTTGGGGATGCTCCAAAGTTAATGCTGCACAGCACCCTATTAAAGCATTTGAACATCTTCTGCCTGCGCGAAGCACTTTTCGATGCTGTGAAAGCTTTAGGAGAATGGAAGCTTCTTTTCCCACTACAACAGCGAGGCAGGTTCCCCCACTATAAAAGAAAATCCAGGTGCTAATTGGATCTTTTCTGTTTAATTTCAGCTACTCTTTGATTGTTTTGTCAGACATGAATCCTGAAAAATGCTTAAGGGAACAAGCTCTTATCTCAACCTTTCCCAGCTTTTTTTTTGGGGGGGGGAGGCAAAGTCACTGATCATAACTATGAAATGAACAGGTAATAAGCAAATGCAATTAAATAAAAAGAAATAGACTAATAGACTGGATCTAAACCTGCTCTCACTGTTTCGAGTGCACTTTCAAGTTTTGTGGAAGGTCCACCAAAACTTTGATCATTCTTGAGTCCATGTTCAAAAATTGCATCAAGGGTGGCAATTTATAAATGGCTGGTGGAGAGCACAGTGTGTGTGTGTTCATCTGTACCAATTAAATCCCTCTATTTTCTGCAGCTAACTAAGAGAATTCATACCAAGCATGATTTGTGAACAATTCCCCCCACTGCAATATGAAGGAGAAGGACCATAGCTCAGTGACAAAGCACATGCTTTGTCCAGTATTCAGTCTCTGGCTTCTCCAATTAAAAGAAGTGGGTAGGAGGAAATGGGGAAGGCCTCTGTTTGAGACCACTTGAGAAACACAGCTGGTCAAAGCTGGATTAGGTGAACATACAATCTGACCTGACAGAAAGCAGATTCCTTGATCAAAATAAAAAAGAAGAAGATAAAGGACCCCTGGACAGTTAAGTCCAGTCAAAGGTGACTATGGGTTTGTGACGCTCATCTTGCTTTCAGGCCAAGGGAGCCGGTGTTTGTCCACAGAAAGCTTTCTGGGTTATGTGGCCAGCAGGACTAAACTGCTTCTGGTGCAACGGGACACCATGATGTAAACCAGAGCACACGGAAATGCCGTTTACCTTCCTGCAACAGTGGTACCTATTTATCTACTTGCACTGGCATGCTTTCGAACTGCTAGGTTGGCAGGAACAGGGACAGAGCAACAGGAGCTCACCCCGTCACAGGGATTTTAACCGCTGACCTTCTGATCGGCAAGCCCAAGAGGCTCAGTAGTTTAGACCACAGCACCTGTGTCAAAGTAAGAGGTGTCAGGGAGGAAGAAGGGATGCTGAGGCACATAGGGACATAAGAAAATGGCTTTTACTGAGTCAGACTAGTCCATCTACTTCACTATCGCCCACCGTGACAGACTGCATCTCTCCAAAGTTTCATGCAAGGGATATTCCCAACAGTACCTGGAGAGGCCAGGGTTTGAATCTGAGAACTTCTGTATACAAAGCAGGTGATCTACCAATGATCTACAGTCCTTCCCCATAATAAGGCTGATTTTGTCTCACCCAGATCCAGTTTGCTTCTTATTTATTTATTTAATGTATTTATATACTGCTTTTGTGGCAGATCTGACCAAGTAGGATACATAACATAGTGAAAATGTTTGTTGTTGTTGTTTTTTAAAAAAAACTTACAATGAAATAGTAGCGATCTGTTTGCTTAGAACAGGGGTCAGCAACCTGCGGTCCATGGCCACAAGCAGCCCACGGGGGCAGTTCAACCGGCCCCTGAGCTGAACCGCCCACTCTGCGAGTCCCCACACGCTGTGCTAAACCGGCATGGCATGGTGCGGCACAGCACGGGGACTCACTTCCGCAGTGCTGGAAACTGCATCTGCACATGCCCAGACACTGGAAATCATGTCTGCACATGCCCAGATGCTGGAAATCCAGCCCACGGAGAGATCTCCACTGGACTTGACCTGCCCAGGCAGGTAAAACCTTGCCAACCCCTGGCTTAGAAGAAGCTGTTACTGCCCTGTTGCCTCAGGGCAAGATGTTTTACAGAAGTCCTTGTGGTGGCAGTTGGGAGAGTGAACAGTTGGGATACCTCCTCTTTTTATATTAGAAGAGGCAAAATATGGTTGGGGATAGGCATTCTGTGTTCAGCCCATTTCCACAGTTCAGGGCAGCTGGGATTAAAGATGATGCTGATATAGAAGCTGGACTAAGAGGTTGGCAGCTGGAGGCTCCACACCTTCCTAGCTCTCTGCCAAGCCCTGATCTGAACTGGTGCTCCCATGCATTTCCCCATCACACACAGGTAGCTGTGCTCTTCATCAGCAGCTCCAAAGTTCCTGCCTGGGTTGCCATCTTCTCTGCTTCTGAGATCCTCTGGTTCACTGGCAGATCTTCTGCAGAGTCTTGCTTCTCAACTTTGGAGGCTTCAGGTTAAAGACATATCATTGAAAGTAATGTGATGGATGAGCAACATATGAGTACTGTGCTGGCACAGGGCCTTGATGTGATTGAAAATTCCATAAAAACATCCTCTTACATAATTATTTTCTTCAGCAGATGAATTACGTTGTGCCTACCAGTAAATAGGCATGCAAAATTGTACTAGGCATATGATTCACTAAGATGGGATAAAGTTTTTGGATTGATAGTAAAAATGTTGCTACATGTTTTATACAAGCAGAATAGGGAATATATATATCCTTGTATTTCACAGTACTCATGTTGTGGTGTGTTGTTGCTGCTGTTAATTCTTACTAGATGATCTAGTTCCTTGAGGATATTCACACAAACTTTGACTTAATTAAGATCATTTGATCCAACTGTTTAATGATCTTGAACCATGTGCTAGATTAATTTGTTAAACAGCCCATCAAACAGTCAGATCTGTTAAAATTCACTCATTTACTCATATGTCATACCCCCTGTGTTAGGACAATCAGAACTGACAAAATTAATCCATTTTTTAATACCAATCAGCAACTTTTTAAAAAAGTCATGAAGGCTGAAGCATGAACTGGCAAATGGTGTTGAACTGATTAACAAATCAGCTTACTATCCTATAGGGAATTCCTTGATTAATAATAATTGAGTACATTATTTGTGTGTCAGGAGCGGGGATGATTTAACCATCAACTTCCTGGGACTCAGCAGAAATCCTGAAATTGAAACATATTTTAAGGAATAATCCTTACATTATGTTACACACACACACACACACACACACACACACACACAATGTTATTTGTATGCTGCCTTTCCACCATACTCAAGGCAGCTCACAAGAAGAAAAAAATACATAACATAGCAATAACATAGCAAAAGTAGTCATAAACAATGATTCAAACATAAAAAATTCCAAGTGAACAATTTCCACATAAATCACAACAAAATCTAAAATAAAAACACAAAAACTAACAGCAATAACAGCAACCACCTTCCCCCCACCCCCCAAAAATACCCTAAGACAAGAGTCTGTTCTGCAGCCCCAGCTTTTGTAGCTGGAGTCAATCAGGCCCCTGCCCTCCCAGGCCAGGTGGAGAAAGGCCTGGAAAGCAGGGAGCAGGTCCTCCAGAACTCACAGCCAAGTTGAATCTCCTTGCCCCATAAGCTTCTAGAAACATGGTCTTGGAAGGGACAAAGGGTATGAGGATGCACTGCAGGTGGACAAATCCTAAATCCAGACTGAAGTGGGGATTTCTGATGAGCTTGCTAAGTTGAAGACCTGTCTGTATGAGGTGCCCTGAAGCAAAGTCCCTTCCCTCAGTGCTTTGTGGTATGTTATCCCAGACAGTCATTTTAGACTGGTTGTTAATCTAATACTTATTGACATGATCAGCTCAGTCAGTTGCTATTGGTTTTGTTGAACTTTCACTGCCTTTCAGTACCAAAAGTTGTTGGCATCTGCCTATCTCGGGAGACTATGGAAGAGAGAGAGTTATAGCACCTGCTGTGGATGTATAGATCAATATGGGAGAGACATGTTGTATTGCAGGTAGGGCAGATGAAGGTATCTGGTTTTGCTGCTACAAGTGCAATGTGGTGTTTCTTTTTTCTGCACTTCTCCCAGTGGTCATTCCTTCTCTGGACACTGCTGTGAATCTATGGCCTGTCTCCAGGCATGGCAATTGTCTACAAGGGATTCCCACATGGCAGGGTTAATGTTGCCAGACTACATTTCATGTTTGCAGACATCTTTGTAATTCATGGTTGGTCTGCCAACAGGCCTAGCAGGTCATTGGGTTCCCTGCCATCTTCCATTCTTTGGACATGACCAAGCCGGCATAGACATCACTGTGACAGAAGTGTGAACATGCTGGGAATATGGTCTGGGGAGAGAGCAACTTTGTTTGAGACTCTGTTCTGTCATGTGATGCCCAAAATCTTCCTGACACAGTGTATGTGGAAGGCATTGAAGCATCACTCCTGGCTGGTATCAGTTGCCCATGACTCACTTCTATAAAGCAGTATGCTCAAAATGCCGACTGCAAACAGCAGGGTGCTCATGTAGCCCTACTACTACCAATAACTTAAATGCTAGGAGATGCCACTTCATAGTACTATCAAATGACAGATCCTTTCACTTAAGTGAATGGAAAAGATGACCTTCCACACAAGATGACCTTCATATACTTGAATAATCAAAAGTATATATAAATTAGGGTATGATTTTAATTGAAATATGCAGTCAACTGCTCAGTCCTATTAAACGGGATACAGCTCCAGATGTTTAGATTATTCAACAAAGCATGCTCTTGTAGAAGATCACTTGTGTACAAACTCCATGCTTTATCAGCAAAACAATAAGCCAAGAAGGGGAAGGGAAATATTAATTCTATTAACACCCGCCCCCTTTTTGTCCTTACATTTTCCAGTGGAGAAAAGTGATTGTATTTTAGTTGGTCAGAGGTGATTTGTAGCACCATCAAGTGCTATATGTAGGGATGGGGTGGGAATTCAATTCAGTTCTCATTTAAAGACAAACTTACTAAACTGACACTTTTGGAAACTTTACACAAAGCAAAACACAGCCATTCTGCAGATTTTGCAGTGCAGTTCTCCAGCCAAATAATGTGCACAAAATGCATGCAATAGTGTGTGAATATAAATTCATATATTTGTGAAAATTATATGCAAAAAATTAAAATATTTGGGGAAACTGCTTTACAAAAATGTGTATATTTTAGAGTATAAACAACCTTTCATGCCTCCAGTCTGTAGAGGGCAGCATTTGAACTAGCAGGGAGAAAAAAACTTTGCAGTTTCCCTCTAAACACATAAGCTCCGCCCCTTCATCTTGCTTTCTTCTCCCTCTTTCTTCCATGAGAATGTCACGATAGTGATGAATGAAAAGGAGACAGAATGGGTGAGGCTGGATAACTCAAGGGAGTTCTTTAATTCAGATAGATAGAAAGATAGATCCCCATCTTTCTCTCTACCTACCTGAATTAAACTAAAAGCCAATGGCTTTTATTTTTTAAAAACCTATCATATATTAGGTACAAAAATGTGAAGGCAGATGAATGTTCAAGAAGACTTTTTTTTTAATAAATCACAAACTGATGTGGAAATGTGAGGACCTGAAGACTGGGAAAAATAGAAGCTGAGAGAAACTGAAATTGACAGATTTGCCAATCTCTAGCATACATCACAGAAAGGCTGCAAATCCGTAGTGATTCCTGGGGAAAGGTAAATAGTATTCTTTGCATGCATATTATCTTCCATGATATCTATGAATTCCTTATGGAGATGTCCTGCCAAGAAGTGATAAATTCCAGAAGAAGAGCAGGCAGTCTGTTGCAGCAAAACAACATCAAAGAATACCCTAACATATTAGAGGCTAATGAATTTGCAGTGAGCTGGTGCCAGGCACATTAAGCCAGAGAGCCTTCAAGGTGTCACAGAAGTTTGTGGTTTTCCATCAAACACTTTGTCTTTCTGTCAAAGAATGAGTCTCTCCAACACCGCTGGTGAGTTGTGACAAGATCATAGCTTACGGCAGTAAAGTTAATATCCATATGTGTGCAGCTTCAACATTGGAGAGCCTCACCATTCCACTTTTTTTTATTCCTGGCCATCCTTCTTGTGCAATAGCAACCTCCTTGGCAGAAGAGAGTTATAAAGGATTCCCTGTAGAGTCAATCAGTGTTACAACTTTATTTGGCAACAGGGGTATATCTACAGACTGACAATATGCTCTTTTCCCTTGGAACAAATTGTGCTTTATGTGCTTTCGGCTCTTGCCCACAGAAGCATAATAAAAAGTTCAGAGACAGATATTATCCCAGTCACAACTGTAGCATAAAAACAACAGCCCTTAAGTCCTTTTTGTTGTTGGAATTTTAGGGTGTGATTCTTGCCCACTTAAGTCAACAGAAATTTTTGCCATAGGCTTCAACTGAGTTTGGGTTGCTTGTAGATTCCACTGAGTTCAGTGCAAATTGCAGGTGAGAAAGTGTGTTTCTAAGGCACATCAGAGCTTTATGGCAATCTGCATGAGAAAGAAGAAGGGCCTCTGAAAAAAGAAGGTGTTGTTGCAAATCTAATGGCTTGGACCTATAGTGGCTGGTGTGGTGGGGCAGGGGTGCCCTTCCAAAACCTGAGTCACTCTTGTTTACCTGGATGGGGCAGGACAGAGATGGTAGTGAGTTTACAAGTGTAGGGGAAAACTGGATTGTTTCCACTGGGACATCCAGACTGCCTTCTTGCCCTATCCAGATAAGTTACAGCCAGGTCAGTGTCAGAAGGGTGGCTCTATAACATCTCCCAATGCAAATCCCACTACTGGCTTGGACTGAAGGCATAAAATGCAGCAGCTTTGCAGGTCTGGGTTTGATCATTATGGGAGATGACCAGGGTAGCCCATCTATATCACCTTGACCTCCCTGAAAGGAAGGTGCAATAGATTTCTCATTCCCTTTAGGAATCTCAGAGTGGCCTACAGCCACCCTTACTGCTGGCTGAGATCTGCTTAGCTTTACTTAATTCAAATTATATGCCCTCAGCCAGTTTCTTTGTCCAGTATCTTGTGTAATGTGAAGCTGAACTAAAATCCCCACATTCACAAGCTACTGCAGTGGGGACATTTCAGATATGTTGGGAAGATGGAGGTGAAACTTACTGGCACCCAGTGGCCTCCCATGTCATGTAAGCTGCTGCTTTAATTTCCTGGAAATGCAACAGAGTGATGCTACGTCATCATGACATACCACAGCAGCATTATGGGAGGGAAATGTAAAATGATAGCAGTGCAGAGGCTGCCAGAATATTGATAGGTGTTGTTCCTCTTTCGAAAGCATTCAAAATCCCTCAAAACAAAAGCAGGGAGATGGTGTTAACCCCACACCCCACACCTAAAATCAGGCCAAACTTTTGGAAGTTAGGTACAGGCATAATTCTGTTCAACAGTGTGAGTATGGGATTATCCACAGTTCAAATCTCATTTTAATCTCAGTGTTCTCAGATACAATACAACTGCAGCTACTATCTTCAGTCAGCAGAAAAGCTTGGGTGCAAGAAATCCGCTGCATTTTTGAAGTTCAGTGATGAATGGAATCCTTTGTTGCCCAAAGCAGCACTATCCACCATACATGCCAGCTCCTAGGGGTTGAGACAGTTTCAACACACACACCCCAACATTTTTAGGCCCCTCCCCAATGTTCAGAGGGTATTCGGCTCCCTGGCTCCTCCCAATGTCATGCACATGGCACCAGAACATCACATCTGGACCCCTCAATCAACTTGAGAAGATGGCGCCTCTGCTAACATGTGAATGGGGTATCAACAGGTTTGCAGAAGTGGAATGAATGAATGGTTTTTAAAGGGGAGAGGGGGCAAAGAGGACTGACCATGCTCAACTGGGCACCATACACTAACTGTTTAGGGGAGAAAAGCTGAAAGACAGGTGGGAGGAGGAAATGCAATGGAGTATCGTGGAGGAAGAGGGCATGGCTGACTGACTGGAACACTGAACAGGAGCAGCTCACATTGCAACAGGTTTAATTTTTCCTCATCCTGAGACTGTGAAATTACTACTTAAAAGTTTGAAGATCAATTACAACTGAGGCATGCCTTACTACCATAGGCTGTTTTCTGCAGTGTACAGTCACTATTTCAACTTTTAAATTTTTCATTACACCTGTCCAATCCCCTTTTCTTCCTGTAGCTGATCTCTTTAGTGCTGCTCTTAGTCTTCCTATTGTGCGCCCCCCCCTCCATCTTTCCCTGTCTGATGTTGGCTTCTGGATTTGTGCATAAAAGTGACAAGCCTCACTTGTTTCTAACGAAAAGTGATGGCAGGAGAGGCGAAAAGGATAAATTGCTATTGGCATCCTTCTTAAAAGTTATAATCTCACTCTCTGTGTCTCAAGACGTATCCACAGACAGATGCATAAAACATCTGCACTAGCGATCATTCACTGCCAGAAAACGTGGCCACTCGAACCAGCAAAACATCTTAAAATGAGGCTATGCTGAAAAATCCATTCCGCTAATTGAGAAGGGAATTGCCGGCAACCATCCTGAGAATAACAGACTCACGGGCTTTAATCACTGGAATAGAAATGCTGAGTGCACAGCTTCCATCGTATATCATATGGAAGAGCCATGCTGCCTAAGACCTTCCTTTTTGTACTGTGCAAATGTCCAGCAGGCAACATACTTTGATCTCCTTGAAAGAGTAAGAAGCTACCTGCATGTCTTGCTTCTAATTTAAGGTAATGTGCCTCATCCTTGCAGGAAGAGGATGGTTTTGAACAATTAGGCTACAATCATTTACACACTTACCTGGGAATAGATCTCAGTGGAAGCTTAGGGTGCCTCCAGACCAGGGGTAGGCAACCTAAGGCCCGGGGGCCAGATGCGGCCCAATCGCCTTCTCAATCTGGCCCACAGATGGTCTGGGAATCAGCGTGTTTTTACATGAGTAGAATGTGTCCTTTTATTTAAAATGCATCTCCGGGTTATTTGTGGGGCATAGGAATTCGTTCATTATTTTTTTCCAAAATTGTCCAGCCCACCACATGGTCTGAGGGACGGTGGACCGGCCCACGGCTGAAAAAGGTTGCTGACCCCTGCTCCAGACTGTCAATATTGTGGGAAGGATTCAACAGCATACCAGAACTAGGTTGGCACATTTAAGGTGGGTTAAAACAGTCTGTCACCCTAGAGGGGGAAATGTATTTTTTTGCTGTTTGGAAAGTGACAGGGAAGAAAAGTTCAATGTAAATCAGGATGAATGTTCATCATCACATAATTGCTATGTAATCAATTCATAATGAACGTTCAATAAAGGATATTGTCAAACTACTGTGTAAGCTTCGTGAAAGCATATCAAGATGAATGCTAAATAAACATGTCATGGAGAGGCTCTTCCTTGTGATAAGGCATGGCTAGACTGCCCTGCTAGAAACCAAGGCTGCAATCTTATACACTTTTACCTGTGAACTCACTGGGACTTGTTTCTAAGACTGCAGTGTAAACTGTGCAAAGAGATTAGGGGTTCCAAATCCTAGTTTCAAAAATTTGAGCAGCCTATCTTGTATATCATGCAAATCAAGAACATTGAATTATGAATTTCCTGCCAGGTTTTTTGTGTTTGTTTCTGGAAAGTAAGTGTAGGCATTCCACCAGCAGATGTTTTCCATTGTGCAATATGCTTACCACCATATTGCTCTGTTGGATAGCATAGCTTAAGGTAAGTAAATAGTACGTATCTTTCAAGACCCCTAAGGGGAAACCCCCACCCTCTTCAGAGAACTGTTTCATCCCAGTGGGCCTTTGTGGGCAGTGGGCATAATGATCTGTTGGGGACTTCCTCTGGCTGGCCGCTAGGGATGGTGGGATAGCCCGTCATTCTCAGAATTCAAATTGCCCATTCAAGGGCAGGCTGGTGAGCAGGGCTTGGGTGGCAGACCTGACTGGAGAAGTCTTCACTCCGATCTGCCACCTGGATATATAAGCTAGCTTTGCCCAAGTTTGGAACCACAATTGTCTTAAGAGCAACGTGGACATAGAGAAATAAGCAGTGAGCAGAGAATCATGTGGCAAGGAAGAAAGAAGCAGGCACCAAAGAGCCCTGAAGCAAAGCATGCAACATGGGACTCTGGAAAAAAGTAGCCATCTTGGGTGGTGGATAAGTCATATGGTAGAATCCTTTGGTCTAATATTGGGTTGGGGTTAAGTGTTTCAACACCCCTACCTCAATCAGATGTGACCTTAGGGTACCCCTTAGAGGGGTCTACATGGAAATCTTTGTCTAGAAGCCAAGCGTGGGACAGACGAGCCATAGAGCTTCCAACAGCAGCCTGAGGAGGCCCACCTTGGTAGAACCACGTCTTGAGGTCACAAATTCCAGGCACGACATTGCTTAAGCTTCACCCCCCCCCATCTGGAGGCTGAGAACGGATATACACCCAGTGCCTGAGCTGAAGCCTACCTACATCTATAGACAATAAAATTTGTGGCCAATTTGTTGTCTTGTCCAGGTTTGTTTACACCTATTGTTGCCTTTGGCCATCACCCATTGGAGGGTGGGTGTGTGCTGTGAGTGGGTCTGCCATAGAATTGCAAAATTCACAGAACTGTTCATTGTGAGTAATATTTTTTTTAATTATTATTATTATTATTATTATTCATGTATTAGTTCAAGAAGTGCAAATTAGGTGGTTTCTCTTTAAGATGCAAACAGAATCAAATTTCTCCCTCATCTCTAGGAGGAGCCAATGAGTTTGCTCCTCCCCTATCTCATGTGTTTACAGTACATAATATCAGAACGCTTGAAGAGAGCTTCTCCCTGCAGTGAATATCAAACTCCATAATTGTCATTGATTCACAAGCTGTTAATTGAAATGTCAATAATTGCTTGAGAAAGTATATATTTGGCTTGGATTTCCAAATTTGAAAACTGCTATTCATTTTAATTTAAGCAAGAAAGATCCAGCGCAAGTGATGTTTACTTCACAGCACCATTATATTTCTTTATAAAATGATGAGTATGTTTTCATGTATCATGACTCTGTTTGATTTCATAGAATTATAGACTCAGAAGGGGCCCAAAAGTTCATCTACTCTAACTCCCTGCAATGCTAGAATCAAACAAACAAATTAACTAAGAGAAGACACTGGTGAACCCCTCAACCCTTCCTGTGAAATTTCATTACTCTTATAGAAATGATTTTTCTTGCCTGGGAAATGTTGCCAGTCTTATTGAACCTCTTCTGGCTTCCTTCAGCATTCCTCAAACTTAGGCAAAGGAAGACCTTTTCAGGTTTTCAGGTTTTGCTTTAGCTGAAGTTTTGGTGGCAACTTCCTTCACTGGAGGTGTTTAAGGAGAGGTTGGATGACCATTTGTCAAGGATGCTTAAGCGCCATCTTAGGCAGAGAAGGGAGTTGAAAGAGATGTACTCTGGGACCCCTACCAATTCTGTAATATTGCTTGGTGAGAGGGGAGACAACATGGCCTAGCATTTTGATTATGGATGAATGGGAGAGCTAATATCCTGCTTTACAAAATGGAGGTTGATTGTGTAAATGTTTGCAAGTTTAAGACCGCTCTTGCCTGTATACTTACTTTGCATGAATAAAGCCTCAAAGGCATTGCAAGAAACAACATCAAACAGTTGCTTAAAATGACACATCTTTGCCCCCACTGTCTTTCCGTTTGTTCAGGGCATGTACTCAGATTTACATTAAACTGCTAGTTTTTGCCCCAAGTGATTCTTTTAACAACACGGGATGAATGACACAAGCACTTGCCTTTGCTTATAAGTCAGTTGTTGCCTGCAGATCAATTCTACTCAAGTTAATTTGGGCCCTGCAGCATGTCTTTAGTAAACATCATCTTATAAAAAATGCAAAATATGCCAGACCAGCCATTTAAAAGATATCACTTCAGATGAGTGGAATCCACCATATTAAAATTTTATTGTACATAGCTTCAAAATGAAGTATTAATGAAAAACAAAGTATAAACAAAAAATGTCCAATCTTCTGTACTTCCCAAGACAAGCACAAGTTGAACTGGAGATGTCCCAAAGCAAATAACAGATCATCTGGTTGTTATTTTTTTTCTTTAAAGAAAGAAAGAAAAAACTTCCATTGTTGAATTTTCACACCTGCCAACTTTTGAGATATAGGAAAAGGAAGACTGAAGTGCTGGTTCACACATATGTACATCCTGATTCTTTGATGACTGCAGTATCAAGTGGCTTGTATGCTTGAATGAAACATTGCAGTTGTAATGTGTTCCAGTTAGAACTTTGCTAGAGAGCCAGTGTGATGTAGAGATGGATGGATGAGTCTGTTTCTTGGTTGTGTCAGTTCTCTGTTTGCTCAATATTAAGTTGAGTCCATCACCAGTTTTTGCCATTTTGTTTAAAACACACACACCCATATAGGGATGGGAGAAACTTCCAGTTCCATTTTTTCTCATTTCCTCATTATTCCAATCTTTACTTCAGTTCCCCACATTTCCACATCAGTCTGAGATTTCTTTTAAAAAGTCCTCATGAAAATTCACCAGCATTTCCGTGCATATTTCCCCTATGCACACATTTTAATGCAATTTTCTCTAATATACACATTTTTGCAAAACAATTTATCCTAATATAATGCATTTTGCAGGTTATTTTCACTAATGTATGCATTTTTATATGCATTAGTGGGCAGGTGCCGAGCCAAGAGTATTTTTTCTCCAAAAAGAAATAGATTCTACTCTCATCTTGCACAGCACTCAATTTGAATTCCACAGAATCAGAAATGCATTTACATGTTTTTAAGCAACAGAGCCAGGAAGAAAAAAAGTATTTCAAAGAGGTCTCTCTGTTCTTTGGAGACATGTGTTTTGTCATAGCTGAAAGCACTTATATTGCATTTTAGAGTAATTCAATTATCTTTCCCAAATTGTATGTTGCCTGTTGGAGAGAGGTGGCCCTATTAATAGCATTCCGTGAAATGCTTTTCACTTGATTGCTTTATCCTAAATCTTTAAAAATAAAATACTGGAGACTCAGTATTTGCTGGATTACCCTCCATTCTTGATGGTAGCACTTTTTTGGTAGTGTGTGACTGAAACAGAAGCCGCAGCAATTCTCTTTTTACAATCCTAGCAAGGCTGCTTCTCAGTTTTAGCTCCACTTGCCTTCAAGTCTCATGGTTAAGTCATGTGTAAATTCTAATCCTTGCAATGAAACAGCACCGTATATTATCGGATAGACTCCTTGCAATGTGCTGTAAACTTATTATATCATATAATATGTTTAAAGATGGGCTACAACTGAAAAGGAAGAAGTTTATTAAGCTTCTTCTTCAATGTATGACAAAGGTCAGATTTACTCAGAAGTAGTAATGATGTTAGGGTGTTTTTGATAATCTGCCTTTCCTTCTTTGCAACCCATCTTTAAACTTATTACATGATGTAATAGGTTTACAACACATTGCTTGATATAGCTTGTCTTATATTTCAGGCAGTGACAGTTTTTAAAATACTTATATATACACTCCATCTAACCAACCTCTTTATGCGGGTTACATAGGCAATAAAATACAATTTGCATTCAAATCCTGCAAACTACAATTTGCATTTAAATTGTGAAAGTGTGAAAACACCAGGGTTCCCCGCTTCTTATGGATAATCTGAACATCTCTTTGTTAGAGTATTAATAAGTTATATTACTGCAATACATTATATGTGGCGCCATCTTTGTAGGCAGTTTAGAAACTGCAGCAGGGACAAAATGCAGTAGCGAAACTGCTGATGAGAGATAAGAAATCTGATCATATAACACTAGCTGTGCTGGGTGCCTATTCATTTCTGAGCCCAATCTTTCAATTGGGCTCAGAAATCTGCAAAGTTCTATACAGCCAGGGACCACCAAAATGTATTGGAATTTCTTTCCAAAAACAAATGTACCTAGACCCTACAGTCATCATCTAAGGCCCCACAAGATAGGTTTGAATGGTGATGGTGAAGGAGAGGATGTTTTCAGTTGTCCCCCTCCCCACTGGATGTTGTCCCCAGGAAGGTCTACTTGTTACCAATGTTAATATCTTTTTGGTGACAGGCCTTCCTCTTCCCTCCAGGGGCATAGCTTGGTGGTAGAACAAGTACTTGGCAAGCAGAAGGTCCCAAGTTCACTCCTTGGCATATCGTGGTAGGAGTGGAAGAGACTCATGCCTAAAAACCCTGGAAAGCCATTTCCAGTTGATACAGACAATACAGAGATAGATGGACCAATGGTCTAACTTGGTATAAGGCAGCTTTCTATGTTCTTCTGAGCTGCAGGCATTGAGGGGTGCCATCGGGTGTCAGGAAAGGCTGTAAATGCTTTCTGTCCAAGCAGTAGGACACCTAATTCTCTCACCTAATTCTCTTGTTCTGGCTATGAGCTCTACTTTCTGGCTGGGAAACACACACACACATAGAATTGTAGAGTTGGAAGGGGCCACAACGGTCATCTAGTCCAACCCTCTGCAATGCAGAATCCCCCCACAACTTGGGGCTCGAACCCACAACCCTGAAATTAAAGTCTCATGCTCTACCGACTGAGCTATCCACAGGGGGTATCTATTGTATACCACCTTGATATGTGTGAGTGTGAGTGAGTGTGTGTGAGAGAGAGAAAGAGAGAGAGAGGGGGGAAAGAAAGAAAGAAAGAATTATACATAGGTAAATGTAGAAGCAACATCACCCAAACAGGGCATTTGCTTTGACTGTTGTTATTTTTAAATATATTGACTATTGGTGGAAGAGTTGCATACTTTCCTGTCAAGCCAGGGGTGGGGTGGGGAGAGAAAGATTCCCAATTTTTGCCATATAAGCATAAAACAGCTTCTCCTTAAAGCTGCACCAAACAACTAGAATAGATAATGACCTGAAGTTGTCATCTCCTTTCATATCTGGCAAGTCCTAGAGTTAAAATTTAAACAGCATGTTTTCAAAGCCAGTTTTAATCAGCTACAGTGCATGGGCGTTAAGGATAGCCTTGGGCTTTTGTCCCTTAGCAAATCTGCTTTCCTTTTGATGCTAAACGGCTTTGTCTGGCAGTTGGAAAGGCCTTCTGCTGAAATTTTGCACAATTTTGCAACCTTTCTTTAGTTGAGCTGATTCATTTATTTTTACTTATTTTTAATTGAAATTGGACGTTCATCTCATTTCTCAAGCAGAGCTGCTCAGCAATGGTGCCTAGAGCAGTAGATCTTCTTAAATAATTTGAACAAAAGACATATGATTACAGAACAGTTTGCAAAGGAAACATGTAAACACTTTGAAACAGTCAAATGCAGCAAGACGGGCAATGCTGCAATCTTTCTAAGTGGAGACAGATGGAGGTTAGCTGGGAACAAAATTGACTCCAGATCAGATCTGTGGCTTGGCAAGTACAAAGCTGCAAACTGGTCCTTAGACAGAGCCACAGTCTTAGCATACTTGCAGAACATGCATGTAATTGTAAATGTATGTAAATGACCCCTGGACACTTTGGTCCAGTCAAAGGTCACTATGGGGTGTGATGCTCATCTTGCTTCAGGCCAAGGGAGGCGGCGTTTGTCCACAGACAACTTTCCAGGTCATGTCGTCAGCATGGCTAAACTGCTTCTGGTGCAATGGGAGACCGTGACGAGTGCCAGAGTGCACGAAAATGCTGTTTACCCTCCCACCGCAGCGGTACCTATTTATTTATTTGCACTGGTATGCTTTTGAGCTTTTAGGTTGGCAGAAGCTGGAACAGAGCAACAAGATCTCATGTGCATTTCAAACACCAACCTTCCAATCGGCAAGCCCAAGAGGCTCAGTAGTTTAGACAACAATGCCCCTTACCTGGACAGCACACAGATCAGGAAGGGGGGGGGGACGACTTTGACCAGCCAGAAAGGGGAAATGAGCAGGAGGAGGTGTGATCAGAGCTGGGGTAGAAGGGCCTGTCACCCCGAACAAGACACCTTCAAAATTGGGATCAGGTGCATCCTCCCAACAGAACGTGCATGTGCACGTGCCTCAGACTCATAGGACAAGAGGTTCCCATGTTGGGACATTGTTCTGCATGGTTATGAACCTCTTATCTTTCTCTTGTACTTCACAATTATATTCTTGACCTTGTGCTTGGTGCTGAAGATGTATTACTATTGGCCTGAACAAATATATTCTCCTGACTTGCAAGTAAGAGTCACTGTGTTTTGGGACAACAGCCTGAAAATTAGAAGAAAAAGCTAATGAATTTCCCCCCAGTAGCATAATGGGGGGGCACAGGGACTGTTGCCCCGGGCACAAAATTGTTAGGGGTGCAAAATTTCAACACCCACTGCTGCTGTGTGCTTCTGTTGCTTGTCTCTGTTGAAAATGGCTTCTCCATGAGAACCAGGAGGTGACCTCTCCAGACAATAGAATTACTCTTTTGTTATCTCTGCGACTGTAATCTCCTGGGTGATGCAGACGCTATTAGGCAGTCAAATGTGCATGTGTACTCCATCCGTTTCCCTCCCACCCACCCCCATCATGGGGCCTTGGGTGCTGGCAACCTACGCTATGGCACTGAACTCCCCACCCCACCCCCAATATATCACAAACTGGATTTAAGACTGGGAAACTGGGAAACTGAGAGAAGTGGAACTGACAAATTCATCAATCCCTAGCAATCATCAATATTTGGAAGAGGAAGATGTTTTATCTCATTTATTTAATTCAAAATGGCACCATTTGAAGGCAGAGGCAAGCTCATGGGAGTGTCCTTCATCAACACAACTACAATTTTGTATATGTTTCCTCCCAGACTTATTCCCAACAGTGGCCTCAGAAGGAGAGGAAAGATAGTGACCCCCTCCCTCTGCTGACTTGGCTGGGACCAGCTGTCCTTGGGGTTCCAACTGTGTGTTCATTATACACAGTCACAAAGAGATAGAGACATAAACAAAACAACACCCCTAGAACAAGGACTGGGAACCAGAAGTCCAAATTTTGCCCTTCAGAACTCTCTGCCTAGCCCTTGGAGTTCTCCCCAGGCTACACCCTTCACCAGCCCTACTTTGTCCTCCTCTTAATTGCTTTTGTTTAGCTGAGCCTATGGCAATCCTTATTGCTTGCCTGGATGGATGATAGAGATGGGTTTGTGAATATATGCAAAACCAGACTACTGTACAAAGTTAAGATTAAAATTTGTAGTTCTGCACACTGTTTGCCTCTGGCCCCCCCCCCCCCGGCATGTAACTCCCAGAAAGTTGTCCAGAAGAGAATATGGCCCTTGGCACACAAAAAGGTTCTCCATCCCTGCCCTAGACTGTATTGGCTTTCCACAGTGTCAATATCAGGCAATATTGCCCCAGACAGCTGTTAAGAGTGCTACTTCCATTTGCTGCCTTGGTGAAATGGGGTTTAAAAGGGGAGAGAAAATCCATTTAGGATTCAAGGCACAACTTGCATTTATTTATTCAATTGGTTCCCAGGGTGGATTGCAAAAAGTTAAAATTGTAGCAGAACAGATTTAGAACAAAAGCATCACCAC
The DNA here is from genome assembly GCF_964270895.1 of Podarcis filfolensis. Taxonomy (NCBI): domain Eukaryota; kingdom Metazoa; phylum Chordata; class Lepidosauria; order Squamata; family Lacertidae; genus Podarcis; species Podarcis filfolensis. Next base: position 46,994,757 of record NC_139611.1, read on the forward strand.
ACCGCATTGTAAAAGATCAGTATAAAAGCAAAAGTAGCATTTAGTGTGGTGGAACAGAGCCACAGAGCTAACTGTCCTGAACCTGACATCATTGAAGCTTACCTGGATGGGACTTGGTCAGGATCGCACACGTGCACCCATTGAGCCCATCTGGTGCTCCCACACAGATTTGACCTCAGCACCACCCTTCCCCAGCTCTGTCCAGGTAAAGTGCAGAGATGCCAGTGGCAGGAGGGAGACTCCACTGCTGAAAAGCAGTCAGCAGAAGTAGAAAACAGACTCTGCTCGACATAAAAGCCTTAGGAAATCAGTGGGGAAGGTTTTGCCTGTCATCAAAATGACATCAAGGTAGGTGCCAAATGAGCATCCCAGGGGAAAGATTCCCCACTTGGGAGTGCCAAGATTAAGTAGGCTCCTTGCCCTGTAGCCAGCTGTTGCACCTCAGATGGTGAGATGTCACTCACAGAAGAGCCTCAGTTGAAGATCTCACATACGCGGAGATGAGTGGTACTTTAGTTATCCTGGTCCCAAACATGGAAAGGCTTTAAAGGTCACAATCAGTACTTGTAATTGAGCCCAGAAACAAACTGGGAGCCAGCTGGCAAAATATAGGCATAATATGATAATAATGCCCTTGTCCAGAAAACAGCCTTGCACCTGAATTTGGACTAATTACACTTTCTGTACCATCTTTAAAAACTGCCCCATGTAAAACACATTACAGTAGTTTGTAGGTTAACAGAACTAAGGGCAGGCTCTCTCTGCCCCGCTAGGGTTTCAGCTGCCATACCAGTCCAAGGTGTGAGAAGGCACACTGTACCATACAGACAACCTACACCTCCAACAACAAAGATGGATCACTGAGTACCCCCAGATGGAAATCCTCTTCATTCAATCCACTAAAATACACAATTTATATGTGGAAAAACATTGCTTAATTTGCAGAGGACCCAAGTGTTGAACAATTTTATGGACAATCGATAGCACCTTCAGCTGGGCCCAGAAGGGAACAGAGAACTGGCATATCTGATATAGGATTGGTTCTTTATTATTCACCTGGTCTGCCCCCCAAAACAGTCATGGAAGCATAGGAGGAGTAGATTGAGCTCCGTCTCCATATCTTCCATTAAGCCCCCTTAGCCTTTTTGGTGAGGATGCCGATTCTCACACTTCTAGCAAGCAAGCACTGCTTAAAAATCAATGGTGCCATAACTGACCACCTGGAATTACTAGTATTTTTACTGACTTCGGGATCATTTTTATCAGTGGTACAGTGTTCATATCAATGCATTCACATTTGCTGTTTTTCTAGAAAAATAGGTTCTGGAGCTCACCATGAATACCTCCTACATTCTTTTAGAATGGCAATGGTGACCACCTAAGAGGTGCCAGAACTGAGTTCCATTGAGTTCTGGCTGGGAAAAAAGCCCTAGACTACCACTTTTCAGCATGAGGAAGAAAATACATTTTCAGTGACTGCCCTCTTCTCTTTTATCATTTTTCAGAATTGTGGACACTGAACGAGGGGGATTGTGTGTGTTGGAAACAGATCACAACCTATGAGATCACATCTGTTTAGCAGATGGGGGAATCCCTGTGGAAATAAAGCAAAAGTCAATACAGATGGTTCTTCAGCTAATAACATTTACACCTCTGTGCTCTCAAAACAAGAATGATCAAAATTATTGGAGTTGTCCTCAGAGTCATTTGGTCCTCACTGGGTAGGTATGTCTGAACCTAGTCCACTGTTGCCATGATATGACTACCAGATGTTAGCTACTAGACACACTGGGAACTTTTCAAAGATTCCAAAATAATCATATTTGAATGCAGGAAATATTTATTTAAACTATTTGAATCTACCTGATTAAAACACTAAGAGAGTGGCTTACAAATAACAGTAATAAGACAGTCCTTGCCCAAGACTTACAATCTAAAATACAATACACAAAAGAAGAAAGGGTTGAGGTGAGAAGAGAAAAGCAAACAGCAGTTTCAATTTCTCAGTTTCCTTCTCAGCTTCAGTTCTCCACATTTCTACACCAGCCTGCTAATTGTTATTATTAAGTTGTCATGAAAATTCATCAGAATTTTAGTGTTAATTTTTCCTAATATATATTTTAATATGCAATTTTGCATAAACACGTATTTGCAAAGCAATTTCCCCTAATATAATCTTTTTATGTATATAGTTTTCGCTAGTATAAGCATTTCTACAAACATTTTCTTCTAGTATATGTATTTTTGAACACATTACTTGGCTGGACAGCAGCATTGTAAAATTTGGAGAATTTACTAGATCCTAGTGATGACCAACTGGAAAGCATTTAAGGAGAGGAACCAAGTTATATTCTGTTCTTTCTCTAATGTGCTCAGGATATCACTTGGAAGCTATTCCATTTTCATCTTCAAAACAAGGTGATGTAGGTTAGGGGAAGAGAGAATGGTTAGCCCAATGTGTTTCATGGCTTCATTGGAATTTGAGCCCAGGTCCAAGGCTCACATTCCAACTACTGCATACCATGCCATTTAAGGGAAATACCAAATGTGGTCTTCCAGGCTTCAGTAGTTGGTCCTCAGAATTCTCCTGAGGCCACACCTCTCACTTGCTCTGGTTTACCACCACCACCCATTTTCTTGTGTGGTTCGAATGTATCCTTGAATGTTGATCATGCCTCTGGCTTGTATGGACGGAGGACAGAGGTGTCCGAGTGAATGTACTGTACAAAGTTTGCACTGATTACTCTGCCCACATTGCTCTGCCCACATTTTCTCTGGCTTGCCAATGGCATGTGGCCTTTGGAAGGTAGCTCAGAAGCATTTATGGCAGTTGGGCTGGAAAAGGTTCCCCTTCCTGATTAAGGCCCAGGTAGGCAGCAAGCTCAAAAACTGGAATGAATCCCCCAACAAATATAAATAGAATCTGGAAAAGCATAAATTAACCGTTTCAGTAAGGAGTGGCCCACTGCTCAGTCAACAAGTAGAGTTCACAAACCATCCTACATTTTCTTTCTCAATACTTGCCACCTCCAAGCATAACAGAACAATTGCCCACACCCCTAGGGAGGAACAGTGTTATCTGAGCATAATTCTCCAGCATAACACTTCTACCAAAGACAGCCTCAACCAAATTAAACAGCAATGGTGTAATGTTCTCTGACAGAAAATGCAGGAGGAGAAATAGCTGTGCCCCATTAGATGTTCTTTCCCATAGCTTTGTGCATAGGAAGCTGCCTTATACCAAGTCAGAACATTGAACCATCTAGCTCAGCACTGTCTACAGCAACTGAGTAGTTCTTCAGGTTTTGAGACAGGGGACATGCCCAGCTCTACCTGAACTGAACATGACTGAACATGGGGGCCTTTTGCATTCAAAGTTGATACTCAGCCACTTAACTGTGATGCTTCCTCTAAAACTGTGGTGCTTCCTCTAAAATTGTTTAGGAAATAGCAGTGAAATTCAAGCCTAAACTGCTTAGTCCAAAGAAGCTAAAATGGAGGCCAATTCAGAATTCTGGGGGAAACCCCCCAGAATTCTTTGGGTGAAACCAGCACTGCTAAGTTTCTTAAGTGTGCCCTAAATGTATCATGTGGAAGTGCTCCAACTTCCCATAGATGTACAGAGCTTTGATACAGAATCAGAGGAAAGTGATTTTATGATAATGTGGAATAACATTTGGTTTCTCATTTTAGAGTGTTTAAGAAGCACATTAGTTCAGCTACTCTGACACCAGCTTGAGAGGGTGAATCAGAATATCAATTCATGGCAGAGAAAATGGTGCCCTGCCAATGGCCACCTAGCAAGCCTATATCTGATATGAGCTCTGAACTGTTGACTTCTGGCTCCCCCTGTTTGGCACTGGGTTATCTGAAAGAGCAAGAGATAAAGCCTCAATTCACAAAGTGATGCATACAATGAGTTTCCCAAAGCAATAAAACTTTTTTTTCAGATGAAAGTTGCTGTTCTTCTCAGAAGTTATTTAATGGTCATAACATTGCAAAAGAATGCAGCTGAGAGGTAAGTCTGAAAGAAATGAAGAAGTTAGCGTGTATCTGAAGAAGCAGATTGTTTCTGTGTGGCACCTCTTCTCTCTAGCATAGCTGAAACTGAAAAGTATGATTTGCAAATCAGAGTGTATTATGTGTATAATCAATCTAATGTGAAAAGCAAAGTGTATTTACAAGGAAAGCGCCTCAATATGTCCCTGGTCATTTGGACAGGGAGAACCTCTGCCAAGTCCAAACCTATTGCCTAGTAATGAGGCACTAATTTTCCTTTTCTCTCATCAATCTGTTGGCTTTTCAGCTCTCTTGGCTATCTATCAATTGATTTCTTCCAACATGGGCAGATTTTGTTCTTGTTCAGGCTCGTTTCTGTTGACTTGAAAGCCCTTCTTTTTTTTCTTCCTAAGAGCATTTGCCTTTTCCACTCAAGGCTGTCCCAAATGCTTTGTTAAGACTGAGGTAGCAGCTGGTGTCCCTTGGCAGCTACACGAGTAGAACAATAAGACAACTAGTGGCATCCAAAAGCTGATGATCCACCTGCACCAAGTTCTCCACATCAGATATGTATTGGCTAGAAAGGCAGTGACTCAGAAGATAATGTCCCATCCATCCTAAATGGCATTCATTTCAGCAATGACATTTCCCATTTACAGTGCAGTTGCCCATTATGCCATTGATCCTCCACTGTTTTTAAAATCAGTATGACTATTTCACTTTGTAGTAGGAATGGCCCGAGATATATTGCCATCTGAAGGACGAGGTGCCCACCTCCACTTATTCCACGTACTGAAGCCAACTGGACTAGTATCTGAATCTTCCTTCAGCAGCTGAACACAGGAAGCTGTCTTATACAGAATCATACTCATTGCTCCATTTTCAGTATTGATTTTCTCTGTTTCTCCTGAGTTTCAAGCAGGAGACATTCCTAGCCTTTCCTGAAGCTGCCAGGAATTGAACCTTAGATTTTCTGCAAGCAAAGGAGATGCTCTGCTACTGAGCTTTGGTCATTCCCTGTAGGAAGAGAGAACACCTGAGGAGGATAGTAGACTAGCTCTGAAAGAGGACATATAGTGCACACACAGCTCTATTTTCCATACCTCTCTGCTGTTGCCCAGCACCTGCCACCTGAGGCAACTGTTTCACTCTGCCTAATGGTAGGGAATCATTACATTCACATGCTATTTCTAGCTGCAAGCTATTTGAAATTTACACCTAAGTTTCACTGAAAGCAACGGAGCTTCAAGCACATATATTGTTATAGTTCAATTATTTCAGGACAGATAAACAAAAATGTGTCACAAGAAATGGTAATGGCCGCAAGGTTTGATTACTTTAAAAGAGGATTAGACAAAAATGTTGTTGTTGTTTAGTCGTTTAGTCATGTCCGACTCTTCGTGACCCCATGGACCAGAGCACGCCAGGCACTCCTGTCTTCCACTGCCTCCCGCAGTTTGGTCAGACTCATGTTTGTAGCTTCGAGAACACTGTCTAACCATCTCATCCTCTGTCGTCCCGTTCTTCTTGTGCCCTCAATCTTTCCCAACATCAGGGTCTTTTCCAGGGAGTCTTCTCTTCTCATGAGGTGGCCAAAGTATTGGAGCCTCAGCTTCATGATCTGTCCTTCCAGTGAGCACACAGGGCTGATTTCCTTAAGAATGGATACGTTTGATCTTCTTGCAGTCCATGGGACTCTCAAGAGTCTCCTCCAGCACCATAATTCAAAAGCATCAATTCTTCGGCGATCAGCCTTCTTTATGGTCCAGCTCTCGCTTCCATACATCACTACTGGGAAAACCATAGCTTTTACAATATGGACCTTTGTTGGCAAGGTGATGTCTCTGCTTTTTAAGATGTTGTCTAGGTTTGCCATCGCCTTTCTCCCAAAGAGCAGGCATCTTTTAATTTCGTGGCTGCTGTCACCATCTGCAGTGATCATGGAGCCCAAGAAAGTAAAATCTCTCACTGCCTCCATTTTAGACAAAAATAAAAGACTATTATTCATGATAGTTAAAAAGTAACTTTTATGTATAGGCAATGAGTTGTATCTAACTCCTACTAAAATGAATGAACCTTAATTAGTCAATGCCATTAAATTCAATAGGTCTATGTTGAGTAGACCCAACATTGGATGCAACCCAGTATTTACCTTGAACTACTGAGGATGATCAGTTGACCCATTTTTTTCATTATTATTTTTGAAACTTGCTGAAGGCTCAATGGACATTTGGTCAGATCCAGCAGGACTCTTCATGGACGACTCTTCCTTTGCTTCCTTATTGCCTCAAACAAAAAAAGTACGCATTACATGTAGTTCCAACATTTATCTAAAAGTCACTGAATGATGTCCCATTTCATATATTTCTTGAGTGGCTGCCAACCTAGTTCAGTGCTATAGTGAGTTCCCTCCTTTTTTCTCAGGAAACAAATAGTATGTAGTGTGTCTGCTGGGCACAATTTTATAAGACATTGCCTCTGATATATTTCCCATTCACTAGATGTGTCTGGTTATCTAACATATGACAATACTGCTTGTCCTGGTGAACACATGGACCCAAGATATAAGGTATGAATCAGCCTCAACACTGAAGTTCTCCATTAAACACCAAAAGAAGAGACGTTTCTAGATAGATTCCTATGGGATGCCTGCAAGGAGGTCCTGAGTGCTACAACACTCTCTCCATTTGTGATTCTCAGCATATTTCCATTGACATGGCCTTCATAGCTAGTAGCCAATGATGAGTCTTATCCTCCATAAATTTGTCTACAGCCCCCTTTTAAAGCCACCCAAGTTGGTGGTCACTGTTATCATCTTGCGGTAGTGAACTCCACTGCTGAAGTGTTTGCTATGTGAATCAACATCCCATTTATCTTTTCGGTGCCTAAGATTGGCGAGAAATCCTAAATAGAGCTGAACGAAAGTTTTCACTCCATCAGTACAATGTAGTAAATGAGTCCAAGTGGGATGCTACTTTTAAAAGTCAAAGACGTTTCTCTCATTAAACTCCATGGTTTTGACAGAGCAGTAAAGATGTCTGATGACCTGGAAATGTCCAGGGCCTGCTACTCAGCACTGAACTAAGAAACAAGAACTGACAATCCAGAGTATGCTCTTGCTGGTCAGCTACTGGTTGTCTTTCTGCCATTTCCCATTCTTTTCTGCATTTAAAAATAAAAAAAATGAATCACACAAAGTTTTTAATGTAACGTTTATTGCTTTTTTCTGAAAAAGAGAGTTGGGGGAGAGACGAAGAGCCAAAAGTACCCTTCTATCTCAGTGACATGATTCACGCAGACATTTTCAGCTCACCATTCATCTGAGAACCACCATTTTCTTTGAGAACCAGTTGCTTGATTGCCTTGAGGTGCATATTTTCATATATTTGCTGCTTCAAAGCACCCCATCTACCCCATTTAGATTTGAGCCATAGAGATGGACAGTAAGTTCTAATCAAGCACAATTTGCATCATCATTGCTGATCATAGGGCATGTCTGTTAAAACATCCGCTTAGTTTTCAATTTCCCAGTTTGAATCAACATGAGACAGCCTTAACTTTTAAACTGGCAGGTTTTCCCAATCATTCAATAGACAATTGACTGGGCAATTAGTCCATATTGGTTTCTATTAAGCTTGGGGGTGTTGTTGTTGTTTTGGTTATGACCTCTTCTTACCCCTTTCTCACATATAATTGCTTGTACAATGAGGAGTGAATGCATGAGGCATAGTTGGAGTTGAAGGCCATAGCAGGAACATTAAGGATCTGTAAAGGCAATCAAATAACTCTGGAAGCTATATGTGCACCTATATATCTAGGTGAAAGGATTAAGTAAAGATTTCATCAGGGCAACAGCACATCGGCTCCACTTGCCATAAAGGAAAGTCTAGTGGAGGAAGACCAAGAGATGAATCTCAAATCTGGAGGGTTTTAGGATCTTGTGTGTAGCCCTGCTTTGTCATCATGTTTCCCCAAGTCAGAAACATGTGGGGTTTTTTCTAGAAAAAGGTGCCAGAATTCACCAGGAACCTTGATCTCTAGAAATGGCAATGGCAGCCACCTGAGTGGTGCCAGAACTGAGTTCTGGCTGAAAAAAGTCCTCACTCTGTATATGTAAAATATGTTGTTGTTGTTGTTTAGTCGTTTAGTCGTGTCCGACTCTTCATGACCCCATGGACCAGAGCACGCCAGGCACTGCCTCCCGCAGTTTGGTCAGACTCATGCTGGTAGCTTCGAGAACACTGTCCAACCATCTCGTCCTCTTTCGTCCCCTTCTTCTTGTGCTCTCAATCTTTCCCAACATCAGGGTCAAAGTATTGGAGCCTCAGCTTCAGGATCTGTCCTTTCAGTGAACATTCAGGGCTGATTTCCTTAAGAATGAATAGGTTTGATCTTCTTGCAGTCCATGGGACTCTCAAGCGACTCCTCCAGCACCATAATTCAAAAACATCAATTCTTCAGCGATCAGCCTTCTTTATGGTCCAGCTCTCACTTCCATACATCACTACTGGGAAAACCATAGCTTTAACTATATGTAAAATATAGTTGTAGTAAAATAATCTAAGTTGGCTGGGCCTTTTAACAGATTGTCTACCCCAACTCTTAGACTATCTTCTCTGGATATAATACCCCCCCCACACACACAAAGCTCCTGAGTAACTTTTCGCTGACTCTGCCCTAACAATATTTAACAAAAATTAATTGTGAGACATATTTTAATCTTGTGCTGGTGCAGGGGGCAAAGTGTTTATCAGCTGTCACAACTGGGACATACTGACCTATGTATTAAAATAGATAAGACCCTTGGACAGGTTATATGTATGCTGATGGATATTGAACTATTTTACATATTGCACAATTGTCTGCTCTCCACCGTGTACACACTACAGTATAGCAAACATTTTGGTGTTAAAAATGAGGGGGAAATAAAATAAATCTCATAAATGAGGTCATCTAGCTTCACCTCTTCCCTGCTGGCTGGCAGTGAATCCAACAAAATCCAGAATGGTTGAGGTTTTAACAAGTTTCTAATTAGAAATTATTCAGCAATATCTATAATTCTATGATTAATAATATATATTGCTCCTCCATCTATTAGCCAAAAGAACCAACTTGAATGGCAGTGTGAGACATGTCTGTTTAAATCTGCGACCTTGATTGCTAATTATATTTCAGTTTTTCTCTCTTGCTGACCTATGTTATACCTGTTTTCTTAACAAAAATGACTTAAGCACATTAACTTGGGTTGGTTATTGGTGTGACACTCAGCAAAATCATCAGTTATGTTTGTATGTTTTTATTTGTTGGTTTACTGTTATCATTATTATTGTGAAGAAAACACTTCAATTTAGCAGAAGTTAATTAGATGAGTGTAAAAATATGTGTGACTGTTTAGGTCTATGATAGTAGCTATTAACAATTTGAAAGAGGATATTTGATGAAAGCCTAAGCTTGATCCATGTGAATTAATAAATCAGAGAGCTGATTATTAGTATTAGTATTATTAGTATTAGTAATAATAATACACTGCCCTGTATCAAAAGATCTCATTGTACAACGCTAGAAATACTTTACAAAACACCAATGATAAAAACATAATAAAAACACAGTAAAAAGCATACAGCCAGACAGCCCAATAGTAAAATAATCATAATAATAAAAGTCCTCTCCCCAACACTTTCACAGGCTGTAGATAATTTCATAGCCATTGTGCTGGGTAAAGGGGAATGTTTTTGCCTGATGTCTAAAGACATGTAAGGATGGTGCCAGGCAAGCTAATCTGGGGAGAGCATTCCACAATCAGGGAACCAACCAATTCCCCTGTTCTTCCTCTCCCAGGCAGTAATGTGTAAGGATGGGGGAGAAATTTGTTTCAGTTCACATTTGAAGATAAAACTACCAGGTTTGCACTTCCCCAAACAGTACATGAACTGAAACACAGCCCACCTTGCAGCATGTGCTCTGCCCGACTGAGTGATGCCTTCCAGAGAGAAATGGGAAGACCCTTGTGCTCCCTCTAGGACAAGGACAATCAGCAAAACTAAAGCCACCGCTGGACTACAACTCTGACCATGTTTGGCTACTGACCTTGCTGGCTGAGGGTGATGGGAGTTGGAGTCCAACAAGTTCTAAAGGTCCACAGGGTTAACCGCCCTGCCTCTGGGGCTCAGCAATAAGCAGCGTCACCCCTATGAGGAGGGTGGACCTCAAATCAGGCATGCACACCCCACACCACCCCCAATTCAGGGGGAGGCCAACCGTTTCATTTTCCTCAGCATCCCTATGCTCATCTCCTCTCACTCACCCCGGTATCTCCTCACACTACCATCACACTACCATCTCCTCACTTCCCTGGTAGGATTTACTGCCCTCTTTTAGAAAAAGCAGCACTAAAAATTGAAAAATGTAAACAGCAGCCAGAATATTAGTGGCAAGAAATTGGAAAAATGAAGCAATACCTACAATTGCAGAGTGGCAAACCCTAATGATAGAATATCTACAGCTAGCAAAGATGACAGGGAGAGTAAGAGATCAATCGAAACAGAACGTATGTAAAGAATGGAGAATATTTAAAGAATATCTAAAAAATTATTGTAAGAATAAGAATCTTCTGGCAGAACTAGAGTGATTCTTGCAAATAAAAGGTGGTAATGATATTATGTTTGGACGTATAAAATAATTAAGTTAATTTGAGACTGTGCATTATAAAGGAAAGAATAGATATAGTAAATGAAAATATTTGGAAGTCTTTTTTAGCTAATTTACAGTAATGTTTTTGTTCTTTTTTGTGAGTTTGTAAATATGATATGGCATTTACATATATGAAATGTATAGTATAATTTTTTTTGTTTTTTCTTTCTCTTTTTCTCTCTTTTTATTTTCTTTCTCCTTTATTTTCTCACTTTGTGTCTGTATTAAATGTCATTGTGTTTTGATATTTAATATGCTTTAAATGTATTGTGTGGATGAGACCTGTCTTTTTTAATAAAACAAAGCAGCAAAAGAAGAAGAAGAAGAAAGTAAAAGGCAACCTTCAGATCAGCCTTCAGATCACCAAGGGGGGGAGGATTCCAGAGTGCGCCACATTCCCACCCATGAATTGGTATGGTGGCTGGAGTTCAAGTGAATTTGCTCTTGAACGTAGACTGTCCAAAGTCCTCCATCATCTCTGCTGTCTGGTTTGCTAATCTATGTGAGAAAATAAGACGCAGCAACACCAGTGTCACTTGTAATAAATCTCAGTTCTCATTACAAACAAATTAACACTTGGTGCATGAGAGACATAGCTTCTTGTGCATGCAGGAATCACAGTCATGAAAGGTTTGTAGCATGGACAGACTAATTACAAGTTTTAGTGTCATCACTAGGTACAATACTGCACACTTTTAATGAGCCAACCAGAATTCCCAATACAGTGGTACCTCGGGTTAAGAACTTAATTCGTTCTGGAGGTCCGTTCTTAACCTGAAACCGTTCTTAACCTGAGGTACCACTTTAGCTAATGGGGCCTCCCTCTGCCACTGTGCCGCCGCCGCCTGATTTCTGTTCTCATCCTGAAGCAAAGTTCTTAACCCGAGGTACTATTTCTGGGTTAGCGGAATCTGTAAACTGAAGCGTCTGTAACCTGAAGCATCTATAACCCAAGGTACCACTGTATTTTACTCAGAAAATGCTTGGTTCTGCTCAGGTGTGCCAGCTTGCCCTGAGACTGAGGGGGCCAGTGCTGTGCAATGTGTGATGCCACACAATGTGCTGAGGCGTTGCACACACACCACACAGCTTGCATGCATGACATGAGCGCATCATGCAGCGTATGCATGGCCATGGAATATTGAGGGGTCCTGTCCCCCTCCTTGAAAATTTCAGAGGGCCCCTCAGGCCCCATAGATGGTGCCGCTAGTTCTGCCCTTTGAATATTTAGCACACACATATGCACACACAAATAGATTTTGTTTTCATTTTCACTTATTATTTTAGTAGTACTAACTTCTAAGAGAGAAACTAGCTGAGAAGTAGCATTTGAAACTGGACAGACAGAATCTCAGTGAGAGGATGGTGATGCTAATATTAGAAAAAACATATAAATTGCATCCAATGTTGTATGAGCAGCATTCCACTCATGCATTGCAACTTCCCCTCCCCCCCAAAAAAAAGTTTAGGGGACCCACTGGAGCAGAATTTGAAAGTGCAGGAGAGAAGAGAGAGAGCTCCACTGTGCAAGCTGAAGTCTGCTGCATGATCAGAACTGTAATCCAACACTTTAATAGATTTTGGAGCCAAAAACTGCATCAGAACATCATACAATCATAAAAGAAGATGGCGGATAATTAAGGTGCAATTTAAACATTAGCAGGGATTGGGTCGGTTCAGATCAGAATTCACAAACATCAAGTTCCTTAAGTATCTCCAATGCTGGTAAAGATTTACGTTAAAAGGAGGGACCCACAGATTTTCCCTCCCTTTTTCATGCCTTTAAAATCCTTTTTTTTTTCCAGAGCAATTTTTGAACTGGCAAAGAACACAAAAAGAGGCAGGAAACTGCTGACTCCATTTGATGAATGCGTCTTGCCATTTCTTTTTGTTCTTCTGTTTGCAGGATGATGGTGCTTTGGAAATTCTATGCAATTGGAGAATTGATTGAGACTTTTAGGTGAGCTCAGAGGAACAAATGAGAATGTTGTGGTCAATATTTTAGCTTTAATAGGAAATTGTGTATTCTAAAGGTTACTCTATTTCCTTCTAATGAGCATTTTTTTTTTTTGCCTCCACTCCAGCCAAAACTAATGTACTCTAATTCTCCCAAATAAATATTTTGTCCTATGTTCCTCTTGTGGAACACTTGGGCAATTGAAACAAAGTCTCTGCATTTAATCAGTCCAATTAATTTTAATTGTAAATATCCATTTCCAGTGGAAAACATTATTGGAAGGGCCTTAATACCTCCTGAGTTGTTCAGAAGGCAAGCAATGAATCTTGGTCTTAGTTCCTGAGAAAAACAACAAAAAGTCCCATAATTGCTGATTTAGGCTACATTAAAGTTGAATAAACTGTTAATGAGTAAAAAATAAACCAAACTGACTAACTCATTAATCTTGCTCTAGATAAGTAAAAGTAAGACTCAGAATACGTTGGCTTCACATACAAGCACCAGGGAGGTATTTGCACAGTCTTATATCTTAGTTAGATTTTGGCAATGAACTTCACTAACGCAACAATGACATTGACCTGATAATTGTCATGGACAGGCTGGATACAAAGGAGAGCTGGGAGGCACCAGCTGGGGAACCCCCAAAATATTGGATTCTGGATATGTGGCCAGGGTGGCCTTACCATTAGGCAAAGCAAGATCACTGCCTCAGGCAATAGATTGTTTCTTAACACACACACACACACACACACACAGGCATTCCCATCTGTGGGAACACTGAGCAGTGTAGGCCACTGCCTCAGGTGCAGTGAAAGCCATTATCATGCGACAAATGTTAAGTTAGAGTCAGTTGCCAGTCTAGTCACATTTTGTATGTGGAATGGGGAGCAAGTGCCATCTTGTTCTTGGCTAGCCATGGTATGAGGCCTTGCATTAAGTTCTATAGTAAACTATGAGGGCTAGATTGCAGGAGATGAACATGTGTTGGTGGAAGGTTAATGCATTAGATTGTGATGTTAATTTTCCACCTATGGATGGATTTTATTTTCCATAGAAGAAAATAGGTCTGGTATCTGAAATGCAGAGGAACCATCTGTCTTATACAGATGGCCATTATCCTAGTAGGCCATTTCCCCTCTGCCTTCTGGGAAAAAGAAATCCTATATATTTCAAAAACCTTGCATGAAACACCTTAACTCTTTGATAATCTTTCAAAATGCTGTAGATTAAATCTTCCATTTATTTCCTTTCAGCCTGTTACCAATATATGTTCACAAACTACGTCAAATCTCAATAGCAAAATAGAGAGAAGAAAGTGAAGAGAACCAAAGGTTCTTTATGGCTAAAGCTAAATATCTCAAATCTCTGTTCCAAATTCTCTACCCCATTTGCAAGGACCAAAATTAGGAGTGTATTTTTGTTATTGTTTTAGGGATGCCATGTTGGGACTCTGCAAAGTTTCATGGGGACTGGGAGCTTACCATGGTGGTTACAGTTTCCTCTCTCATCCCCATTTTTAATTTTAAAAATCCAATATCTGCTCCCCAGATGGCTTCAGTGGTGGAGGCAGATCAAGATGAACAGGTGACAGAAAAAACTGCAAGGTTTTTAGCAGGGGCAATTAGAATAAGATCTATCATTTGATTATTGATCTAAACCCCCGAAATGTATTTTATATAGTTAAGTTTTTACCTTTATCTTCTGTACATTTTATTTTATTTTATTTTATTTTATTTTATTTTATTTTATTGCTATGGCTTGTGGCTGATGCAAATAAAGATTATTCTAATTCTAATTCTTCTACCTGTTCAGAGGTGTATGGTGGACAAAAAATAGAAATGCTGAATCTCTTGTTCCGTGTTCCTTATGTATGGTAGTAGGAAAGGCACTGTGGCAAAGGTAAGAATACACTCTGTACATTGAACTTCCCTATTTTTATCCAACAATTTTAAGACTGATACTGAAACCATGTAAAGTTTGGCAAAATTGGCTCAAATCAAGCTTGGAATAGAGGAACTGATATTATGTGTCAAGAGAGAAGAATACAGGTTTTATGAAAGGGAGAAAACATGGTTTAGGGATACAGCACATGTTACGTGCATAGAAGGTCACAGGTTCAATTCCTGTTGTCTCCAGAGGTGATGGAGAAAGATCTCTGCTGAAGACACTGGGGAGTCTCTGTCAGATTAGATCAGGAATGGGAAACTATAGGCCCAGGCGCCACATGCAGCCCTCCAGGCCTCTAGAAGGTCCTTGAACTCTGATAATGCTGCTTTTTTTGTATGAAATGAGAATAGAGTGGAATGTGCAAGTAGGGAAAAATTCACATTGGTTGTTCTGCCCATTGCCTCTTGATATCCCAGTCATGATCCAGCTTTCAATTCAATTGTGCACTTTTCCAAATTTTGCAATGCACTTTTGGATCAAAAAAGTGCATACAAAAATGCATGTATCAGAGGAAAATACATTGAATTTTTAAAGGCATATTTTAGGCATATTATTCACACATGATGTGTGTGTGTGTGTGTGTGTGTGTGTATGTGTGTGTGTGCATTAACCCCCCCTCCCTGCAAAAACACAGAACTGAATGGACCCACAACTGAGCCAGGGAAAATTTAGAATGGATACAGAATGGAAATAGGCTGGCCCAAGGTCTCAGATAGAAATGGGAGGAACTGAACTTCTCCCTAGTAGAGCATCTGTTTTGCATGCAGAAGCTTCGTGGCTCAATCCCTGGCACAGGTAGGCCTGTGAGAGACCCTGCTCAAAACCTTTGAGAGCCTCTGTCACTGAGTGTAGACAATACTGAGCAAGATGGACCAATGGGCTGACTCAGTATTGGAAAACATCCTATTTCCTGTTTAAATCATGAGAACAGAACTCTTTCTCTGAGCAGGGCTTGGAATCCTGTCTTCGACCCTGACAGGCTACTGCTATCAATGTAGACAATATTGAGCTAGATGGACCTAAGGTTCCTATATTGTCCCTTCTCTAAATTTTTGTTTGATGTTGCTCCTGCTCTGCACGGTTTACAAGCTCCGCCACACTTCCACACAGTCAGAATTTAGAGGCAACTCGAAGAATAGAATTAATGCAGAAACATCTGCACTTTGCTTTCTTCCCCCCATAAATCCCATTATGCAGCAAATCATTTTGGTTGTGCAAACAAACCTGCAGGCTGAGTCAGCGCCAAATGTAATTGCCTTGTAGCAAGGGGTGTATATGAAAATCTCCCACCTAGCACCATCCTAATCCACAGCGTTCGCTATTAAAGACTCAAATGCATTCGAATGCAGGAGGTCTAACTGCATTTTCAGAATGGTTGCCCTTCTCTGACTTTCCCCTGTGTGCCGTTTACCTCTGGCACAGCTATGAGCAGCATGATACCTGCAAGAAATGTCTGCACTGAATAAAAATGTGTTGCGCTTTGACAGAAATCATGCCTTCACTTTTGAGATTGTTTCTGCTCGACAGAGAGATGTTCACGGCTGTTGAAAAACATGGCTTCACTGATAACAATTATGCAGCTGTGGGATGGAATTCATGAGATGGCAAAATATTTTTATGTGATCTGTTCTGTGAGCAAGAAGAGCAGCTACTTAGGGAGGGGGAGTTGGTTTCCTGACACTTGAGTCACAGTCCAACTTGTGATTAATATTAGGGACATAGGAAGTTGCCTTCAATCCACTCATGATTATTATTGACCTTATAATGAACTGGGCTATTTGTTCAACTAGCTCAGTATTGCCTACACTGGCTTTCAGAGGCTCTCCAGGGTTTTTCAGACAGAGAATCTCCCAGCCCAACCTGGAGATGTCAGGGATTGAATTCAAGACCTTATGCATGCAAAGCAGATGCTCCACCACTGAGCTACAGCCTTTCCCCAAAGCCTCCTTTTTCTCAGGAGCCCATGTTTCTGGTCAACAGAATGAGAGATGAAAAAGCAAATGACTACTATAAGCAACTCACAAAATTACTATCCTGGTCAGAAGTAGGGTTTGAGTATATATATATTGCCCTGTTTGTGAATTTTGCAAAGATCTCCTTCTAGGGTTGAGCACCCTTTTTCAGGAGCAGGCACAGAGGAACAGGGCTTCTACTGTCAGTAAGTGACGGGACAGATAAGGGGGACAGATCAACAGCCAGAGAGCAGATTTTTCCCTCATTTGCCACAGTGTTCTAAGAAGAGCACTTTTGCTTTTCCCGTAGTTCTCTTGGTAGAGGTACTGACAGCTAAACCACTCTAAGAATTCCAGAGCTGTGATGGAAATAGGGGTCTCATAACACCTCTCAGAACCCTTAAGAAATGGCAGTTCTCAGAATTTTTTGAGCTGTTTAAACTGGTATAATACTGCTTTAGATACATAGTACAGATGAGGCTTTGAATTGTTCATTAGGAAAACAATTATTTGAATTGTTTGTTAGGAAAAAATGAAGAAGTAGATCACCCCAACAGTCTAATTCTACTCGTTACACCCTGCTCCTACAGTCAAAACCCAGAAGAGAATGGAGACTCAAGTGAATAATCTCTGTAATTGTTTTAACACCCCTCCACCAAAACAAGATCCATCTCACAAAACAAAATATTCTGCTCAGCTCTCCAGCTTCTTCCCTTTCAAGCTTTAGGTGTTCCTCCAATCAGACTTTTTTGTTTCATTTTGGGAAACAAAAACTAAATAGTCATTAAAATTAAACAAAAGAAGTCATACATTTTGGACAGCTGAAGCCAGAGAGACTCACAAGCTTAGGAAGTCCCTGACTCACCTTAAAGGGTGAGTTAATGGTATGGTCCATCTTAGAAACTTGCAGACCTCCCATTGTGATTCACTTGGTGATTGCATTGAGCCAATGCACACCCCTAGTATTTAGTCATTGCTTGACACCATGCTATTTCATCTGAAAAAATGGAAAACCTAGAAGATTAATACAATTTCAACTAGTATTTAAAAGAGCCAGAATTTCCACTGGTTACAAATCAGAAGTAATCAGATAATTTGAATTATTATTCAATATTGTGGGAGAGTGTGTTGTACAAGAGCCCATTTTGATTATCTTTAAATCTATTAATCAAGTAACTATTAATAGTGACAATAATGGCATCTAGTTCTCACTAGGACTAGAGTGAATCATAAAATTATATCCATTTCAATTATACCCTTATTTGTATTGATATAGTTCGTCACCCACATTCTGTACTTACTTTCTGTTGATTAGATTATCTGATACTCACAAGAGTCAATATGATGTCATTGTTAAAATATTCTATTGAAAGGTGATTCCCTACTAACAGCACACATAGTTTGCTATAAACCCTCTCTCTTTTTGTCAGTTGGTTCAGGCACACAATACAAACTTGCACTGAAGAGGCAAACATGTAATTATTATTATTATTATTATTATTATTATTATTATTATTATGCAGATCTGCCAGATGTTTTGATACTTGTAGTCAATGATGTAAAAGTCCATCAGCAGCCCAAGGAGATCCTTATTCCATTGATTGTACCAAAATTCTCCAAAATCAGGAAATGGCATCAATCCCCAAGAGGAAAAGGGGGTATAGGTGAAACAGTCAATTTAAGTTTATCCGCTTCTCATTTTTCTAATCTTAAAGTCAGTTGTCCACATTTCTACATCAATTTGTATTTAGTCTGCTTTGAAATTAATTAGCACGTATGTGTGAATTTCTCCTAATATACACATTTCTATATGCAACTAACTCTAATATACTCAAAGCAATTTCCCCTCATATAATGCATTTTTGCTCTGCAAATGATTGGTGTTTCAGTTCATGTATTATTTTAGATAGTGTGAACTGAACAGCTTCACATTTAAATGTGAACTGTATTGAATTTCTCCACCATTCCTAAAACGAACAGGAGGAAAAGATCCAAATAAGTGGTAGAAAAATTTTCTTGCTTTTAAAGGCAATCCAATTTGTTTCATGCCACTGTTCTTTATCAGTTTCTCACTCTTTTCATAAGACATGTGGACAACCTCAGAAGGCTTTAATGCAAGAGTTGGGAACCTTTTCCCCTCCAGATATTGCTGAACTACAACTCCTATCAGCCCTAGAAAACAGGGTGAATAGCCAGGGATGGTG
The DNA here is from genome assembly GCF_964270895.1 of Podarcis filfolensis. NCBI lineage: Eukaryota > Metazoa > Chordata > Lepidosauria > Squamata > Lacertidae > Podarcis > Podarcis filfolensis. Next base: position 47,013,506 of record NC_139611.1, read on the forward strand.
AGAATTTTAGTTCAGGAACATCAGGAGGCCCACAGGCTCCTCATAACTGCTTTAAAGGGTTCGGGACAAAATAATGGAAGAAAAGTCTGTCAGTGGAACTTGCATGCACAGATACAATATGCCACAGAATTTCAGGGCTTCCCAAATTTGATGCCCTCAAATTGTTGTTGGACTTCAGCTCCCATCCTTCTTGACCTCTGTTTATGTGGCTGATGGGAGTCAAGTCTATCAACATATGGTGGGCACCAGGTTGAAGAAGGCTAGGAGACCAGTTGCTAGGAAGTAGGGTTTCTCTTAAAGGACTATAGGCATCTTGTTGGCCACTGTGAGAGACAGGACAGTGGACAATATGGGTATGATCAAGCAGGGTTCTTATGTATTTGCAGGCAACTTAATAGTAGCCAGTTCCAACACAGAAAGATGAAGAATATGGGGGGGGGGATCTGAAAAAGAACTATTTTTATGAGACAAAATGTCAATGAAACAAGCCTAATGAAGTAGTCAGCTATCATCCTCAAGAAGATTGGTTTATTCCCTTGACTCTTGTGTTTATGAGGCTTCAGCACTGTCACTCTCTGTTACAAACAGCCTCATAGCTAAAAACTTGCATGACTTAATGTGTGTCAAGCATATGTGCCCCATTAACACCATGTAACTATGGCTGCATGCATTGAGCATGCACATGAATGTATTGTGACAACTGCCATCCTGGAAACTATCATATCTTGGCATTTGAGTTCCTCATACCTTTTGGCTCCATCTTCCTTCTCATCACATTATCATCAAGTGTCCTGCATTTATCCTTATTAATACTAGAACCGGTGCCTTTAAAAATGGATTCTTTCATTTCAAAATATGGATTAATAGTTAATATATTTATTTGCTATAGAAGGTAGCAAATAAATTCATATTCCCTTATCAGGGATGTGTCATTTTTCAATTTTTCGCAATTCCTGCAAGTGATCCACATGCTTCAATTCAAATGCATCATGATGCTGGGCAAGATATATAACTCAGAAAAGAAACAGATATACAACAGATTGTTGCTGTCCATAGGTTCACCTGGAGACAACTGTTAGTAGGGCTTCTGGGGTGTGAACTTTTGGGATCTTTGTAGCCTGAAGCTAGGAAGCCTGGTGAGCTATGTGGAAACGAGACAGCTTGAATCTTGGACTCTTTTTAGACATGGTACAGAGGCAGGGGAGGGGGTGTACTTCGTCCACATCAGGACAGGGGAGAAATCTGATTCAGTTCACATGAACCTACTCAATTTGCACTTTCAGGGGGGAAAAAACATAGACCAAATATTCTAGCCCTATTCACATGTTATCCAGATATAGTGCTATGATGTGGAGGAAAGGCCATTGGACCACATCTCTAGCCTTCCCTAGTGTCACAAATGCTGCTGGTCCCATCCTTCAACATCATCATGTTCAGTGTGGTGTCTGAAAAGGACCACCTATTCATACATGAATAGCCTGAAAAGTCAGATTATTGGCCCATGAAGCTCAATATTGCCTACAGTAGTGTTGTTCTATTTGGAAGGGCAAGTAGCTCTTTCTTGCCCCACTCCAGAATGACTAAACAGAGCCTACACTGCTGAATCAGAGAAGAAAAGGGATTGCTTTTTACGGGTTCTTTTTTCATCACTCTTGCTTCTAAGTACCCTATTAGTCAAGGTGATGAAGATATTATCAATTAGATTACAGAAACAGTATAAATATTTGATCCAGTCCATTTTCCTCAAACTCAGTCACACTAAAATAACCTTACATCTTGCCCATGTATTACAATACAATCAAACTAAACGTAATAGGTGTGTGTGTGTGTGTGTGTGTGTGTGTGTGTGTAAATAATTGGTTTTCAAAAATAAAAAAATAGAAACCCCCCCCAAAAAAACCCCACAACCCACATATTGAACACACAACTTGCATACCATTTTGCAGCCACTACATTTCTCAAGGGAGAAATATTATGTATTAAGGAGTGAGGGAGATTTTCCCAGTTTCAGCTTTGCAGGTAAATATATTGTCTATCTGTCTGGATGGCTGGCCTTGCCTGGCCTGGCCTACTCATGCAGCAGAATGAAGTGGCAGAATCCCATTTAGGCGTCGATCCTAACCCCAATTACCAGGGAATAATCCACACTGAATTCAATAGAACTTATTTTGGAGTAGACATTCCTTATTGCCATCTCTCTCTCTCTCTCTCTCTCTCTCTCTCTCTCTGTGTGTGTGTGTGTGTGTGTGTGTTGAATTGCAGCTTCAGTTCTTACTATGTTAATAACTATATATTTATATTGAGCATAACTTAAACAATGCACCAGGGACAGCAAATCTGGGTCAAGAGCAAAGATGATCATGTCAGGACCAGCAATAAAGAGATATAAGAGACACAAACTTGAACAGCAGCCTTGGCAGAATGTCATTCTTGCAAGGCACAGTCTATTATTTCAATTAGACCTTTGACTAACAGGTTAGCATCACCTTCTGGCTTTCTTTTGTCAGTGAATTGCTGGGATCAAGGGGCTCCAGTCTTACTGGATATGAAGCTGTACTTCAGCTTCTTAATTTCTATTCATAGAATCCTCCATGGGAGGGCAAAAGTGGCAGCAGCCCATAGGAATTCATGTAAAAAAACAGATATAACAAGCAATCCAAGATTCTTCCTTTCATTGCAGTGCAAAATAATCATGTTCCATAACAGAAAAAGTTATATATCTGTCTATATATCTGGCAGGGTTTACACCTTTTTAACCTAGAAGGGCTCCTGGGCATTTAAAGCCTCAAAACCAGCATTGCAAAAGAAGAAGATGAAAAAGGGTTTCACTTGTAGAATTTCTATATAGCTTCCAGTTTGTTTTTAACGTGTTCTCAAAGTTTTGTAATTTTTTTTAGGTACAGGACAAGCTACCTTCAGAGACATTTCTGACAGGGTTCCAGCACCTCTAAGAAAAAGCATAGCAGGCAAATGAGAGGCAAAGAAATCTTTTCTGTGCTCATGGAGCTACCACAATGGAAAGAGCTTCTCCTATCCCAAGCATGCAAACATTTAAAGTCACAGGGTCTTTCTTAAGTCAAAACTGAACACGGTAGGCTTTCTAGATACTGTAAGTCTCCAACTCCTATTAGCTGTGGTCTAAATAACATCCACTAAGTAATCTTAACAATGTACTACTTGATTGTAAAAAACGACAACAACCTCAATGTAATTTACAAAAAGAGCAATGCAATTATCAGTAAAAACACCTATTCAAATGTTCAAAACAGTTGTCATGATGCTACATATTTGAATAGGCTTAAACAAACTTGTTTTTAGCAGGTGCCAAAAAGAACACTGTGAAGGATGTGGGTCTCTTTAAATGACAAAACCTATAGAATGAACACATGGGGGCAGGAGAGTACCCACGGCCTTTGATGCCAATCTCTGCATGTTCATCAGACCTTCTGTGCAGAGACTATGCAAGTACAACTTGAATGAGCATTGCAATGGCCACTTGGACATCACTATATTTTTCATCAACAAAATGAGGACAAAAGAGGACAAGGATTTGCATCTCACAGGCCATATGCCCCTATTCCCAGACTACACCCATCAATGGCCCTGTCCTGTGCCCTTTTGAGCACCTTTGTTTAGCTGGAATGTGTCTTTGAACTCTGATATTGCCTAGACAAAGTACAGAGAGGTGTGGGAGGGATGCAGGTTTATGTAGAGACTTCTGGCTTTTACTCTTCAAAGGTAGAAATCACAGTTGTTGCTCCACTTTTGCCTCTGGTTCAGGGATGCCAACTTGAATAAAATATTGGGGGGCAGGTAAGCCCTGTTCCCCATAATAAATCACAAGATGTGATGCATGCACACCAACTATGGGCCCCTCCTGCCCCCCTCAAATATTTTTTGGGGGGCAAAGGGACCTCAGCCCCCAGGAGTTGGAACCTATGCTCTGGTCCCATCCACAACTGGCACATGGCCCCCAGAAGGTTGTCCATTATGAAATGTGGCCCTTGCATGGAAGATGTTACCCTTTTCTGATTCAAAAGGTCAAAGGGGATCCAGGCAAGCCTACACATGCTTATTCTCATGTAAGCCGTAGTGTGTTCAGCGGAGCTTATGCCAAGTAACTGTGTAGACCATTATAGTTTTAATATCATAAAGTTCTTTTCTCATTTTCTGGCTCTTTTTCCCTTTTAATGCTGGTTCTTTGAGCTCTAGCCACCTAGTTACAATATCTATTTTCTGTCTTCTTGGCCAGTCATGCCATTTGAATAGGGACAAAAGGGTTGCTGTCAGTTGGTTGGCATGTCATAGATCAAGAAGAGGCAGAAACTGTGAGTGTTCAAAAGACTTCTTTATTGCACATATAATCAAAGCAAATTAAACTCTTAGGCTAACTGCTGGTTTTTAACATTTCTGCAGTCTATCATCTCCCACCTCACATTCACCAACAACCTAAGCACTTTTTTCACTTCCTACTTTTAGAAATCTTAGAATTTTATTCCAATACTCAAAGAAGAAACAAGCTTATACAAAGATAAAGGTTTTTTTAAAAAGAATGGTGCACATAGTTGTTTCTATTTGAAACACTGCACCAAAATTATGCCTTGCCTGTATAGATTTTATTCCCCAATTGTGAATGGGAGACACACAAAACAGACATAGATGGGTCCCAAGTGAAACCAGTCACTTTATGAAGCACTATGGACCAAAGTTGATTGTTTTTCAAAGGGCCAAACTCGGGTTCCAAATCAAATCTTGCAGTCAGTGGCTTTAGTGGGAACCAACCCATAGTGGAACTCAGAACTCTATTTAGACAATGTATCCAGGATCACTATAGACTTGGGGTATGGAGGACTGGTTTTGTTTCCACTGACACAAACCTCTGGTTCTCATGGAATCAGATTGCCCTGGTAGGCGCATTATGTCACCTAGAATAGCAGCAAATAAGCAGACAGGACATCAGGTGTTGGGATGAAAAACAGCCCAACATTTTATTGTTATGAGTTTGTGGGTGCCAGACCTCCATAATTTCTGGATCTAGCAAGTGTTAGAATTTAATCAAGGTTTAGTGTGTTAAGATGGATGCTAGATACTTCTTATCCATAGATTTAGCAAGTGTTAAAAGGTAATTAAGCCAGGCTCACCTCCTAGGTAACGGGCATTGGGAGGGAAAAGGACCAATGGGTTCCTGCTAGATGGCAAATAGGTGAGGCCCTCACTCCCTCAACAGATAAAGCCAAAGTTTAAAGGAGAGAGGAGGAGTTATGTGAGCTAGAAGCTGAAGAGAGAGGGGGAGAGCTGTAGCTGTGGGAGAAACAAGACCCTCTTGGAGTGTTAATGCTGTGAACCCCTCTATCACAGACTCAAGTTGTATATATGTGTAAAAAATCATATATCTTGAAAATATCAGAGTCTCTGCTGTACCTCATTTCTAAAAAGAAACATGGATGCTGGGTGAGTGCCTGGAACCCTTGGGTTCTCACACTGCCCAGAGACTGGGGTGGTGTGCAACACTGGCATGGCAGTAGGGTCAGAGTCAGTTCATCATTCCACCCGCCTGATGTTGGTGGAATGGAATCAGTTGGGGTTGGACTGTGCCAAACCAGTGCCTTGGGAGTTGGCCAGTGTTGAACAGTGTTCAACTGGCAAGGTCTCAATGAGTGACCAGAGTGAGGATTCCAGATATGCAAAGACCCCAATCTGAGCCTGGGGGCACCATGGCCAATTCCCATTCAGGCCCCTTATAGTGGCTCCCTTTACTATGCGGATCCTGCCTAATGCCATTTCCAACCGTATATAAAACATTATACCATCTAACAGAGGGAAGCCAAAATTTTCGCTGTGGGAAAAGCAAAAAAACACCCAACCATATGCCAATCAGATTAGGAGAAAAATTCCTATCTTGCCCTGTCAACCAGCAAACCAAATTGCGCATTGAAGTCTGTAACCTGAAGGTGGATGGGCAGGAAGCTGGCAGGGTGAAATGGTCCCCAACTCTGGAGGAGGGAGTCTTACACAGGCTTCTACCCTGCTCTTCCTCCCACAGTGACCCCAAGAAAGTTTTGTCCTGAAGGTCCCCAGAGGAATGTGACATGGGCAGAATTCTGCCCTCAATTGTTTCCTCCCTTGGCCCCATGCCACTGGACAAAACGATCCCAAGCCAAATTTGGCTTGGAACAAGGTTTATCATGTACGTTATTTGAATATGGTTTGCATATTGCTTTCAGGTGTACAATTGACAGAGAATGAGTACAGCCCCTTTCAGGTGTGCAATAAATGAAAAACGAGACTTTGGCATTGCCAGGCCCCTTCCTAACGTACACATTCCAGAAGGATATTTGTAGGGGGGGCCCACACAGAGGGATCTCTTGATGCCTACATCAGCAGTTCTTTCTATATGTTCTAATAAATGCACAGTAAATTGCCGACAGAGTCTGCTGCTACTGCAACATTCTTCCCTCCTTGCACATTGATTTTTGCATTTATGAAGCATTTGGGGTCAGTTAAATTTTCTGACCCTGAAAGTCTATGGAAATCAAGTGTCTTCACAGTTCATTGTTAATTGGACGCCTGTTATTTAGGGAAATATTGTTGTGTTGCATTAGGCAGGGGTGGACTTTGGTAATCTTTTATATTATGGTGCCTTGTGTGAGACCAAAATTTGGTGTTCCCAATGGATCTTCTCAGTTATAGATCTTCTCAATTTTACGCCCCCATGGCTTGGTGCCCTGTATGGGGGAACCACTTTTACCACCATAAATCTGGTGCTGTATTGAGTACAGAGAGCACCTTTATTTCAAGTCTATAGTGTTTGAGCTAGCTAAGACTCAAGTCATTAAATCCAGGTAAAAATCTGCCCTGAACATTCTTTTGAAAAATTCCGGCAAGAAAATTCTCTTCTTTATTGTGCACATAAAGGGAAATGGAGGGAAGGGGGGGAAATGCTTGCTTCTTGACTAAAGAAACCCCATAATTATCTAGCACATATCCTCCAAAGCCTGAAATCTTTTTCATGCAATTGTGTTTTTATAAAAGCTTTGCCTTCTCCTACTAAGGATTTGACATGATCCAATGTGATGTCTTAAGGAGCAGTGCAGCAACTAAGGACAAAATGGTTCAAGCGAAGCAGGGCAGAGGGTGAAAAAAGACTTTCAAAGGGATTTAATTTGGCTTTCCCATCCCTCCTACAATTAAGTTTGGATGACAGTGGTCTTGAGTGGTCCAGCAAAAAGCCCACAATTCATGTGGAATTATACTAGACTCGTATGCATTTGCTGCAGACAATGGAAAATGCATATATTTTCTGAAGGCAGAAGGATCATGGGAGTTGAAAATGTTTGATAGTTTGGTCCAGGCTGGCAACAGTGGTCAAATCTTTATCTAATGAGAAAAAACAAATATAGTAATGTGCTGGGGGGTAGAGACCTGCAAAGCTGACAATGTTGTATTGTGCTTACAGGCCCAATTTTAAGTGTCGCCATTAACTAAGTGACTGGGTTTTTGCACAGTTGATTATGTGCTTTGCCAATCATTCTTCTGAGGATACAGAGCTCTTTTACTACTGCCCCTTCTAACTTCACTCTTCTTCCCACTTATAACATCAAAAAGCTCTCAGAATGTACTTGTACAACTTGGTTCAGCATGAAAGCATGACAATGCTTTCCTTCTGGGACTTTTCACTCAGCCTCCTTTGCCTCAGTGATTCGGCAGACATGCATGATATTCACCCATCAGACAAAAGCTAGATAGGACACCGGACTCCTCTTTCAGGGATTCCAGTATTTGTTAGCTTGTTTTTCACACTCCACCAGGAATTTCTCTTCAGAAAAGGAATTGCATGTTAGATATCACAAGCAAAGTTTGGAGTCTTGAGAAGCAATTAGTACTCTGGCTATGAAAACAATGGGGAGATTGTTTTGGCGAGTTGGATGGGGGGAGGCTGGATGTTTTAAAGAAGTTTTATTCCTTATCCCAATGTAGGAAATGGTAGAACCCACCCCTTCACACTTTGGAATGATCTTATTCTTTCCAAGTTTTTCTTTTTCAAAGAATTCCCCACAGGAGTTCAGGTGATCAGTTTTTTCCATCAATCTGCTGAAATTTCTGATGACTTGGCACATTCTAAAGGGCATAGCGGTCAATGTTTCCCTTTTTTAAGGGATATTCCCTTATTCTGAATAGGATTTTCCCTTAAAAAAGGGAAAAGTTGACAGTTAGCTAATGGAGCCTGCTGGTCTGCTATAGTACTCAAGCTTTCTTGGAAACCATTTTTGCTCCTGTGTGAGCTCCACAGTCACTCCCACCTAAATTTACCTGCAAGCCTGAGGGACAGTATTAACAGGCTTGAGACCCATTGAGGAGGCAAAATGATACCTTGAGGGGGTTAGGGCTCCTCAAGTTTACATTAGAATTCCCCCTTCAAAAAGCTTTACTACAAGGGTGGACAACCTCTCTTGGCTGTCTCGATGACTGTATTCCCTTCTAGGCACTGCAAGTTCATGGTAGGCAGGCCTGTGACAAAAGTGGTTGGGGGCAGCAAATGCAATTTTTACCTTCATACCACAAGTTAGCTTCTTCACACACCCCTTTTGGTCTTCCGTAGGCTTTGTCTGAGTTCAAGGACACATTCTAGCCAAGCACAACACTCAAGGAGCTTGAAAAGCATAGGAAGTTGCTTTATGCTGACAAAAACCAGTGGTCCATCTAGCTCAGTATTGTCAACGCTAAACGGCAGTGATTCTCCAGGGTTTCAGACAGGGATTGGACCTGGAACTTTCTGCATGCAAAGCAGATGCTCTACCCTTCCAAGGAAGCTGGACCAGTAGGCAAGTGTGGCCTGGTGAGAGTCCTAATATCCAGATAGGCTTGGAATGCTTAATTTAATTCAGGAGTTTGAGCATCCTCCAACCCAATTAAAGGACCAGAAACTCAGATACACTACAATTCCCAGGGATCATTCTATTGAGAACTTCCTGTCGATGTAATTTTGGCTTTAACAAAGACTTGGAAAGCAGGCTTTGCTCACTGCTACTGGAAATTTTGTTTTTTGTGGGGAGTGGAAATGCAGAAAGGATTTATGTGACATAAACAGCTGTAGTTTATATAAAATTATCTAAATAAATGAGAGTAAAATTGAATTTTTAATGTTATTTATTTTGTCACCTTAAACAACTGAAGTCTCAAGGTGACGTACAAGAAATACAAAGAAGTAAAATATAAAAGGTTGTGTATTAAATATAATAAAACATGATCATATACCCCAAAATTAAACCTTAGTATCCTGTTAAGGGAAATTGCTATAAACTGAAATGACATTCTAAACAATTAAGATGGGTGAAATTTTGCTTGTTGGAAAATAAATTTCTACTTTGAAAAATAAGCAGAATTTCATCTCACAAATATGACCTAAAATGGCAGGTATAATTGGATATTTACACTGGAAATACACAGAGAAACCCTACCAGCAATAAATTAGTGATTATGTACTTGCAAAACACATGCACTCTCTGTGTTTTGTGTGTATGTGTGTGTGGTTTTTTAAAAATAAAAAAAATCCTAATTAAATCCTAATTACGATGTGCAGCAGAGTGTTAATTCCTGCTTGTTATTCCACAAGGGCATTTCTTACACTTTAAGGAACATAAGCTTACTGAGATACATAAGAGATAATTATCAATAAATAGGACCATCTCATAACAGGCTCAGTGAAGTGTTTGTTATGCAGGTAGAAATTTAAGAGCAGCTTACTGTTCTACATTAATAAGAAATATTTATTCACAGTTATTTACTAGGTTTTCCATAACATTGCTTTGTGGCTTCATCACCACGCACTGCTGCCTCTCCCTCCCCCTCTTCCTCCTTGTTGTTGCTAATGTTTTCACATTTTTTATATACCACACCAAGGGTTGCCAATGTGGTGCCCTCAACATGTTATGGACTATATGACCAATGGAGAGAGCTGATGGGAGTTGTAGTCCAAAACATTTGGGGGGTGGCACCATATTGGCTTTCCCTACTATATGAGATAATTATGGACAACATAGAAAGGTCCCTGTTCCAAATGATCTGCAATCTAATCTAGTCAATTGTGGTGGGTTGACAAGGGGTATTGAGGGCACAACATGGGAAGATGTCATGGGAAGATTGCCAGTACTTGAAGGGTATGGAGCCTGTATTCTTCAAGATGTTTTGGGATTCCAACTCCCATACATATTTTTCTCCATACTTCCCTTATCATATGTGTGCATTTCTGTACATATTTTTGGGTTGAAGTAGTGCAATATTTGGAGAAGCTCAAATTTTCCAAGAGCGGTGTGTTTTGGTTCACAGATTGGTTCAGGAAGTGTGAATTGGGTAGGTTCACAACTAGGAACTTAATCAATTTACCTCCAGACTTTAGCTGAAACTGTTTTTACATAGTAGCCGTTCTTTGTGGGACAGAATAGGTTGGGTATCTAATTAAGGAAATAAGTTGAATGGTGATCTGATTCCAATGTGCAAGACATTGGTAAGACTTTAATACAGGCTTCCTCAACCTCCGCCCTCCAGATGTTTTGAGACTACAATTCCCACCATCCCTGACCACTGGTCCTGCTATCTAGGGATCATGGGAGTTGTTGGCCAAAAGCATCTGGAGGGCCGAGGTTGAGCAAGCTTGTTTTAATATAATTCTCTACATCTGAATAAACAGTTTATACCTTAGTTAGGCATGTGTGTGTATGTGTAGCTTTTTAAACCTAAATGTCGGATTTTTTTCAGGACAACCTTCCAAGCACCAAATGTCAGTTGTGGGTGGAGTCAGAGCCAAAAGAAGACAGAGCACTGAATGTGAATTTTGCATTTGTACAGTAACACACACACACACACACACACACACACACACCCTCTTTAATCTCTATCCAGGGTTTCAGAACACACTTCAGTCAGTCAAAAACACTCAAGGAGGGCACAAGGTGTGGCTTGAGAGGGTGTGAACCCTGAGGGCCACATATAGAGATCTGGAGGTCCACATTTGAGCTGTAGCTCTGAGGTTCTCCACCTCTGCTTTGGTTCTAAAGAAGAGAATGCTGGAATGATACATTGTCAAAGAAATCATTCAGATGATTTCATTTGTTTGACATTAAAAACAAGAGCAACGTTGCTGAAGTTGTTCTGCTCCATTCACTTCTGTGACCCACTCATCCTAGAATGGAGCTGGTGTCACTTTATATGATCATTTACAGTTCATTAAATTCATCTCTGGGATGTCAAAGAGGGCTCGTTTTTTTCTTCTTTATCATCTAAAAAGAGTTGTATTCAGAATGCTCTCACCAAACCTGAAAAACTTTGTTCGCGTCTCCAACATGCAATTAACCTGAAAGTCCTTTGAATGAGCAGTTTGGCTGTTGAACAATGTAAAATCAATTGTCCTTGATGGTAATTAACCTCAGCTACAGTTAAAGGTTCCTATTACTGGGAGAAGATTATTGTGTTGTAGCTTTTAAAAATCAAATTTACAGTGATAAACACATCTTCCTTTGAGAGCCACCATCTGATGACAAATATGACAAGCTTCCTATAAACTGGAAAATTGCTAGAGGGGGGAAAAATCAAACTTTTTAAAGCATTAGTACATAGACACAGCACATTAAAATATATTTGCTACGGTAATGCCCTAGAAGAATGCAGCTTCTGGAAAAGGCCAACAGCAATTTGCCCTCAATGCCAATATTGATCCCATCATATTTGTGTACAGCTTGAATTGTCCACAGTACCTAGATTTGCAGCATGGAAGATAAAACAAAGAAAACACTCTTTTTAGGAGCTATTTGCAAGCACACAAAAGAAAATTGACATACACAGCCGGCACTTGGTGTGGTCCGTTCCACCCGACTTGACTAATTTCAGCTGCATTACAATCTCCTTTGCAATCCATCTCAGCCTGAATACAATAGATTGTGAATTGCTCTTCTCCACTGTGTATTCAATAGGTAGACAGAAAAACAGAGCTTCATTTGGTTTATCTTATGGCAGGCCTGCACTGATTGACACAAGCCAGATAGATAGGTAGCACAGTCTACTGTGAGTTCAGTAATGCTCCTGGTTTTTTAGTCTAACCAGACCAGCAAAAATGGGGGCAGTGGGTCACAGTACTTGGCTAGTGAGCAATACTTTGCTGGAAGAAACAGATGAGAATCAGGAATGGAGGAAAAACTGTTTCAGTTCCTGTTTAAATGTGAACTTAACTGATTTGCTTTTTTAAAAAAAGAACACATGGACCAAAAAAACAGCCATCCTTCAAAATACCAAATTTTGAAATCACGTCTTCCTGCAAAGTTATGTGTTCAGTACTCAGTTCCTCCAGCTCCCTTCACCCCTTGTGTTGGTCCGACCTGTTGGCTCCTCCCCTGGGTTGTCAATAGGCAGTTCAGAAATGGGAAGTAATTGTTGTTCCTTTATCCCAGAATGCTAGTTGTGTTTCCTGATATCACAACACTTACTCAGCCTGCAATCTCCATTTATGAACCTAAGTTCTACAAGCTAACACTAACCTCATGACTACCACATCAGCCTAATTGCATGCTGATGAATTCTGGAAAGCTCTAAAGCCTGCCATACTTTTGTGACATTTTGGGTCGTCCCAGTGAAGTATCCCATACCTGCTATCTAGCTATTAAAAGAGAAAAATAATTCCATTACTGGGCAATTGGATAAGGAGCAACAGCTGGTATCATTCAGTTTGTAACTTAAAGGGTTAATTCTATTCTTAGTGTTAGTTAAGAACCCAATGTTGTTGGTGGAGTTGTTGCTTAGCAACCAGTCAAAATGGCATGATTTTTGCTGAGGTGGCATGTGCCTTGGTTGGCAGTGAAGTTCTGGGGGAGTTTGTCCTCTGTATGCTTGGTTAAATATCTCCCTGCTATGAACTAGGAAAGACAAAACCTGTCTGTTCCTTTCTTCTCAAATGATACTCTCTTTTCCCCTCAGTTTTGCTCAATAAAGTGCTCCAATATCTCTTTTCTCCATGGACTCAGTCTATGTTATTTAAGTGACTTTGCAAACACCCTGAACCTGCTCCCTGAAATTCCCTCCCAATCTTCTGAACTTTGAGCCCAAAGTTCTCATTAGATAACTTCCAGTCCAGCACTCAAAACTCAGCCTTCCTCAGTGTGCACTTCCTGAACAGAATGTTCATTACCTTTATCTGGAAGTGCAGGGGTGGGTGGGGTGGGAAGAAAGAGATCAATTGTAAACATGAAGACAATTTTTTCCAACAGTTACTCTTGCTTTTCACTTGTTCAAAAGAGCAGTATTTGGCAAGACAGTGAAAGGGAAGACTCAAAATGTTTCTCTCTTGAGTGAAGACACGGTACTATTATTTGCACTACACGCTAAGAGATTTCTCTTCCTTACTATCAGAAAGTTCCAATCTCCATTTGCTGTTCTTGAAGGCATAGCTCAGAGAAAAAGAAAAGCAATTTAAACTAAACTAAAATAAAGATTTGTGCAAATGCCAGCTGTTCACCCGCTCCAGCCTTCCTCTAAACCAAACCTTAGATGTGTTTCATGCACATTCTGTTATTTGATTACCCAGTATTTGAATGAGCATATCTCACAAGCTTACAAGAATGCCCAGCATAACATCCCTATTCTCATTCCAAATATCACTTTGTGAATGCCATCCACTGCATGTTTTTGAAGGATCTACATGCTCCATTCATTTAAATTTACTCTGAAATACCCTGTCTTCCACTGATTTAAAAAAAAATCTTTGTGGAAGTTTATCACATCAACTTTTTAAGAAACCCTCCTAAAAAGACAAACATCATCAAATAGTCACTGTGATTTACCTAGAACAAATAACAAACTGGTAAAAACGGAAATTTCAAGTGTATGCTAGAAATTGGGTTATTCAAGGAATTCTATCTTTCCAACAACAACAAAAAATCAGTATGAGCATACCTGCTCTGTATATCCTAAACCAACATGTGGGTTGGAAGTTTGTTTTTGTACTTTCTGTACGTTCCAATGTAGTCCTCAGATCAAAAAAAAGTTTCAATATATGTTGAGAATTGTTTATTTTGAGTGAAAGTTTATTTTAAAATGGCAGATTTATGCAGATACAGGATGGAATGGACAAACGGACAAATACATGCCGTAGTGGCACAGACTTATTTTCCCGTCCCTGGCTGCAAGGAATCTGTTACTTCTTACCTAGCTTCAAAAGTCCCTGTCCTAACTGTGAAGCAGAGATTAAACAGTTTATCAAGAGGCATGCAATTCTCAAGTCACCTGGTACTTAAAAAGCTTTCTCTTTTTTCTTTCTTTCCTCATTTAATGAAAGTAACCTCTTGACTAGCCTAGCGTGAATAAACTTTTACACACCTCGGCTGCATAGTGTAATGGAGTATTGGATCTTCATGCAATAGCTCTAATGTCATTCATTCCATTTCTACAATCAATGGGCAACACTCTGAGGGGCTGTGATATAGGATGCCATTTAATATTTCATAAAGGGGAAATTCATTTGATCTCCAAGGTTAAGAGAATTCACTAATGAACTCCAAGGTTAAACGACTCCATAGGTAATGCCATGAGGTTACATGGGCATCCTTTTTAGAATCTTGCAGTGCTGAGTATTGTCTATCTGCCCCATCATTTGATTCTTTATTTCTTTCTTATTATTATATTGCAGAAAAGTGCCTAGCAGATTTGTTGTTGTTAGTTAGTTAGTACAAATGACACTTTACAGAACACTCGCCTTGCCATTGTTCAGCAGATGGGTAACCACAAATCTTCGCAGTGGTCCTTAAGCTGTAGAACAAGCTGTCAGCTAAAACATGCCCAGTACAGGAGCTTGCCTCATTTATATTGACTTTAGAGAGTGGTGTCATTGAGGCAGGACTTTGAGACAAAGGCTCAGGGCCACACTCAGTCCAATTAGCAGGAGGGCCCATAAGCAAAACCATATGTGGTCTACAACATTTTAAGTCAGTAAAGTGATATGATTACTACCTAAAGAGTACTCCTGCAGGACTATTAAGTCTAGAGTCTAAAATTGTCTAAATGCACCTAAATGTAAATACATCTTTACACTAGTATTTTAATCACTGTTCCTTGACCACGTTTTTGACTAGCAACTGTTCCCTGCTCTCCTTGTCTCCTCAGTTGTGATTTTAATTGCTGCACAACCAAGTTGAAAGCCAGGTAATAAGTCATCTAAAATAATAGTAATAATAATAATTTATTATTTATACCCCGCTCATCTGGCTGGGTTCACCCAGCCACTCTGGGCAGCTTCCAACAGAATATTAAAAATACAATAAAACAATAAATGCATTGATAATTAATTGGAGCAAAAGAAGCAGACAGGTCTCCTGACCCAAGGAACTTCCATATCCCAAGTCAGATTCTGCTAAAAGGCACAAAACATACATCATATGAAATGAATTCATAGATAATAAACTAAAGTAAAAGGAAGTCTCTTGACCCAAGGAGCTTACGATCTACATTTTGACAATTGGGCAAGACATCAGAAGACCAGGAAAGGAAGAAGAAATTGATGAAAAGGCAGTGGTGTATAATTAAGCTTTAATTCAGAATGCTACATTATAACTAGTTAAATCAAATCCATAGGCAAAACATCTTGCTATTCTTGTAAAATATTGGGGCACACAGTACGCATCTACAAGCTGTGAAAAGAAGATCTAGGGGTAATGATAATGGCTTTTGATTTCTTTAGATAAGGGAGTGCTGGAGAGCATTCATGACTTTAAGAATATTTGCTTTCTTTACATAAACATGAGTAAAACATAAGTGGAGGTTAAAAAAACCCAAACCATCAGCTCCCAAGAGTCATACATGCACTCCAAGTTGCTTTCAGTCAACTTAGAGCTCTCCCAAATTGCAATTCCCTCCACTCTCTCATTTTCTTTTTGGCCACATCTAAAGGAAAAACAATGGATTATATTAACCAGCAGAAAAGTAATCAAGAAGAACAATGTTGGTGACAGATCTTTGATTGATTTTGTCAGAGTTCTTGGCATTCCAAGCTTGGCATTCTGTGGTACAACTAAAAAGTTGTACAGTGCTAGCAGTGGTCCCCCCCCCCCCTGAAGTTCTAACTAGCCATGTATCTTGTTTCAACATAACTGTTGAGCCATAGGGTGAAAAAAGTTAGGAGAGTTAGATCAATGCTTTGAAACCACAAAGATATCATATTGGAAGTATATATTATGCTTTAACAGAGATCTTTAATGACACAAGACTAAAAGTTTATCTAGAAATACTTCCTGAATTGAAGCCCCAAACCCCGCTGATGCAATTTGTATTCAAGTTTGTAGTATCCCCTGCTACATGGTACAGCATCCTTTTTGAAGTCAATCTTACAAGCAAGCTACTGCAAAATAAGGAAGCTGGTATAAATTCAGCTACAAGCCAATTGCAAGTGACCAAGACTTACTTTGTGGGCTGCCGGTATGATGAGGGTTTTCAACAAGTTTTGATAGATGCTACTGAGACTGCAAAGGAGCTAGAAATACTACCAAACTTAGAACAATTTGGAAAAAGGAGAAATAAATGGCAGTTTAAGCCTAAGAAGAGGCACTGCCTAATCCAAAGCAAAAATTAAAAGTAGGAATCTATTATGCCATCTTAGACATGGCCATAAATTCTACTGAAAAGAGATTCCAACAGCTATAACAATATAATTCCATGTGGTTTCCTGTATGATATATACAGGATATATATTGTTGATATATATATATCAACAAAAGGTCTACTGACAATGTACTTAAGGCATGCAAGGATGTACAATGGAAACAAGGATATTCTGTACTGTGAACTTATACCAAATAGCTTGAAGGCTTCCGATGTCTGTGCCAGCACAAGGATCTTCATACTGCAACAAAAACTCCTGGATAATGTGTCTAATGATTCTGTTGGTCTAAGTATCCTTCTCACACTTTCTGGTGGTGAACACAGTTTCTCAAAGCGTAAACTTATAAAAACTTAGATACATTTAACAAAGCTGCAAAAGAGACAAGTTGGCTTGGCAACTATATCAATTGAACATACATACCCAAGCATCAGCCCTTGGCCTGAAGGAATTGGTGACAACATTTGCAAAGGAAAAGACACACGAACTGAGATTTGATGCGCCAGCAATTTAAAATAAATTTAGCAGTTTGTGCTTTTCATTTTTCAAATGACATATATTTTTGAAAATCGAAGTTAGCATTTTTTTTGGGGGGGTGCAAGTAATTAGCTTTGCCTAGGGCTCAAAGTAGCCTTGCACTGACACTGCCTGTTCCTGATGTTGATCCTCCCCCCCCCCCCCCCCGTTCTTGATGTAGATCTTAACACCCCTAGTCTTTCTTTTCCCTGGGGGGAGGTGGAGCTGCCATTCTGTGATACATCTCAGGTGGCAAGATGTCTTGGGCCAACCCTTCTACATTTTTAACAGTTTCCAGGATTCTTTGGGGGAAGCCATGACAATTAAAGTGGTGAAAGAATGCTTTCAAAGTATGGTATGGATGTGGCCTTTGCCATTCCCACACAAGGCATGGTTATGGCAGTATCCCCAAGTTCTGACAGGTGATTTCTTAAAAAGCACACAGAGATTACCAGTTATCTCTTGGTCACTTCTCCAGTCTGCTTCCTGGACTAGTAACCAGTAATTGCCCTAAAAAAGAATAATCAACCAGAAGCTCCCAACAATATAATGAAAATTCAGAAAATTCAGAAGCAAGTCATTAATGGAGAGATAGAGGAAAGGAGTACCTAAATCAGCTCAGTTTGCCTTACAATGAAAGTAATTCCATGAAGCACCCACCTCTGTGAAGCACCCACTAGCGTAGAGCCCCCAGAAGGTTGTCCATAATGGAATATGGACCCCAGGCTGAAAAAGGTTTCCCACTCCTGGTTTGAACAAATCCCTCTTCCATAATTGGCTTCTCCTCTCCCCAGCAGTGACGCTAAACATTCAAGAGGTGACAGCTGACTCCACTGTTTCTCAAGGCAAAAAAACCCAAAGCTACTTTATCTTTACAGCCTTTAGTTCTTGCCCAATGATGAACTAGTAGTTCTGCTCCCCTTATTGTATTTTCTGGTCTCTAGCCAAGTAGATTTCCTCCATAGGTAAGATGACTTAGATACAAATTGTAGAACAAGACCTCAGGGAGAAAGGAACATCAAATATTTCTTGAAGGGTTTTTCCTTTAGTTTCTCTCTTTACTGCTTTGTTGCCCACTATTTCTCTTTTATTGCCTCTAGTTATACAGGAGCATCCCAGTTATTTTAATTATACTTTCCTTTTTGCTGCTTACCTCAAGGATTTTTTTCTGCCCAAGCACTCCCTTGGATCTCCTTCTTTTGCCTCATCATTTGCATTTAGGACATAGATTTCATCAATGATTCCCTAATATTCTCTACTGGGCATCTTTAAAGAAGATTGTGTCATGTATCTCAATGCATGCACTGGGGTTATTTTAGGTCCCAGTTCTGTAAAAGTGCTGCAATAAACAAGTATCCCAAAGTCCTGTAAGATCATTGTGTTATAATAAAAGGCTCACTGTATCATAAGCACTGAGCCAAATTCAGTAGGCTATTTCAAATTCATGATTCAATTTGTGCAACTAGGATCCTTTCACCGGGGTTCTTCCCCACTGCATTTCAGTAGGAAGCCAGCAAACGAAGTGGTGAATGTTTTAGTTAAGAATATACATTTGTAATTGGTTGGATCTAGTGCAATACTATACAAATCTGTTCAGAAGCTTATTCCCAGGTAGGTGTGCATAGATTAAAGTGGCCATGGTTGGTTTGTGACTGGGAGTGGCCGCCGGGACCACATAACACAGGTTCTGAGAGATCTGCATTGGCTCCCAGTACGTTTCCAAGCACAATTCAAAGTGTTGGTGCTGACCTTTAAAGGCCTAAATGGCCTCGGTCCTGTATGTCTGAAGGAGCGTCTCCACCCCCATCGTTCAGCCTGGACATTGAGATCCAGCGCCAAGGGCCTTCTGGTGGTTCCCTCATTGCGAGAAGTGATGTTATAGGGAACCAGACAGAGGGCCTTCTCGGTAGTGGCGCCCACCCTGTGGAACACCCTCCCTTCAGATGTGAAGGAAATAAGCAGCTATCCTATCTTTAAAAGACATCTGAAGGCAGCGCTGTTCAGGGAAGTTTTTAATATTTAACACTGTATTGTTTTTAACACTTGATTGGGAGCCGCCCAGAGTGGCTGGGGAAACTCAGCCAGATGGGCGGGGTATAAATAAATTATTATTATTATTATTATTATTATTATTATTATTATTATTATGTGTGCAGCCTTAAGAAGAAATTCAAACATGTGGTGGAAGTGGGCATAAAGGAGTGGGCATAAAGTTATACATATTGGTGAAAATAATGCACACAAAATGTTTTTTAGGGTGAAAATATTAGTGGAAACGCTTGCAGAGTAGGAGTGGGGCTTAATGGAGAAATGGAGCCATGGTTGCATCTGGATCCCCAGATGGGCAGAAAAATCCTGATGAGGCTGACTACTGGTAGCTGAACTGGATCCTTGGTTTGCCCATTTCCACTCTTGCCCTGATTGCTCTGCACCCCTGAAATATTTTTGAAGCACAGTGGTACCTTGGGTTAAGAACTTAATTCGTTCTGGAGGTCTGTTCTTAACCTGAAACTGTTGTTTACCTGAGGTACCACTTTAGCTAATGGGGTCTCCCACTGCCGCCACGCTGCCGCCACACAATTTCTGTTCTCATCCTGAAGCAAAGTTCTTAACCCAAGGTACTATTTCTGGGTTAGTGGAGTTTGTAACCTGAAGCGTCTGTAACCTGAAGCGTCTGTAACCCAAGGGACCACTGTATATGCTGGCAGTAGCTTCAGCCTAGGTGCAGTCAGGACTCAGGAGCTCTAGAGTGGTGAAACACAAATCTCCAGCTGCTGGAATCCAGAGCAGCGAGGCACAGCTGGATTGAAGGACATGTCTGCCTTATCCAGACCCCATCCAGCAGAGCAGATTGGGGTTTGGATTGCTCTGTAAGTTAGTTGCACTTAGTTCCCACTGAAATCAACAAAACAAGTTAGTGATGATTTAATTAAAGATCCATTTCTTTCAGTTTAATTTCATTGCTAATTTAAATACCTTTTTAATCATTAAAAGAAGAAATGATATCTGAAACAGTTCACAAAACCCACTGCTAAACATCAATAAAAATACCTATAGAAATGTTATGACTGTTAGTCAACTTTCCTTTTTTGGGGAGGTATTTCCTTAATGGAACTAAATACTGAGAGATAACTGAACTATTAGCCATTAGAACTTTGAGAAATGTTCTTATTGAACCTCAAGTCAACGCAACTTACCCTGTTCCACCTATATTGTCAATATCTCTTAAAGACAGGAAAGAAGTATACTCTTTTCCTATTTGCAATTCAAATGAACTGAATACTTCAACTGTCCAATTACTGCTTTATGACTTCACTTTTCATCATGGAATTCAAGGATATGTATTTCAATCCAAATACTTAACCTGGACCAACTAGGCATCAACTAAATTTGATGCATCCTGTGCCCTCAGGTCATGCCCTGTCTACTTGTCCCAACCAGTTGCCACAAATCTGCAGTCTGCACAGATCTGGATTTCTAAGCAATGAAGCAGCAGTATCTACCATTCTGTGGGGCACATCAGGTACGTGTCATCAGGTACCCATAGTCTTCTGTCATCACAGAAAACCTGTTGTTGGAAAAGGGTGTTGTTCAAGTTAGAGGTACCCCTCCCTTTTGCTCCTTATTTCCTTTTCCACTGTTGTCTTCTTCCTTTGTCTCTGTTTTCCTCTTACCCAAAACCTATTCACAGATGCCAATTTGCAAAATTCATCAAATATTAACTCTACATTGAATATTCCATTCAGCCTCTTTGTGGACTTATGAATTACTCACACCATCCTTCTCCTCCACCCTTTTCTTCATAATCAGTCCAGAGAATCCCAGCTCTAACCCTGACAACAGATTTTCTGTTTGAATTCTGGTCTTTAAGCTATGGAACTTAAAGTAAAACAAAACTCCAAATGGCAAGACAAGCCTTGTTCAAACAGTATGAAGAGAAGGTCAACATGTTGGAAGGAGCGAAGGATGCTATCTCTGCACAGTGTAAACCTAACAAGGAGGAAACTAAACACATTTTCTCTCCTCTCCAAAAAAATGAAATAGACCAGAATATTAATCTTTGCCAATCACACTTGAAATATAACCTAGCAAACATTTCCCTTCAATTCTCAAAGCAAGTTAAAACAAACCCCTAAACAGCAAAACCAAATAAGAAAAATGCAAATGGAAGATAACATGAAACATGACTGGCAAGCTAAAGAAAAAAAAATATGATTAAAAACTAGAATATTTGGGTTTCTATTTCTGAACACAAAACTAGTTGTGAAATATGAGCATTGGGTACAGTAGAGTATTATTTATTCAATATGTTTCTTCTAAGAAAGGTTTCTTCTGCAAAAATTGGCTTGTTTGAAAGGCAGAAAGTACATCTTAGCATAGTGTTATGTCAGAAATGCCTCCTGTGGTTCATTTGACCATTCTCCATCCACTTTTGAGAAAAGGAACTGCATTCAAAAATGATGAAAAGGGAGAGAAAATGGCAGTGAAATTGGGTGGAATGCAATAGTTTTTTTCCCTATTTACCTTACTTTTGAGGTGGCTGAAGGGTGCTTGTGCATGTCCTGGCTTTCATTTTCAAATAATCTCTGTCATGTTCTGTACCTTGCAGCCTCCCTAGGTGCTTCCCTCCCTTGATCTCATAACACCTTCAACTGGATTTTCCTGTGAGCATGAGGTGGCAAGGCTGCTCAAAAATCTGTCTGACAGCTATTCTTTTTTTAAAAAAAGTGAAGCTTTTTTACTTTTAAAGAAATCAGTGAAGAAATCAATTGTAGTTTTTGAAGAAAAGGTAAAAGGAAGAACTTCGCTCAAAAACAAAGCCAGTGATTGTACTTATTTCAAGCACTCAGTAGTCAGCCTCCCCAGCTTCCGGTGCCCTGGTTAAAAGCTGAAGGGAGAATGTTGTGATGCAACTTCTTCCATGGGACTTTTCCAGATCAGGGAGAACAGGCATCTGGGGAGGCTGGGGAGCACTGGAGAACATATAAATGAAGAAGAAACACACACAAACCCATGGCCAGCTTGCTCAAACCCACACCCACAAACATTTAAGGTGAATTCTAAAGTGTAACATGAAAGAGGCAGAAAAATGAAAGCTCTTCTATGGGGGGAAAGCTCTTTTAAGAAACTGGGAGACAGATTTCAGCACAGCACTATTTTGGTCATCAGAGAGTACAATTTAGACTGAGGAGGTTGGAATGCAAACCCTTACTGAGCCATAAAGTTTGCCAGGCTACCTTGTGCCAGTCACCATATCTCAGGCCATACTACCTCATACTATAGGGTTGCTTTGAGGGGGAAATAGGATAAGTCTCTGAATGCTTTTGTGAGATCCTTGTGGCGTAGTGCCTTTACAATTTATTATATACTAATAAATAAAATCTGGCTACCCCTGAATGTAACCTACAGCAAACTGAAATGAACAGAGAGTTCAACCCCCAATACACATAGGCTACGTATAGCCATGTGATCATCTCGCTAGTCTTCCCACAGGCAATACCAGTGCTTTTTTTCTTGGGGTACGCAGGGGTACACATGCCCCTAAACATTTTGTGACTCTAAGTTTGGCCTCATTGAGGGGCAGTATTTCAATATGAGTAGGAAAATGAGAGTACCCCTAAATATTTTTTTTTACAAAAAAAAGCACTGGGAAATACTACCCAATTATTCTTTTTCAGGGGAGTTGGAATGTGGCAAAGATACCCCAATTAAAGTTGGGGGCAATGTTTTCAGCTAAGGAGCCACTCCGCTGCATACTTGGGGATCTTACAGCTTCATGATGAGCTTCATGGTGAGGTTTTCTGGATTAGGTTTAGTATACCTAATAAACAAGCTCTATTTGGTTGCTCTTCTCTTCATGATATTAATATTGTGAGGCTGCATGTGTTAATGAACCATCCCACTAGCCCTGCTCTGCTGTTTCATCCCCTACTGGTTTCAACACCATTCTGTCTATGTGTTGAGGGAAGGTCTGAAGGAGAGGAAGTCTGCAGAATATGTGTAGCCCATTCCTAATTTGCAGGAGACACAATGGAAACGTGGGGTCCAGTGCTCACATGGAAAGAAAAATGTCTGAATAAAGCTACTGTCCTACTTTTCTCTGATAGTATATAACACAATTTGGGGGCGGTGAAATGAACATTGCTGCAAAATACTTACAAGTTGCATAAATCCATTTTCTCTCTGTTCTTTAACTATACAGCTTGCATGCATTCCCTTACGGGACCCTCCACAGATTTGGAAGTATGCCACCTTCCTGATTCCTTCTCCACAGAAACCCCAGAATATAAAGTCTATTTTAATTTTGTATTCACAGCCCAGGATTTCTTCTAAGAAAGGCTTCCAACTGCCATACAGAGTCAGTAAGCAATACACCAGGAGGCTGATACGATGGGAGTAAAGGGAGATTCTTCTATTATATTGTTTATTGACTCTGTACTGCAGTTGGAAGCCTCTCTTAGAATGGCTGATGTGAAGGGATAAAATAGGAGATAAAAAGTAGAAGCAACTTTTCCCCAGGTATTTCCTGTGGAGATACCAATAAATAGCTTTCTTGAGAGTGGGGGCAAATTATGAGGCATGAGAATGAATGGCTGTGCTTTGAACGTGTCAAGTCTAGAAAAGTTGTCATGATTAGACAATTGCAATGTAATGTTATGTGTTTGGGCCCCAGAATTTGGGGGTGCAGGGACACCCATAATTCCTGGAATTAGTAAAAGTTGGGATCAATCAAGATTTGAATAACTCTGTGCCAAACACTGTTGGATTAAGTTTAGGATGACAAGCTAGCCTGACATAGCTGGCCAGGAGTAAACCATTAAGAAACAAAGGCTGAAATTGCCAGTCATTAACCTATCAATAGAAGCCATCCACAAGGCAGGAGATTGCCGGGCACAGAGGGCAGTTGCTGAGATACAGTGGGTGATGATGTAAGTGGAAGGAGAAGTTGCATATCGCAAGGGTTTTTGCGAAGCAGAAGCAGGGAGGCAAAAACCGTGTGGGCCAACTGGAGTAGGTGGTTACAAAGAAACAGAGATGGTTGTTTGAATCTAATGCTGTGCTTATGGAAGAAGCTGGTTCCTCTTGAACTGTGAATGTTGTGCATCCCTCCATCCCAGAGTCAGGTTGTATAGCTATATCAGTAAACTATATTTCATAATCCCATAGTCTCATAGCAAAGGAAACACAAACCCTGGTTAAGTGCCAAGAGCCCTGGAATCTTACATTGCTCAGAGATTGGGGTGACCCATAACATTGGGCCATCTTTGAAGACTGTTCAGTAACTGGAGTTAGTCCACAATACAGTGACTAAGTGGCCAGTTGGGACCAGTTGATGGGAACTTACCTTGCCAGAGCATGGGAGTAAGATCCATTGAGCTCAGTGTGATTTACTTCTGAGTAGGCATACATAGGATTATGCTGTATTGTGATTCTTTTACATTTCCAGGCATCTTAATAATAAACTTGTCAATTACTGGTAGCTTGTTCCGTTCAACAAGGATCAGTTTGGTTGATGGTATGCACATGTATTCGCTCTCTCTGTCTGACACACACACATATACACACATATATGAATGAGCTCTCTCACATGAAACAGCTGAATAATGGAAGAGGGTGGAGTTTAAAACAGCCAAGTGTGTGTGTATGTGTGTGTCCCTTCTCACTGAACTCAAACAATGTATAAAGGGTGTGTGCCTTTCTCAATTCCCTTGTTTTAAACTGTCCTCAGTGTTAGTCCCTGCTCACCCCACACAAAGCTCTAACATTGTTTAAAATCACAATTTCTCCTCCCTTGGTTCCTGCTTTATTTAAACCTCTTCTGTTGTTTGAAACCCCCATTTCCCCCAGCGCCCCTCCAACCTCTTTGAAGGGATGCAGGTGGTGCTGTGGTCTAAACCACTGAGCCTCTTGGGCCTGCTGATTGGAAGGTCGGCAGTTTGAATCCCCACAACAGAGAGAGCTCCCGTTGCTCTGTCCCACCTCCTGCCAACCTAGCAGTTTGAAAGCACACCTGTGCAAGTAAATAAATAGGTACTGCTGTGGCAGGAAGGTAAACGGTGTCTCCATGCACACTGATTTCTGTCATGGTGTTCCGATGTGCCAGAAGTGGTTTAGTCATGCTGGCCACACGACCCGGAAAGCTGTCTGTGGACCCCTGGATGGTTAAGTCCAGTCAAAGGCGACTATAGGGTTGCGTCGCTCATCTCACTTTCAGGCCAAGGGAGCAGGCGTTTCTCCACAGACAGGTTTCCGGGTCAAGTGGCCAGCATGACTAAACCACTTCTGGTGCAACAGAACACCGTGATGGAAGCCACTCTGCACGGAAACACTGTTCACCTTCCCACCACAGTGGTACCTATTTATCTATTTGCACTGGCATGCTTTTGAACTGCTAGGTTGACAGGAGCTGGGACAGAGCAACCGGAGCTCACCCCATTGCAGGGATTTGAACCACTGACCTTCTGATCAGCAAGCCCAAGAGGCTCAGTGGTTTAGACCACAGTGCCACCCACGTCCCTTAAATAGTCATACTAGTAGTGATTGTTGCAATGTCAGATAATGAACATTCTATCATTTTGTTTGCCGTGGGCCTTAGGTTTAGCAAAGCTGAATCCACAGAGAACAGACCAACGAACCTTAAAATGAAAAACTTTGTGAATGTCAGGTCAACAAACAAATTGGAAATTCCATTATCTTATAGTTCATATAAAATGTTCAATGCTATTATGAGCCTTACTAATCTATTTGTCTTAGTAGCATCTTGTGGTTTCAAAGGTTAATTATAGGTCATATTTTTTTTAATGGGTTTTAAATTTGCTTCCTTTTAGCCGTATTGAGTTTTCTCTTGCTCTATTAATTTGGGGCAGAGTAAATAGGAGCTCCCAATTGTCTTTAGCTGGATCATTCATTTCATATTTCTATCAATAGGCCAGGCTGCCACATGAGAGAGGTTCATTACCGCTCAGCAACATTGACAGCATTACCAAGATCAAAAGACAATGGGAAATTCAACCAAGGAAACAGACATAGAAATGCACATATATTTACACAGTAAAGGTGGAAGAATTTGCGCTTCACCAAGAATCTCATTCTCTTTGCCTTGTTGACAACCTTCATGTTGACAGCCACAAGTTCACTGCGCAGAGAATTGTCTCATCTGGTATCTACCTCATCCTATACCTTTTCAAATAACACCTCCATTTATACTGTATTGCACTCCCCATTTGGGGAGAAAAATATGTATGGCGGGCACACAGAAGGTCTCAGTTTCAGTTCCTGGCATCACTAACTAAAGGTGTTAGATGATGGGAAAGACCCCTCTTTGAGACCATGGAGAGCTGGTGACAGTCAGCGTAGAGAATGACTGTGTACACACTATGTATTTAAAATATAGTCAAAACACAGGTTTTCCCCCCACCAAAATATTCTGGTTCACCCCTCATAGTGCTGCAGATCTCAGCACCCTTAACAAACTACAATTACCATTATTCTTTGGTTGAATGTGACTTAAAAACATGGTGTATGTATAGCCAATAATGGGCTAGAGCAATGATAGTAAACCTGTGGAATCCCTGATGTTGCTCCCATCATGTCTGACCATAGATCGTACTGGCTGGAACTGATGGGAGTTTGAACCCCACAGAAGGTCATAGGTTCCTCATCCCTGAGGAAGGACAAGATTACTAAGCAGGAGTAAGGCAGCTTCCTGTGTTCTGGCCATTTGCCTGAATGGTACGGAAAGTAATGGTCATGTACTGTCAGTTTCCTTTTCGGGAGACAGAACCCGAGGCTCTTACAGAGGTTTACAGTATCTTCTTATTTATACGTTGAAGTGTCCAGTGTGGCATGTTGGTGCAGCAGAGCTGGCCACCCAGTCGTGACATCAGTGCCACATACAAGGATGTTGTGAGGACAGGGCAGCGATGAAGGCAGATAAGCAGAGGCATGCTGGTGAGAATTTGCCTCTGTGGGTGTGGCTATGCCCTGCACCAATGCCATCTATGACATCAACCACTTCATGCATTAAGTAGATGAAGCATGTTGATTATATGAGGCTGGTTATCCCACACTCCATTCCTGCCCTTGAGCAAACAGCATGCCCTCATATACTTCTTCTTTTCAGCACCTTGCAAATCCCAGAATTCAATCTTCTTTCTTTTGCTACATTTGAATTGCTAAAGTGTTTGTGTTCAACCTCACTCAAACAAGTGGTGTTCTGTGCAATAGCTAGTTGCCACCAGCCGTCAAATCACTGCAATGCAGTGTTTAAACTACAAAGGACACAGATGGGAACATAGATGATTTAGCTACTCTTTGCAAAAGGCTACAGGAGGCACATGATTTGGCTATAAATAGGAGAGGCTTTCATGTGGCTTTCATTAAGGGCATCCCTGCCTTTTCTCCCATACTTCAAGCACTGCCAAGTGCTCATTTAAGTAATCCTTGTCACCAATGCCCATCTATAGTGAGTAGCTATGCAGAAACCTCAGCAAAGGTCATCTCCTCAGATTTGTGCAGCTACATCTCCTTACATTTGTACAGCTACAACAGCACATTTCCCCCTGTATTCTTTCCTCTGATTTATGGGTTTTGCAGTTATTGTTCTGTGTAAACTTGTTATTTGCTGGAATAGGCTTCTTTCTGAAATGCAACCTTGATTACTCATTTTCTGTTTTGTTTTCTCTGAGCTTTTTCTAGACACTTGGCTGCCACTCAGGATCTGAGTTTGAAAAGGGCTTTGAATAGCTGCAGGAGGGGAGTAGAAATATACTAATTCAAAGGGGAGAGAGAGGGAAAAGTCAAAATATTGATGCCAATGCATTTCCAGGAAACTCAGCAAATGCACTGATATTTTTTCGCAACTGAAGACAATGGGGAGAATCATTTTGATTAGATTAGATTCCTTAATGTGGATCCAAACAAAAAGTGGCCAATGATATTGCAAGTAAATAGCTGGTATTAGACTGGGCCAGAGCTGCTAGCTCTTGGTGTAAGCCTGAGGGTGAGAGCTAAAGGGCACTTGCTCTGTGGCTCTTCGCTTGGGGCTACAGTTTAGGGCCACATTAAGACCTTTAGAAGTCCTAAGCACTGAAAAGAACATGGCACCCCCAATATGTAATTAAAGAGCATTTACACAACATACACTATTTCTGCATATGTGTGGAAAAACGACAAGTCAGTTGCGTATAACTCAGAAGAAAATATCAATAATAAAACAATTATTGCCACACATGACAGGATCTGATTTATTATTCATTTATTTGTTTATTTCATGAAATGTATACACACCGCTCAATGATGATTTCCTCCCATTATTTCAGTCTACATTAGTAGGGTGTACCCTGGTTTAAGTGGGAATAAGTAATAGAAATAGAAAATAGAAAAATGGGGGGGGGGTGTAGAGGAGTGCTAGGAAGTTATGATTTCCCACATGATTACCACTACAATATTTTAAAAAATCAAATGTCAGAGTCTTTTTTAAACAACAACAACAACTCCTCATGCCCCTGCTTTGCTGGCACCTCAGCATGTGGTTAGTCTGCCTGTTGGGTAATCCAGCGTGGGTGACTTTCTTGGGTGAATAAAATGAAGGGATGCTGGGTGAAGAGACCAACATCAGGAGGCTCAACATTTCTATTTGGCCCAACACACCACTACCATGGAGCTTCATAAAGACTGCTGGTTAGAAGGCAATGATGGAAAGAGCATTTTTGAATTGTTTCTCCAAAACTTAAAGACATCAAATAATATTCTAAATGTGGCTGGTGTGGGGGTGTGGGCTAATGGTACTGTTCTTTCTTTACACTTTATGAGGTAGCCAATGGATGTGTGATGTGTTTAAAATGCCTCCCCATGGTAGCAACAATGCAGAACACTTTATAATTAAAGGCTTTTTCTCACAGCACTTCCTATAATTCCCATGTGACCAAGCAATGTCTCAGTGCGAGGAGCCCCATACTGTGAGCACAAACAAGGCTTTCTCTTTTCATATTGCTAAAAATGAAGTCTGCCTGCAACTTCAAATCTGAATTCTAGAGTTTCAAATTAGATCAAACACACAGCTTTATGCTGGCTTGGCCCCTCTGAAAACATTCAGACTTCCTGCTTTAGAAACTCTTTAGGCCCATTTGATCTCATAGTTTGATATTTCACTTGCCCATGCTGCATTTCACAGCTGCCCCATAATTTCCTTCTCCAATTCAGGCTCTCCTTGCACTATCAATTACCTTGCAGAACTGTTGAGCCTCCAGCTATGTTATTCCCTGCAAGGAATTCACTTTCCTTTAAAGTACATCTAGAAAAATAAATGCTTTGCAGTTTCAAGAAAACTTTATCTTGCAATATGTTAAATGGAAATGATCCGCTTTTCCATTTGCACTGCCCTTAGCCAGAGCAAATTAAAAGAGTGAGTATGTAGTGGGGGAGGGCAGGAATCCAAAACAAGTCTGCAGCTAGTTCTTTTTAGAAAGTTCTGTGCTTACAAATTTTTCATCAGTAATAGGCAAGAGGCCGGCTGTTGCTGTTATCGTTGTGTGTAATGCAACTCTATGCTCCTTGACAGATGGGATCAAGGGAGCTGGGCAATAAATCATTCATTGCCCTTAGTGTTAATATCATCCCTTCCCTCCATCATAAAAGAGGGGGGGAAATAACTAAACTCACTAATAGTGGCTGTTTCCATCACTTTAACTGCAGCCGAATCCTGTTTCTATTTTGGCCTTCAATCCTACAAATCACAAAGGACCACCTGAGGTTTTATAATCTCCTAAAACTGCAGACTGGGAGATAACTCCACTTATCTCCCCAAAATATTTCATCCCACTAAAATGATTCATTGTGGCATTTGACTGAAGCTTGCCTCTACCAAGATTTTCAATGAACCATCACATCTTTGCCTAGATTTATCTTGAAATCCCGATATACTTTTAAAAGGAAATGCATGCCTGTGACTATTAGAAAAGAACAAAGCCCCAAACTCTCTCTGATGCATGCATGCATGCATCCGCACACATTGACACAATATCTTATACGTTCAGCTTCAATGATACTTAAAATAAGAATGAAGGGATAACCCTTCCCATCTAGCCCAGCACTCTGGTCTCACAGTGGCCAAACAGATGCCTACTGGAAGCCTGCAAGCAAGGCCTGACTGCAAAGTGCTGTTCCCACTTGCGATTCCCAACAGTTGGAATTCTGTAAGCTGCTTGTAGACACTTTTGTGAAAAAGACTAATAAATAGTTATAGTGGTACTAATAATGATGATCAGAGGCATACTGCCTCCAGTGGTGGAGATGGAACACAGCCACCATGGATAAGCCTTAAATTCCATGAAAATGTGATAACATGGTAACCTCAGGATCAAATAAGATGTTAGTATTGATTACATAGTATACCACTTCATCATTATTATTATTAGCCAGGAGCAGGGGCAATTTTTTAGAACCAAACCACATGGGGAGGGAAGGCTTAAAACACACACAGTCATGATCCAGTGAAAATGAAAATCTTCCTCCTGGCATTTAGCTTGTAGGAGAAAGCCCCCATTGCCACCAAATGGGGGGATTGGGGCAATTTTCATTGTGTCCATTGCTGCAAAAAGAAGGGTTTAACTTTTCCTGGCCACATGCTGAGGTCCAACTGCAAACAGTGCCTGAACCTAATGATTATATTAGATTATGACTGTTGGCTGCATATTAGTTTCTGGGCTCCATTCAAATTGCTGATTTTGACCTATAAAGATGCATGCAGTTCAGCACTCCATGATCATAGGGGCTGTCTCTGCCCACATGAGATGGATTTAGGGAAGCACAACCAGTTCACCCACACTCGGCACTGAGCCAAGAGAGCACCACAGGTGATGCCTCAACAGTGAGAAACAATAGAAGGCAAGAGACGGGGGTGCCAAATTTTGGTGTCACACAGGGCACCACTGAAATGTAAAAGCACAAAGTCCACCACTACACATGAACCTACTCAGACCCTGTGTTCATCATCTGAAGTTCTTCTCTGCATGCCCCTTCCAATGAAGGTGCAGATATAGCAACAATGAATATTTTCCCTAGGAAGGTATGCCGGCTGCAATCATTATCAACTTTTAGTCAGCAGTTGAAGACATTCCAATTTACCCTGCAATTTGGTTTGTAATCTAGATCATATGGTATGGTGATACCCAAATCTTTTATGATGCTTATCTTTTAGTTGGATGTGCTAAGATTCAGCCTTTTTATAATATTGAAGAATTTGCCCTTTTAGTAAATTTTATTATATTTTTATATTTCTTTTAAACTTTGTACTTGTATGTTGTTGTTTTACCATTGTAAGTTACTTTGAGACATTCTGTGTAAAAAGTGACAAATGAATGAATGAATGAATGAACAAAGCCAGTCACCTACTGACTTGAAATTTAACAGAGTTTTCTGTATATTCACATGCTTCTGAACATATGAATTATCTTGAGGTCTTGCTGTACCTATTTGCTTTTTATCCTTCAAGCAGTGCAGCCTGGAATGTATCTCCTGTCAATTTCAAATAACACAGTTTGGGAATGGATTTGTGAAGATGTTTGTGTGATCATTTCCCTTCTTCTAAGCTCTGTCCCTTCATTATAGACATCTCTCTGAGACTAAAGCTGAAGGTAGCAAGGCAGCACAGATGAGATTTGTGGCATCTATCCATAAAGTGAGGTAAAAAAAACATTGATTGATTGGCTGATTGATTTGACACAGTGGTACTACTCCCCATTCCCAGGTAATTGAATTAGGCATGGCAAAGCATGGCTATAAAGAGGTTTTAAACATATCCCTTTGATTTTAATGGGGCAGCAGATCACAGAAACCATGAGGGTGCCTTTGTACTCTCTGCCTAAAAGATTTCACCCATGATGCCTCCAAATTAAGAAGCTCATCTTTGTGTTCCAGCTTGTTTTTAATCTTTATAAGCAACAAATATGTTTCTCACTAGGCTGCAGCGGCTGTCAAAACCTGTTTGGAAAAAGGAACAGCAACAGAACCACTTAAAAGTATAAAGGAACTGGCAGGGGGCCTGTGATAGTGAATGGTATCTCCCCTGGAATCCACTACAAACATCGACAACATAGGCCCCTTTACATTTGTAGTAAACTTTAGCCTCTCAGAGAAATATATATGATGAAGAGAAGAAGTCTGAGGAGGGGATCATACAAAAGCTTTACAAATATCTTCCCCAAGTATGCTATTTTAAATGATGGGAGATACTTCAGGTACCTTCGCTGCTTGAAGATAAAAAAAGGATAAAGGAACTAGGCTCAATTTGGACAAGAAATAGAAGAGTAGGAAAAAAACACCTGCTTGTTCAAACAATGTTTTTGCCCTTGTAAAAGATGATAGTAAAGCCCAAATCACTTAATATAATTCTTGAAAGACCACTGAGAATACATTCTTCCAAGTAAAGTTAAGAGTTCTAACTGTTTCCACTGATGCCAACAAATGATTGTATCCACAATATGTGCAATGCACCAAGGGATTCTTTTTTTAGTTAGGGACAGATCCAGTCATTGTTAGGTCCCATGGGTCAGTTAAGCAAGTGCTGAAATAATTCCCATTGAAATGAATAGGATTTAAATGTGCTTAATCTTTGACTTGGATAATGGTGATTTATTGAGCCTTGAGAACATGTTACCTAACCACTTTCCAATAGATATTCAGATGGGCGCACATGTTTATTCCAGGGGTAGCCATTTAAGAAGCAGACAAACCCATGTCATGTAGACAAGTAACTAGACTCTAGAATCTGGAACTGGGATAGCCTTCATGTTGCTGAAATCCAACTCACATAAAGCACAGCTACCATGAAGGATGATGGGAGTTGTAATCTAACAACATATGGAGGGAATCCTGTTGTCTAACCTGCTCTGCACCAACCATCATTCTGACTATGACTGAGAAAAAAAGAAGGAGGAGCAAAAGGTTATGTGTGATTGAAGCAATAAATACGCATTGAATTGGAGATCATAAATAAACAACAAAAAGAAATGTTTCTAACTGTTTTTGGTGCCAGTGAATCTATCAAGGTCAATCCTAAAAATACTAAAAAAAGGAAAAGAAAATCAGAGGCAGCATATAATTCATTTATTTGTTTTGTATAAGTTTGTGTACCTTTCTGTCTACAGTCTGTCTTCTGATTAAAACCTGGGATTATGATTAAACTCCAGGACTATGTAGTGATAAGAATATCAGATTGATACTAGAGTGGACACTCAAATATCATATTTAAATAGGGATGATCTTGGGACAGTCAATACTTCTCATCACTACTTCTCAAACTTGCTACCTCATAGAAATGTTGTGAGGGTAAAAATTGGTGGAAGAAAACTACCGCCATGAGCTTCTTGGAGGAAAGGATTAAGTCAATGAATCATATGTGTTCTACTTGATGATCGGCTGATTACTTAATTTAATTAACATGCATATACATTGCATAAATGACAGTTTTTGAAATATATATATATATATATATATATATATATATATACACACTTTTTCACGATGTGCACATGTAGTAGGCATCATCTGCACCTGCCTGTCATCTCTAATTTTTATACATGAAATTTAAGTACCTATAAAAGCAGATGACATTAAAACATGTTTTCCTAATTAACTGGGGTGCCTTTTTAGTAGATCAAAAGAGTTTGGCAAGTAATTTATTCTTAATATATACATCTGCCTTTTACCCAATTGAGTGAGTGAGTGAGTAGCCATGGAATCTATACACAAACACAAAATCAATGGGTATTTTAACAGTGTCATATAATAGTAATAATAATAATAATAATTTATTATTTGTACCCCGCCCATCTGGCTGGGTTTCCCCAGCCACTCTGGGCGGCTTCCAACAAAGATGAAAAATACACTAAAATGTCACATATTAAAAACTTCCCTGAACAGGGCTGCCTTCAGATGTCTTCTGAATGTCAGGTAGTTGTTTATCGCTTTGACATCTGATGGGAGGGCATTCCACAGGGCGGGCGCCACTACCGAGAAGGCCCTCTGCCTGGTTCCCTGTAACTTGACCGCTCGCAGTGAGGGAACCGCCAGAAGGCCCTCGGAGCTGGACCTCAGTGTCCGGGCAGAACGATGGGGGAGGAGACGCTCCTTCAGATATACTGGACCGAGGCCGTTTAGGGCTTTAAAGGTCAGCACCAACACTTTGAATTGTGCTCGGAAATGTACTGGGAGCCAATGTAGGTCTTTCAAGACCGGTGTTATATAGTCTCGGTGGCTGCTCCCAGTCACCAGTCTAGCCGCCGCGTTCTGGATTAGTTGTAGTTTCCGGGTCACCTTCAAAGGTAGCCCCACGTAGAGTGCATTGCAGTAGTCCAAGCGGGAGATAACCAGAGCATGTACCACTCTGGCGAGACAGTCTGCAGGCAGATAGGGTCTCAGCCTACGTACCAGATGGAGCTGGTAAACAGCTGCCCTGGATACAGATTTGACCTGTGCCTCCATGGACAACTGTGAGTCCAAAATGACTTCCAGGCTGCGCACCTGGTCCTTCAGGGGCACAGTTACCCCATTCAGGACCAGGGAATCCTCCACACCTGCCCGCCTCCTGTCCCCCAAAAACAGTACTTCTGTCTTGTCAGGATTCAACCTCAATCTGTTAGCCGCCATCCATCCTCCAACCGCCTCCAGACACTCACACAGGACCTTCACCGCCTTCACTGGTTCTGATTTAAAAGAGAGGTAGATAGCAATATATAGCTGTGCATCATAACAGGTAGCAGAGGCATCAAGTTGCCCCCATCACTGAGGGGACCCATCACATGTTGTGTGCATGTGACATCACCGTCACGATGCTCATGCAACATTACATCATCTGGAGGAGGCCAAGAGCTCTGGAGGAGCCAGCCACCAAAGCTGTGCCATGCTTGGCTCCACACTCAGCCTCCTACGCCCCCTCAACATTGAGGGAGCCTAACCCCCTTCCAACAAATATTGAGGGGGCCAAAAACACCTCAGCCCCCGACAGTTGGCGTGCCTGACAAATAGTTGGATAGCTGAAGAATGTGCAAGGCAAATAGATAAACCATGTCCTGCATAGAGTGCAGTTTGGGGGTTATTTGGAACATGTTAAAATGGAGGGAAAGCACTCCATTTTAGCAGCAGTTCCAACGCAAACCACTTTGTGCTACTGGAGCAAGGCACACTTCCATTGCCCATTGGTCCCTGCCACACACCTGACATCACATATGACCTCAGGTGTGGGGCATTTGGACATCATTTATGATGAATGACCTCTGAGACTAAATTGGAACTGGGCCAAATTTGGCTCACAGGCTGGAGATTCTCTGCTCCTGGTACAGAGAAAAGATTTCAATTGTACTTTGATGGCACACTAAATATCAATGATGCATGTGAACCTTTCATCCTAGAGTGATATTGTTATTTCTGATGTCAATTTAATGAAATGTAGAAGTATAGTAACACTGGATCAAAATATCAGAGCTATACAATCTTAACTAATTGTAACATTTGCTGGTGGGGATTCCATTTCCTTGAAATTACGCAGCAGCAAGAAAGCTGAGTTTCTCATCTGTGTTTGATTAATATTTCTGACCACTCAGTTTTGGATGTTTTCTTCTATTCTCTTTCTTCTCTCTGCCTCTCTCTTCCCAATCTAAATATTTTAACTTTTTTTCTGAAGGCAGTATGAGATCCACAGGAGGAAGTCTATAGCTTTCATCTTGATTTATAGAGATGATGATAAAAGTTTAGTCTCACAGCTTGTTGTCCATTTCTCTGCTAGATTGCTGCCTACAGCATATGTTCAAAGACAGGTTACCCATAGCTGAATGCAGCTTTATTTCAGTAAACATAGCCCTTGGTAGAAAGATATTGGATTTGGGCTAAAAGTTGTGCCAGGAATGGAGAGGGAGGAAACACAATGACACAATTAACTAAATGCTAGACTTTTAGGGGCCTGCCTAGCCATGCTTCACAGGAACAAGGGCACAGATAGTCTACTGTCCTGGGAAGTGGTGCAATTTGTTGTTGGGATAATTTCCTAAATTAACCTGAATGATATTGTTGTAAGATCCTCCCTCTATTGTGTGGGCAGGTAATCCCTCCCCTACCTGGCCTGGTCTCCTTGGCAACGCTTCCCCCAGGTGGGATTGGACAACTGACTGAGGTAGGCGGAGACCTCCAGGTATCCCACCTGAGGGAAGGCAAAGCCAAGCCTATGCTGTTGGAGCCGCTCCAGATCTAGGGGCTGCACGCGTCCACGCAAAGGGCGCCCCCCGTTTTAAGCGGGGAGCGGTCATTGTTGTAACCTGCCTTACCACAGCTAAATTGGTATCCACCTCAATTTCTCATAGTTCTCACCTGGAAGAGGGCATAGCTCAGTGGTGCAGCTATGTTAGGCTTGTAGAAGTCAGTTGTCCCATAACTTGTTATACTGGGCCCACTAACTGTTGTGGATGCTATACCACACTTTGACCAGTGAGATCAGCAAAGTGTGCACAGGTCCAGCAGAGTCTTCCAGCAGAACATCAGAGTCCTCTTCCTGCTTCCCAGGAGTCAGCCTTTTCCAGAGATTCCAGTTAAGAAAACGCTTTCCCCGCAAAGTTCAGTTCAAAGTATAGGGTGTTTATTGTCTCAATACAAGCATAAACACACTAGCTACATAAACTTTAAGAGATGCTGGTGCATCATGAACCAATCTAGTATAATATAGTTTTTCTGGTCTGAGAAGTAAGCATTGTAAAGATCCAAGTTTACAGAGAGATTCACTAGCTCTCTATGTGCTAGCTCACCATGCTATAGTATCACCATATAACCAGCTTTATCACTGATACCTTGCACTGGGCAAATACTTCACACTCAGGTGAATACCTCACACTAATGCAAAGGCTGCTAAATCCAACGTTGGCTTTATACCTGCCACAGCACATACATTCCTTAGAGAAAGGGAGGGTAGATGAGTCATGCTTTAGGCAAAACAAGCTATGCAGATTTCATACAAATTCATGCCATAGGCCAGTGACCTGAGTCTTAAAATATTTATTTTTTTAATTATTATTAATAATATTAATATTTAAATCCTACTCTTCCTCCCAAAGGAGCCTAGGGCTACACACACACACAACACACACAACACACAAACATATAAAAACAGTTCCACTACAGATGCATACTGGGAAACAGCTCAGCTTAAAAGGCTTGTTAAAAGTGGAAGGTGTTCAGTAGACACCCAAAAGAGACGGCACCTCACTAATGGTCCTGGTGGAGTATAAGTTTGAACAAAACTTACTTTATTTAGGGGAATGTATTTCAACATTAAATGGGGTAGCTTTTTAAAACCACCAGGCTAAGTCAGTTCCTATTGAGACCCTGCATGTTTTCTCCCCTGTGTTATGTTTCATTGTTGGTGTGCTTTTAACCAGTGCTTTTTTTTCTAAAGAAAATGTTTAGGGGTACTCTCATTTTCCTACTCATATTGAAATACTGCCCCTCAATGAGGCCAAACTTAGATTCACAAAATGTTTAGGGGTATGCGTCCCCCCCCCCAGAAAAAAAACACTGCTTTTTACTATAGCTGTATTGAATAATACCTATGTATTACTGATTTGAAGATAGCCCACTAGAAGGCATCGCTTCTTAAAAGAAAATGTTGGTCTAACTAAGCATAGATTGGAGTGTGTGATGCTCTTGCTGCAGATTAAGCTTCTATTTTTGGTGTCTAATTTTTAAATTAGTGCTTTCCATCGAAGCATGTTTACTGCTGTCACAGAAGAACAAGCTGGGATGTGCATAGGCTCATTGAGTGACATATAATTACAGAAATCTGAGGATGTGCAGTTATGCTTACTAAATGAGATGATGGCAGCTCCCTCCTCTCCTGCTCCAAAGGAGCTGATGATCTCCCTTGTTGTGTACAGCTTCATTGGCATGTTCCCGTATTGGTTCAAACTTGGCCTTCCTTTCATCACTGACTAATCATCAATCAAAAGAAAAGCCTTCAAATATACATTTGTTTTTATCAATCAAAGTTCATTATCCCCCTATACAGCTATGCTGAGGCCCTGCTCCACTAAAATTAATGAATGCCTTCTCAGTCAGACATGAAAATTGCCACTCAACCCCATTCTGCAACTTGAGTGAAAGAGCAATAAAAATGGCTTCCCTCTTCAGAGCCCTGCAGAGCTGCAGTGTTTAGGCTGCAAAGTTAGTTGAATGCAATGGAGCTATCTTCCAAGCAAACCTGCATGAGATTAGGCTGCATCTTGATCAACACATTAATCTGAGCAATTAAAAACATTTTGTTCAATTAAAAATGTCCCCCATATTCATAAAACCATGGATTTTAATATGATAATCATGGGCCACACATATTATATTATATTATTAGACTCAAACTATAATCCAAAGACAGGGATAGGTAGAATGTAGAACTAGGGCTACTCTGAACATTTTTGCTGCAGTTTTTTTTCCTATTCTCCATTAGCTAATGAGCAATTGAATTTAAAAAAATATCAAAGGGAAAATAAAATGCCAGTCAAATTATAATGGGTGGAGTGAATGTTTTCTTTTTTGTGTGTTGTTCTTAGCTTACTTTTGAGGATGCCAATGTTGAATGGTTTCTTTAAATGTAAAGGTTCATCATTGTTCCACCCGATGTGTATGTCTTTAAGGGGCCAGAGCAAGGGCCAGAGCAAGATAACGGGACCCAGCTTTGCAGCTGTGAAGCATAGCAGGTGCTGCTGAGTTGTATTTGATTAAGGTGTGTCAGCATTTGGGTGTAGTATATAAGGAGCAGCACCTAGCTCTCCCATTACCCTGGGGGATGGGTTGGTGGTTGGGTCTGGTTTGGTTGTTAATGTATTTAGTGTAAAAGGAGTTTTAGTTTTTCTTATTAAAACCTTGTTTAAGTTATTTTTGAGTCCTTTTTTTTTAATGCATGGTCTCCCCAGCAAGCTCTCTGCAGCACTACCATACTGCAAATAGCCAACAGCCAAGAGGTATTTGCACATGTCCTGCTTTTCATTCCACAGATCATCTCTCTGGGGCAGGAGTAAGCAATCTTTTAGGCCCATAGGCCCATTTGGATTTTGGAGCATGTCCAATGTGCACCACCACCTTTGGTCACTTCTCTCCCATCTCCCCTGGATTACCCCACCACCAGCAAGAAGGAGAAAGAAACAACACACAAACATTTACCTTGCATTCCCAAATGATCATTTATGAAATGTTATTTATCTTTTAAAATCATGTGTTGTGCATATTCCATATAAGGAGTGCACAGCCACCCCCAGCCTGCAGTATATTCTCCTTTGTGGTTACAGCAATGACTTTTGGTTTTGAATGGAGTAATAGACCAGGCTGGAACCTTCAAGGAAGATGCATATTAATTTGAAAATATTGACTAGACAGATTATGATTTCCTGTCCGGTCAATTCTTCCAATTCACTATGTAATAATATATGATTTATTTGTAAACAATCCTTGATCCTGCTTTTTATTTTTCAGATTATTTTACACAGATACATAGGAAACTGGCATATACTCATTCAGACCACTGGTCCATTTAGTTCAGTATTGTGTACACTGACTTGCAGCAGATCACCAGGATTTCAGACAAGGTTCTCTCTCCCAGTCCTAGTCAGAGATTGTAGCACCCTGCTTGTGGTTAACACTTAGCTGGAATGAAATATTCAACGCAGCAATAGAGAAATTAAAATAATAATTTATTTGTCAGACAAATAAATGAGAGACACAGTGGTATATGGTTACCAAAGCTCTGCCCACTCCAGCCCTGATGGTCAGCACTTATATTTCCTCAGCCCAGCCCCCTTGCTCCTCCTTTGGCTGCCTCTGTCCAATCAGCCTGGTTGAAATTCCTATTGGCTGTTTGCTCGAACCAATCATAAAAGATACACCCATTTCCTATTGCCTTTTATGGGAGACAAAGAGCTATATTTCCTTCTATCTATAAATGGCAAATAAGTAGTCATATATCTTAGATTAACATTATTATACCTTAATTATTATACCTTAATTAACATTTCACCTTTTGCCCTATTGCCCTATTCACTGCAAAACAGATGGCTAAAACAGATGGTGCATGGTTTTTTAATTTTTATCTTAAAAGGATCTTGGGTTCTCCTCTCACACATTATCAATGAAAGATCTCCTTCTTTGGAGGTCTTTAAGCAGAGGCTTGACAACCATATGTCAGGAGTGCTCTGATGGTGTTTCCTGTTTGGCAGGGGGTTGGACTCGATGGCCCTTGTGGTCTCTTCCAACTCCATGATTCTATGATTCTATGAAATAAGAATCTAACATAAGAATCTAACATTTCTTACTTTCTAAATCTTTTGCATAATTACATTTAAGCCAATATATCTCATACATTAACATATATAGCTTTTTAGAAGGAAAGGAAAGGCCTTTTCAAAGTAAAAACGGAACTTAATAAAAACAGTTTTTAAAGCAACCCCTTAGATCTACACCCCCCTTTCAAGCCAGCTGCTGTTTTATTAGCTCTTTCCCTTTTAACCTTAGGAAGATGTGGCTCAAGTTTAATGGGAGGCACAATAATTATTACTATTTACCAATTCTTAATTGTGTTTTTGTAGCTTGATTGTATTCTATAATTTGTATGGTCAGTGTGACCTTTTGCTCCCAGCCTGTAATTTCCTTTTACAACCCTGAAATACTGCTATAGATAATGGGGCCCTTAAACAGGAAGATAAACAGCTGCCAGAGTATTCAACCACCTGCTTTATGCCTGGCATGAGAGATACAAACATTTGCAAATATATTTTTTAAGCTCATTTTAAAATACAGATCTTGATCAGATGCCTCAAGATGACAGAGATTTAGCCCAGGCAAAACAGAGGCTTTACTACTGAGCTATGGCCAATGGTTCATTTTTATGATACACTACTTTATTTAAAATTAAAAAGAGAATTTTTTTAAAAAAACATCGGCATGCAACCTTATTAAGTGAAACAGGAGGGAAAATGTTCTTTCTACAAACCTGGGGCAAAACCACCCAAGCAGAGCTCCGTCAGTGTAATGGCATGATGTGAGGCAATTTTTTTAAATCTCATTTTACAGAGTAGCCTTGTGTTATGTGAGCTGACCAATGCACCCCACCCACACTGTTTAGTTTCCAGCAGGGAGCCCCTGGCAGTCCTTAAAGAGCAGCAGAATAGGCATTCTCCCAAGCTGGTTCACAGTACAAAGTTCAAGAAGAGAACACCTCTGGGCATTTAGTAATGATCAAATGCCCTTATCTGTTGCCATTGACTGCCATTTGAAAGAACCAAGCAGCCAGATTTGAAAGCTCATACTTTCCATAAGCCAATAAAATGAGGGCAGTGTGAAGGTGGTGGAGGGAAAGTGCCCAGTAACGAAATGCCCCAAACATCCCTACTCAGCCCCATAAAGGCATCTGGCTAATGCCACACTGACCAGGGGTGGGATAGAGGATGTAAATAAAAGATGGAGGGTGATTGAGGGTGGCACCTCTCTACACCCTACTTTGATTGGTCACATAAGGGCTAGTGAGTTCCTATTCAACTTCTCCCTCTGGAAGGAAGTCGGCCATGATATCCTCCCCAAGGAAAAAGTGGTGGGGCAAATTCACCACCATCTTAATGAATGGGAACAGCTCTAGGTTGGGGGAGGAACTCAGACTTAAGGATTAGTGCAAACTCTTTGTACATCTATCAGTGCTTTTATTTCATAACTCCCCACTTTAATAAGGTGGTTAATTCTGAGCCTTGTGTAACCATGCCAAATGAAATAATGAAGTCAGGCTTTTAATTAATGCTTATACATATCATTGCTGAGCACATCCTTTTTCATGTAGAATCATTCATCTCCATTTGAACTGAATCAAGGCTTTTCTTCATCTTTATTTTGTCTGTATTATCTTTTAAAGGGAGAAAAAGTCTTCCAGGATAAGCATCTGACTTTTCCCTCCTCTTGCTGAAAAGGCTGAGACTCACTGAAAAGGACTCCTGTCACTCCTCTGGATTTCTTGAGATGTGTTTGCCCTACTCCACAGGGAGCCTTTGAAATCCTGACACTTCGTGTTTGTGCCTTGTGTTTGCCAATGATATTGTTTGGTCACAAAGACCATGGTGTGTGTGTTTTCCCTCTCCAGTTATCCCTTCAAGCTTCCTTGGCGCACATATAGCTGCAGCTGAGAAAAACAAAAATACAAAATAGGATCAGGAATATGAAGGGATGTTGGAGAATTCCAGGGGAAATAAATAGAAAACTAAATCAGAAATCGTTTGCTTATTTGTCTCATGTCTGGAACAGAAACTAATGCAGCGAATATAATCTGTATTTGCTATTGTTGCTGCTTTAGTACATGAATTATGTGTAATTGATCACAGACACACAGACACACACATCGTTTTCTTTGTATTTCCTTTGTATTGAAATGAATAAGGTGAAAGAATGGAATGACAGTGTAATTTGCATAATTCACCACAGGGGACAGTGAGATAAATAGGGTAGTATTTGTTGGAAGATGAAATGCAGTGGAACAGAAACAGCACTGCATCCAATGAAATGCAAGGGTAGAAGGGAAAATTAGGCCTTCTTAGATCCGTAAGAATATGGTTAAGAACCACTTTAACCACTTCTTTAATTGAAAATAATTGTCATCCCATGTTCACTAAAACATCTTATGCTCCTACTTTTTTAGGTGACATGGCTGCTTTTAGGCAACTCTAAT
The DNA here is from genome assembly GCF_964270895.1 of Podarcis filfolensis. Lineage (NCBI taxonomy): Eukaryota > Metazoa > Chordata > Lepidosauria > Squamata > Lacertidae > Podarcis > Podarcis filfolensis. The sequence goes on from NC_139611.1 coordinate 47,056,390, forward strand.
CAGAATTCCAAGGTCTCCATAAGCCTTTATTGAAAGCAGCAAAAATGTGCATGCAAGTACAGGCAGCTTCCACTAATATCATTATGGCTGCTCTACTGTGTGTGTAAAACATAACATGAATTCTGGGTGTGATAGCAGGGTCCAGATCAGCATGCTCTACTTGTGATTCCCTGTAAATAGTATTCAGAGGTAGTAGAAGTATAAGGCAACTATCATGGCCAAGCAAGTGATAGCCTTAAGCTCCATGACAAAACTATATGCACTGACAAACCTTTGCTGCTTCATGGTATCTCCAGGACAGATTATTTCAACCTGCTACTACAATGGAGACTGGCCCTGCAGAAGAAGATCCCTCCCTCCTGCAATGAAAATAGAATCAGGATTAGAGTTCAGAATAGCTGTGTCAATCTAGAATAAACAGGTCAGAACAACTTGTTGGGTCGCTTTGGGTTTGCTTGTTTTAGCTAACACAGGCGTGGCTCCATCACCAGCTTGGGGATGGGGGAGAAATTTGTTTTTATTTGAATTTTAACAATCTAATTCACATATTTTGGACCAATCCATGAACTAAAACAGAATGAAATTCACCTTTCTCCAAATTTTCTGATGTAGTTATCCTGTCAAACAATGTGTACAAAACTAATATATTAGGAGAAAGAGTGCATACATTTTCACATGAATGCATAGATTCATTAATGTAGCTTATCAAAAATGCATTATATATGGGGGAATTGCTTGTGAATTAGCCCAAACTGCATACAAAAATGTGTACATTGTGAGAATTTTGCATCGAAATGCTGAAACATGTTCACAAGGATTTTGAAAAAATGCAAATTGAGAAACTGATAGAAAGTGAAACTGACAGATCCATCTATCCTTAACCACCATCAGAGATGACAGATCCATTCATAGTTTTCTGGAGGCAATATGGAAGTGAACAATATGGATATGAACAGCTCCACAGTTCTTTGATTCGTTTATTTTCACCTGCTCTACCTATACACATCACCCTTTGTTGGCTGTGAGGTCCTATTGGCTCATACATTACGTTTTCCCCATGCATCTGAGGCCACAAGCTTTGTGTGAGGGATTTTAGCACTTATTAACTCAGCATATGCTTTTTAACTAACACCATTTTCATTACCAGCATCTCTCTTGGCCTCCTGAAATGTGATTGTCTCATCATCATTTCATCACCTTGAAACAAGATCGTCTTCTGCATCATTAGCTCCATGAGACACTCAGCTTTTCAACCACCTACAGTAACAGCTACCATACATAACACATTTAATTATAAAGTGTATGTCTGTGTGGAGGGACTCCTAATTTAAATCAATCTTGTCAGTTTGAGGTTTTGGGGTTTACTTATATTCCCTTTTTCAGTAACTGTGGAGATACCTGTCTAATCCAATCCAACTTCTACCAGGAAAGAAGCTCATCAACAGAGTAAAAATGCTAGGATGAAATGCTGACAATTTTGATCTATATAGTTCCAGAAGAAGTAAATGGCATACCTGTTGGATCATCAGCCAAAATAATTGGCACACAAGCCATTTAATAGTTCTAAGATTAACCTTCTTCAACTGGTGATTAATTCATAACATTCAGTAGGATCACGTAGCTGAATACATTTTTTTCTGTTTACCTTTCTTTCACATTAATATTGTTGGCTTTTTTCTAATGCAATCTGATTAGCTATATTTCCATAAATAGCATTAATGGGGCAGATGTTGTTGTATGGTATAAAGATCTCTCTTTGTCAGGCAAATTAGTTTTAATTTGCGGATTTGCACTACAATGGTTTAATAATTAGAACAAATAATGCTGCTGAGGAAGACTTGTCTTTCCTTATGCTAAAACAAGTTTCATCTGCTCATTTGTACTTAGGAAGTTCATTTGGGTCCTAATGTAGATGGGAGACCCAAGCAATTGGGAGAATATAATCGTTACATAATTCTTGCCAAATGATATTTAAAACAACAAGAAAAAGCCTCTGCACATGGAATTATATCAGGGATGAGTATCAGGCCCTCAGGCCAAATGCACCCCTCCAGGCTTCACTGTCTGCCTCCCACGGCTCTCCACAGGCAATGTCTCTTACATAGGCCGCATCCCTTCTTCTCAGGCTGCACCCCTCACCTACCCTACTTCATACCCTTCCCCAACTGGAAACTGGTGGAACCCAGACCTGTTGCATACCTAGGATGTTATGGGCCCATATTTATCCAGCTCAGAATGCTCAGCTACTCAGCATTTATCAGATAAATAAATAATCAACCTTCTTCTCCAGCTTGGAATAGAAAATGAAATTCTGTGCATGCCTGGTCAGCATTCAACAAATTACGTGCTCAAAGCTAGCTTCTTTGGAGGTGCAAGTCCAAGTTATTTAATGCTAAAACCCCTTACCTCTGCTGAAATACTAATTGATTGCTGTGAAAGACAGGTGCTTTGTAGATGCTTGCAGAGAAATCCTTTATTGTTAAGCTCTTACTGTCACTGAGACTTTCATTGATTGCTGAGAATTACATGACCCAAATATATGACCAAGTAGACTTTTGTTTAGTGAATATCTCCCCACCCACCCCCAGTTACTTCTCTCTCTTTTTTCCTTACAGACATTTTCTGTCCCTTGGAAAACCCTGCCTTGTTCCCAGGGATTATTATTTTTAGAGTGGGGAGCTGTTTTTTTTTTCAGTGTTAGGTACTGGCTACTAATCTGGTCACTGAGCAACATGATAATATGTCTATAGATACCATACCATGATTCCAAAGCAGGTTACAAAAATTGGGAAATAAAGGTGTCCTTACCACCACCACCTTGGATGCTCACTGAAAAAGGTTGGAAGTACTCCATCATATTAAAATTGAGCTTCAAGTGTTAGGACCATACACAGTTAAAGCCTGTAAGGTTTTAGTATCTATGGCACTTTTCCCATTGGTAGCTGAGGGAAGATATTGAATAGGCTTTCCACTTGGGCTTACTTTGTAGAAACCTCACTAAGCCAGAAATTTCTTAGTAGAAAACACTTAGCTCAAAAGTGGGGAAAAGAAATCTGGCCTTCAAACCTCTGCCATTGTTTAAATCAGCCATGTTCCTCATGGTATTTCTGCACCCTCCGTTTACTCAAATTTCTGCTGTTGTTAAAAACTGCCACTAAGTTCTCAGTGTTTCTCCCACTGGCTCTACTCAAAACCCCACCATGTTCCTCTCACCATTTCATTCTGCTTGTTCTACCCAAACCTCTGTCTTTATTTAAAACTGCCATTTCCATCTCAGTGTTGCCCTACTCAAACCTTTCCCTTTTTTGCTGTTCTCAAGCTTATCACTCTTCCATTCCTCAGCTGCCTCAAGTGACAGAGATGAGGGGTGCAGAGCCTTCATATATCACATAGTACCTTCATACAATGAAGGTTTTTCAAACCTCTTCCACTGATTAGAACAGCAATTTCCCTCTCACTTTTATCCATCCCTACTTTACTCAAGCTTCTGCTGCTCTTTTAAACCATTAGTTTCCCCCTCTCAGTTTTCCTCCCTTCTTGCTACTATGCCACAGCTGTTGTGCAACCTGTTTTCTCTTTTACTCCCCAGCCCTGCCCTGACTTCATGCAAATTCAGGTTTGTAATGAGGCTCTAAAAATCTTCCGGTTGTTTGTGTGTGTGCGTGCGACAACATTCTTAATCATTTCAGTAATAAGCATCACTTCTGAATTTGCAAACTGGGTGGTAGATTTTGTAGAGTTGGGATGTATGGAATATTAAAGGAAAATTATAGGGTTGAACTTGCCTGAAACTGCAGGGGTGTCAACGACTCAGGGCTCCTTCAGATGACTTGTTTATTGACCAGACATCTTGATTTGCTTACCTTAGACTATACCTGGTCTTCACTGAGCATTTGTTTTGAGTGGTTTGCAGGGAAGTAATATGACAACGAGCATCCATCCTGATTACTTGAGTAGTATTTCTATGCCATCCCATTAACCATTTGTTTATCCCACACTTTTCAGTGCATTCCTCTATCACTTTCTTAACCGGAAGCCTGTTTTCTTATTTTAAAAAAGTGGACCTGTTGTGGGTAACAGAACACTTTTATATAGTGTAACTGCACAAACCTAAATTCCCAGGGTGCACTTGAATCCTTCCCATAGAAGTTGACAGTCTAGGGACAACCTCAAAGGGGTGGTTTTGAGCTGGAAAAGGACCAGCCTCTCTCCCTGGCCCCTCTTTTGTTGTTCCTGAGACCAGCTCCACCCCAAGGTGGTTTAGGCTAATAGCATAACACAGAAGAAAGAACCATGGGAAGTGTTATTTGAGCCATAGCCATTCACATTCCCCAGAAGACAGTCACCGGAATTTATGTCATCCTATCCATGCTAGAACTTTCAACAATCCATACAAGTGACAGGGATTAATAGATAGTGGCATTTTAGACTCTGCAGTGCAGAGAGGGGGGAGGAGGGAGTGTCTGTTTGGGAAAAATTCGTTGTATGCAGTGGGACCTATTAAAACTGCCTCACTAGTCAAGCCTTTGTTCTGAGCATGTGTGACTTGAAATGTAATGCAAGCCTGTCAGCATTTGTTTAGCTAATGATTCTAACTTGTTAAAATTTTAACCATGGCTCCTTTTGTTGTGCTTCAAAGGCTCCATCATCACACTCTTTTTTATTAATTTGTCTCCTGATCTTGGAAAAAAAGAAGGGTTATTTATTTAGTTAGGTTATTTGGAAAGTGGTTTGACAATATTGAGGCAAGTGCTTTTTATAGGTGCAGATATTCTTTCTCCTATCACACTTGGTTTTTCATTTAATTTCTTCTGCCTACAATTATGATTTTCTGTGCAAACAGCACGTTTTCAGATGCCTACTTTGCAAAAAAATATTATTATTATTATTATTATTATTATTAGTCATTGTTTTATGGTTTTTGTGTTTGTTTCTAGTTGTTTTTTGTTTGTTTGTTTTGAAGAGTGCCTGACACTTTGCTTTGCTATAAGAATTTTTCCAACCATGGTGGAATTGCTGTGTTATATTTTTTAATATTAAAACCAATACAATTTTTTGCAAAAGGTATTTGATTTCCTTTTTAAGACGGCATGGTAAACGTGCATGGTTGCACATACCCCCTTGATCTTCTGTCATCTTCCTAAAAAGCCAGGAAGGCACAGCCTCCCAGTCTGTTTCACAGCTAGTCATTCTGACTGAAGGGCTAGGTAGAGATAAAGAACCATAAGAATGGAGTGTGTGTATTTTCTAATAAACAGTTAGCACCTGGACGGCAGGCTGTGTAGGAAGTAGGGATGTTAAGGGGGCAGCAATTTCTGTCCCATTCAGTGCAAATCACTGGAAGGGAAATGCGATATATTTGTAAAGTGTGTATTACATTTTCTGTTTTACAATTTAAAATACTCATTTTACATCCTTAAGACTTCCCCTCTTCCCCTTCCATGGTTCATTTTACATACCATAAATCCCTGTATACTTTACAAAAACTATACCATCAATATTCCATTATTGCATCCATCAAAACTTATTTGCACTGTTGAATTTATCTTAATGCTGTCGGTGTTTTCAGCTGTACACAATTATTTCCAAACTTCTTTAAACATATGGGGTTTTTTGTTCTCTTATTCTTTATGTTAAGTTTGCAAGTTGTGCATATTCTGTCAACTTAAGTTGCCATTTTCCTTGGGGTTTTTTTTTAAACAGAAAATTGTATAATTATTTTTGCGACATTTGCAGATTAAATAAATAAATAACTGATACCACTAGTATTTTGTTTGCATAATTTCTGTTTTGGACCTTGGATGAACAAAATTTTGATTCAGTTCACGTCTGAAGTCAAGCACACCTAGTTTGCACTTTCAGAAACAACATGAGAACAAAAACACAACCATCCTTTGAAATTTTCACTTCTCTGAATTTTGCAATTTAGTTCTTTGCCCAGGTAGTGTGCACAAAGATGTATGTATTGGTTAAAGTGTCCATAGAAATGCATACATGACTCAAAGTAACATACAAAATACAAAAAATATTTATATCAGGAAAAATTGCATACAAAAATGTGTATATATTAGTGCTTTCAGGAATCTCATGAAGAAAGCTTTATGCTTATATACCCATTAAGTTATTTAAATTTTTTATGATCTTGTTATACAGTGCTTGCTATTCTGAGTAGGTGGTTTATGCAAGGATAAATAAATAAATGAGAATATTAAGCAGAATGTATAATCAAAAGCATTGCTGAAAAATTCTATTCCAAGTTTTAATTTTTGCACTTAGGACTGCTGAAATAAAAGTAACTAATGCTGCATTTAGTTACCTGGGAGTAAGCTCCATGGGATTCAATGGGACTTGCTCCTGAGTAGACATGATTTGACTTGCAGCCTAATACTGTGCAAGTTCACCCTTTTGATTGAGTTTTGATCACTACAGTATCCCTGAAGTAGAGGATGATTTGACTTTAGGGAGCATGCTACATTTAAGCAGAAAATATCATTTTTTTAATATATATAAAAAATAAAGGAATAAAATTCAAATGTTATAATTTGTTTCTCCTGCCCGTAAGGTTCCAGGAAAGAAATGTTAAATGTCAGTGCAAAGCAATTATTTCATCAAGGTTCCCGTTAGCATTTTCAAATATACTTTCATTATGTCATGGCAAAGTGTCATCAGGAAACAGGGAATTACACGAACATTTTTTTTAGAGCTGGTAAACCTCCCCCCAAATTATTTGCTGTCCATTCTTTGGATCAGGGATAGGAAATGTTTTTCACTCCAAGGACCATATTCCCTTTTAGGCTATCCCTCAGAAGCAACATGACAGTGGAGGCTGTGGCCAAAGTCTTGCCCGGTTTACCAAGAAGCTACAGTATAACTTCTGGCTTTGCAAGATGAGGTAAGAAAAAAGAAAAGAAAGAAAATAAGAGGTTGCCATAGGAATCACTTACACTAAATACTGATAGCTAATGGAATCGTAGTATATATTAATATTTGGAGTTAAATTGTACAAGATATCTGAGCTTGTCATGTAAACTTTGTACAGAATTTGGAACTACTGCTGTTTTCCATGGCAAAGAATAAAGATCTACTGTATCTTCAGTTTTCCTTGTGAAATAGCAGTTCATGCTTCTTTCTCAAGCACTTCATTTTTTTTCTCATTGCAATTTTAGTCAAGCATAAAGAGTCTACATCTTTTGCACTGTTGATAATGACAGCAACATAACATGTTGCATTAATACAAAAGATTTCAAATTGTGTTGTGACTGGGAAATAAGGAGATGAGACACAGGTAAAATGGGTTGAAGTAAGGGCATATTCATTTAAGTTTATAGAACCAGATCTGCAGAATAAATATTGAAATGAATCTGTGAAAGTAGAAAGCTTAGTGGTATCGCAAAGTACTGGAAAACACAAGATCTACCCACCCAGGAAGAATGGCAGATGAAGGTGATGGACTACATGGAACTGGTTGAGATGACTGGCAGAATCTGAGACCAAGGAGAAGAGTCGGTGGAAGAAGAGTGGAAGAAATTTAAAGTCTACCTACAGAAATATTGTAAAATTAAGGAACGTTAGAAAGATGTTGGAATTAAACTATGTGGTTTTAGCAGAACAGATATAAAGGATTAAGCAAAGAGGAATTGTTAACAGGTGAAAATGTAAAGTTACAATATATTAAGATAAAATATTAAGAAAAAAGCAAAAAGGGTAAGGATTTGCTGAAACAACTACTGAACTATAATACAAAAAAGGGAGGTGTGAGGAGGTCAGGGAAACAAGCAAATGAAAGATAAGATATGGAAAGACTGATTTGTTTTTAATTGTTTTTTATTTTTCTGTATTTTTTGTTCTTTTTTATTTTTTCTTTTATTTTTTCTATTTTTGTAATTTCTTTGAAACTTTAATAAATATTATTCAAAAAAAGGGGAAAAAAAGCTTAGTGGTAGAACATACGTTTTGCATTCAGAAGGTCCAAGGTACAATTCATGGCATCACCCAGTAGGGCTATGAAAGATTCCCTGGAGAGCTACTGCTGGTCAGCTAGATGGACCAATGGTCTGACTCAGTTGCTTTCTGACATGGGGCTTAGTGCATTAGTGTTCCTGATTATAATGTTAATGTTTCTGTCCCAATTTCTATTGTTCCTTCTACACTCCAGTGCCTGCTGTATTAGGGAACTGTGACTATTTGATTGATACACTGTCGTATCATGCTAAATTTTAAATGGCAGAAAAGAACTGTATGTTGGGACACTGAACCAAATATCATCACATGAAATTACAATGTGAAACTTCAGCGATTATCTAAGTTAACTGGGTTACAAAGGGATTTTTTTCCTGGGGGGGAAATTAACATGGAAATGAGGGCTAAACATTGACTAGATTCCGCTAGATTTTCAGAAGTGACTTTTTTGTCATATGAAAGATGAAATGCAGCAAGAAAGCATCAGGAAAACAGAATAATGTGCTGTCCGAATGCAGCCACTGTATAAGGCAGCTTCCTATGTTCCTAGATGCTGCATGTTCATAAAATCTATTGAAAAGTAAAGTCAACTTGCAGTGTTAGCCTACATGTTATGTCCTGGGCAACAGCAAAGGGATTCTTAATTCTCAGACCAGATTGGAAATTCATATTCAGGTATGTAGTCAACCCAGGATTCCCGTATGCTCCTGCCTACTTTTGAAGCTGTTTTTGATTAATATCACACTTCACTGCACCCATCTGTCTGTGTGCTAAACATGAGTTTCAAAAGATGCTATTATGTAATGTACATCCATAATGAAGGTAAGGTTTGAGATATTTTCCAGTTTTCAGGACCTTAGAAAGCGCTTTGCTAAAATGAACTGATGGAGGATGCTAATTTAACCGCAAAGAGAATGGCCACAAGGCAATGGATCCTTTTATCTTAGTTTAAGCTAATGAAATTATTTCATTTCTGAAGAACATCTCCAACTCGTCCTGTTTCAAGTGCTCTGGGAAGTACCTCATTATTCTGTGTTGGATTTTTCTAGATGACAGAATTAATGATTCACTGACTAATGAAATCATTTTATCCATGTCAGAATATCTGTAGTTCATGGAATTGTCTGCTATGACTACTTGTTATCCATCTGGTAAGATGCTCAAGAAGTTTTAGGGGCACTGTGACATTAAACTCACCATTCCTATTCATACAACTGTGGCAGGCCCTTTCAAAACAGGTTGAACTGCATTAAATGTAACACTTAGAAGAATAATCCTTCCTTTCCATTTAAAGTGGCACAGTCCGAGGAGGACTATAGAAGTAGATCTATTCACATAATAAGAATGTGCATAAGAATGGAGAAGCAGGGTGGGGAACCATTTTCATCCAGAGGGTCTTCTGGACAACTTTATGTGGGCTACATGTTAATGGGAGGTGGGGTGGGGTCAGAGTCACAATTTTACCTTTCTGCAGTAGACTAGTTTCTACACACATATTCACACACCCATCACAACTAGACATGTAAAAGGCATTATCAGAAATCAGGGGTTCCAGCCAGTTCAGACATGTTCCAGCCAGGCAAAAACACCCAGGGGTTTAGTATATCCACCTTTAATCCCCACCCTGCACTCAGTTCTCACCTGTACTCCTTGAAGCTGTCAGCCAGCAGCAGTGGTCACACCCATGGAAATGTCTTTGACTGAGCAAGTAAACCAGGTGTGGGTAGTCAATGGGTCTTAAACCCTTGGTGAGCTGCATGCAGTCGATCTCCTGCATGCAAAGTCAGGACTGAGAAAGGAGAGACTTTTTTTTACAGCTGGGGCAGATGAAGGCTTCTGCTTCTGCTGATACAGGTGTACCATGGTGTTTCTTTTTGGCTGATAAGGTCAAAATATTTGTCAACTAGACTGAAGATGGTGTGTACCCGCATTCAAAATTATCATGACAGGATGAATGAGAAACTGAAATTGACAGATTTGTCCTTCCCTACTTATGCCTTACATATAAGTACTGTATGAATAAGGCTTGGGTATGTGTGTTGTGTATAATCAACTTGGATGCAAGCTTTGCCTTTCAGCGCTTCTGCAGAGCAATGTGTACCAGATGACTAATAATAATATTAATAATTTATTTCTACCCCACCCATCTGACTGGGTTGCTCTAGCTACTCTGGATGACTTCAAACATATATAGAAACATAATACATTACACTTTAAAAGGCTTCCCTAGAGAAGGCTGCTTTCAGATATCTTCTAAAGTTTGTACAGTATAGTTACTCATCTCCTTGACATATGATAGGAGGGTACTCCATGGTGGGGGGGGGGTCCCTAGTGAGGGAACCACCAGAAGGCCCTTAGAGATGGATTTCAGTATCCAGGCTGAAGGATGGGTGTAGAGACGCTCTTTCAGGTATACAGGGCCGAGACTGTTTAGGGCTTTAAAGGCCAGCACCAACACCTTGAATTGTGCTCAGAAACCTACTGGGAGCCAATGTAGGTCTTTAAGGACCAGTGTTATATGGTCCTGGTGACCGCTCTCAATCACCAGTCTAGGAGCTGCATTCTGGCTTAGTTGGAGTTTCTGAGTCACCTTCACGACTTTTCCCATTTTAGAACAGGTTTGCACATGAATGGAATCACAGCTAGCTGAACATGTGATATGTTCTGTGTGTATTCTCCATGTCAGTGGGAACCCTGAACAAATTCTTATATAGGTGGGGAGAATACTGTTTGAATCAGCCAAAGAGGAAATAATGAAACTTTGGATTTGCTCAGCTTGTCTCAAATGGATTAATATAGGTTCAATAAGCCTGAATTTTAGAGCAGGAATGGGCAGATCAGCCTATTTCCATTCTATGTCAGTTTCATATGCATTTAATCATAAGCCCGTTCTGTCCCATTTTCTGTAGTTGAATTTTTTTTAAAAATGCATGGAAAAAGAAATGCAATTAGCTTGTATGGATTTTTTCTATGCACCCCTCCTAAAATGCTATTTCATATGCTTTTCAGTGCATTTCTGCTATAATGTATGCATTTTGATATGCATTTTGTAACCAAAACGCACCGCAAAAAATGGAGATGTGCACAATGTGATTGCTAATGCATTCAGATCCACATATATAGATCTAGAAACTGTGGAATGGATCAGTTTGGTTTAGAATGCAGACCAAATGAAATTATGTTCCATCTCTAGTCTAGAGCTGTAGCCTTAGCCCCCAATGTTTTACTGAGATAAGCCATTGTTTCAGCACTGATGAAGTTTAACATATAGAAGGAGTTTTATCTTGGAAATAAATCAGGCTTCTTCAAAGGTTGAATGCTATCTGCTAACAGCTGTTTTTTGTCTTGTATCAGGCAAAGAAATGCAACCAATTAGACTTGGCATCAACCAGATAGAATACAACAACAACAACAAAGTTGCCTCTAGCCAAGGTGAAGTGTTCCATTTCATCATCCTTATGCCCAGTTTGTAATGATAAAGAAAAAAGTTCAATTGCATCTCAACTCCAGAATTGTCACTGAGAGGTTAAAAAAGAGAGACAGTCTATTTACAGCTTTAAAGGCTGGAGAAAGCAGTGAATTTATAAGCTCAGGCTTCATTGCACTTGTCTTTCATGCTACCAAATGTGTCCTTTTAAGATATTATACCGTTTCACACCTGATTGACTAAAGAATTTAAGAAGATATCTCTTCCCACAGTTATATCTATTCTTAAGTCTCTTATCATTGCTTAATGTTGGAATGTATACGTTTCAATATCCATCATGCAATGTGGAAAACATTTACAAAAAGTTGCCACACTTGATTCTTTTTGGGGCGGGCAGGCGGGGAGGAAATGTGTGTTTGTGTGTGTGTGTGTGTGTGTGTGTGTGTGTCTGTGTTTACTTTCTAAAGGAACATTTAATCTTCAGAGGGGGGGGTATAGGAGAGTTCCTTTTAGATACTCTCACTAGAAGCTTTTTATACATATCACATCAAAATCGCCTGGGCTTCTATGCATATTGGGAAGGGTGGTGATTTCCCCCCTTTCTGCTGACAACACCTTATCTCCTTATCACCAGGGACATTTTGGGGGGGAGGAGCTCAGGAGGCAACAGAAAAAGGGGTTGAAAATTCCCCAGGTATACTTGGTAGACTGTGTTTAACTTTTTTTGCATATGGGCCCCCAAATTACCAACGTATATAACAAAGTATTGCTTACAGAAAAATAATTTTTAAACAAAAAATGTCTAAAATAATAATTTGAATCAGCTAATGAGTTCTGTTTCAGACTGACGATCACAACCCATCATTCATTTCAAATTCATAAGTTTATCATTAATAACTGATAAGGTTTCTTTCCTTCCCCTTCACTATAAGGTCCCAGGGCAGGTTAAAACAATAGGATATATAATTATATAAAGAGATAAAACCATTACAATCATAAAACACATAACACAATTTCAAACAGAGCAGAACACTTTAAATTCAGCAACAGAAGAAGGTATCACAACCAAAATACCTCATCAGGCTACTCGGGGAGCGGGGAGTGAGATGAGTTGTTGGTTGAATTCTTTAACACACAATGTCCTCTAAGCCTAAACCCAATATACTATTATTTTGCTGCAATTCAAAAACATTTCTGGAAGAGCAAGAAATTTCCCTGTGGGTCATGATGAATACTGTTGTCTGCAGCTTGTACATTACAGCCATCTTTTCTCATTTATATTGTGTCTAATGTTTATGTTCATCAATAACTTTTCCTAGTCATATATGTGTAGCAAACGTTACATTTCAATATATCCACACAAGGTAAGGTCTGAGATTTACTGTGTCCGGGATAACTTCAGCTGATTATAGGTCTCCAGAATGACACAGACCTTAAATACCTGCATCTGGCACTGTTGCAATCAGAGACCATTTATTTAACCCCCCCCCCCCCCAAAAAAAAAAAATCCCAAGCAAATAAGTCTTCTTTCCTTCCCTCTTTACATTCCTTATTTATTATTGCATATCTTACTATTATGCATCTTGAAGCAAATAGATGCATAAAAACTGACTCCTTTTGGAATGAAACATTGTACAAACCCACTAAATAGTATTCAAAACATTATTTGCAGAACTTCCTTCAAAACAGAAGAAAAAACATCAAAGATACATCCAAATAATTTCATACAATATCTGGTGCTGTCCAGAAAAGGCTCAGCATATTAGAAATAAAATATAATTCCAAACAGATCCAGAATCAAAGATCTCAATCTCTCTCCTTACTGCCTCCATTTTTCATGGAGTTGCTTTTTCTCCCTTCAGGAGACTCTTTCACACATCTTTACTCCCAACTTGGCAAATTTGCAATTCAATACGTCTCATTTGATCTAAGTTTAAAACATCTCCTCAGACCTATCAGAGACAATAACAGTTAATTATCAACCCATCAAGGAGCCCAGAGAACACTTTGTATACTCCAGTGGAATTTCCCCATGTTAAAGCGGTTTTCAGCAATACATATAGGCATTCTCCATTTCAGTGTCAATTAAAAAAATATTACTTAAAAGTTATACCTCAAAGTTCATCTAAGATGAAAGCAGCTTGTGTTTTAAATGGATCTGATCAGGCTAGTGGAAATAATAGCCAGGGACTTTGTCATAGCTCAGTGGCAGAGAATCTGCCTTGCATGCAGATCGTTCCAGATCCAATCCCCAGAACCTCTAGGTAGGGTTGAGAAAGAACCATTTTTGCTGCCAGTGCATGCGGACCAATAGTCTTCAATCATTTCAACTCACCTTCAACTCAAACATAATATATAATAATATTTTTTTTAAAATTTATTTATATCCCACCCATCTGACTGGGTTGCCGCAGCCACTCTGGACGGCTTCCAACACATTAAAACATAATAAAACATCAAACATTAATAGTATCCAATATAAAAGTCACAATAACTAAAATGACCAACATATCAAACAAAGCAACATTCAACAGTACATCAGAATCTAAGAGTAAACAGTAAAATTAAACATCAACAGATAATAATTAAACAGTTTGCACTTACCAACCACAAGAAAGAATTACCAATCTACAATAAAAAAATAAATAACAGCAAATCACAATGCATAAAATACCACAAAACATACAAAACTCCAAACATGCATTTGGGAATCCATTTCTTGATTTTTAACCATGTATTTGCAAGAGAGTAGTGCTGCCTTGGATCACCTTGAAGGCTACTGGTGTAGCTAATATTGAGCTAGATGGACCAATAGTCTGACTCACTGTAAGGTGGCTACCTGTGTTCCTCTTCCAAGGACCACAGTGGCTCAGCAGGAGTATTTATGGTAAGGTGTTCCTGGAGGTAACCAGTTTACAATTTATGATACACTGGATTGTATGGGAAAGTCACTTTTGTGACCTGGCAGATGATGATGCATACCAGATTCCAGACTCTTCTCTCCATAGGGAGAGGGAGATGGACTTGGGGGATGGCTGCTGGTAGAGACACAGCTCACAAAAGCATTATGCAAAAGTAAACTGATGGTGCAGTGCGGTGGAAATGTTTACCTGACTCCCTGAGATGAGTCAGTGCTGATTACCTGGCGGCAGAGGAAGAGGAGCAAGGTGGCAGCAAGTTGCCACCCTGGGCTCCTTCGGGAGTCAGGCATTGAAATAAATTAAATAATTCAAAGTTTGTTGCTGTGCCAATCTGGCGCTGGTGCATTTGCGCTATGCCACCTTCCCTGCTGCCTCACCTTTCCTTTTCTCCTACATGCTAAAGCAGGTATGTTCAAAGTCCATTTCGGGGGCCTAATCCAACCAGCTGGTTGATTTAATTCAGCCCCTGTGGCAGTTTATTTCCTGGGGTAAAATCCTAAAAAACCCTCAACAACTTCAGTCCTAAAAAAAGGTCAACGGCCCTTCACTTCATCAAATCTGGCCCTCTTTGAAAAAAGTTTGGACACCACTGTGCTAAAGCATAGTGACTCACTCACTGGAAGGTTAGGCAATACCTCATCCTCACCATGTCATTCAATACTGATGATTTCAGAAAGAAAGCCCACAAGTTGAAATGTACACATCCTTATTCATTCTGCTTCCTGAGTGTTAAGTCTGCCCTGCCTATAACATACACAAATTCCCTTTCCGGCCCAATAAATTTGACCTGACCAAAATTAACCCCCCAAAGGCCATCTAATGGCAAACATCTTCAGCCTCCACAATTATTTCTTATTTGAACTCGTATGTGTGGTGACGGTTCAGGACAGTCCTAGCAAGAAATCTGCTGATGTGACTATAGCCTTAACTAATATTCAAAAGAAAATCACGATAAGTTTTGTGAACCCTCTGACCTAGGAATCTTCTTAGACTAATGGCTACCCTTCCCAAAGCATCACTGAGGAATTGTAAATGCAATTGGGAGCCAGAACAAATGTGAGTGTGCATCAATATAACGATCCAAACTCTGCTCAGATCAACAACATCTAGCTCAAGACCTTAGTGGACTCTTTCCCACTTATTTTTAAACACGGCGTCTACAGCACATTGACCTTTCTGTGAATAGGTCAGTCTTCTGTTGAGCCAAAAGACCTTTAGCTGGTGCAATTCCAGAGCTCTGCTGATATCAACATAGCTTTTCTTCTTCAGCTGAATTTGACCTACAACCTCAGCTACAAGTTCCAATGTGCAGGTATCAGTTGAGCTAGATCCTGTGAGCCAAATTCCCTGTACAGTGATACCTCGGGTTACATACACTTCAGGTTACATACGCTTCAGGTTACAGACTCCGCTAACCCAGAAATAGTACCTCGGGTTAAGAACTTTGCTTCAGGATGAGAACAGAAATCATGCTCTGGCGGCGCAGCAGCAGCAGGAGGCCCCATTAGCTAAAGTGGTGCTTCAGGTTAAGAACAGTTTCAGGTTAAGAACGGACCTCCGGAATGAATTAAGTATTTAACCCGAGGTACCACTGTATATTTTACCCCAAGAGAAGAAAAGCATCTGGGATATGTTTTTTTTACCTGACAAAAGATGGAAGGGAAGAGGGTTAGCAGTCAATCCCAGTCCCTGCTTTTTCGGTCTTGTTCACAGTGCTCTGGCACTGTTTTTCATTTTTAAAAAAAAGTAAGACCAAAGAGACCTATAACTCCACATCGCATCTAGTTTATCTCCACAAAACCTTCTACATGCACTTCTGCTTCTTGGGGAAAATTGATTAAAACAATGTCTCTGTAAACACAAGACTTCACCATGCTGAGTTAAAAGCACCCATCTCCATTTGTCAAACATGGATAGAACAGGGGTGGGCAGCCAGTGGGGCTCCAGATACTGATGGTCTACAAATTCTTTCATCTCTGACCATCAGCCATGCTTTCTGGACTGGTGTGAGCTGGAGTAAAACACCTGAAGGGGTACAAGTTGCCCACTCATTATTAGCAATGGGTGAATCTTTCAGTTTGGGTTTCTCATTTTTACAATCTTAAGTTCCAGTTTCCATATTTCCATTTCATTTTCCTTTTTAAAAAAGCCCACATGAAAATTCATCAGCATTTTAGTAATAATTTATGCCAATATAACAACCAAATAACTTTATTGAACAATATGCACATTTTTTGGTGCATTCTTCCTCATACAAACAATTTTGCAAAGCAGTTTCCCCTATATTTGTATGTTATTTTAATAATATGTGCATTTGTGTGTGCACTTTACCCTATTATGTGCATTTTTGTAAACATTACATGACTGGAAAACTGCATGGAAAAATTAATGGAAGTGTGACTTTTGAAGGATGGCTGTGTTTCAGTTTGTGTATTGTTTTCAAAAGTGTGAATTAGCTAAGTTTGACTTGAAAAAAATATTGCCATATTTACCAAAAGAAAGGCCCAAAATATGTTACTCCAGTAGCACCCAAATTTAGTTATGGGGTAAAAATCTGCACTGCCACCACCACCCTTCCTTATTGTCAATGAACTTTACATAAACATTGACATCAGGGTTGTCTGTGGAAGAGTCAAAGTTTCATTCTACAGCATCTGCTTTGAATGTGTAAAGTTCCAGGTTCAATCCCCAGCACCTCCAGGTATGGCTTTGAATGTTCCCTGTCTGAAATCCTGGAGAGCCCCTGTCAGTCTGTGTAGATAATACTGATGGATCAAGGTGACTCCATATGGTTCAGTGTTATGGTTCAGTCACATTTGGGACAGAAGAAAAGTCTGTTCGAGACCAGATTGATACCTGCTTCCTAGGTTTAGAACATCCTTCCATAAGCTGGTGCTACACTAAATGTTTAGACCAGCGCTCCTATTATCCTTAGGCACTGGCCATGCTGGTTGGGATGCATGGGAGGTTTCCCAAACATCTGGAGAGCACCATGTTGAGGAAGGCTGGGTTAAGTAAAGGCACTGTTGGCTGGAGAAATATATGAGTGATTATTCTAGCGCTGATAGCCTGTACATAAAAGAGGATATTTATTGCTTTTGCTGCTAGTTCTACATTCTTTTATGAGAAATGCTACAGATCAGGTTATGTTTAAAGGGAAGGCAGGAGAGGAGGAAAACGTGATGGAAAGGGAGTGAGGGTTGGGGAGTTGGAGAAATGAATTTTCTTTGAATTAAGATTTGATATTACTGACAGAATCTATCACAGGTAATCAGGACAGCTTTGACTTCACATCTTTCTTGACAATTTTCCCTGTCACATAAATTAAAGGAATTTAGGACACTTTCAAACAAAGCTGCCTCTAATTCCCTCAAAGTGCATGTCAGCCTGGAGGGACCTTCAGAAACGTCTATTTGTGATCAACTACTTCAAGCATAAAGTTTTCAGACATGCTGAAGCATTAGCAACTATAGAGGAAATAGACATCCCTTAATAATTCAACGTATCACTGGCTTTTTGTTTCTCTTTTAGAAGTTACTGTAATAAAACAATGCTCTCTCTTTTTTCTGGGACATGTCTTTGTGACAAAACTCTTCAACCTTCTTGGCGAGATTTTCTATCTCCTAGAGACATTTTCTGAGAATCGCTTTGCTTGAGTAGTATTGTGGTATCCAAATTATATATTTAAGGCCAGGAAGACCAATCCACAAGTGATTTATTGAAATACAGCAATATTCAGAGAGGGGGTGCTTCACCAGGTTTTATATGGGGAGCCATAAAGCTGCAATTGTCTCTCATGATGCCAGATGCCAGCAGTAGACTTATTGGCTAAGGATGCAGATTGGGTTTCAGACCCTGAGCCTGATGGTGCAGATTAGGGAGCAACTAAATCTTTGTCCAAGGGGGAACTAAATCCATGCTCCTATTACCCCCTGGACCAGATCCAGCCACAACATGGCTTATAAAAACAGAGATGGGGCCCTCATGGCTGCCTTCCTCTGAGGCTCCCAGTGCCTTGAAATCTACATTGCCGATCCAGTGGCTTTGGGAGTACACCAGAGGTCAGAGAGTGCAAAAGTCCTTGACCCTTCAAGGACTGCAGTTCTCACAGAGAGGCACTTAAGAGAGGTGAATTGGAGGAAGAGAGGCTCCAAAGGCCTCAGTTCACCTCTGACCTTTGGTGGAGCAAGGTTCTTACTCCATAGTGCTGATATGCTTCCTGGGCTCCTATGCAAACCAGAAGAGGACAATATCCAAATAACAATACCTTATCTTACCTTGTTTTTAACTGCATGGAATACGAGATTTATAATGAATGACTGCATTACAAATTGAGTCAATCCCCAGTTCTTCCCCAGCTCAGACTGTGATTTGAATCACTGTGCCTTCCCCCATTTTCCCTTCTCAAAATACTGCAACAGTTGCAGGTGCCAGAGAGCCTAAGAAGTGTACTTTCCCCAGGACACCTGAGTTCTTTATATGAACAACAGGAACCCTGGAAACTGCATGTTTCTTATGCCTGGGATGCTGTGTATTAAACTACCTAGGATTTTTAATATAAATGTGATTTAAAGGATATGAATAAATTATTAAGTCTAATTGATAGTAATGAGAGTTAGATACAAATACCTTTCCCAAGATTGGACCCAATGGTTCTGATCCAGAAAACAATTAAAAATTCACTTTCAAAGCTCTTTGCTTTACATTCTTTATTAAGGGGATTGTTTCAATAATTGTGAAGATCTAGGGATTGGCAGAAAATGATTGCATTTCATTAGATGACTCATTTTGAATCAAAACACCTTCTTGTATGTCTCTTTAATTAGCATCTATTAAAACTTTTCATGGAAAAGGACACCATATGAAAAGTTTGGCAACTAAGTATCTAACTTATTCACTACATATAAGTTTAATTAGTTACACATAATGTAACACTTACTGACAATTTGATTATAGCCCAATGATATATAGGAATTGGGTTTCCAAAAATAAAATAAAGTATCCTATTGAAATATAGGCTACAGGTTGTCACTTCTCATCCGACTAAGTCTTATGCTTCTCTTTACTGGAAATCTTTGCAACGATGTAGTCAATATGAAGCTCATTTGAATTTTACCAGCTCAGAACATAAAATGGCCAGTCCACTGAGGAAAGATTAATGTGTCAAAGTGACTTTTGAAGGGGAAGGGATTACAGAGGAGGAAGAGCAAACATAGTCTAATGCAATGTTTAAGCAGAGGATCTGTGGATTGCCTCCACTGAATTTGTTACCAGCTTCAGAATTGAAGCCAGAGATTAGGCTGGGTTATTCCAAATCTATATGCTAAATTAATTTCCATCCTCCCTATGCACATACCCACCTTCTTCATCTCTCTGTTTGAATTTAAACATACTGCACCACATTTTAAAAATGCATATACTAAACCTTTACAAGGAAAACAGCAACATATGGAGCTGTTTTACATGGGGCTGTATCCAGTGCTACTCCTACTCAGAGCTGACCCATTCATATTTATAGATATGATTAACTTAATACCTTTTATTTCAATGGATCTACTCTGAGGAAAACATAATAGTACAGAATGCATTGTATCAAGCCATTAGTCTAGCTTGCTAAGCAATCGCTTTTCTGATTGAGTTCTGATATCTAGTGTCACAGACATAAACTTTTCCAGGACTCACTTTCTGGGATGTATCAATGGGAGTTGCTAAGGGGTGAACATAGGCCTATATAATAGAAAAGCATGTGCACTACCATCAAGCTAGGTTGCTTCATCCCCATGACAATTTTCTCTGCCTTTTCCCAACATGACAATATCATTTTCAAGGTGAGGTTCTCCCATGGGACTTCCCCAGATCTGGAAGTTTAGGCAGGTGGGGAGACCACAGAGTATGGGATAAATGCTTAATGGAAAGAATGACATCTACAGTACACAGTCATCTCGCAAGCCATGAGTGGGTTTACATACAGCAGCTTTAGGGCAGGGATAAGGGTTTGGATAAGGCTAGCAGGCTCTGGCCTTATCTCCCCCACCACCTCCCATGGCTCAAGTTTGATCATCCACCTATTAACCACCTCACATCATAATAGCAATAGCTGATCCATTTTTGTCACTATTGACAATCAGTTGCATTGCTCTGTGGACACACAAGTCAACCCCACAGTCAGTGACAGTTAAATCATTACCCGACACACCAGATGCGGTGGGTGAAGCTTAGCCAAAACAGCTTGATAGACCAAAAAGAGGAGCCTGGCAGGCATGTAGGAAGGGGGGCTGTGGAGGAGGTTTACCCTGGGTGTCATCCAAGGGGGGGTGTCAAAATCCCCCCTGGGCAGATTGCCACCGTGCCGATCGCCCCCATGGGTGGATCACCCCACTCTGGGTGCCCAAGCGGCTAGCTCTGCCTCTGAGGCCTGGATCTAGACACATCAAAGAAGTGTTTCAGTTTAAAGCGTTGTAAATTTGAACAGGGAAAACAGGTAGAGAAAAATGAGACTCCACATCGCCATCTGGTGGCACAATGTTATGTCGCATATACAAGGCATCCAAATCGTTTTTTCTTTACTATTCTAGCTGAATCCTAGGACCATGGACTGTAGCTTCCCCAGGCCTTCTTTGGAGGAAATTCCATGTACCTATATTATTGTATGCATTGAGTTATCTCCTTCATTAAATTGAATATTAAATCCTTTGCTTCATCTGTGGATCAAATACTGCATTTGGTTTAGTGGGTTATTATAAGTTGCTTGGGCCTGATTTTGGGTTGTCTTAAAAAAAAAATCAATATAATAGTATGTGCTTTCTTGGATCAAGCCCAAGAAAGTGTCCCTGCTCCCAAATGCAATGTCTCTTTTTGAGACTTTCCCCCTACCACAGAGTTAGTTGTTTAACAGCATGAAAGGCAATGACTTGTTACAAGGAGACCACCTACTGCCAGAGTACAAAGAATCAATCATATGTCAATAGAAAGCTGCAATGAGGATTTGGCCTCGAGAAATATCAAATTCTTCTAAACTGGGATAAAAAGGAGAAAAATTCAAAGTCTTTCCCCATTTTAATTTTTTTTTACTTCTCCCTTGAGAGAAAACGATTTTTAAAATAATAATAAAGTAGGGGACTTGATTGCTATTTTTAGCTCTGGCTGAAGCAAATAACAAGCTATTTAGCAGGCTGAACCCATGTTGCAGATTAGGAACTTCAGGAGCACAGCTTCTAAGTTTATGATCTCAAATAATGTAGTGATCTACACAGCTCAAAACCCATGACTCTCCCTGAAACTTCATCTTCTGAACCATTTCTTGAAGGGATTTAAATACTACAGGAAAGAAATGCCCATAGCAGCAGGAGTGGGAAACCTGTGGCCCTCCAGATATTGTTGAAATCCAATGCCCATCAGAGAGAGGAAAAAATTAGAGAGATGAAGAAAGTAAAGTATTTGAAGATTTTATGCTTTGCAAATTCCAATATGAGCTGAGCAGATCCTCACCTTGTGAACAAATTTGTGAACTGAAACAACAGTACTGTGAAGAACAATAGTTGTCCACTGGATTTTGCATTTCTCTGAATTTTGTGAGGCCGCTATTCCTTTAACAGACATTCTAAAATGCTGATTGTTGTGTCGTATTTTTGTACACTGCTTAAGACTGATTTAGAAATGCAATACAATAAATTTCAAATTCCATGCATTCAAAATATACTTCCTTTCCATTAAAAGAAGTGTATTTTGTGAGAAAATATACTCCAGAATATGTACAGTGGTACCTTGGGTTACAGACGCTTCAGGTTACAGATGCTTCAGGTTACAGACTCCACTAACCCAGAAATAGTACCTCGGGTTAAGAACTTTGCTTCAGGATGAGAACAAAAATTGTGCGGTGGTGACACAGCGGCAGCGGGAGGCCCCATGGTACCTCAGGTTAAGAACAGTTTCAGGTTAAGAACAGACCTCCAGAACGAATTAAGTTCTTAACCCAAGGTACCACTGTATTTGTCAAATACAAACATTCATGAAGTCATTTTAATAAATGAATATATCATATAATAACATAAAATGCGGAAATAGGACAGAACAGTCCTATGAAAGTGCATGTGCAAGACTAAAGCTGCAACTCTAGCCCCACTTATCTAAGACTAAGCCCGTTGAATTTAATAGAACTTATTTCTGACTAAGCCTGTTGAATTTAATAGAACTTATTTCTGACTAGATATGTTTAGGATTGTAGTCTGGCACAGACTGTATGTACATGACATTATACACTCCATGATCACAGAGATCTTGTTTTTCCTACCTAGTCCCACACACAATCTGGACCTATTGCATATTATATGGCCCCAGAAAGCACTTATTCACAAACTGGATTCATTCTGAAAAATGAAAAATGAAAGCTCAGTGCAGATTGATTCGGCATTGCCTCCCACCCCCACCGTGCTCATTTGAAAATGGATGGATGTATGTAGTTCCAGCAATGGTTGTAGCCACACCTGCTCCCAAATGGGAGGGTGGGAGGGTGCATGCCAATATCACAATTACCATTTCCTCAGGACATGCATGAGGAGGAAAAGGCAAGGATAAGCTAATGAAGGGGAGGCCTTTCAAATGAACATCAAGTAACCTCACCACCCTTACAGATTGCACGATCTAGACTCCATCGTGAAAGCACTTGTTGAAGACAAGTATGCATGATCCTCCAATGAGAAAAAGCTGCTTCTTTGTACTATGAATAGGCTGCTGTGTCCATCCCTAGGAGAAAGTGTGAGAGAAAGTGAAGAGTAGATTAAATAAAACAGACGAACTTTTGTTAGACGTTTCTTTTACCCTACATATATTTGCATACTATTTCCCCATATTTCTCTATGGGAAGAATACTTTCCTGGGAAGAATATGAACTTTCTTCTTAGCTCACCTTCAAGTGCAACGGATGAACAGTTGTTTGTAATATATATGAGGTGCTATATTTCCCACCGTTATCGTGTTTTCAGGGTATGCACTGTTTCAGCATGTGGTTCTCAGCAGAGCAACTATCTTGAGGAAATTCAAAACATAACAAAGCACCAGTTTTGCATATAAATGGCAAAGCTACGTTAGAAAGCATATGAGCCTTGTAAATTCTTAGGCAATTTTTAACCGAGCTTCTATGGAGAACAGGTGCTCCTCACAAAAGGGTGCTTTCCTCCTCTTCCCCCTCCCCAGCTCTTTCTTAACATCTTCTCACGAAACACGAAGCAGAGCAGGGGGAACAAAATAATCTTAAGAAAACTCACTGGTGTTCAAGGAAGGACACTTTGCGGGAAAGTTTATTTTCTTTCCAGGACTCTAGGAGTTTTACATACAAGAGGAATATAGTTTCCTAATCTCTCTGCTGCAAATGGCTCCAAGCAATCTGCTCAATAAAATGAGGGCCCATAAGCAGACATAACTTTTTTTAAAAGAAAAAAAAATGCATGCTGGAGTTGGCTGAAGAACAAACACTTTGAAACTTCTTTTACTTCAGTAGCTGATTCCACATGTAACACAAAGTAGCTATCTGTTATATCAAACTGAGTGCCTGGGGGTACTGTCTTTACCGGCATAGCTGACAGCACCATTGGTGATAAGCACTACTAGTGAGTAGCTTTCTGTGTTGTATATGTGTCTTTTAGAAAATGCAGGGTGGGGAGTGGGGAGGCAGGAGAAGAAATTCTCGATATTTCAGTATTTAGCCTGACACACTCAACTCCCTCAGATGAGAAAAGTGAACATTCTGTCCAGATTGATATGGCAAGACCATACAGCTTGTGACCTTTCCAAACAAAGTACATGCATCCCATGTAATGGTGTCAGAGCAGATTCCTAATACATTTTCTGTTTTTGCAGGCCCATTACGCTGTAGGGGAAAAAATGGATGGGAACTTGTGGACCTGCAGATGTTGCAGAACAGCAACCTCCATCTTCACCGAGCACTGGTCATGCTTCCTGGGGCTGAAGGGGGTTGGAGTCTAGCAATATTCTGGAGGGTCCTGGTTTAACAATTCCTGTGGTAAAACCGGGAATCCTTAGTGAGCTTTCCGGCCCATGAAACACAGAGAGGTGGCAGAGGAGAGGGATGGCATTTCCCCAGAAATGTGGCTGCCTAAAAAAGATTTTTGTTTATGTGCAAGCATGGACACGGGTGGCACTGTGGGTTAAACCACAGAGCCTAGGACTTGCTGATCAGAAGGTCGGCGGTTCGAATCCCCGCGACGGGGTGAGCTCCGGTTGCTCCTGCCAACCTAGCAGTTCGAAAGCACATCAAAATGCAAGTAGATAAATAGGTACCACTCCGGCGGGAAGGTAAACAGCGTTTCCATGCGCTGCTCTGGTTCGCCAGAAGTGGCTTAGTCATGCTGGCCACATGACCCAGAAGCTGTACGCCGGCTCCCTCGGCCAATAAAGTGAGATGAGCACCGCAACCCCAGAATCGGTCACGACTGGACCTAATGGTCAGGGGTCCATTTATCTTTACCTATGTGGGGACAGTGGATGAATTAGGAATGGGCCTGGAAACAAAGTCCAGGGCCACATAGCCCAGGGAGGAGGACTACTTGAGAGTGCCAAATCAGGGGGGAAGCAGCAGACAGCCTTGGCATCAGGGCATCAGGTCAACCACTCAGTATCTCCAGCTGTTTCTATCCTAGAACTGCTGTGACAAGAAATGCAATGTCTGATGCATTTTGCCAAGTTTTGCTGTTGTTAAATGCACAAGAGCTTATCCCAAGAAAAGAATTGTCATTTATAAAATATCCTTATGGATCTAATATGTAACTTTTAAAAAATCTAGTGGGGAATGAATATGAAATTAAAATTTTCTGCTTTCGTGGATAGAAGTGTGTATTTCCCATAAAGTCCCATTTTAAGCAAATGGGTTCTTTATAAATAGTTTATTAGTAATTAGTTGAATATTAAAATAAATTGGGTTTTGTTATTAAGAGGTCTGCTGAACAAACATTAATAAATTAGCATGTGTTGCAATGCATAAGTGCTCTGTAATTATATATAGCATTGTATATTTAGTAGCCAATTGTTATTTATGGACATCTCCCTGAGATTATCATACAGCCAGAATCTTGAAAAGGAGTCTGTGTGTGTTTGTGTGTGAGCAGTGTTATTATCATGTTAGTTTAATATAAGACACTGCTAATATTTTGCTGCATGCATTTTGACATTGGTTGTAACTAGGGATGTAAGAATTAAGCAATTTCTGTTCTAACCTGTACAATCAGCACTCCCGTTCTGCTCCACTTTGGTTTCCTCCAAATACTACATTATTCATCTCACTGTCCACTACTTAATGTAAGTTACATAATTTACCTTAATATTTAATAATTATCATCCCAAGTTGTACAAAGTGGGAACTGTTTATGCACCCATCTCCAGAAGAGAGGCCATTTCCCAGCTATGGAGACTGTGGGCTTACTTCAAGCCCTGTTCAGAAATCACACACATACAATTCCAGTCGCAAATAGGGGAGAGTGAGGGCATGTTCCCTGGCCCTCTGTCACATCACCTTCTCTTGCTCGGTTGCCTTCCAAGTGTTGGGGGCCACACATATTCAGCAGTGTTTTTTTCTGCATTTGTGTGCACTTCCTTTTAGGGTTCTGAATCACATGAGGAACTGACAGAAATACAGCAGGGTTTCTGTTGCAGGCGTTCAGCCCCCACCCCAGTGCAATGTTTTCTGAATCGTAGAATTATGGAATTATAGAGTTGGAAGGGAATATGAGGGTCATCTAGCCCAACACAATATAATGCAAGAAACTTTTGCCCAATTTAGGGCTCAAACCCATGGCCTTGAGATTAAGAGTCTCATGCTCTAGCGACTAAGCTAGCCCAGGCCTTTACTAGCGGCTAAGGATGTTGAAGAACTGGAAGAAAAATGGAAAGGGGAGCAGAAATTGCTAGTGTCCATGTATTTTTCCATGTTGGGAATAGAAATTAATCCTGTGAATATGATTGGTATTCACTGTTGTTTCTTTTAGTCCACAACAGGCACACCAACTCTAGGGGGCCGAGGTATCTTCGCCCCCTCAATATTTGTTGGAAGGGGGCCACCCCTGCCAATCTTGAGGGGGCAGAGGAGCTTCAGTGGCTGGCTCCTCCAGAGCTCTTGGCCTCCTCTAGAGGTGCTGAACACAGCACCTTTTGCATGAAAGCATGGGTTTACTCTGAGTAGAAATCAGTTGGCTACAACCCCATGCGTTCACCATCACTGAGCTATGGGGCCTGAGTGCTATTGGTAGATATAGTGCACTGAATCCATAACCAGCTGAAGATCAGCAAGTAGGAGAGAGCTTGATGAAAGCCAATGGTGGGTTCCATTCACATGTGCTGAGTGACACCCACCTACTGCTGACTTCTGTGCTTGTGGCAGGAAAGGACTTGTGCAGGATATATATATATATATATATATATATATATATATATATATACACAAAAAAAAGCAAATTAGCAGTGTCCTAACCAGAAATTATTTTTTGACCCGAGCAATATGCTTCCATGAGAAGGATCAACTTGATGTACAAAGATAAAAAGAAACCCATCAGAAAATATATTAAAACATATGGTTCATTTCTCTTTGGAAATAAGATCATGAACAATAAATAATAGGATTACAAACTAGTGTATTTGTAGGCGCCAGGCTTGTTACCAAGATACTGTCATTTTTTGACGTTTCAAAGCGCTCTCTCTCATATTTATATCTCTAATCATAATCAGATGGATTTCTTTTATTTAACTTGCTGAAATTTATTGAATATGAAAAAAGCATAAAGCAAGCTGTCTCCAACATAAAACCTACCTAAATGCATTAGCAGTGAGTGGTCTGCAAATTCAAGCACTCTAAGTGTGGTTGTTACATAAATTGCTTTGTTTTCCCCCATCTCCAGATATTGTGAGATATGGTGAATTCATGGAATTATAATGGAGTTGGAAGGCACCCTAAGACTCATCTAGTCCAACCCCCTGCAATGCAGGAATTACAGTTAAAGAATCCCTGGCAGATGGCCATCCAAACTCTGTTTAAAAGCCTCCCTTGAAGGAGAATACACCACCTTCCAAGTTTCATGTTTTATTTATTGTGGTTGCTATCTATCCATGCTCACCTGAAATGAGGTCCCATTGAAAAATGCAGGGACTTGTTGTTCTTTAATAAAAAAATTAGTAAGGTTTTGTAGTTACAAAATCCAAATATCACATACCGTTTTCAATCCTGCCTTGATTTTACATTTACTATCCTCTCCCTCCCCTCCTGACTTCCCTCATCTCGCCCTTCTGGTTTATTACATTGTAGGTCATGTTCTGCATGTATATATACTATTAAATGTTGTTACATTGTCATTTTCTATGTTTAAATTCTATAAAGTTGTGAAAGTTTATTCAAATCCTGCCAATGAGTCAATTTCTTTTTGTTGTTTCTGAAAATGAAAATTGCAGGGACTGGTGATGTACCTTATAGGTACTGCAGCCATCATTCCCCAACCCAGAATAAATGGCCTTTATTGTGAGGAGAAAAGAAAGGCACATAACCGGTAATGGTAACCTTATCTCCACGCATGCACATCCACTCACCCACACTCAAGAGAGTATGTGACAAAATCCCACCTTCTACTTTTTCTTCCAGTAAATGGATAGGGATTTTTTTGGAACAGATACAAAGGGAAATATTTACTGAGCCTGAGAACAAATTTAACAAGTGAAGCTTTTCCCATCACTTTCCATGTAATGAAAACCTTTTCCTGTTGAGTTTATTCCTGCTAATCTGCCTTTAAAAGCATAGGTTTAAGTCTAGGTCCATTAAACGTGCACATTAAAGGTAAAGGGACCCCAGACCATTAGGTCCAGTTGTGGCCGACTCTGGGGTTGCGATGCTCATCTCGCTTTATTGGCCGAGGGAGCCGGTGTACAGCTTCCGGGTCATGTGGCCAGCATGACTAAGCTGCTTCCGGCGAACCAGAGCAGCACACGGAAACGCTGCTTACCTTCCCGCCGGAGTGGTACCTATTTATCTACTTGCATTTTGATGTGCTTTTGAACTGCTAGGTTGGCAGGAGCAGGGACCGAGCAACGGGAGCTCACCCTGTCGCGGGGATTCGAACCACCGACCTTCTGATCGGCAAGTCCTAGGCTCTGTGGTTTAACCCACAGCGCCACGCGGGTCCCATAACGTGCACATTACTTTCCACTAAAAGAATCCCATAGCAATTTGCAACCAAAGTTGGCATCCATCTGCCTTGGGAGACAATGGAGGAGTATGCCTTCAGGGATGAAGTCAAACTGTTAGAAGGCTGTAGCGCTTGCTGTGGTTGTACAGTTCGACAGGGGAGAGACATGTTTTGTTGCAGCTGGGGCAGATGAGGGCATCCAGTTGTGCTGCTGCAGGTGGACTGTGACATTTATTCTCTCTGCACTCCTCCCAGCAGTCTTTCTTTCTCTGGTCACTGGCATGGATGCACAACCTGACAAATTGTCTCCAGGCACTGCTGTCGTCTGCAAGGGATTCCCACACGGTGGGGTTAATGTTGTTAGCCTTCATGTCACATTGACAGACATTGTTGTAACGCAAAGTTGATCTGCCAACAGGCCTGGTACCTGAAGCCAGCTCCCCAAAGAGCATGTCCTTGGGGATCCTGCCATCTTCAGTTCTGTGGACATGGCCAACCTAGCATGGATATATCACTGAGACAGGAATGTGAACATGCTAGGAACTTGGGCTTCGGAGATCACATCTTTGTTTGAAACTCTGTCCTGCATTGGGATGCCCCAAATCTTCCTGGCGCAGCATATGTGGAAGGTGTTTAGACAAATAAATAACATCACTTAAACAATGGATGTAACAGTACAGTCGTTTAACTGGTGCTGCCCAAATGCCTGGAAAATAATAATAAGAAAAATCTGTGTTTAATGCTGAAACAATGGCAAGCATTTCTGACCCGGAGGTTGCAATTATCACATGAGGCCCTTCTTCATGTGCCTCCTCTGAAAGAGGTTTGGAGGGTGGCAACATAAGAATGGGCTTTTTCTGTTGTGGCTCCCCCAGGAATGCTCTTCTAGGCTTTTGACACAATCTAGGTCCTTTTAAACGGTGGAGGGTATTGTTTTTGTTAGTGACTACTGTATGTAGTTTTGTATGTTTATACTGTAAACTGCTTTGTAAGCCTCAGATGAAAGGCAGTACAGTGGTACTTCGGGTTACATATGCTTCAGGTTACAGACTCTGCTAACCCAGAAATATTACCTCAGGTTAAGAACTTTGCTTCAGGATGATAACAGAAATTGTGTGGCAGCAATGGGAGGCCCCATTAGCTAAAGTGGTGCTTCAGGTTAAGAACCATTTCACGTTAAGAACAGACCTCCAGAACGAATTAAGTTCTTAACCTGAGGTACCCCTGTATAGAAATTTTAATCATCATCCTCGGGGTGGGGAGGGTGCTATAGAGAAAGTCCATTCTCTCATTGCCACTCCCCAGACATCTCTTGAAAACAACATGCAGAGAATGGCTTAAAATAATGACCTTCTAGTCTGGGCAGGTTCGGGTGGGAAAAGGTGGACCTTTGGGAAGTAGGCCAGTACAGAAATGGGAAATTCTATGCTTGTGTAACCACTTTCACAGATTCTGGTGGGCTGTGTTCAAAAGGGCTTGTCTGTGATAATTCTGAAAGGGGAAAATTAGAATGCCAAAAAAGTTATTTTGAAATATCTTCATAGGTTACCATGGTGACACAGCTAATTACAACTTCACTGTGTCCCATTTGAAGGCTGGAAATTACTTCGTTCTCTTAAAGAATTGTCCGAAGTTTCCTGACAGACAAGCCATTCTTTCAACAAAGAGGAGATTGCAGAGTTTAATCTTTTTTGTCTAATATAATACTAAAACTGAATCATGATGTAAAGAGACATTTCTCTACAACTTAATAAGACATGGCATGTGCAGCACAAAGTATAGTATAATTATAGTGTCCAGATTAAGAGAAGTAATATTACTATTCTATTGTGCCTTAGTCAGATCCCACTATGTCCAGTTTCGGGCACCACAGTTAAAGAAGGTGTTGACAAGCTGGAATGTGTGCAGAGGAGGGTAACCAAGATGCTAAAGAGTTTCGAAACCAGGCCTGAGACTCCATCTTCATCCATCCAAGGAGCCCTCCCCAACTCTCACCTGGGGTAGTGCATCATCGGAAGCCCTGCTCTGTTTGTCTCCCTCCTCCCCTAAGATATTTGGTGGGTGGATACAGTGTTTTCTGTTATCATGCCAGGAAGATGGAATGCCCTCCTGAAGGAGGTCCTCCTAGCTCCATCACTGCTCACCCATATATAATTCAGAATAGGGATACCTATTAACTGAGATGATGATGATGATGGATAACTGATTTAACTGAGTTGTTATCGATGATGATGCAGAAACATTATTGCTGACATTAAATTATATATTGTGCCAATATATTTTGAGTTCTCTTAGCTGCTTTGAGTTGATAATATATGGAAAATGGAACAAACAGTCAATCAATGTAATAAATGACAGGTCCTATAATTATTGATCAGAATCCTTTTTTAAAAATTCATTATTATGGCAAATGGTTGGAACTATTTTGTGGAATACATTGTCACAGATTGTTTCTTCTTCTCCAGTCAACTTGGCTTATGCTACCGTGTGTGTGTGTGATGAAATATATTTATCCCACACACTTCTTCATATAACAATAATTATCTTATTACTCCACTGCTTCATGTAATCCAAAAAAATCTATGTTGGATAGCTTGTGTTATGTATATTTTATTCAATGCTGAGCAAGGCTCAGCAAAGATAACTCCACAATTTTATATTCATGTTTATCCACAGTGGGTGCAAGCAGCATGCAAAATAAATGAAGAACGATGCCACATATTTCTTTAGAGAGGTATTAGAAGAGAGTCAGCAGAGAGAAGTTTATGAAACTTGCATGAGCTGTATATTATATATGCATATGCTTCAAGAGCTAGAGCATTAAGTGTTCAGGGCTATAGCAGCCACAGATATAATGTTGGGAATGTAATGAAGACTTGACTTTTGAAACAAAAATGTTTTTATTCAACAAGATGCTTACAAAAATAACTCCCTGATCTAGACTTAATTACCCTTTGAGGCACACCTGAAGGTCACAGTTAATTTGATGGTAATTATCTTACCACTTTATCAAATCTTTGCAAATATAAAAAAGAATTGGTTTAAAATCATGTTTCATTGTGTCGAGGGCTTCTTCTTCAGCTGTGGTTAATGCTGTCTTTTGGAAATGGCAAGCATAGATTTCCTTTTGGAATCATGAAAGGAAAGTATCAAAGAAGATGTGCAAGACAAGGAAATAATATTCATGAAGAAAATTGTTAATAATAAAGATCATATTTTTTTAAAAAAATAAGACTTTGCCTAGGAACAGGAATCATCATCATAAGATAGACTGTAAGGAGGCAAGCAAGCTTTGAATTACAAAGTAAACTATGTGCTTTAAAAGCCTTTTGTTTCAATGCAAAAAGCGTTTTCAGCAGAATTTGACATAACTGTGAGGGCTGACATAACTGTTCAATACATGTGGATCATCTCACAAAAGCTTGGCAAACATGCCTCAAAAGATGATTTTAAAGCTGTACAAGTGGTGTGGGGAACATTTGGCCCTCCATATGTTTCTGAACTACAACTCCCATCAGTCCTAGCAAGTATGATCAATTGGCAGGGTTGATGGGAGCCATAATTCAGTGGCGTCTGGAGGGCCAAAAGTTCCTTACTCCAGCTAGACAACATAATACATTGGAATAATGGCACTGGAGAGCCTCATCTCACTGTGACCAACTTCCTTTTCTTAGCTAATTAACCATATGAGCTTCAGTTTCTTAATCAAGTCATTTGCATTAACTTGCATAAGGGTAAAAACTTATTCTCTAGCAAGAAGCAAAGTTCACTAGTTTGCAAAGCACTAGTTTGTTGTAGAACACAGGCCAATTTAGAAAAGTCATTTCCAATTGTCTCACAAACAGGAGTGGCTTGTCATCAGCAGTTTTTTAAAGTACCTGCATTTTTAAATAAAATCCACTGAGCACGTATTTAGTTAATCCACATGAAAGCAACACAAATTAAGATACATAACAACACCAACTCAGTTAAAACTATAAACAACCTAAGCAAATTTAAACTTTTGAATATTCCCTACAAACCACAATATTCCCTTTACAATAGTATCAATTTTAAAACGCCTGAAAATGAAATTGTAAATTAAAAGCATAATCAAAACTAAAATTGTGAAGTTCCCTGACAAGGCATTCATTCCCTCTTTAAAAGTTTCCCTGATCATCCATTGATGCATGTTGAACATGTTACGTATCTATTTTCTCTCTAGGGTTTCCTCAAAATGTCCTTAACCTTCTTAGATGTTTTAGCATCAGTGATGTTCTTCAAGGACAACTTCCATAATTCACCTCTGCAGAAGGAATGACATGAATCTGATATATAGCAATCAAAGGAGCAGGTCTAAGGTCATCCAGGTATGTCAAAAGAAAAGCAATTGTTGGCAGGGAAATGAAAGAGATAAATTTGCTCATCTGTTATCAGACACGTGCAATGTTCATATTTGCAATTCATCAAAAGAGAAAAGAAAGCAGCATGTGTGCAGAGAGATCTATTTTTCTCTCAGCCAAAAGCCTGGCATTCAGTTTGATTAATGTTTACATTAAGAACAATTTATTGGTCACTTGATCAGCAGAAACGTCTCGGGGAAAGAATATACAGACATGTTTTTTCGCCACTTATATCCTCATAAAACACATACAGCTTACAAATTGGACAATACTATGCTAATTAACGCAAATCAGTAGGTGTACATGCAGAGGTGACCCAGGGAGATTTACAGCAGTGTGCCATCAAAAGGACCTTATAGCTATCGCTCTTGGAGAATATTAAAGATGCACCAAAAATACCCCTTATTCTTTTGGATGTTAAACAGATTATCTGTAAAAACTAGAGAAGCAAAATCTATTAGACTGGGTGCTTGCGGACAAGCTATGCCTTTAATTCAGTATTCTACAATACTCAAGGACGTGGGTGGCGCTGTGGTCTAAACCACTGAGCCTCTTGGGCTTGCTGATCAGAAGATCGGCAGTTCGAATCCCTGTGACGGGGTGAGCTCACATTGCTCGGTCCCTGCTCCTGCCAACCTAGCAGTCTGAAAGCACGCCCCCAAAGTGCAAGTAGATAAATAGGCACCACTGCAGCAGTAAGGTAAATGGCATTTCTGTACGCTACTCTGGATTTGGTGTTCCGTTGCGCCAGAAGCGGCTTAGTAATACTGGCCACATGACCCAGGAAAACTGTCTGCAGACAAACGCCGGCTCACTCAGCCTGTAAAGCGAGATGAGTGCCGTTACCCCAGAGTCATCTGCGACTGGACTTAACTGGCAGGTGTCCTTTACCTTTACCTTTTTACAATACCCAGCAACTTATGATATCCACTCACTTTGCAGGTCATAACAAAGCTCTATGTGGTAGCTCCCAATAATTCACAAGGTTCCCTTCATGCTTAGCTGTCAGCACAATGTGTTCTATGTATGATTAAAGCCAAATTGAGTAGCTTTAAAAGATCAGACAAATTCATGGTAGATATGGCTGTCAACAGCTACTAGCCCCAACTGCTATGTTCCACCTCCACTGTTGGAGGCAATATGCCTCTGAATACCAGCTGATGGGAAACACAGCTGGGGAGCATGCTATTTCACTCATTTCCTTCTTTCAGGCTTTCCAGAGTCGTCCGACTGGCCAATGTAAGAAAAGGGTGAGGATTGTGGGCACAGAGTATAGTATGAGAGATTCCTAGGGATGATCCCAGGTTGTGGGGGGCCAACTTCATACCGTATTTTTTGCCCTATAGGAAGCACTTTTCCCCCTCCAAAAATGAAGGGGAAATCTGGGTGCGTCCTATGGGGCGAATGCAGGCGTTCGCTGAAGCTTGGAGAGCGAGAGGGGTCAGTGCGCACTGACCCCTCTCTCTCTACAGGCTTCAGGAAGACATCCGCAGCCTGCTTCCCGGAGCGCCGGGCGCGCTGAAAGCAGAGCAACCGGCGCTTCGGGAACACATCCGCAGCCTAGGCAGCCCTGCGGGAGGTCCCGCAGGGCTGTCTAGGCTGCGGATAGCAGCCTGCTTCCCGGAGCGTCGGGCGCCCTGAAAGCAGAGCGCCTGGCGCTTTGGGAACACATCCGCAGCCTAGGCAGCCCTGCGGGAGTTCCCCGCAGGGCTCCCCACGCTGCGGATAGCAGCCTGCCGCCGGGCGGGTGGGGTACCCTGAAGCAGAGCGCCACGTGCGCCGGACAGACATCTGCAGCGTGGGGAGCCCTGCGGGAGTTCCCTGCAGGGCTCCCCACACTGCGGATAGCAGCCTGCTGCCCGGCGGGCGGGGCGCCCTGAAGCAGAGCGACCCACGTGCTGGACAGACATCCGCAGCGTGGGGAGCCCTGCAGGAGTTCCCCGCAGGGCTCCCCACACTGCGGATAGCAGCCTGCTGCCCGGCGCGCGGGGCACCCTGAAGCAGAGCGCCCCTCGCGCCGGGCAGACATCGGCCAGCCCCACAAGCTCGGGGGACAGCAGGGAGGCGCAGCGCCGCCATCCTGCTGTTCCTTGACCTGGTTCGGTTTCCCCGACCAGCTTTTGGGGGGAAAATAAAGGGAATTTTTTTTCCTTTATTTTCCCCCCAAAAAACTAGGTGCGTCCTATGGGACGGAGCGTCCTATGGGACGAAAAATACGGTATATTGTTGTAAGGAGGCCAAGGGTGGTGTGCATGTTTTTCTTTCCATGAAAGCATGGGTGGCTAACCTTTGACCCTCTAGATGTTACTAGACTAAAGCTCTCATCATCCATGACAATTGGGTGTGATGGCTGGAGCTGACAGGAGTTGGAGGTCAGGTTAGCCATCCTGATTAAACATTATCTGACTATTCTTTAGCCTTCTCTGATCTGGAGGGGGGAGGAGCCAAATGGAAGGAGGTTAATTGAAGTGTAAGAACCCATTGCCAAGATCACAGGTGTACAACCTGTATATCTAGGGCCACATATGCTTCTTGTGGCACATGTGGTCTTCAGTCTGATTTTATTTAGCTCCTTGTTGAGAAAAATTAAAATCCTACCCATGTTCTCGATGAATGTCATATGAAGTGTGAAGCTGATGGGGATACTGCAAGGGGCTTAGAAAGAACATTCAACTTTCACTTAGAAAGTGAAACTTTAAAGTGATTTTGATAGTTGCTTCTCAGACAAAGCAGTTGATAAGCATAGCTGTCAACTTTTCCCTTTCCTTGCGAGGAATCCTATTTGGAATAAGGGCATTTCCCTTAAAAAAGGGAAACGTTGACAGCTATGTTGATAAGATGAGCAAAATTTTGCACAAAAGAATGGTCTAGTTAATGTGTGAACTTTCTGGGGTCAAGGGTCACAAGTAGCAGTGGGTGGAACGCACATGCAAGTGAGCATAACTGGAGCCATACTCTTTTAAAATGTGGTTCTTTTGGGGAGGGGTATTATTAGGTTATTGCTTTTATTTTTATCTTATATACTGTTATATTTTTATGTGAACTGCCCCGAGACCTCTGGGTATAGGGTGGTGTATAAATTCTAATTCTAATAATAATAATAGGTCGGCTATTTCCATGCACATTCACACACACACACACACATACTGTGATGGGGAGGGATACATGCAGTACCTCAGGTGAAGTGCCCATCTACTCCAGCACTGTTTTCACAGTAGCCAAACCTATGGGAAGTCCTCAAGGTAGGACCAGAGTGCAACAGCAACCACTCGACTTGTGATTCCCAGCAACTGGAATTCAGAAGCATACTTCCTGTAGCCATAGTGCCAGATCATAGCCATCGTGGTTAGCATCTTATTTTAAAGCCACCCGAGTTGTTCACCATCACTACATTGTGTGGGTGCAAATTCCATAACACAAGTGTGTGATGTGCAGGGGGGAAAAATACCTCCTTTTGTCTGTCCTGAATTTTCCAACATTCCGCTTCATTGGGTGGCCTTTAGTTGCAGAATTATGGCAGAGGAATAAAAGGTTATCCCTAATTGGGGTTCCCCAAGCTTTTTTTTTAAATAATATTTATTGAAATTTCAAAAAATTACAAAAATACAAAAAATACAAAATACAGAAAAATGAAAACAATTATAAACAAGTCAATCTTTCCATATCTTATCTTTCATTTGCTTATTTCCTTGACCTCCTCACACCTCCCTTTTTTGTATTCTAGTTCAATTAGTTAATTCAGCAAATCCTTTCCATCTTTGTTTTTATCTTAGTAATTTATCTTAATATATTGTAACTTTACATTCTCACCTGTTAACAATCCATTTTTACTTACTCGTTTGTAACATTGCTGCTAAAACCACATAACTTCATTCCAGCATCCTTCTAACTTTCCTTAATTTTACAATGTTTCTGTAGATAGACTTTAAATTTCTTCCAACCTTCTTCCACCGACTCTTCTCCCTGGTCTCGGATTCTGCCAGTCATTTGAAGGGCTAGGGAGGAATGGCGGTGGGGCTAGATATTTCTATCGGCGAAGGGTTTCGAGATGCAGTGATCCTCGAACCCCTTCCAATCTACGCCCCATCCCAAGGGATGAGGGTAGGGAGAGCAAGGATTACACACCTCCGTCATTGGTGCTGTGCAATGCCAGGTCCATAGGCAACAAAACCGCACCATGCGTGACTTTTTTGTCTCACAGGGGATTGACCTGGCTTGCGTGACGGAGACCTGGGTACGGGAAGGCGAAGTAGTCTCCCTACATGAGATAACACCCCCAGGTTTCTCTGTCCTCCATCAATCGCGGACTGTGGGTCGGGGGGGAGGAGTAGCGTTGTTATTTCGGGAGGATTGCTCTTTCAGAGCTCTGGCATCACCGGCGATCTCCGGCATTGAATGTGTTGGTCTCGTGTGGGGCACCAAGGAGAGCTTGGCTGTCTGGCTGGTGTACTGACCACCCAGCACACCTGCAGCCACCCTGTCAGACCTGCTGGAGGTGGTGGCGGGCTGGGCCTTGGAGTTCCCAAACCTACTGGTTTTGGGAGACTTCAACGTCCATGCCGATGCCGCTCCCTCCTCACAGGCTCTGGACCTAGTGACTTCCATGGCAACACTAGGGCTCTCCCAGTTTGTTTTGGGCCCCACTCATCAAGCAGGCCACACGCTGGATCTGATCTTTGGGGCTGGCATAGATGTGATCATGCTCCCCCCTGTGGAAGTGCCATGGTCTGATCACTATGCTCTGAAAGCCAAGATTGACTTCCCGCTCCTCCCCGGCTCGGGTGACGAACCTATTTGGGCTCGTCCACGAAAACTGATGGATCCTGATAGATTCTGACAAGCCTTGCAGAACCCTGCTCCTCCTGGCGACTCATTAGATGACCTTGTTGAGGACTGGAATAACCGGCTCT
Source organism: Podarcis filfolensis (assembly GCF_964270895.1). Taxonomy (NCBI): domain Eukaryota; kingdom Metazoa; phylum Chordata; class Lepidosauria; order Squamata; family Lacertidae; genus Podarcis; species Podarcis filfolensis. Next base: position 47,094,166 of record NC_139611.1, read on the forward strand.
TGGCAGCCATTGATGAGATCGCGCCTAAGCGCCCTCTGCGACCCCCTCGAAACTGGGCACCTTGGTTTACTGAGGAGCTCCGGAAAATGAAGCGGGATCTCAGACGGCTAGAGCGAGTATGGCAACGGACTCGTGACGGAGCCTCAAGAACATCTTATAGGACGCTTATGAAAGCCTATGAGATGGCTATGAAAGCTGCTAAGAAATCTTACTTTGCAGCTTCCATTGCATCCGCTAGCTCTCGCCCGGCACAACTTTTTAGAATAATTAGGTCAATAACGTCCTTAGGAGGACAACCAAATTTAAGCACAAATTCGACCCACAGCTGTGAGGCATTCGCGAGCTTTTTTGCGGAGAAAGTCCTGTTGCTCCGCCGTGACCTCCCTGCCAATTTAGATACAGTGACTGAAACTGGAGGTCCCTCGACTGACTTCAGGTCCAGTGTTGGACCATTTCGATCGGATACTCCCTACTGATGTGGATAGATTCCTCCAAGTTGGTAGGCCTACCACCTGCCTCCTTGATCCGTGCCCGTCTTGGCTGATTAGGGAGTGTCCAGATGTTGCGCGGACCCCCCCTGGTTGAAATTATCAATTTGTCCCTTGACACGGGGACATTCCCAGGGGAACTGAAGGAAGCAGTGGTGTGTCCACCCTTAAAGAAAACTTCATCAGATCCCTTAGACCTATCCAATTACCGCCCAGTTTCAAATCTTCCATACCTGGGTAAGGTAATTGAGAGAGCGGTTGCTGAACAGCTTGGTAGGTTTCTGGAGGAAACATCGGCATTAGATCCATTTCAGTCCCGTTTCCGTCCTGGTTTTGGGACGGAGACGGCTCTGGTTGCCCTAACAGATGATCTCGTGCATTTATTCGTGCAAGGTTCAATGTTTTTCCATCGAACCTGCTGAACCACAGATTTTCCAAGGGTTTGGTGTCTCCGCTATGTGTGTGTGACGGGGAAACTGTTGAATCTCTTTCACATATAATGTTCAACTGTCCCCTACATAGCGTAGCCAGGGCTAAATTCCTGGGTCCTGCTCTACTGCGCTTGGTTGGCAGGCCTGTTGAGTCACACGCCGCACTGCTTTTGCAGGATACAGATCCTTCTGTAACTCTGCAGGTGGCGAGATTTCTGAATGCGGTTATTTCACACTCAAAAACCACCAAAAACCAACAACAACATCAAAACTAATCGAACTGTTATACTGAGAGTGCATGTCGGAGTTCGTCTTCAGCTTTCCTTTTCTGTGATCTGTCCCTTGGAGCTCTCCTGGCCCCAAGCTCTGCTCAATGACCCACCCTTGCATCGTGGTGTTCACCTCCTGTTGTCGGATATATCTGTTTTTATGTCCCTGTGTTTTTATGTTTGTACATATTTTATGGGCTAATAGCCGTAAATAAATAAATAAATAAAAATGATCTCTGTAGACAACTGGATCGAGGCGGGTCAGGACTGCTGATCCTTTTAGATTCGTCAGCAGCCTTTGACATGGTCGATCATGATCTTCTGGACCACCGCCTCGCAGACGTGGGGATACAGGGCATAGCCCGTAACTGGTTGTGCTCTTTTATCTCTGGTCGGGGACAGAGGGTGGCACTAGGGAGGGAAATGTCGTCGCGCCACTCCTTGGTGTGTGGAGTGCCGCAGGGCGCAATTCTCTCCCCGATGCTTTTTAACATCTTTATGCGCCCCCTTGCCCAGATTATCCGGAGATTTGGGCTGGGCTGTCACCAATATGCTGATGACACTCAGCTCTATCTGCTGATGGATGGCCACACCGACTCGGCCCCGGACACACTGACCAGATGCTTGGAAGCTGTGGCTGGATGGTTTCGTGGGAGCCGATTGAAACTAAATCCTTCGAAGACAGAGGTCCTATGGCTAGGTCGGGATGGCAAGGGGATGAGAGACCAACTCCCTTCTCTTGCGGGGGCCCAATTAGTGCCATTGCCTTCCGTTAAGAGTTTGGGTGTAATCCTTGACGCCTCCCTTTCCATGGAGGCGCAAGTTACAGCAACAGCCAAGGCGACATTTTTCCACCTTCGCCGCATCAAGCAGTTGGTCCCTTACCTTTCCCGCCCCGACCTGGCGACAGTGATCCATGCAACGGTCATCTCCAGGCTTGACTACTGTAATTCGCTCTACACGGGGCTGCCCTTGAAGCTGTCCCAGAAACTCCAGTGGGTACAGAATGCTGCAGCGAGGCTCCTCACGGGGTCTCTGCCATGGGAGCATATTCACCCAGTGCTTTTCAAGCTGCACTGGCTCCCGGTGGAGTACAGGGTCAGATTTAAGGTGCTGCTTTTGACCTTTAAAGCCCTTCACGGCCTAGGACCCTCGTACCTACGGGACCGCCTCTCCTGGTATGCCCCACAGAGAGCCTCAAGGTCCATAAATAACAACACCCTTGTGGTCCCAGGCCCTAAGGAAGTTAGATTGGCTTCAACCAGAGCCAGGGCCTTTTCAACTCTGGCTCCGGCCTGGTGGAACGCTCTGCCTCATGAGACCAGGGCCCTGCAGGATCTGATTTCTTTCCACAGGGCCTGTAAGACAGAGTTGTTCTGCCTGGCCTTTGGCTTGGAGCCAATTTGATTCCCTCCCTCCCTCTCTTTCTTTTTTCTTTTCCTTCTCCTCCTGCGATGAGGCTACATTTTAATATTTTAATGTTCCATTATTTTAATGTTGTTTTTTATTTTTGTTTTTAAGTTGTAATCATTCATCTTGTTTTTATTATTGCTTGTAAGCCGCTCTGAGCCCGGCCTTGGCTGGGGAGGGCGGGGTATAAATAAAAAAATTATTATTATTATTATTATTATTATTATTATTATTATTATTATTATTTCCACCAGTTCCATGTAATCCATCACCTTCATCTGCCATTCTTCCCGGGTGGGTAGATCTTGTGTCTTCCAATACTTTGCAATAAGTATTCTTGCTGCTGCTGTAGCATACATAAAAAAAAATCTATCCTTCTTTAACACCGATTGGCCGACCATGCCCAGGAGAAAGGCCTCTGGTTTCTTCAGAAAGGTATATTTAAATACTTTTTTCATTTCATTATAGATCATCTCCCAGAAAGCCTTAATCCTTGGGCACGTCCACCAAAGGTGAAAGAATGTACCTTCAGTCTCTTTACATTTCCAGCATTTATTATCAGGCAAATGATATATTTTTGCAAGCTTGACTGGGGTCATGTACCACCTGTATATCATTTTCATAATATTCTCTCTTAAGGCATTACATGCCGTAAACTTCATACCTGTGGTCCATAACTGTTCCCAGTCAGCCAACATAATGTTGTGTCCAACATCTTGTGCCCATTTAATCATAGCAGATTTCACCGTTTCATCCTGAGTATTCCATTTCAGCAGCAAGTTATACATCCTTGACAGAGTCTTAGTTTTGGGATCTAACAGTTCTGTTTCCAATTTTGATTTTTCTACCTGGAAGCCAATTTTCTTGTCCAAATTGTATGCCTCCATTATTTGATAATAATGAAGCCAATCTCGCACTTTGTTTTTTAGTTTTTCAAAGCTCTGCAATTTTAATTTATCTCCCTCTTGTTCCAAAATTTCCCAATATTTCGGCCATTTGGCCTCCATATTGAGCTTTTTCTGAGCCTTCGCTTCCATCGGTGACAACCACCTTGGGGTTTTGTTTTCAAGTAGGTCCTTATATCTTGTCCAGACATTAAACAATGCTTTCCTGACAATATGGTTTTTAAACGCTTTATGAGCTTTGACCTTATCATACCACAAATATGCATGCCACCCAAATACATTATTGAAGCCTTCTAAATCCAAAATGTCTGTGTTTTCAAGAAGCAGCCATTCTCTCAGCCAGCAAAATGCAGCTGATTCATAGTAAAGTTTAAGGTCTGGCAGGGCAAATCCACCTCTTTCTTTTGCATCAGTTAGTATTTTAAATTTTATTCTGGGTTTCTTGCCCTGCCAGACAAATCTAGAAATATCTCTCTGCCACTTCTTGAAACAGTCCATTTTATCCAAAATTTGCAGTGTTTGAAACAAAAACATTCTTGGCAATACATTCATTTTTATCACAGCAATACAGCCTAGCAATGAAAGCTTCAGATTTGACCATATTTCTAAATCCTTTTCCACTTCCATCCAACATTTTTCATAATTATCTTTGAATAAATTCACATTCTTGGCAGTCATATTAACCCCCAGGTATTTCACTTTCTTAACCAATGTTAATCCTGTCTCCTTCTGAAACCTCTCTCTCTCAATCACTGTTAGATTTTTCTCTAGAACCTTAGTTTTTAACTTATTCAACTTAAATCCCGCAACCTGACCAAATTCTTGAATCAGTTCCAATACTCTTTTAGTACTAGATTCTGGCTCCTGTAATGTCAATACTAGATCATCAGCAAATGCTTTCAATTTGTACTGTTTGGCTCCGACTTGTATACCTTTAACCAATTGGTCCCTTCTAATCATATTTAAAAGAACCTCCAGGACCGATATAAAAAGCAATGGGGAAATTGGGCAACCTTGTCATGTTCCTTTCTCTATCTTAAATTCCTCCGTCACTACATTATTGACAATTAATTTAGCCTTTTGTTCTGAATATATTGCACCTATGCCATTTCCAAAACCTTGACCAACCCCCATCCCCTGTAAATTCTTTTTCATAAAGCTCCAGGAAATATTGTCAAAAGCTTTCTCCGCGTCCACAAAGATCAAAACTGCTTTGGTATTAATATTCACTTGTAGTTTTTCTAAAATGTTAATTATATTTCTCGTATTATCAGACAAGTGTCTGCATGGGAGAAAGCCAGCTTGATCTTTATGTATCTCTTCTGCTAATACCTTTTTTAGTCTTTTGGCCAAAATATCTGCAAAAAATTTATAATCCACATTAAGCAAAGATATGGGGCGGTAATTCTTAAGCTGTGTCTTCTCGGACTCTGTTTTCGGTATAAGTGTAATATAAGCTTCCTTCCACGACTCTGGTGCTTTTTTCCCTTCCAAAATTTCATTACAGACTTCCTTTAATGGTTGTATTATCCATTCTTTCAAGGATCTATACTATCTTGAAGTCAAGCCATCCGGCCCTGGAGATTTACCCAATTGCATATTCTGAATGGCACCTTCTACCTCCTGCTCGGTTATTTTATAATTCAGCATTAACTTATTTTCTTGAGAGACTTTTTGTAGTCCGTTTATTTTCAAAAATCAGTCAATATCAATTTCTTTCTGTGTCCCTTGTGTATGTAATTGTTTAAAGTACCTCTGGAAGCACTTTCTAATCTCCACTGGATTCTGTATATTCTTTCCTTCCACTTCCAAATTTGTAATAGTATTAAGTTTTTGTCTTTTTTTCATTTGCGAAGCCAGCAATTTCCCACATTTACTAGCCGATTCGAATGTCTTTTGTCTCATCTGTTTAATTTTCCATTCTATTTCCTGGTTCATCATTTTCATATATTGTACTTGATGTAACTTTATCTCTCTCAAGATCTCCTGCGACTTTGGTTTCACTCTCAATTTCTTCTCTCCTTCCTTTATTTTCTTCAAAATTTTGTCTTTTTTCTCATTTTGAGCTCTCTTCTTTATTGCATTCTGTTGTATCAGAAATCCTCTCATAACCGCTTTGCTTGGGTCCCAGATTACTCTTTTTTCAACAGTGGTATTCATATTTATCTCAAAATAATCTCTCAAGGTTTTTTGAGCCTTCTTAGTCACTTCTTCGTTCCTAAACAAGGTGTCGTTCATCCTCCATCTAAAGGAACCAATTGGTGTTAGTTTCATTTCCATCTTCACAGCATTATGGTCGGAGCAAGTTTTAGGACAAATTTCCACTTTTCTTGTCTTTGGAGCCAGCCCTGTAGTTACCCAAATTTGGTCAATTCTTGTCCATGTCATTTTGGCTTCAGAGAAGAAAGTTCCCTCTCTTCCCAAGGGGTTCTTTATTCTCCAAATATCGACTAAATCCATATTGTCAGTCATGTCAAAGAAGGTTTTTGGTAGTCTGCCATCCTTAGTAACTTCCTGTCTCTGTGGCTTGTCCATATTTGTAGATACCACTCCATTCATATCCCCCATCACGATCATATTGTAATCCAAATAGTCCATCAGAGTCTCATGCAACTTCTTAAAAAATTCTGATTTTCCCTCATTTGGTGCATAAACGCCTACTATCAAAAATTTCTCTCCTTGTAATTGAATTTCAATTGCAACAAATCTTCCTTGGTCATCTTTAAATATAAATTTTGGTGATAGGCTCTCCTTTGCATAAATTACTACTCCTCTTTTTTTAACTTTGTCTGATGAAATAAATTTCTGGCCCAGTCTTTTATTACTCAATACTTTCCTATGCAGCCTTATCACATGTGTTTCCTGTAGGCAAATCAAGTCCAATTGTTCCTTTTTTAATAAATGAAAGACTCTTCGCCTTTTTTTGAGGGGAATTGAGTCCATTCACATTCCAGCTTAATAGTTGCAGTGCCATGATGTAGTTACTCTGATTTTCCTCCAACCGCACCCAGTGCTTGCTCTTGTTCTGTCGGTGGTGTTAATGTCACTTTCTCTGGACAGTCCAGTCCGAAGGGTCATCTTGCTATGTCCACTATTCCTCTTTTTGGTGATCTTCTGTCCAATGCTTTTTGTTCTGGTCCTCTATCTGGTGGTCTTCTGTCCAATGCTCCTGGCTCTTTTCCAAATTCTTTCTGCAGATATTCTCCGTAGTCTTTCAGAAATTTTTCCTTATCCTCTACTGATCTTATTTTTATCTTTCTTCCTTTGCAACTAAAGGATAGGCCTTGGGGGAATTCCCACCTGAAGATAATACTATTTCTTCTCAGCAGGACAACCAAATCTCCGTAATTGGACCTAAGGTCCAAAAGGTGTTTCGGGATATCTTTGAATATTTCCACTTTTGATTGCTGTATTTCCAACGTCTTCTTGTAGTGCAGGCCCAAAATTTTATCTCTCTCCTCTTTAGTTCGAAGGGTAATCAAACAATCTCTTACCCTGTTCTTCTTCCCTCCTCTTCCAAGTCTAAAAGCACTCACAATTTTAAATTCTTCCTGATCCAAATCCAAATCCCAAAAGTCTGCAAATTCCTGCGTGAGAAAGTCTATCAAACTGTCCTTCTCTAATTCAGGCACGGCTCTGATCCTCAAGTTTGTTTGTTTCTTCTTAAGTTCAATCATAGAAAGCGTCGACCTATGGTCCTCAAGTTGCCTCTGTAGGTCTGGAACACTCTTTGTTTCCAATAGTGTTATCTTAACTTCCACGGCAGCAGCTTTTTCCTTAGCTTCCTCTGTGGTCTGTCGAATCAAAGTAGATTCCTGTAACAATTTCTCGATAGTTTCTGTATTAGTATTCACCTTTTGTCCCAAGTTATTAATACTTACTGTATTTTGGTCAATTTTAGTTGATGCAGCATCCACTTTTTTATTTAACTGTTCCAATGATTCATTTATCTTACTTAATGCAAGCGCTAAGGCTTCTTCTGATGACATACCTCTTGACTTAGATTGTGTAGGTACAGCCGCAGATGAAGCAGAAGGGCCAGATGCTGACGCTCTTCGCTGCCAAGATTTCCCAGACCTCGTTGTTTTGTCTTGGAGCGACAAATCTACTTTTTCTTTCCCATCTGCCGTAACACTTAAACGAAAAGTCCAAGGTCAATCCCACGACCACACAGTTTATTTTTGAAGTGGAAAATTTCCCTGCTCCAATTGTTGTAACAATTTCAGAAACTTCCTCTAGGGGGACACAATTGCAATCTGTACTTATTGTATTGCAAAGTAACACCTTTTAAACCCCCAACTCAAGCAAAAAAAGAAAAAAGTCAGTTTCAATTTTCAGTTACTTTTCAGTTACTTTCCCTTCTTTCTAAGATCAGGAGAGGACAGCCAAAAACAATGCATCTCTCTTGCAGAGCTAGCTGTCAAAGAGTGATCTATTCACAAGCAGTGTACATTTCACAGTACGGCAGTCTTACTGTCCATTGGCAGCCCGTTCCCAGGTTTTGAACGGTAGATTTTAACTTCCTTCCCTCTCTCTTGCAGGTACATATAGTCCAAGCCTCCCCCCCTCTTCTCCTGCAACCAAGGGGGGGTTTCACTTATTTTTGATGTTGGAGTTTTAGTCCTTTCCGATCGGCTTTCCAAGACTTTAGCTTGCAGCCTCTTTGCTTTAGTCTATTTACAAAAGCAGAAAGCGGACTTCCTGTTTATGCCTCCCCGCTTCGGTGCCAAATTAGATCTTTTTTCTTCCCTTTTTCCGATTTATCCTACTCATGGGTAGTTGCTTTTGAAGTCGAATTGTCACAGGAAAAAGTCAGCGCTCTCCGGTAACGGCTGTGCAGCTTCGCTCCGTGGAAGAAGCAGTTGACTCACAGCACCGCGCCACTCGCCCCGCTTCGCTCCGGAGCCCGTAGTCGGGTTTCCCCATGAATTGGGGGGGGCACAAAGGGTGCCCGCCGAGTCCCACGCTCACAGGCTTCACCCGCCTGTGATTTTTGAAGGGTCTCCGCCTTCGCCGTGGCGGTCAGACCCGATTTCCACAGAGTGGGTCCCTCCGAGTCAGAGGGATTCCGCCATTACTGATGGCGCTAACCCGGAAGTCGAGCGGGGGTTCCCCAAGCTTTTTAGTGGGCTTGGTGATTTAAATTGGGAAGCAAAAGCATGAAAAGATGAATTTCCCTGTGTGCCTTCATTACAGTCAACATAATACCCTTCCCAGACATAAAATTTCTGTGGGGAGTGGCAATTTGGCAGTGGGAGGCTATCCTCACAGGTGGTCCCATTGAATAGCTGATTACTAGCAAGCATGCTGCAGGAATCACATTTTTAAAAAAGTATTTATAGTTAAGATCTAGAGTTTAAAGGAAAAAAATCTGCTTTCCCATAGACTAATTTGGATTATATTTTCAATAGTGTAACCCTAAGTCCTCTCACCTGAAAGCAAGTCCAGTTCAGTTAAATGGGCTTGTTTATGTATAAACATGCATAGGGCTGGACTATGTATATCAGAGGCACAGAATCTTTCTCAGAGTGGGAGCACATGCCAGACATGGTCATGGCTGGGGTCAAAAGTGAATAGAGCAACAAATGCATATTTTACCTTTATTCAGTAGCTTACAGATACTCACACACTCCTCTGTATCTTCCATCCAGGCAGCCAAAAAGTATTAGCATAGTTCAAGGACACACTTCGGCCAGGCAAGAACACTCAAGGGATGAGCAAAAGAGAGCTGGTAAGGGGCATATCTTGAGAAGTATGTGATGTGGGGAGCATCCTGAGTCTAGATGGAGAAGATTGGTGGGCTCAATTTGACTCTGGACCTGAGGCTTCTCACCCCTGATGTAGCAAAGCACACGAAAACAGGTTCACAACTTGAAACTTTCGAAATAATAATATTAAACACACACACACAAAGGGATGCCAAATGGAAAGGAGACAATAAAACAATTAAAGCAGTTAATGTTTGTTGGCTCGTTGTATGACAAAAGGGAGAAGCACGTGAAAAAGAAAATACATGAAAGGCAAAAGCTTTTAAGCTTTCCTTTGCTCAAGAACATTTGCACACAAACGAGCCATATGCTAGTCTGGAAGCAGGATGCAGGCAGATGTGGAGTTTGATGACAAAAAACACACAGAACGGGCGAATTAGCATGAAGAAACCGGCTGTTCTTTCTTACAGTCCATAATCAGAAAAGAATGTGTCATTTCTATTTACTCATAGGTAATGCCGGGAAGCGAATGGCATTAAACATTCAGCAATATGATTCCTTTTCGGTGTCTGCATAAATTTTTTAACAGTTGCGGTGTCCAAAATAATTTGTATACATTTTCAAGTTTAGCAATGTGTGCATTAACCAACAAGAAAAAGCAAGGAGGGGAATTGTATCCTGTCTGCCATTCACATTTCAATATGTTTTATTCAGAGTAAAATTAAGTATTATTTTTTATTGCTGTTGTTGCCAGGTTGTCTCATTCCCCTGGCAAAACCCCTCTGGAGAATATTGCACATACTTTCTAGGTCTTCTGTTTCAAGCAGGCATTCTGCAAATATATGTCAGGTTTTTTTCTGGTCCCAGATAGAAAACCACATGTTTCCTGTTGTGGGTATGTATTCAAAAAGAGCTATCCAAATTATTGGGAGCCAGCAATGTAAATTATGCTGGTGTAATTTACCCCTATTCCAAACTCCATTCAAGAGTGGGGCTACTGCCATCTGAGTCAGTCTGAGCCTGGCAGAAGGAAAACAGGTCTTTAAAATTGAATTTAACTTACACCGCCCTTTTACTCTTACAAAGTTTGTGGCTCAAACTGAAGATTTTTATTCTGTGCTTGCCAACATTTTTGGGCCGGTGGGCACCTTTGGACAAAGTGCCATGGGTGCTAGTCACAAAATAGTTGGCATGTTGTGTGTGGTATAACTCAGAAATGGCTGTGCACGTGTGGCATGACACAATGATCATACCATTGCCTCTCACATGATGAAAAGGGGGGCAGTATTCGGGCATACACTTCTTTCCCACTTGTCAGGGAACTGCCATCGGAGCTAGAGGCGGAGGGAAGGCTCCAGAGGGATGCTGGAGAGGGTCCCAGTAGGGAGAGAGGCAGCCCATCTGCTGGGGAAGGAAATCAGCATAACACCAGTGGAGAACGGGGGCAGATGGGGGAATCGGAGAGGAGGCTCCAGGACTCTTCACTGGAGACCAGCGGGGAGAGCAGCGGGGAGATGAACTTGGAACGGGCCAAGGAAGTTTACAAGAGGCAGGCAGACAAGCACTGTCGGCAGGGGGAGGCCATACGGGTGGGAGACCGAGTGTGGTTGTCAATCCAAGGGTTACCCCTAAAGGGAGGGTGCAAGAAGTTGCAGCCAAGGCGGCTGGGACCTTTTGAGGTAACACAGCAGGTGAACCCTGTGGCATTCAAGCTCATGTTGCCTGACAGCATGAAGATACATCCGGTGTTCCATAGGTCCCTACTCTCACCGTACAGGGAGGGGCGGGAATTTCCGGGGCGGTAGGGAGGAGTCACCACCCACCCGCGGGTAGAGGAGAGGGAACACCACAACCAAGCCACTGAAATACTCGATTCAAGGTGGCAAGGGTGCCAGGTGGAGTACTTGGTAGCTTGGGAGGGAGAACCCAGGTCAGAAAACACGTGGGTCCCCGCTGAGGTGATCAATGACGGGTATCTGGTGGAAGAGTTCCACAGCCTGTTCCCAGATAAACCAAAACCACTAGCGAGATTCTGGGAGGAAGAATTTGGAACCACAGACGACGAAGAGGACTTTGTGGGTTTTCCTGCCTCCGAAGAGGAGGGAGGGGAGGTGTCAGAGGGAGAAGAATCAGACTGGGAGGCCCACCCCGCGGGAAGAAATCGGAGAGGGTGGGAAGTGGGTTTTGAATCCTCAGAGGAGGGCGACAGCTCCTTCAGGGGATTCCCCGCATCGTTGGCCGAGGAAAGGGACGAGGTTGGATCAGAAGGTCGGGCCGGGGGTGGAGGGGGTCCTGGGGGGGAGGTGGATGTCAGGGAACTGCCATCGGAGCTAGAGGTGGAGGGAAGGCTTCAGAGGGATGCCGGAGAGGGTCCCAGTAGGGAGAGAGGCAGCCCATCTGCTGGGGAAGGAAATCAGCGTAACACCAGTGGAGAACGGGGGCAGATGGGGGAATCGGAGAGGAGGCTCCAGGACTCTTCACCGGAGACCAGCGGGGAGAGCACGGGTACGCCGCTGCCCATGCCCTCCCTGCGCAGAAGACTTCCGCGCAGGGAGAGTAGGAGGAGACTTGGCGTCAAAGAACTTCTTTACTGGAAGAGGTTCAAGAAATGCCCACTGACGGATTCTGCCAGCGACTGAGACAGTCACGAAGTGAAGGGCTGTCCAGACAGAAAGGGTTCAACCAGGTAACCTAGCCAGGAGTGGCAGCAACTTACGCACGAGGAACCCCTAGAACCATTACACCACTGTTTGAAATTCAGTGCAACATGGCTTTGATAATATAGCCACAGCTCCATAACACAATACCTACTGCAATGCAAAAGAAATGTTAGAGATCAGGACAGAAACGTTAACATTAAAACTAAGAATATTAGTGCAATAACCCCCATCAATGGAATACTAATGCAATAACCATTCTGTTCTTGCTCTTTATATTCTATTTGTGACCACTGAGTCTTTTCCTTGAAGACAGTATAGTTTACCCAGTGTAACATGCAGATGGATATTTTATGCATCAAATTAAGTACACCTCATTGATAGACCTGCAGGTACAGGCCATGGATGTGGTGGGTGGTACCTTTGCCCAAGCCTCACCCATATTTTTTATGCTGATCAGAGAACATAATTGACATTTAGGTTTATTACAAGCACCTGTGCCTTGTCTTGGTTTCAGCAAGGTGTACAGGTAAGTAAGTAGAGGTTTCTGGTCTATATGCTACCAGTACAGTGGTACCTTGGCTTACAGATGCTTCAGGTTACAGACACTTCAGGTTACAGACTCCCCTAACCCAGAAATAGTACCTCGGGTTAAGAACATTGCTTCAGGATGAGAACAGAAATCGCGAGGCGGCGGCACAGAGCCAGTGGGAGGCCCCATTAGCTAAAGTGGTACCTCGGGTTAAGAACAGTTTCAGGTTAAGAACGAATTAAATTCTTAACCCGAGGTACCACTGTAGTCTGCCTCCTGTGTGATACTTCTAAGTGTCATACTACTTGTTAATAATTATAATAAAAGTGTGTTGGAGGAGGGAAGGCAGCTACAGTGCTGCTAACACACAGTTAGCAAGATCTTTGGAAAATATTTCTGAAACGAGGTTACCAAAGTTACAATCCTGCATGGTGTACACTGCACAGAACATAGTTTAAAGATATCTCACTTGCTTATGAAGACATTTTGTACTGTAATTCAGCTAGTGAAATGTTCCTGATCCTCATTTTGGGAACTGGTCCCTAATGACTATATATATATATATATATATATACACACACACACACACACACACACACACACACGGTATGTGTGTATATATATATGTGTGTGTGTGTGTGTGTGTGTGTGTGTGTGGCTGTTGCTGTGGTTTAAAATAAAGTATTCGAATCATATGGCATTAATAATCTGGGGTGAGTTCACTGGAATAAAAACAGTTACATTGGAAATGAAGGTGAACGGTATCTGGTTTGTCTAGGAAAGTAAATAAAAAGAAGAAGTTGGGCATTTGTGGTGAAGGTTTAAAAGAGGGTCCCACATTGCAGGATAAAATTAAATATGAACTGAAAGATGGAAGACTACTAGGTTGCATTTTTTAAAAGCCTTGTGCAAATGGGAATTCCACAATCTCCACTCCGTACTCATGCTGAGACTTTTTCACAAGTAATATGTTTGGCATTGGTGATGTGCTAAGAAGATGAAGAAAGGTTTGCATATATGAATTTTGGTAATACGTTTAGATACAGTCTCTCTTCCTGTGCACTTACACGCAAATGGGAGAATCCAAGTTGTTAATATTCTTGTTATTGCAGGTGGCAAATAGTTCTGGCTATCTAGACTCATTTCCCCCCATTTTGTTTTGTTTTAACTTTCACCAAACAGCTAGGTACAATGAGGCTTTAAAAACAACAACAACAACAACCCACCCAAACATTGTAATAAGAAAATTACATATTTAGTAAGAAATAAATAAATAAAAATTACTGGAAGAGCAGAACCCTATTTCTAGGCACTGAGATTTCTTCACTATGAAAAATCTTCTTTAAATATTTACTGCTATTCTCCGTAGGCCTTTAAATACCTCCCAGTATTCCATATTGGTGCAGAGGAGGGGAAATTAACCTTTGGCTCTGAAGAGAATATTTTATTTTCCATTACTTTGATGTTTAATTGAAAGCAAAATGGCTGCCAACTTTGGGGAAAACATAACTGTCTTGATGTTAAGGGAGTGCAGCTATTTTAGATATAAAAAAGACTTTTCTTGGTTCCTGAGAGGAAAGCGTATGCTTGAAATTTAGATTCAGGCTGCATTCTTACACATATTTTGCTCACAGCAACCCCACAGAGATCAGTATGCATGATCTAGGTGGTGGTGTACCATAACCCAAAAGACATTGCAATGCCTACTATTTTATTAATTTAAATATCACTTAATGCCAAAAAGCCTACCTAGATATTGCTACATATATATGCTTTTAAAGTGCTATAGATTTTATATTTGTTTTAAATTGTGATAGTTTCATGTATACTTGTGTGTATTTATTATACTTTTCTATATTTCTGTCCTTAGTGAACAGTGGATTTCAGCCATGTTTTATATTCTGATTTATAGCGCTAGAATGATTGTGGGTTTTTTAATCATTTTCTAAATATGTATTTAATCATTTTCTAAATATGTATTTAGAACACATTAAAGGGGAGAAGCAAAAACAAGCTTCAATATACAATTAACTTCCTTCTGAAATATGTTTGCCTTCATAAAGTCTTCTTTAAGGTCCCCCACTACTAATGTTGAAGTTAAATAGCCACAGGTTACTTGATACCCAGAACTGCCATAGTTATTTGACATACAGTGGTACAGTGTTGCCTCGGGTTAAGAACTTAATTCGTTCTGGAGGTCCGTTCTTAACCTGAAACTGTTCTTAACCTGAGATACCACTTTAGCTAATGGGGCCTCCCACTGCCTCTGCGCCGCTGGAGCACGATTTCTGTTCTCATCCTGAAGCAAAGTTCTTAACCCGAGGTACTATTTCTGGGTTAGCGGAGTCTGTAACCTGAAGCGTCTGTAACCTGAAGCGTCTGTAACCTGAGGTACCACTGTATACTATGTGGAACAATATGCATTGTTTCCTATTTTACCTCTCTATAGAGGAAGAATTTTATGAAGTTCAAAAGAACACACACACAATTGTGTGGAATTTTGTAGCATTTTTCAAAAACTCAGGGAGATCTGCTGTCACCTCTGCCAGGATCTATACAGTCCCCTAAAGGTCTAAACAGAGCCTGTGTACAAACAGTTGTATGCATGATGAAGGATCCTGACTTGGAAAGTTTCAATTTCTTGAAGACAGCCTCAGTGAAAGAAGTGTCAATGGACTTTCACTGAGCATATGGCTGTCACAAGAAGGGACAGTGGGAGCACTCCATGCCTGAATAACACTTGTGCGTGCATTCAAACCCTCCTATACATACCATCAAGAAAATCACTGAATTCAATTATTATAAGACTGTGCATTAGCACAGTCTTGGGTCACTGAAACAAATGCTAAAATGTGATTAGCAAATTTGAAAAGTCTTCTTTGTATGTGGAGGGACAATACTGATGGTCGTAGGGATTGCAAATTCCTCTCCCTGCCAATTTATAATGATATAGGTAAAACAAAAAATAAAGCAAAACAAAAACACTTCTGAACCTGGCATTCCGGTTTTTCGTTTTTGTAATTTTATTGTAATTGCTTCTAGGTGTTGATAATGGCCAGATCTAATCAAACAGCTCATTAGCCAACAAAACTGTTCCTGGCGTGTACCACTATAGGTGGGGGACTGCATTTCTGAATGTTCTCCAATGATAATTACAAAAATAGGCCTTACATCTAGAAAACTGGTATGTCATGGCTTTGTTAGTCCAAGTATTCCCAAACTGTGGCCCATGAGCATCATTCAGGTGGTCTGTGGTGTGTCTGGATTTGTGGCTGAAGACAGTAGATGGTACACCCACTGCATTAAATATTTTTATTGGCAATTAATTATATTTTTATTATGTAAGTTATGAGCAGGTCTATATGGGTAAGGGTGGTTCTTTGGTTTTAGTGATTCTGAGCTACGTAATGCATCTTAGGTTGCTTCCAGATGATCTTTCCATTGAATAGTTTTCCAGATTTGTTTGGACAAAGTTTGCAAGGAGGTTAGATAATGCCTATTGTTTATTGAGCATTTACTCCAATTTTCCTTTTTCAGGGTTTGTCATATCAAACCATTGTTAGCTCACAATTTCCTGCACCTTTCCCCCATCATTTTCCTTACTGCAAAAAAAGTTTAGTGGGGGGGATAAATCAGGTTTATTGCACAAAATGATCAAATCCACTTCAATTACACAACCTAAATTTGCCAGCATGTGATTAAATCTCACCTGCAAAACAGCAATAGTCTGGATGTGATCATACTGTTGCTGTTTTGGAAAACAAACAAACAATATTTCTGCAGCTGACTAGCATAACTTACATGGTTTTGTGGCTTCTTGTAATCCAATGTGTAAGTTAGCATTCCTTGAGGAACAAATAGTCTTCCAATTTATTAGCTGAAGTATCCTACATCTTTCAATGCTTGGGGGTGGAAAAAAACCCCTTATATTGACAGATCTGGAGCTTTTATTGAAGTTATATTAGTGCTATCTATCAGGGATGTGCTAGAAAATCTATAACTTCCACCCAAATGTGACCCATGTGAGCAATCCAGTTTATGAAGTGCAATCTTCCCAAGCTGGCTTGGCGCCTCTTGGTTCATTTTTCAAGAAATGTGATGTTTAATGATTTTGTCAAAATAAAAACTAATACACAGTTTCATGTCTATCATCAAATTATGCCTTTCAATTGATGGGTCGGCATATGAAAAAAGACACTCTCTCAAAGGCCTACAAATGGAAAATATTGCAGGTCTCCTCTATTTCATTTCCTATTTTGACACTTCTTACTAGGCAAAGGCATCATTTATTTTGGTTACAATTACACTGGGAGTTTGTCAAGATAAAGTAATGACACTGTTTCATTATGAGGAGCATGTAGATATTTGTCTGTGGCACAGTGTTGTGGCACTCAATATATTTATGGGGTGGGGGGAAATAAAGAGAGGTGGAAGGTTTTGATGACCTTGTTTAAAGCAATTTCAAATCCCATTTTCTATACTGCTAAACAGAGAGTCTTCAATTCATTCATTTCCCCATGATATTCATCCAGAATTGTAACAACATGTTGAAGATTAGCTACTCATTATTATTCTTTTAAGCAGCTTGGCTTTCACTCCTCTTTTTGCATATATTTTTGTGTGTGCATTTTCTTTAGTATGGAAAAGGAAGATATCATTTTTCTCTCTCGTGTGGTTCCCAAGAATCCTGAGTCCCTGTTTCTCTCTTTACTTCAGAGAGCCAGAGAAGATCCTTATTCTGGGTGCATAAATGTCTGTGCCAACATAGGACCCTCTCTACATAGTTGAATTATTATTCTCTCTCATCTATCCAAGCTCCCTCTTTCCGTCTCCCCCTCCATCTTCTCTGTCTCACCATTGGGGTTTAAAGCCCCAGAACTTTTACCAAATTGAGCTTCTCCTTACTTTCTGGCTCTTCATTTTCTCTGAGACAAGGCTCCCCTTTGCTAGGTTTTCTCTGTTTCTCTTTCCCTACTGCTTCCTTCTATTTTGTTTCCTCTGGTTTTCCTCTCCTTCCTTTCTTTCCCCACCATATCAGTTTCTCCTTCTCGCTCTCCTTACCTGCATCCCAGGCACCATAGGAATGCAGCCTTAAGCTTAAACAGTGGACAAAGGTTTTCAAATTTTCTCACCTTTTAAACTTAAGAATGCTTCACACAGCTGTCCTTTCAGCCACACTTCCTGAAACATCTTGGTAGCAATGCCATTTCACAACATGCCACCTAAAGCATTTTAGAAAGTGTGGCTGATGGGAAGTGATGCAAAGCTCTCTGTACAGCTTCTTGCTGGCCATACTTCCTGGCAAGACTCAGAAATGTAAGCAGCAAACTACTCTTCCCAAAATGAGAGAATTTGTCTTCCCTCAAGGAAGTGTGTGTGGGGGGGTCCTTGTTGGAACTAATGCCTCATGAATTGTCAGTAGCAGGAACAAGTGGGAGAAGTTCCATAAATAGCTAAAGATGTGAAATGTTCTTGGGTGCTTTGAGGTTCAGTGCATAGAAGAAGAAGAGTTTGGATTTGATATCCCGCTTTATCACTACCCGAAGGAGTCTCAAAGCGGCTAACATTCTCCTTTCCCTTCCTCCCCCACAACAAACACTCTGTGAGGGGAGTGAGGTTGAGAGACTTCAAAGAAGTGTGACTAGCCCAAGGTCACCCAGCAGCTGCATGTGGAGGAGCGGAGACGCGAACCTGGTTCACCAGATTACGTGTCTACCACTCTTAACCACTACACCACACTTGGTTCCTGAAAGAACCAAAATAGACTGCTGAGAGTTCCTAGTGTGGTGGAAAGTGTGCAGTTTCCAGTATGGTGGAATTTGTTCTAAGGATCACTAACTGCCACTTGTTGCAATCTCAAGGTAACAGCAGAAAATTCATCAAAGTATCCCTGGGTGGTCAAGTAATTTGAGTTTGTAGGCCTGGAAAGGTGGTTAAGCAATAGAAGTAAGTGAACAACATTTGGTTGAAACTAATTACAGGTCACTGTTTAAATTTCTCCCCTATTACCCAGTTTTCCACTCTTCCCCATGAATAACACGCTATATTCATGGGAGCCCACCACAATATTTATGTTTTGCTTCCAGGGAGAAGACTAAAGAAAATCCTTATAAGTTGTGTGAGTGTGTGCTATTTCAGATGATAGAATCAAGCCCTCTAATGAATAAGGGATAAAGATTCCTTGAAGGGATGATCGTTAGTATAATTATGCTCATTAGCATAACATGCTCATCACTTAATATAGATCTGATTGGATCACTTAGACAGGATTAAAAGCCTGAAGCAAAGGAAATAAAGAAGCCATTCTCCTTGGATTGGCAGACTTCCTCAGTAAAATATCTACAAACTGATTAGCTAAAATATATGGTTTCCTACAACCCTGTGCAGATGGTCAGGGAATGTGCAGATCGATGTGCTGTGTTTGTGTGTGTTTCAGGATTACCCTGGCAGGCTCTGCCCTACTATCATGTGCTTAGGATTTCACGTGTTGGAGATACTTAGGATGTGCTTAGGATTTCACATGTTGGAGATAACTTGAATATATTCTCTAGTTGCTTTTAGAGGGGGCATTATAATTACAGTAGTTCCCATACCAAACCTACATTTGTTCATTTCAAAAGACATGAATAATTTTTTATTTCTTTCTTGCATACCTGAAAAGGAAGTTGAGAACTTCAGAATGAATGCACATAGGTTGGAGACAGACTTCTACAGTGGTACCTCGGTTTACGAACTTAATCCATTCCAGAAGTACGTTCTTAAACCGAAACCATTCTTAAACTGAGGCGTGCTTTCCCTAATGAGACCTCCTGCCACCAATGTCCTTCCACCATTTGGATTCTGTTCTTAGACCGAGGTAAAGTTCACAAACTGGGACACTACTTGAAGTTTTGCGGAGTTTGTAAACAGAATAGTTCGTAAACAGGGTTGTTCTTAAACCAAGGTACCACTGTATTGTGGATGTCCTTTTGTTGCAACAATATTAGTATCTACTGCAAATAATAATAATAATAATAATAATAATAATAATAATAATAATAGTTTATTATTTGTACCCCGCCCATCTGGCTGGGCTTCCCCAGCCACTCTGGGCGGCTTCCAAAAAAAATATTAAAATCCTCTAATACATCAAACATTAAAAGCTTCCCTAAATAGGGCTGCCTTCAGATGTCTTCTAAAAGTCTGATAGTTGTTGTTCTCTTTGACATCTGGTGGGAGGGCGTTCCACAGGGAGGGCGCCACTACCGAGAAGGCCCTCTGCCTGGTTCCCTGTAACTTGGCTTCTCGCAGTGAGGGAACTGCCAGAAGGCCCTCGGCACTGGATCTCAGTGTCCGGGCAGAACGATGGGGGTGGAGACGCTCCTTTAGGTATACTGGGCCGAGGCCATTTGGGGCTTTAAAGGTCAGCACCAACACTTTGAATTGTGCTCGGAAACGTAGTGGGAGCCAATGTAGGTCTTTTAAGACTGGTGTTATGTGGTCTCGGCGGCTGCTCCCGGTCACCAGTCTAGCTGCCGCGTTCTGGATTAGTTGTAGTTTCCGGGTCACCTTCAAAGGTAGCCCCACGTAGAGCGCATTGCAGTAGTCCAAGCGGGAGATAACCAGAGCATGCACCACTCTGGCAAGACAGTCCGCAGGCAGATAGGGTCTCAGCCTGTGTACCAGATGGAGCTGGTAAACAGCTGCCCTGGACACAGATTTAACCTGTGCCTCCATGGACAGCTGAGAGTCCAAAATGACTCCCAGGCTGTGCACCTGGTCCTTCAGGGGCACAGTTACCCCATTCAGGACCTGGGAATCCTCCACACCTGCCCGCCTCCTGTCCCCCAAGAACAGTACTTCTGTCTTGTCAGGATTCAACCTCAATCTGTTAGCCGCCATCCAACCTCCAACTGCCTCCAGGCACTCACACAGGACCTTCACCGCCTTGACTGGTTCTGATTTGAAAGAGAGGTAGAGCTGGGTATCATCCGCATACTGATGAACACCCAGCCCAAACCCCCTGATGATCTCTCCCAGCGGCTGCATATAGACGTTGAAAAGCATGGGGGAGAGGACAGAACCCTGAGGCACCCCACAAGTGAGAGCCCAGGGGTCTGAACACTCATCCCCCCCACCACTTTCTGAACACGGCCCAGGAGAAAGGAGCGGAACCACTGTATGACAGTGCCCCCAGCTCCCAGCCCCTCAAGACGGTCTGCTACTTTATTATACCTGGCATTGTTCAGCTGTAATTCTGTGCATGCTTTGAGACTATGTGTGGGAGCAACATCCTTGATTGAGAAATAATCTCTCACTAGGAATAAAGGAATATCATATAGGAAGCACATCCCACCCTCCTCTTAAGAGCTGTTCGAGAGTGGAACAGACACCATCAGAAGGTGGAGAATTTTAAGCAGAGGTTGGATGGCCATCTGCCATGGATGCTTTAGTTGAGATTCCTGCATTGCAGGGGGTTGGACTAGATGACCCTTGGAGTCTACAATTCTATGATTCTATTACACTAATCTAAACAAATATGCCCTTTGCTTTCATAAGGAATTCCAGCCCCATTCTCTTCTAGCTGGGCAAGGGGATATCAATCTGAGACAATGTTAAAAAAATAGATTGTTTGCACTACTTGAAAAAATCATGGATTTTACCATTAATAGCAGGGCAAAAGACCATTTGATCGAGCAGAAACATTAACTGACATGGCAGTTAACTAGGGTATCCCAGGAACTCTCCACCCTTGCATTTTATTTTGAAATGCCAACCAGACACATGCTTCAATCTTTGTGAAAGGACCCAGTTCAGATTCAGGGTGAGCTTCCTATAGTGCTTCCTATAGCTGGTTCAGCCCCCAGGAAAAAACCTGTTTCCCAAAACCTGCACAGCAGCTGCCATATACCGTAGTTTAGATTAGCCTTCCCCATCCTGCAGCCCTCCAGGTATTTTGGACTCCAATTCCCATCAGTCCCAGCCAGCATGGCCTAATGGTCATGGGTGATGGGAGCTGTAGTTCAAAACACCTGGAGGGCTCCAGGATGTGGAAGACAACTTCAGATAATACACTGATACATGGAGCAGGGGACTAATTTGATGTAAGGTAGCTTCCTAATTTAGATGTTTCTCCTTGAGCAGACCATCCCAGGAATGAGCTTTCATGAGACAAGTGGTATTTGTCAAGCTGGTTTTTTCACATACAATATTCTAGCCTGAAGACTATTGCAGATTACAGCCTAGAATCTTATCCAAGAATTATTTATTAAGCAGCACTGTCCTCTGAATGAAATTGCTTCATAGTTTTAGCAGATTAAAATAATATCTGCACCCTCCAGTCTCCCCAAGAAGGAAAACATTGCCAAAATATCACAGTAATCATTGCCACCATTTGGGCATGGAACAGATATAATATGTGGAAACCCCTCAACATATTCTGTGCAGGGCGAGCACATTCTCTCAAGCATTAACACAGAAATTCCACAGCCGTCGAGTTCATTTATCCTTGATAATAACCCAAGTGTTCATTGGCATTCTAACGCCCTATTTTTCAGCTTAGTTGGAATCTGTCATGTGCATGTTACCTTGAACAGGGTTGCTGAATATGAAACTTGACTTTACTACCTATAACATTAAAATTTCAATAAGTTAAAAAGAAAAAGAAAAAAATGAAAAAATGAAAATGGAAGAAATGCAAACATTCAAGAGGTCATTTCTGCCGGTTCCTTCTTTACTGTAAATTCCACATTGCTCTCATTATATCATTTATCTCCCGTAATAGCTTAATTTGGACTCCATCCAAATTATGAGGGAGACAAAGTCATTGTTTTGTTGTTTTCAAAAGAGATGCTGAATTTCATATGAATAAGGCAACAGAGCAATGCACTGAATACTAAGTAAGAGAGGAAATTTATTTCAGGAAGGTGGGCTAGAGCTGGAAATCAGAAGATACATTTATTTCATCATTGTGGGAAACAGATTTTTCTCTCCAAAAAAACCATCCTGTCTTTAATGCTCATGTTGCCTCCTGTATTAATTTCAGCTAAAGGTATGTGCCCTGCATAAAACGTATTTTATATTTATATTGCATATGCTTCTGGAGTAGTGCACTGATATGGCTTTATGTGTGATAGAAAACACATCCCTGCAAGTGTATATAGTTTGTGTTGTTTCCTATATGAGGGGAAGGAAAGAGAAAACAAATTACTGTAAAATAAACAGCCACCTCCATCCAACTCTCCATATATTTGCCTGCGAAGTTTTTTAAAGGCTAATTTCATATCATGAAGCACCATAGCTGAGGTGTAGAGTACCCACTTTGCATACAGAATGCCCCAAGACATCACCAAATAGGACTGTGGGGAAAACCCATGAATTCCTCATATCCACTCCATTGGTTTTCCCCTCAAAACCTTTCCTTGATTGTGAGTGAGCAGGGAGATTATTCAGTTTTGTATAAAATCTGGCCAGGACAATGGGAAGCAAGGGAAAGAGACATATGGACAGACAGTTCACGGGATGAAAACTAATATGGGGAAAACAGAATGGGCGATAGTGTGACAGACAATGGGATGGCAGAGACAGAAATGTATGTGGAAGGGAGGAGTGTGTTGAAATATGAATATGTGTGTGAATGGAAAGTATATATGTCCACGACTCTTTGTTACCACTTACAAAGCTTAAGAACCAAAGCAAGGGCTTGTGACCTGGAGAAATCCTATCAAATCAGAATAAAAATGGTTATGTGCTCATCTGGAAATGTGCCACCTACATTTGCACATGTCTTATTACCATATTGACCTGAATATAAGCAGCACCCGAATATAAGCCACACCTTTAAAACTGGAGGGAGGGGGGGACTGAATATAAGCAGCTCTGTTCCTCACTGCTCCTGGCTGCATACTGGGGGGGGGGAGTCATGCTGCATTGCCGGCAGCCTTTCCCCTTCCTCACTCTCTCCCTTCCTTACCTTGGGGGAGAGGATGGGGGACTACGCACGGAGTGGGCACCGCTTTGCAATGCTCCTGGTTGCTGCTTGCCCCACGCTCTTGGCTGCATACCATATGGTTGCGAATATAAGCCACAATTTAACTTTGCACGGTTGGAATTTGGGGACAAAGTGAGGCTTATATTCAGGCCAATACGGTAATTAATCAGCTCTGCAGCTCAGAGGTGTAGTACATACCTTTCAAGAAGAAGGCCCTAGGTTCAGACCCTGGCATTTCCAAGTAGGGCTGTTAAAGACTCCAGTCTGAAACACGATAGAGCTACTGCCAGTCAACATAGACAAAGCAGAGCTAAATAGACCTGACTTGACACGAGTAACTTCCTATGACTGCAGTCCTAAGCATGTTGAGCCACACTGAGTTCCATGAGGCTTCCTTCCATGAGGCTCACTTCCAGGCAAGTATGTGTAGGATTGTACCCAAGGTTCCTTTATGTGGCAATGTGAACACATGCAGAACCCCAGGCAGCAGACTCTGAACTCAGACCAAATCCACCTCTACCATCACAACACTCTTGAGTGCACATCTCCACTAATGAATGAAAAGGTTAAGAACAAGTCCAGAATCCCTTTTCCTATCTGTTCTATCCACCATAGTATGATGTTACACAGTGCTTAACATTGCCAAGATGCATAGAGAAGGGCAATTCCTCTTGCTGTCTTTCCCATACTAGTGCCCTCCAGATGTTGTGAACTGCTGATCCCATCAGACCCAGCTAGCATGGCCAATTATGACGGAAACATGCTTAGGACATCTAGTTGGGGAAGGCTTCTCAATGCCCAGTTCATGCATCAGGGACCCAATAAGTCTCAGCATCATAGACAATCCAATTGAGTTATGGAAGCTGTCTCATCAATATGTATTGGAAAAGGAATCGTGTGGAGACTCTAAACTCCTTAGACAAAGGGCAGGATGAAAAATGCAAAAAACTGAAAACTGAATTCTGAATTGCAAAGCAATAAACAAACACAATACAGTAAGCTGCTTTGCCCTTACATACTCCATACCAAGAAAGGAAAATTGGAAACAGTCCTATAATTATCCAGGTCATTTCTGCTTTTAGATCTTATTCTCCTCCTCCTCCCACATTTGCAAATCATACAGTACTTATAGAAAATCAATTGCTTCTTCTCAGCAATGGACACTTCATTTCCCCAAGCCCAGCTATAATGCAAGAGGTCAAAGAGGAGAGAGGGAGATGAACTATGGAGAGAGACGAGTTGGGGATCAGAGGGGAAAAGTGGGGTAATGGAAGAAAATTGGACAACGGTGTTCATGCTGAACCCTGACCTGGTGCTAGACACAGAGTCCTCAAAGGATGAACCAGACACTCTGCAGGTCATGGACCTTGAGAAGCAGATCTCCTGGAACCAATTCTGAGGGTGCCCCTGATCGGCCCTCTGCTGGGAGATCTGCTGAAGAACCCTTGAAACTTTCAGAGGATGAGGTAGAGCTACCCTTCAGTCCTCAAGAACCCCAGTACCAAAAGGCCTAGGCCCAGATTGAAGAGCAACAACATAGCATCTGTCTGCATACTCAGAATCATTGTGTGGCTCATGAGTTAGCAATCATTGGAATTCCTCTTGGGATTTAACACTAGTCATTCAGCATCCCTGACCCAACCCCCAGATCATGACAGGAGGAAGAAAGTAGCTAAGGGGAAATGGAGAATGTAATGGATACAAAGGGAACAGCAAAAGGTAATGGGGAAAGTGGGAAGAAGGGGATTGATAGAGGATTTTATATCTTCCTCTTTGCACTTCCTTCTGCTCATAATTGCTTGCAGTGTATTCTCTCCATTTTCACTGTTTTCCAGACAGAGTTAACCTTCTGCAATTTATTTTTCTGCCATAACTTAGTGGCCTCACAGAATTTGATTTCACCTGCAAAATCCATCTGTCTGCTTATTAGCATGTTTCTCAGCTGTCACTGAGATTAAATAACATCATTAAACATTAAATAATATGATCTAATCTGGCATTCTGGAAACCTAGACTGGACATAATCCTCAATCCGAAACTCTTCTATCATTTTCATTCTTTTTTGTGTGCCAAGTCCTTTAAATGAAGAATCCAATGCCAAGTGATAAAAGTGTGATTAGAGTTGGATTTATCTTTGTTTCTGTCTGTCATCTCCAATAATAGATTTGATATTTTTTTAAAAAATAAAAACCTGACATACTTTGAATAAATTATTTGATCAACAAAATCGAACCAAACTTTGAGATGCCTACAATGGATGCCAAATGAAGTGGTGAATTTGTTGGAAGAGTCATGAAACACTTGTTGGAAGCATTAGTTTGCTGAATCCCTCTAATCATGCAGGACTTCTACCACAAAGACACATAATTTATTAAGCACCGATGTGTCACTCATTCATGAGTTTACCCTGTAATCATTTCTGCCAATGTGTGTGAGAATAATTAAATACCATTCACAAATAATTATGCAGCTCTGCAAAAAAAATTAAGGTGTTACTTGACAGATTGTCATATGCTATAGTAAACATCATAAGGAGAAATACAAGGTGATGTGACACAAGTTTTAAGAGGAACAGGATTCATCGGATACCTCAGTTGCTTAGAGCGTGGTGCTGATAATGCTAAGGTTGCAGGTTCAATCCCTGTATGGCGCAGCTGCATATTCTTGCATTGCAGGGGATTGGACTAGATGATGCTCAGGATCCTTTCCAACTCTACAATTCTATGATTCTTTGGTGTCCAGGAGAAGAACAAATGTGAGCTTTTAATGGTGATATTAAGAAGTCCTCCTTCTGAGACATTTCAATACTTTTATTGAAACTCTGCTGGTTTGTCAGATATTCATCCTGAAATTTCACTTTTAGTGAAATATGGGCTCAGCCTAGGAATGCACAGTATCCCCAGTCCTTTCACTAGTCTTATTATATCTAATTGGGCTTACACTAAAATAGGGCCTGCATCAAATATTGACATCAGATAGCCACCAAGCTTCATCTGCCGTTCTATGGGCATTGCATTTAAATAGCCTTTGAATAGCTGCTTCTCACAATGGCTGTAAGGCACAGAGACGCTTGTGGTGTGTCTTACTCCAGAGGTATTATCAGCACTAAAATTTAGATAGTGAATTTGAGAGGTCTATTCTGTTCAGCCTCATTTTGGAGTCCACCTACCAAATATAGTAATGATCTCACCATAGGCCTACCTGGGCCTTGAGACATCTGAATTTGGCACAGCACTCCTATGCAATCTGAGCCTTCCACACATGCCCAGTCACACAGCACCTTTAAGATGACTCCAGTGACCCCAAGGAATCCTGGGCACACTATACAAACCTATAAACCTCTGAGGCTTCCCAGGACACTACATAAATAGTGTATCTCAATCTGATAAGTGTTTAGTTCTCATGTTGGGGGTAGGGTGGGGGTGGTCAGGAGCCACTGACTTGCAGGCCTGATCTGGGCCACCAAGCCTTTTTTTGCTGGCCTACCAGCAGCATTATGTTAAAGATTTAAGATTAATATGCATACAATGATATGGTTTGAATGCATTGTATTTAAAATGCTATGCAGAGAGGTTTGCATTAGGCAAGAGGAGGTTTGTCTCTAGCAAACGTGGCAAAGAAAAGGCTGCAGATTTCCATCTGAGCATTTAAGGCAAACTGTTGAGTCGTCCCAGGAAACATGAGACCAAGCAGAGATCTTTGCGCCCTGAGGCCCCCAAGCCCTTCCCCTGAAATAACTTCACACTGACACGTAATTTTAGTTTAAGTTATTGGGCAAAATTTAGGCCACAACTTTATTGATTACAGCAAAGTGAGCGGTGTTGGCTTAGGCATTGGCAACAGACTATAACTGACTCCTGCCTCTCTGTTTGGAAGTCTGGAAGGGTAAGCACCAAACGAGGGAGCAACATCAATGAAGACCAACGAAGCTCACCCCGGGGTTCCTGTGGTCCTGGCATGGCCCTAGCCCCTCAATCAGACTTCGGACGAGATCCAGGACCCCCAGATTCCTTTACCGGATTACCCTTCTTCATGGAGGGGCAGGTGATGGCCGCACTTCCCCTCCCACACACTTCAATAAGCCAATACCTAACCGCCAAACCTTACAAAGTTGTGACAATTGCTAAGGGGGCAGGCAAAAACCAAGTGGCTACATCCAATCTGCCAAATGGAAAAATTCCTACCCAGCCCCTGCTCCAAAGCAGGCAACCCAATCCAAAGCAAGGCCAAAGCAGCAGGGTGTTTGGCAGTGTGATGCAAGTTCCCTCAGTTACTCCGCATTGCTGCTTTTATAGGCCCCAAGAATCGCGCCAACTGCCCCGATTGGCCCAAACAGCCCGGGGCTCAACGGTTAAGGTTTGGGCCACACCTGGCAACAACTCTCCCTGTGGGGGTGGCTTAGGGGCCCGCGCGCAACCAGGACCCTCATTAAGGAGGATCCCATTTCTCAGCATGAGATGAAACCTGAGAACTCAGCATGTAAGTCAGGCATTGGAGCCAGCAGCAGTAGACGCTCAGCTCAGTTTGATTCAGCTGGCTCAGCTCAGTGATAATGCTACAAGTGCTGTACCATATGAGAGTACAGTGAGCAGAGCAGGTCCTTCAGAGAACTTTCTGTACAATGACAGTTGGACTGTGGGTGGGGAGCACAGGCAAAGACAAAGAAGGCAAGGTATGAAGGGGGCAAATGCAGTTACAAATACACGTCCTTAGTCTTAGCTGGAGATAAAAACAAATGAGTTTGGTCAAAGGTTTAAGATTTATATAGTTTAACCTCCAGTCCAACAATTACGAAGCCAGAGTTATGTCACCTTTTGCATATCTGCCAAGAATAGATTCTGAACAATGTAAAGAAGCATCATTTCAAAAGAGAGAGACTGCACGTATTTTGTGATCTTACTGTTCTGTCTTTATATAATTTTTTGTTTTGTAATTTTCCATGGTGTTTGAATAGCAGTTACGAATTGTATAAATGCAATTTAAACAATTCTGGAATTGATACAAGGACAGAGAAGTACCACCTATGGGCATTCTGGCATTATGATGCATCTAGTGAGTGCAAAAATTGCAGGATTTAATTTGAAAACCATTTTAGATAATCATCTGAATGTTGTACAAATACAATATGGTTTCTTCTTTTGGACAATTAAATAAAATTCTAGGGAAACGTTGGGATTTGGATCATTGAGTTTCTGTATATATCAAAATGTGAATTTACACAGAGAAATGCATGAATGTCTTCTGAGCATTCCATACTTTATCAGAACAACTAACAAACGTAGAAGATAAAAATGTATTTCTATAAGAATTTAAAATGTGTGGTGTAGTGGTTAAGAACGGTAGTCTCATAATCTGGGGAACCGGGTTTGCGTCTCCGCTCCTCCACATGCAGCTGCTGGGTGACCTTGGGCCAGTCACACTTCTCTGAAGTCTCTCAGCCCCACTCACCTCACAGAGTGTTTGTTGTGGGGGAGGAAGGGAAAGGAGAATGTTAGCCGCTTTGAGACTCCTTCGGGTAGTGGTAAAGTAGGATATCAAATCCAAACTCTTCTTAGTTAATTAGTTAGTAAGTTAGTGTTTGTTTTCAAATTATATTTATTTCAAACATAATATTTACAGTTTAATGATGAAATGGATTAGAATTATGGAACACCCACAATTAAAATGTGCAATAAAACAAGCCAAGTAAAACAACACAAGAATTAAAGCAGTTACAACAGGCATGAAAACTCACATTGACCTGTAATTTCATCTCCTGGGGAGGCAAGGAGGGCAGTTTTATTTGTTTCACTGTAACATAAGAAAACAATGCTTTGTTTTGGTTTTCTGAAAAAATAAACAGCAATGGATGCATGTGATTTAAGTCAGTATGTCAGGGGAATTATGAAATGGAATAGCATTATGGGTAAAAGCACACAAAAGTCATATGCATTGGGAATAAGCTGATTTATCCATCTCTATTGCAAACAAGGGGGGGGGAATGAAGATTGCGAGAGGAAGGGGAAAAGGAAATAAAAGCAGTTAGCAAACAATGTGAGAAGCAGGCAGCTGTTCACGTGGGAGGGCATAGCCTTTCTCCGCCTGTATAGTGTGTGTGTGTGTCCAACACCTCCCTCATTACACACCTGCTGGATACTAACACCCAGCTGTATAACAAGGGAGAGAAAACATTCCAGAATCATCAGCATTCTTCCAGCAGGGTTGGGGACATAATGTGCTGCACTGCACTAAAAGCTCAGTGAAATTTTTCAGAAACGCAGTTTCAGCTTCCGTGGATCAACTAATTATAGAGGGAGTCTAATTTGCCTGAGTGCAGAAACCTTCTCTGTCATAATATTGCACTTTATTCACAGACACTGCAGCAAGAGAAACTCGTGTTTTTCTCCCTTGGTATTGAAAACTCGAGGGGTGGGGGAAGAGGAAGAGACTACCAAAAAGCAGGGAAATTATCTCCAAAAACATACTTATATAAGATGCATCATTTTAGCTTTCAGCTGCCTGTGTTGTATTTCTCATCCATTAATGACGGGTGGTCTCCTCCCTTCTGCTTTACGTTGAAGTTTGTATCAAGTCTAGGTTCTTATTTATAGCTCAAAAAAAAAAAAATTAAGTTAGGTTCTCCTTGCCAAAGAGGGAGAGAGGGAAGTAAAGTATTAAGAACTTGGAAACTGCAGCATCCTCACCAAGCTTTAATACAGCCTTCTCTAAACCCAAGTTCTCCATCTGCTGTTGAACTACAACTCCCATCTTCCCAGACAATTTGCCATCCCTGCATGGGCTGATAGCAGCTATAGTTCAAAGCATCTGCAGGGTGCTGCATTGGGGTAGTCTGTTCTCGTGTGCTGTAAACGAACACGAAAAGAGCCCTGCTGGGCTAAAGGCCCATCTGTTTGTCCCAGCAGCCTGTTCTCACAGGCTGGCCAACCAGATACCATGGTTATGAAAAGCCTGCAAGCAGGACCTGGTGACTTTCAAAATGTCGAAGACGAAACAGGTATTCTTGCATACATGTGATGCTTTTATTCCCATGCCAATGGTCAGCATCTGTAAACAGACACAATCACATTGCTGAGGCTTTTTCTTTTTTCTTTTTTGTCCTGTTGTATGCTGTATTCCTTGGGGAAGGGCTGTGGCTCAGTTTATGGTATCACCTGCAATCCTGGAGAATGGTTGCTAGTCAGTGTGGACAGTATTGAACTAGATGGACCAATAGTCTAACTTGGTACATGGCAGCTTTCTATGCTGCTGGTGCTGCTCCACTGACCTCAGAAAGGGTGTCCTAATAAACCTTCATAATCTTTAACACAGCCTGAGCCTATGAACTCAGAAGTCAGTATGCAAAGGAAGACAGCTGTTGGTAAATAGCAACACCATTGCAAACCCATTTCTTCTTCATCTCAGAGTAGGGTATCATGGCTTCAATCTTATCTATACTTAATTAAGGCTCTCCAGATTCCTTTACTGCACATGTAAATTCTAGTGTGCATTTTTATTTTTAGTTTGTTTAGACCTCACAAGCTACAAACAAGCTACAAACCCTCGGTTTTAATATTTACCAGCAATCACACATTAAATGGAGCTTGATTTTTAATGTGATGACCCATAATCCAAAATTTAATTAATCAACAGCATTCTGGCATATATTTACTGACACTAGACTTTGCTGTTTCAAAATAAAAAAAAACCACCCCTACTAATATAGTGATCTTCCTTCTTTATTGACCTCTCTTTGGAAGAATCTGCCAGAAAATACTTTACAGAATATTTGTGTTGTGCAATAAATATTTGCTTTGGATTAAAAAAAAGAGAAGACCTTGAATAAAAATAAATCAATATTACGAATGTTATATTTTTAAAGAAGACCCACAAAATCCCATAAATAGCTAATTCATCTCTAAACTTAGCATAAAATGTGCTCATTCTCTTTACATATTGATAATATGTGTTTGGGAATTTCACAGAAACGAATTGTCCAATGGGACCAGTAAAGTGGTAGGCAGGAAGACCAACAGTAGGTGGAGCCAGAACCAATGACAGGCAGAGCCAACTAGTTTTAGTTTTGTTTTCATCTTTTGCCCCTCCCTGCTAAGTTCTACAGGGGAAGCACTGAGACTAAGGAGGAGAAATATGCTGACAGCTAGTCCCTCCCCCAGGGATGGCTACAAGCATGGAGGTAGGTAGATGGGGACTGGCTGGGGGCAGATTGGGGTTTCCCATTTGTCCTAATACAACAACCACCACCAGCCTTGCTATCATTTCCTTCTGGCCTTGTTAGTTTTGTCCATTGGTAAAAATAAAGATGTGCATTCCCAAAGTGCCTGCAGTCAAAGAGGCTGCAGCCTGTTGGCTGCATAAGGGGCTGAGGCCTGGGTGGGGAGGTGGGTGAAGGAGGGACAGCCTTTCTGCAGTGAAAGGGCTGGGACCACAAACCAGTGCAACTCACAGCAAAAGTCCCAAGTCCTGAAAAGGGAAAAGAGGGGCAGACCCACCACAGAACCACAGAACCAGAGGAGCAGACCCACCACAGAGAGAACTGTTTCATTGCATAGCGGTAGAGGAAAAAATCAGTTTGGATTACATTTTAGTGCAAACCGACCTGATTTGCACTTGCCGTCCTCCAAAAAAAAAACCTCAAAACCAAACACAACAGTGCTTCAAAATGCAATTTTGTGACGCAGTTCTCCAATGGAAAAAAAGTGTACATAAATATGTATATTTTAGGAAAGTGTGCATAAAATGTACATATTAGTGAAAATAACATATAAAAGTATATAATGCGAAATTATTTGAAAAAATGGAAGAAATTTGCACTACATGTTCTAACTTGATTGTATTCTCATTAAAAACTACAATGTTAAGCAGTATAAAAACTTTTGAAACAATAAATAAATAAAATACTAGAGCATTTTCATGAGAATCTTAAATAAATAAATTGCAAACTGATACAGAACTGTGGGATACTGGTCTTAAGACTGGAAAAATAAGAAACCTAGAGAAACCAAAATTGACAGATTTGTCCATCTCTGTCCTTGCCTGCATAGGTCATTTACTAGCTCACACAGAGAAGCTATTCATAAATGTCCCCAGGGACATGAAGAGCTGCCTTAGGAATCAATGGAGGCATCTAAGATTTTAGCTGAGATTAGGCACCAGTGAGTCTACTCACTCCAGTCAAATTCTGCATCCTCAGTGGACACAGAATGCTGAGCATTGGGAGAGGGATGAGAAAACTGTGAGGAGAAATTGGGGTGTGACTGAAACCTTTCACAGAAGCACTCAGCACTGCAACCCCTTGCTGGAGGATCCCACCTCATCCTTTATTGGATTCAGTTCTCCAAGTGCAGTCACAGATGCAGTCACAAAAGCATCACACACACATATAAGAGGGGGGCATCAGTAAACTCAGGGTAATGTTGAGGTCTGCAGAGATACAAAAATAATATTGTTATTGTTTTGGAGGGGGACAACTACTAACTGGTGTAAACTCCCTCAGACTCCCAGTGATGAGTGGGTATGCTCAGATCTCAAGAAATTCTGACTTGCTGTTGAGAGGAGAAATATTATAAATTGTGGGGGGAGAGGAATGGAACTGAGAGACTGAAAAAGAATGATAGTGGAATAGATATTAAGACACCCTCCGATGCACCTGTTCTTTTACCAGCCTATAACCACAAGTTCACTTGTTCTCTTGTATCCATCAGTCTTTCACCCTGTGGTCTTCTCTCTCTGAAGGGAGACTTTTTTTTTACAGAGCTCCACTTGTAGCCTTTTGATTGTCACTTAATATCACTGTTCCCATATGGTGAGTACTATTTTGCATTTTTGCTTCTTTAAGAAGACAGTTAAATGCAATTAAAAGACAACAAGTAAGTGCAGGAACTTAAACTGATATTAAAAGCAATATGACAGACGGTTCATCACTTCTCAAACAAAGGAGCAGAAGCTACAATGAATAAGAATCTGCTTAACAATGCAGGAAGCCTTTCTAGAATGGGAATTACCTCTGAGTAAACACGCCAAAAAAATCTTGACCATGGGGAGATAGCTAGATACAAACACTATACTAAGTTCTGTGTGAATGTAAAAATGTAATTTTGTTTCCTGGTATCTGCAGGGGGCAGGGGTGAACCTTTTCCTGGGACTTTACTTTTTGTCAGGAGCCTGTCTGAAAAAGAAGAGAAACTTTGTACCGATTTGGAACGACACTGGAAAACAACAACACAAAAGGTAGCCAGGTCATCAACATAGGAGTTTTGATGTTGCTGCTGTTGGTAACTGAGTCAGTAGCTGATAGAAAAAGAAAAAAGAACTACCTTCACCCCCTGAAGAATATTCAGAAAAAGCTCCCCCTTAATTTTTCTGTTTTCAACAAATAGGGTGGAGAATGATCAGAAGCAATTCTCACTAGCGTGAATTTATTTTTAAAGTATTTTTTTAAAAAGCAGGAATGGATGAACTGTGCCCAACCATATGTTGCTGGACTGCAAGTATCACCCAGTCAAGGCTATGGAGGCCTGGGCTAGTGGGAGTGGGAGCCTGGAGAGCCACAAATTCCCCACCCCTGATCAAATAACCTGCTCTTATTTTCCTCATATTAAATGCAGGAGGTGCCTAGAGATGGTCAGTACAGAAAACAGCATAGCCACTGCTGTTTACAAATGAAAATCTGCTGCATGAAATGAATGAATCAATGGCTGAATGAATAATGGCAACTTCTCTCCATAGGTGTGTAAGTATTATGCACTCATAATACTGAAGAGCAGAAATGGTTCAGTGAAATCAGCACCTGCGGTCTTTTGGCCTAATATTTATAATGGAAAGGCTGGCCCCTGATTGACCACCTAGTGTATAAGCATTCTGTAAATAACCGAGGCATGCTATGCAGCGGCACTGAGCCAGTTGCTGAAATGCTATCGAAGGCTTCCTACCTGACTTCACATTATTAGGCTGCTGTGGCCTCTTAAGAGAAACACTTACCGTGAATGGCCTACGCACTGCATAGGGTTTACCTATGTGCAGTAATTTGTATTTATGCAATGAGCTGGAGAACTGACACTGTTTGCTGGTGGGATGCTGCTACTTCCGTAATTCATTATCTTACGACTTCAATCTTTTAAAGACCCAGCTGTTTTGAAACTAGGTTTGATGGCAAATCAAGGGGCATACAGAAAAGACTCCTATAAGACGTAAACCTCTCAGAGTTCACAGAGGCCTCCTATGCACATATTTTGTGCAGTTCAGCTGTGCTGCAGGCCTTTGAAAAACATTTCCCCAGGTATCTAATTTTCTCCACTCTTCTTGTTCAGCTCTATATCTAATTTGCACCTGCACTACAATTAGAAAGTAGCAATTCTGTACATAGGTTTTTGGCTCTGTATTATCCACTTGCTGTTGGAGATGCAACAGGCAGTGTTTGCTTATAAAAAATAATAATTGTATACTGGTACTTCATAATAATATCAAAGAAACTTACAACATACAATAAAAAAACATATAAAAAGTTAAAATCAGACATCAATTAACTATTGTGGGAAAACATATTCTTAAATGACTCCGCTGGCATGACAGAATAGAAATGTTTTTAGTAGGCATTTAAAAGCTGGCACAGAAGGCACCTGCTGAATCTCCATTGGCAGAGTATTCCACAGGACTGGGCCAATGGCAGTAAAGGCTCAGTTTTTGTCAAATTTGTCTCACCAACTAAGCGAACAACCACCATTGCTGCTCCTGCAGATGATCTCAGTGACTGAGCAGGGAAATAACTGTAGTTCCTCTGTGGTGGGATTTTGACCAAGATGGTCCTCATACTGACAGTCCATTGTAGAGCTGAGCTTATTCATAGGTGCTTCAATGTTTGTACACTGGAAATTTTATATTAGTATTTTATTTTAAATATTATCAAGACCAACACTAGTACTATAAATTTGTTTTTAACAGTTGTAGAAATGAACTGGAATTTATCAGAAGACATGATCTCTAAGAAAAGAATTCAGACATATTTCTCTCTCCTTTTTTACCTCTTCTTTTTAAAGGCAACTTTGCCTATTTCTCTTTGAATATCCTACATTATTATTATTATTATTATTATTATTATTATTATTATTATTTCCCTGCATCTAACGGCCTGATACACAAACTTCTAGAACTGAAGCTTTCTTCCCCATGGAGATTAATGGAAGACAAATCTTAACCTGTTTGTGAAATACTGCCACTCCAGCTTCAGCTTAAAGTATCCCTGCTCACAATATATCTGTCACTTCTCAGTTCCTGGCTGTCAAACATGGATCCTTTGCCTGGAATTGTCAGTGCTTTTTTAGAGAGGGGTATGCAGGGGTACGCATACCCCTAAACATTTTGTGAATCTAAGTTTGGTCTCATTGAGGGGCGGTATTTCAATATGAGTAGGAAATGAAAGTACCCCTAAACAACCTTTAGAAGACATCTGAAGGCAGTCCTGTAGAGGTAAACTTTTTAAAGCTTTTATATATGTTGGAAGATGTCCAAAGTGGCTGGGGAAACTCAGTCAGATGGACGAGATATAAATAGTAAAATTATTATTATTATTATTATTATTATTATTATTATTATTATTATTATTATTATTAAATAGGACACCCCTTTTTTCACCAATGAAATGTTGGAGGATATGATAGAGTGGGGGAGGCAGGCAGTAGTAGTGAGGGAGGTCATTACAGTGCAAACATGCCAGCAAGAGTGCTGGATTGGCTTTACAGGTGTGTTTGCATTATGCCAACCTTGCTGATGCCTAACCCCCCCCCCCACTCCATCCCTGTATGCTGCAGTGGCACAGGCCATACAGAGGTCTGGTCAGCATCTCAGATGGGGTAAGAAGCACTGGGACATTGGTTACCAGCTTGCTCCTTTCTGTGTCTCTTTGTCTGAGGTTTTGGGAAGCCAGATTGGGTGCAATTATGTTTAGTTGTCATGACAGCACTGCCCACATTGGCTTACCAGTGCTGACCTGGGAGTGACTCCCTCCGATAGGCCCCACAGTGAAATGCTAGAATTATAAATAGTTAAAAGAACAAGGGTGATGAAGGGGGAAATTAAGGAAGAAAGAAGAGGATCTAATTCTAATATATGCAAACATGAATCTAAGAACCAAAACATAATAGTGTCTGCATTTTACTATGGTTCATTCTCGTGATCTCTTTCTCCCCTCCGCCCCTCTCTATTTTCCATTCTACACATCTTAAATCTTTGAAGTCTGGAGCCTCATTTAGGTTCCCCAGAGCTGCATTCCATCAGGAGAAATTACTTTGTATCTCTGATATAGTGACAAATATAGGAGCCTAACAGTCGTATTGCAAGGCAGTAACAGATCCAGCTTTAATTCACATCGTTTTCCTCCAGCTCTCGTCCTGGGAAACCTGTTTATCTTATTTGTGAGCAGAGTAATCCTTGCGTTGGGGGAAAAAAACTTGCAGCTCAAGCCTAGCATGACTACTCTTGTGATTACTCAGAAGTAAGTCCTACTCTGCTTAGTAAAGCTTACTTTTCAAGTCAAAGTTCATAAAAAGATAAGAAGAGACCTGCTGGATCAGGCGAAGTAGGTGGAATAACCTGACTCATATAACTAACATGCTTAACTCTAATTAATACATGAAGGGGTTATTACCATAGAGTAAGGCGCCCTGCCAAATTAACTAGGTCACTCCTCACCTTAGAATGAAGGGTTATCAAGCCTTTATGCTCTCCATTTCCAGATCCCTACCAGTAAGCAAGGCATCTTTCTGTTTCTACACAAATAATTTAGAAACATTTACCACTTTGTAACCTAAGTTTTACTGCCTGTGTTTTCTTCCTGCTGCATGGAATAGCACATGTATTTGACCTTTGAAGAGTCTGTAAGTAAATCATTTTTTACTTACCAAATGTGTCTTCTCTTTCTACGTATGCTAAGGGAAGTGGGGAACTTTGGAAGCAACTTGGAAGCGAATATTTTAAAAGTCTAACAGCCTCTATTCCCACACTTTACTTTTTTGCATATTTTGTGATTTTAAATTTCTGCTGGAGTTCCCTCACCAAAGAGTACTTATTCTAAACTTGCCTCTAGGCATCCAGGGAATTCTCCTTTCATTATATCTATATTTTATATTTAACCAAACAAAAACCAACAAAGGGCCCTTCCAGCGCAGCTCTCTTTCTCTCTTTCTCATTACTACTGCTAAAATCTATATTCCACCCCCGGTGGCAAATACATAACAGACAAAACAATTAAAAATCGAAAAACAATTCCAGTACAGATGTGGATTGGGAAAGATCTCTACTTAAAAGACTTGTTGGGAAAAGGTCATTAGCAGATGCCAAAAAGAGAACAGAGATGGTGCCTGTCTAATACTTAATGGGAGGGAATTCCAAAGGGTAGCCATCACAACAGTAAAGGCCTGATTCCTGTACTGTGCCAAATGGACCCCATGAGGCCTTCTCCTGCAGAGCCCAGTGAGGTATGTAGCTACATGAGTGAAGACTTTGAACACTTATAACCGGTTAATCTTTTTTGACTTGAACAGGTAAGTACATTTAGCTGGCTAATCCTTTTTTACTCTGAGGGCCACATGCCCAAAGTAGGTGTAACCAAAGTAGGGGTGTCTATTTTTAATTTTTATTTATTTTTAAAACTGCAAATTCTGGGTCAGTTTGAGGCAGTTACAAAAATGAGGGATTTTGGCAGGGGATCCACAAAAACCTTTAGAGTCACATCAGGGGGACCCTTGCACCCCCAATTCCCAATCCTTTAACAACGCTAACAACAAAAAATGTTTTTAATTCCTAAATTAGGTTGCTTAAAAAGAAGGCTTGGGAAAATCCAGGTATGGGTTTTTGCATGAAAATACTTTTTAGCTTACTTCTGTTGCTGATCTCAAATTCCTGGACTGGGTATCTGCTCAGAGGCACATGGTTCTTTACTGCTGGGTATGCCCACCTGGCAGAGCCATTCCTTTGCACCTGACTCTACTGGGTGGATTTCATTATTCTAGTAAAAAATGAAGTAGCTCCCACAAGACTGAAGTCAGCCCATTCTTTAAGTGGGACTTTAAGCAGGAACATTATACATTATAAGCTACACCTGCTGAAATCCTGCTGCCCCATAACTAAAAGGTCTAGGTGCTGTGCATCTGGTCACCTTGTTGAGCATGAGGCCCCTACTTTGCTTGCACTCCATATAAACAACCTTGTTATCATGCCAATTTGGGTTGAGAACGTTTTTCCTGTCTTAAATTGATTTCAGCCAGTCATGCATTGATTTCACTTGATTTACTAAGGAACCTAGTTATGCAAAATCTAAATAAGCCTTCTATAAATCGCTTAAAGGATTTCTAGAGAGGCATTTTATTCCAGTAGCACTGAACAGGAATTTAAACTAATTTAGACTTCAATTCAATGCTCTTTTCCTGGGAAGAAAAGCCCACCGAACTAGCGGGCAAAGGGTGGGGGCTTGCTTCTGAATAAATATGCATAGAATTGGTCTGCATAATAAACCAAGGCGTACGAGCTATGCATCACTTAAAGCATCAGCACCGGATTTAGGGCAGCGTGGGCGGTTCCCACACACAGGGCTCCAAGCCAAGGGGTCACAAAATTAATAATAATAATAATAATAATAATAATAATAATAACAACAACAACCCTATGTTTATACAGTAGCTACTGAGAAGACCCATTAAAAAGCAACTGTACCCAAATGACTTATTGTGAAAATACTTGAGGGGCTGCCAAATCTTGTCCTTGCTCAGGATCCATCTTACTAAAGTCTGCCCCTGAAAGCATGAATGGGGAACATGACACACTGGGACCAAATGCAGCCCTCCAGGCCTCTCTATCTGATCCTTCAGGGTCTCTATAGGCAACATCCCTTCCCTACCACACCCCTCACAGGCACTGCATTGCAACCTATTCAGGTGTTTTTGCTTGATAGGAATGCGTTCTTAAACTTTTGTAATGCTTCTTGCCTGCCTAGATGTATGGCGGAACAGGGTATGTGAGTGGAATAAAGCTGCCTACAATAACAAAAGGTAAACTTTTCATTTGTTACATTGCCTCCTATGGCCTCTGTTCCACCCACCACTGGGATGTGGCCCCTAGAAGGTTCCCCAAAAGGGGGTGCGGCTCTCAGATTCAAAAACATCTCCCATCCCTGCTTTAAAGGAATGAGTTCTTTTTACCAAAGATGGGCCCATTGCCCTCTTGTATGTGTTCCCATCACAGCTCTTGCAATTTCATGTGTTGGGGGTGTGTGAATGTCTGCAGAAAGGTTTGTTTAAGTATGCTGCCCGTGCTATGTAAAGCTCTGATCTTCCTAAAACAACATACAAAGCAAATATGTCTTTGGCAAGCAACCTGATAAAATATGCCCCTCTCAAAGCTCCTATTGGTGGAAAAGGTCCCATGTCATTGGCACTAGTGTCATCAATGACAGCTTTCATCCTGGTGCAAATAACAACTTTGGGTTGCAGGGCAGGAGAAATGATTCCCATTAGATCATTCCCTTTGGTCAGGGATGGATAAATCAGTCAATTTGGGTTTCTTTCGGTTTTTAATTTTCCCAATCCAAAGTTCAGTTCTCCACATTTCCACATCAGTTTTTAAAGCCCTCGTGAAAATTCATTATGATTTTAGTGCAAAATATTCATACTAACCATATCTCTGCAAGGCAATTTCCTCTTATATATAGCATTTTGATTGCTATTTTCACTGATGTATGGTTTTTTCGTGCATGCTTTGCTCTAGGACATGCATTTTTGTACACACTTATTTGGTGGAGAACTGCATTGCAAAATTCAGAGAAGCACGAATTTCAAAGAATGTTTTGTTTTGCATGTTGTATCACAAAGTGCAAATTAGATAGGTTCACTTTTAAGTTCAAACTGAATTGAATTTCTTCTATTCCTATGTCCATTATTCAGGGTGGGTGAGATCCAGATGCCCCTCTGTAACAGTTTTTTTTTTTTTATTAAAACAACCAGTCAAAAGCAATAGCATATTCATGCAATTAGGCCTTGCCTGCTCTTTGGTTTCTTCCAAAGCACATTAAACAAGGGCACAGTGCAGTGTCAGTGACTTTGCAGGATGTATCCAAGTTTTTTAATTTAACCTTAATGGCAGTTAGATCATGAAAGTAGCAGATATTCTACTGAGCAGAACCATGTAGATCTGTACTTCAAAAGGAGAAAAAGTTGCTCCTCCTTCACCCTGCCATGGGGCTCCTACCAACCTAAATCTGGTCCTCCTTTACACAGACATTTAACTTTATGTTGCCTCTTTGCTCTAGGATTGCCTTTGGAAGTAGCTCAGTTTCTTTTATCAGGCAGCTATTGCCTCATTTCACATGATCACGTTGCCTTCCCAGCTCTGCCAAAGGCTCCTTGTGCATTCCTTCAATTTCATTTCCTCCAGTTAGTGGTACAGTTTCATCTTGGTCTCTTAAATGTAACCAGTGGGGGTGTTCCTGTACTCTCTCCCCTCCATACATGCCATTTCCTCTTAACACTCTAACCCCTGCCTAGTTTAATCTAAAACAAAAGCCCTTCCAGGGTGCCGTGCCTCTAAACCTATCTGACAAAAGAAGAGTTTGAAAGGCAGTTAATTTGGGGCTGAATACTACAGAGCTGGCAAAAGCTGAAAATGCTAGAGAGCCTCAGATCCTGCTGCCTGTCAGGGAAGACCACCAAAGGGAATGAAAGAAGATAAAAGACAGTGACCCCAAGGCCAGCGCCAGAAATAGTACTTTATAACTCCACAATGTCTTGAGGGAAGCTGTAGAAAGTAGAACGAACCCAAGTGCTGACCGGGGGTGACACCTTTAGCAAACCCTCAGAGAGCTGATCAGGAGACAGATTTACTGGGCTTGTCATCTCCTTTCTGCCTGGAAGTACCAGGAGGGAAATTAGTATGTGTTTATGTCGGCATATGGGTAATGCTCAAATATGAAAGGACAACATCTGTAGTTAGACTTGCTGCCATGCAAAATGTTCCTTAGGATCATGTCTAGAGGAGATGGAGGGCAGTATATATGGGCTAATCCCACAGTATCAATGAAATTTGTTTTAACTTGAAAAAGAGAGTGTTTTCAAATGTGTTTGTTGTCCCATGTATTTATTGAATGCAATTTTTTTTCAAAGGCCTTTAGCTATAAATGAGGGGCATAGAAGCATCCCTTTTCATACCAAGAGCTGTATTTTCTTCTGGGCAAAAGTGGGTGAAGCAGTGGGTGGTATTCAATGCTACTCCTACTCAGAGTAGACACATTGAAGTTAATAGACATGAGTAACATACTGTAGGTTTGTTCATTTCATTTGGTCTACTATGAATACAACCCAGTGTATATAAATTGGACATTTGTGTGCACACATACACCCAGAAATCCTCAAGAAATTGAATGGGGCAGCAAGATTGTTTGCGATGTTAATGCTGTGAGCCTTCCAGCTTATACTAAACCTGTATATAAAACCATATATTACAAAGGTACCACCATCTGAAGTGACGTTAATTCTAAGGAAACCATGAGTTTACACCACAGAAACATCTCGCTGCTTGGAGATTGTGGTGCATAGACAATTCATTTCAAGCCTCTTCTGTGGCTTTCGGGTTTGCAGTGGCAGGTTTGGCCACTCCTGTTCAAAAGAGTGTCATGCTGAGGCAGGGATCGGGAAGATATCCTTCAACCACACCCATGGACCAAGTCTGACAGGTGCATGGGGACTTCCACTTGTCAGTAAGCTGACATCCCAATGACACCAGGTGATCCAGTTTTGTCTACATGGTGTGAAACTTTCTCCCCTTGGGAATAGGCTGGTGGCTGGAAGTGTTGAGCAGAATTGGGGCAGCTGACACAGTCATTGGTGGATTGTCCTTGCAGAAATCAAACAGAGCTTCATGAACAGTGTTCTCTCCCTCCTTCTCTCTTTTTGGCTAATGTATCTATATTTTTATTTTTAAATCAACAAAGCACTTGCTATTAAGAACCACCATTCTGCAGTGCAGCAGTTGGGCAAATCTCCTCTGCTATTAGATCACACCAGTCTCATTTTTCTTGAAAAACTGCAGCACCCAGATGCTAAGCTGTTGGAAATAGCTTCCTAGCTGTAGCATCTGGCTCCATATTGATTCAGCAGTTGTGTCTGAGTCACTTAGGTGGTTAAATGGATAATAGAATGCCTGGTCTCCCTGAATGCTGATTTTCTTTGACTTGTTTTTTTCCTAAATATCCTTAGCATAGGATATTTTGTTGGAGGAGACTTTACTACATCCCAAGTTATTTTTCATCTCATCAAGTGAGGCAGGGGGCAAGTGGGTGGGGAGAAGAATATTTCAAACTGTTCTGTATAAGACCTGAAGACACAGACATCCAACAGTAGCTGTCAAGCTGAAGGGCAGAAGCAAACCCACCATTCCCAGGAGATTGAGGTGAATGGAAATCCATTTACTTCTTCCAAATGTCTGAACTAAATGGCTTGATTTCCAGAGTCTCTCTATACAGATGATACAGAAGTAAACTCAAGGCCAAGCTCTCACAAATGGGATAATGACCTGAATCTGGGCTCTGCATCTTCTGCCTACAGCA
The DNA here is from genome assembly GCF_964270895.1 of Podarcis filfolensis. Classification (NCBI taxonomy): domain Eukaryota; kingdom Metazoa; phylum Chordata; class Lepidosauria; order Squamata; family Lacertidae; genus Podarcis; species Podarcis filfolensis. The sequence continues at coordinate 47,137,120 of NC_139611.1, forward strand.
CATGTCTGGGGAACCTCCTGGTCCTCCTGTTGTTGGTGAACTACAACTCTCATCATTCCTGGCCATTAGCTATGCTTGCAGGGGCTGAAGGGAGTTCTGGTGCAGCAACATCTGAATAGCCAATGGTTCCCCACTCCTGCCAGAGTGTGTTAAAGACTCTCCTCCCTGGAAGAGAGGGGAGTGGTTGTGGGCGGGAGACCAAGCTCCGCCCCTGGTAGGGGGCCTTAGCCCCCTCCCCTCCTTACCTGGCTGGTGCCCACGCCCACCGGAGGCAGCCAACCAGGTGCCTCCGGGGGGCGTGTGTAGCAGCTTAATGCTGTGGCACCAGCTCCGCCTCCTCCTCATTCGTCGTCGTCCCTCAGCGAGTCACCCACCCTCCACTCCCATTTAGCTCAGGGTCTAGGTTTTTGGCCTTGCTATGGACCTTAGGTTGGTCGCCCCGGTTGTCTGGGGGGCCTGGTAGGAATTTTTCCATTTGGCATTAGGCTTTTTGGTTTTTTTGCCTACCTCGTAGCAATCGTCACAACTTTTGTGGTATTGGTGGGTAGGTTAGGCATTGGATTCATGTGTTGTGCTGTGTCAAGGGCTAGGTGTGGCCATCGCCTATGCTATCTACCGTGGGTTATTCCGTTAAAGGAATCTGGCGGTCGTGTATTCCGTCCGATGCCTGCTTGGCGGGAGGCCATGGCACGACCCTCGGTGACATCAGGGGGTGAGCCTATAGTTGGATTAGCATCAACAGGCTCCACCTACTGTTGAATAAACCCACCTCCTATAGTCATCCAATGCCTAAGCCAATACCTTTTCACTGCTGTAATCAATAAAGTTGTGGCCTTTCCTTGCCCATTAACCTTATATCACGTGTCCTTGTGTATTTATTTCACTTAGCGGGGGTCAGGCCCTCGATCCACAAACATAAGTATTCTTTTCATTATTTTAAAAGTTTTTTGGGGTGGCAAGCTTTTGAACAATGAAATGTTCCATATTCAGAAGTCTCTAACATCTGTACTGTTGTTGCTTTCTCTTACCGACCTACGAAGACAGAGAGAGAAGTGTTATTATGACTATCATGGGTTCAGGAAGAAATGAGCAAACATTTCCCCATCTCTGCATGAAGCCAATCTTCTCAGAAGGATCATTTGAATTGAGGAAATAGAGGGCAAATGTAAATGTGAATGGAGGCTAAAACTTCTGCTATAGCTGGAAAACTCGAAAGCAAACGGATGAAAGTGTCTGATCTACTCAACTGATAATGCCAGCTTTTTACGCGAGTTGAATCTATGGCAGAGTTGTCAAACTCAAATGAGTTGGAAGGCTACATCTGCCATCTTACAGTCAGGAATGCCTCCATAACTTCACCAGAAATGATGATTCCACCTACATTCAAGGGAAATCTCTTCTCACCAGCAGTCTTCATTGGATGGTGTATAGCTCTGCATAGGGAAATGAATGAAGGCAGGGAGAAGACACTGAGGCTGTAATCCTATGCTTTGTTAAACTCATTGAAACTTGCTTTTCAGTAGACACGTCTAGAATGGCTCTTGAAAAGCAGATACTTTTATAGGACTGATACATCCTTCTCTCCTTCATAGCTATGGAGAGTGTGTCTATATTGTAGGTATCCACATCTTGAGGCAAAGACATGGCTCCTACGAGTAACCATGCAAGTAGGTATAGGGGAGAAATTTGATTCATTTGTAAATTCGTAACTGAAAATTGAACATTTTGAATTCTGAAATAATGTGCAGTTCTCAGAACATTACAGTGCACTTCCACTGCCAGGTAACTTGTGCAAAAATGCATACACTGGGGTATACCAGTATGCACACCAGTGCATATATTAGTGAAAACATTAAAATGCATTATATTAGGGAAGATTACTTTGCAAAGATGTGTATATTAGGAGAAATCAGAACTGAAATGCTAATGAATTTTGAGGGTGACATTTAAAAAATGCAAACTGTTATAGAAATTTGGGCGAATGAATTTAAGATTGAAAAAATAATAAACAGAGAATCTGAAATTAACATATTTGTCCACCCATAATGAAAGTAAATTGCATTCTATTTTGTAGGTGCAATCAATGTTTAAATGTCCATCCTTCCCCATTTGGAATTCATAGAATCAGAACTGTACAGTTGGAAGAGACCCCAAGCTTCATCTAGTCCAATCCCCTGCAATGCAGGAATCTCAACTAAAGTATCCTTGAAGGATGACCATCCAACCTCTGCTTAAAAACCTCCAAGATAGGAGAGTCAACCACCTTCTGGGGGAGTCCATTCCACTGTCAAAAAGCTCTTACTGTCAGAGAGTTCTTCCTGATGTTTAGTCAGAATCTCTTTTCTTGTAACTTGAATCCATTGGTTGGAGCAGGAAAAAACAAGCTTGCTCCATCTTCCATGTGACAGCCCTTTCTGCTCTCCTCTCAGGGATCTCTATTCTTCCCTTGTAGCACAGTAGAGTTTATCATAGAAGGAGGACTTCGCCAGGTATCTCTGCAGTTCATGTGAAGGAGGAAACCACCATGTGTTTCGTTCCCATCCATATTGCTTCTCCCAGAGAGTCACACACTTCCTTCTCCCTAACTCCACATTCCAGAACTCTAGCCCTTGTTTCCAGCACCAGATCATTCTATGGAAGGCCAACACACCCTGATAATTTCAGATTCAGTATGCTTCTGAATACCATTTGCTAGAAACCTCAGGAGCAGCTACCTAACCAACCTCACAGGGTTGTGATGACGAAATGGAGGGGTAAAGGACCCTGTGTAATGTTTTGAGGTCCTTGTAGAAAAGATGGAATAAATGTAGAAAATAAATGGCTTTTGTTTTTATTTTATTTTTCTTTAAAAATCCTATTTGGTTGGTTGGGCAGACCTTCAGACTGTGGCAAAGGCTTTAAAAAAGGTATTTTCCATTTTACACTTGCAATAAATGTTTTGCTTAAGGAAATATACGTACAGAATTTCATTGAGTGTGTCTATTTTTTATAAGTCACTGTAATTTGCAAGAGGTCAAGAAGCACATTGCCGTAATAGTAGCATTGCCAGAAGAGTATTACAAAATGTATTTTCTGCTTATTTGGTTGTTAAGCACCTACCTTTTAAAGCAACAGATAAAACAGCTAGTGCATTACAATAAACAGCATGAATATCACATTTTATGCTAACAAAATGACACCATTATAATATTATTATTTTCTCTTAAGTCCCTCTTAAGTATATCGTCTGCAGGCTAATTTAGCACACATATTGTGGGATTGCCCATTTGTGGCACCCTTATGGAAATAAGCTTTCCCCAGGAATAAAGTGGTCCCAGAAACCTCACTTAGAATACAAGGTGCCCATTTTTTAGTGGAATATATTTTTCATTAATGGGACTTACTAGAGGCTCATGTGGTGGTTAGGTGCATCATTCTGCAAAATTGGAAAGGTTAAAAAACTGCCAAATATATTCAGCTGAATTCAAGATCTATTTATCTTAGCCACTCATGAATATCAGTATTACACTAACACACAAACACACACACACAAAAAGAGGGGGAAGAAGGCGATTCCAATTTATATGTTGAAGCAGTCTCAAGTTATATGCAAACTAACATTAACCATTGCAGAGCTTTATTTGCTTCATTATATATTTGGTTTTTATTTGATTCACTGCCACCATGCTTTACTATTCCTACAACAGTTCCTGCAATGAATTCCTGTGCCAATTTTTTGCATGAGCTGAAATCTGCCCGTCATTCCAGGAACTGCTTGCCACATTTCCCCTGTATGGAGACCCTACCGAACGAGAATATTTTGTACCCAGGATCATTGGCCTGAAGTTCCTTTGCTAGGAGATATTTTGCATTAATGACTCCCCAAGGATGAACAAGAAAACAGTATATAAATCAGAAAATTATTTCCCAGCCAAAATGGAACGCGAAATGATTTCCTGAGCAGTTTGAGTGAACTGTGGAAAAGCTCAGAAAGCCTTTGACTCCTTGTTGATGCAGCCGAAGTCTTGATAAAACTGTGTGTTGAACTTTTCTAATTATACCATAGTTGAATTACAATTAATATGCAAATGGAGACATAAAGTCAGACTTATCACACATAGCTATCAGTGCTAGCAATCAGGCTCCACTAATCTAGACCCTTTGAAAGTCTCTAGAGTAACTGCCTCACATTCTCTTTGCTGTGTTTAAAAAAAACACCCCAAAACAAAGCACTTCCTCTTTCCAAGCTGTGAGGGACATTTTCTTCAAGCAGCCTAAATTAGTGCAGGAGTGGGGAGATGAGAGAGAAAAGTACTGACAACAAATACTCCATTGCTAAAACCAAATGCTGCTGAAGAGTGTATATATCTTGCAGCCGCGTTTTCTGCAGGGTCAAAGCAGTTAACAGAGGGGAATAAATTTCCCCTTTTCTCTCCTGTGGTCTTAAAGAGTGCTAGTGTACCTTGGAAGAAGGTCTGTAGCTCAGTCACAGAGCACATGGTTTGCATGCGGAAAGTCCCAGATTCAGTCCCAGTAGGGCTGGGAGTGCCCCACTGTCCTCTGGGAAGCTACTGCCAGTGCAGCAGTGGAGGCTGATCTATTAGGATGAATTGGGCACTGACCCACCTACCTCAGTTGGTTCTCAGCTAGCCTCCACTTGCCTGCCTTCTTACTTAAAACTAGACAAAGGGATGACACTGCCTACCAGCTTGTTCCTCCTTAGTCTCAGGGCTCATCCAAACTTTCTTTTGTGCCCTATGTCTAGGCACAGGTCTGTGGTATAAAGTTCAATGCCTGATTGCTCAAACTTTCGCACCCTCAATCTGAAGGTGTGAAATAGTCCAGTTGCAGAGCCCACCTTTTCCAAGATATATGATCTCTGGAAATGATCTATTAGCAATACAGATAAAACAGAATTCTAGCCAATGCCTTTTGCATCACTACTCCAGTGTCCCATCCGTTATACTGAAAAGACTAATTATTTCCTTTTGCAGCAGGATATAAATGTAACGTATTGTGGCTTGAATGCATTGGGAGTCATTATATGTGCCATGTTTCAAGTATCATTGGAACTGGAAGAGTAATTGAAAGAAACCCATAGCAGCTATCAATTTTAAGAAATAATTATACCCACTAATTTATATGAGGGTATTTATTCTTACTTCTGTGAGACATAAAAATGGATCTTCCACTAAGGCTTATCAGACAGGCCTCAATTAATTGAGGGTGGATGTGCTAAACAGAACAAAATTAAAGAATTTTTTCCAGTTAATCATCCTGTTGCTGACTAAAGGAATGAATTATTGCTTCTCCAAAATTATAGGTGCTTTTGGAACATAGCAGCATTATGTAAGATACTGTTATGGAACTGTTATAGATACTGTTATGGAACACTGGCATGATTGCAGTGGCCACCAGTTAGTTTCTGGGCTCAGTTAAAAGTGCTATTTTTGACCTATAAAGCCTTATGCAGCTCATGACCCCAGTATCTCAAAGATGGCCTTTCCCCATATAAACCTACATGGACACAGATGCCTGTTGCAAGTCCTGGTGCATCACCAGGTTCAGGAGTGGAGTGGCAGGCTGAAACAGTAAAAATGGGGAAACAGGCTGATGACGACATTGCAGCAGCTGAGGGAGGACTGAGATCAGGGAACAGAGGCTAGAAGAAGGAAGGGGGGGGGAAAGGTAAAGGACCCCTGGACGGTTAAGTCCAGTCAAAGGCGACTATGGGATTGTGGTGCTCATCTCACTTTCAGGCCAAGGGAGCCAGTGTTTGTCCACAGACAGCTTTCCGGGTCATGTGGCCAGCATGACTAAACTGTTTCTGGTGCAATGGAGCACTGTGATGGAAACCAGAGCGCACAGAAACACCATTTAGCTTCCCACCACAGCAGTACCTATTTATCTACTTGCACTGGCATGCTTTCGAACTGCTAGGTTGGCAGGGGCAGGGGCAGGGACAGAGCAACGGGAGCTCACTCTGGTATGGGGATTTGAACCACCAACCTTCCGATCGGCAAGCCCAGGAGGCTCAGTGGTTTAGACCACAGCATCACCTGTGTCCCTAATGTTGTGCCTGCACTGCATTAAAGATACAGGGTTACCTAGTTGCAGCTGCAGCTGCAAATATGTGTGACCAAATAAACAAATATGCTTACTTGGTCACACTGGTGGATAAGAACTGGAAGTCTTCAGAGTGCATAGGCACCCTGAAAGGTCAAGAGTGTATTCCTGAAGTTTGCCTTCAGGCCTGTGGGATTCACAGGAATGGAAAGTATCACCTTTCAAGCCAACCTGTAATGCACGCCCAGAGTTCTGGAGCTCTAGGAGGGGGTGGAGCAGGATTTGATATCCCACTTTATCACTACCCGAAGGAGTCTCAAAGCGGCTAACATTCTCCTTTCCCTTCCTCCCCCACAACAAACACACTGTGAGGTGAGTGAAGCTGAGAGACTTCAGAGAAGTGTGACTAGCCCAAGGTCACCCAGCAGCTGCATGTGAAGGAGCAGAGACGCGAACCCGGTTCACCAGATTATGAGTCTACTTCTCTAAACCACCACACCATACTGGCTCTATCCTGCCTCCTTATTCCCTGTGGGGGAATCAGATCCTTCAAAAGAGGGGTGTGTTTCATTACTTTAAAAAAAAACTGATCGCCAATAATTAATGAAAATATTGTGGTGCAAAACCTACAAAACATGCAAAATTGTACCACTTTTAAGTAAAGGTAAAACCCAATGTGTCTCTTTTCCTTATCCTTCATTCCATTGTTTGCTAATGAGCACTTTGAAGCCCTTAAGAACATTCTGCTATAGAAGCTTAACTTTACAATAGAATCCAACAATGCAATTAGCTCTTAATTAATTTAATGGAAGACTATCAGTGGCCTGTGAGAATTTACTGACGTTCAGTAAAGAGGTTCCATTTGTTAACTTCCAGCCGACTTGACTGGGGACACTTCATCATGGAAAATGGCAGGATCTCACACTTTGTGAGCCCAATCAGAAGTACACATTAGCGGGACATCACTGAGCATTGTAATGCAAATTTGCATCCGCTCTGCATTTGCACATTCTGTGCTAACATCCTCAACTGCATGACAAAGCACACTGGGAAATACATCTATATCTATACATGCACAGTTTGTTACACAAAGCATGCAAATGTTTGCTTAGACTTAGAATACCATCTGGAAGATGAGTATTTCATTTTGCAACAGATTGCATAATTTTCATGTAAAATCTGGATAAAAGCTCTAAATGCTTTAATAGAGAGCTGATTTAGCTGCTTTTAATCTTTGCTTTCTGTTGTCTTAAAGGCTGTGCATATGTTTTGAGTGACAGAATATTTGTTAATTTATTAGAGCACCCATTTCTTTGCATGGATTGCCTTCCTTTAAAAAAAAACACAAAAACAAGATTGCTCTTTCAATAGTTCACCTCATCAAAAGCTAGTTTTCATGGCTCATAGTAATTAATCTTGGTAAAAGCCAGAGATCTACTGCATATGTATGTCACTTGATTGATTAGATTAGAAATCGGATGTTACGCTTCATACATTATCAATATCTCAATATAACGTGTGCCAAAGACAGTGCTATCAATAACAAGAATGCTTCAAGAATGCACATATTAGCCTCTGGACCATAAGGAAGAATCTTGTTTTAAAGCCAAGCACCTTGCTCTGAACAATATATTTAAACAGGAAGGCTGCATTTGTGTGCTAGGCATGACACCGTGAGACAATGACTTTAATACAAATGGCAGGGGAAAAGTCAGGGAAACTAAAGCTATTTGTCACTGACAAAATGTTCCAGGTCCCTCATAAATACAAAACAGTGGATTGGATCCAAAGAACCACAAGCTGGAAGAAAATAGCCACTACCACTGTTCTACAAACTCTTTTTCTTCCTACGATATTATTAGGGATAGATAAATCAGCCCAGTTCCAGATCTTTTTACTTCAGTCCTTGTTGTTGTTTAGTCATTTAGTCGTGTCCAATTGTTCATGACCCCATGGACCAGAGCACACCAGGCACTCTTGTCTTCCACTGCCTCCCACAGTTTGGTCAAACTCATGTTAGTAGTCAAAACAAAATAAAAAAAAATCCTTCCAGTAGCACCTTAGAGACCAACTAAGTTGGTATGAGCTTTTGTGTGCATGCACACATCTTTAGATACACTGAAACAGAAGTGACCAGACCCTTATATATAGTGAGTGGGTGGGGTATTATTCAGAAGGGAGGTAGGAATGGGTGATTGGCTCATAGGTGTGGTAAACCTGTTGACGACTGTTAACGACTGCAATTGTTCTTACAGGAAAGGGCAAGGGGTGAGATGGCTAAAAATAGCTTCATCATGTATAATGAGATAAGAATCCAATGTCTCTATTCAGACTAGGTCTCTCCATGGTTTTAAGTTTGGTAATAAGTTGCAATTCAGCAACTTCTCTTTCCAGTCTATTTCTGAAATTCTTTTGTAATAAACAGGTTTACCACACCTATCAGCCAATCACCCATTTCCACCACCCTTCTGAGTAATATTCCTCCCCATCTTCTCACTATATATAAGGGTCTGGTGACTTCTGTTTCAGTGTATCTGAAGAAGTGTGCATGCACACGAATGCTCATACCAATAACTAACTTATCTGGTCTCTAAGGTGCTAGTGGAAAGATTTTTTTAATTTTGTTTTGACTATGGCAGTCCAACACGGCTACCTACCTGTAACTAGAATCATGTTAGTAGCTTCAAGAACACTGTCCAACCATCTCGTCCTCTATCGTCCCCTTCTCCTTGTGCCCTCAACCTTTCCCAACATCAGGGTTTTTTCCATGGAGTCTTCTCTTCTCATGAGGTGGTTATTCAGTCTATTCCATCCCATTTACTTACACTGATCTGCAATTAATAAACAATAAAGCCCTTGCCAATTTGCGCATGCGCGCGCACACACACACACACACACACTAAAAAAACAAACATATTGTATGGTATTCAACTAAGTCTTACTTAGAGTAGATCCACTGAAGTTAATGGACATAACTAAGGCTGAAATCCTACCTCTGTTTACTTGGAAGTAAGCCCCATTGAATAATATAGGACTTTCTTCTGAGAAGACATGGTTAGTATTGTGTTGTAAGCAATGTTCAAAAATTTCAGTGGGACTGCTCTGAGCAGGACTTAGTTGAATGTTACTCATTGGGTTGTATCCAATACTAATCCTATGAAAAATTTAAGATAGTTATTAAGACCTATTGATTGCAATAAGTTTATTCTAACCCCATGTGGGGAGAAGAAATTCCAGGACATGGGTTAGTTGTGTGTCTAAATCCATTTCACTTTCAGGGTTGGGCGGGTATGGAGGGTTTAGTAAACTTACAGCTACAAGATAAGCTAAGAGCTTTCCCCCCCTTTTGTAAAAGTTTGTTAAACAGAAGAACTGCTAAAAATGGCTAGGAAACCCCGCTGTCACTCAGTGCTTTGAACAAAGATCTGAAATATCTCTGGAAACTATTGTACATCGTGCCATTCTAAGTGCATTTGTGTGTGTAAGTCCATTTCTAATCTGTGACAGCTCTGCATGTGTTCATTGCAGAAATCCATTTCACCCCCTTTTTACATCATCTTCAATTAAGAAAAAACATATGAAAATTCACATTATTTTACTAATATTAATTTTTATACCCATTACTTCCTACAGTATATATTTGTGTATGCATTGCAATTTTAAATATGCATTTCTATATACAAATTCGGCATACCTCTTGAGTCAAGAACTGTATTGAGAAATGTGAAAACCAAAAGGTAGCTGCCTTCCAAACTGTTTATTAATCTGGGAAATGTGAATAACATCAGCTCACTTCAAAATCAGGCTGAATGAATTCCTCAAGCATCCCTAGTAATTAAAGTCTTTAATTAATTAAGAATGCTATGGCACCACATAGCATCATTCCCAGGGGCTTCCTAATGTCTCACAGTGTCATGCATAGCACATGAATGTAGCCCTCTTTTTAAATATATTGTTCATTACAAGTTGCATTCTTGGACGAGGTACTTAGTCACTTACCGTTACGAGGAGGTCCAAAAGTTTTCTCCCCTCCCAAGTTTTGTTTTGTGTCATTTTATTAAGCTTCTTTTTTATAAGCTCTGTAAAAGTTAAGATCCACTTTGGAAGACAAGGAAGCCTGGCTGCCAATGCAGATTTTGAAAATGATGTGGTGGTTGTGATGTAGCACAATTCACAGATGCATTCTTCGGGGCGGGGGACACCATCAATTACAATAATCTGCAGCCAGGTTTTGGAGTGAAGCACCTGGATGAGCAAAAATTACATCTGTTTTGGGGACACCGCAGTGGTTGCTGATCAGTTTCCATGCAATGTTGAAGGTCTTGTTACTAACCTGTGCATCCCTGAAAAACTTGGGACCAGGTTACTTAAAAGACTGTGTAGACATGTAAGATCACTTAATCCAGTGGTTCCTAAACTTTTTTCGGCCACTGCCCCTTGCTTCCATAAGCTCATTCCTAGGGCCCCCTGCCCTATCAAAAGTATTATTCAGAACAGCCGTTTGTGCAACCCACTAAGGAAAATAATAACATAATCAAATTTGAAACGTTAACAATTAATCGCACATTTATTGAAAATTCAATAAATTCAACAAAATTGATGCCAGCTTTTAAAAGTCTGATAGTCATTTATACCTCCAGCACCCCCTTGCCACTCCCTTGCCTCTTAGCACCTCACTAGATTATCTAACCACCCCACAAGGGGGCAGTACCATCCACTTTGGGAACCACTAACTTAGATAATCGGGGTAAATTTTACTTGTGGCACCACACCCTAGAGAAGATGGCAGAGTGGTGAGCCCAAAAATGGGAATGCAGTATGGAATGCCCTTCCCTCAGCCATACATCATCTATTAGTTGCTTCAGATGTCTTGTGAAGGGTAAGTCATATCTTTATGTCCAGGCATCCTCAGTCTATAAAATCCAACTCTGGGGTTTCTCCCACTTAATTTCTGTTCCTGTTTTTTTTTTTTTTTTTTTGAAATGCTGTTTAATTAAATTGTATTATTGCTTTAATGTTGTTTTTGCATATTGCTTAATAATTTTAAAAGTTAATGGTTTAGAAATAAACAGACAAAAGAACCTACTTAGATTTTATTAATCAGGTGAAAACTCTAGTTGGGAGTGAAATCAATTGCACCCAATGACAGTCCCTTCCCAAAGAGTAAAGAGGAGTATGGAAAAGGAGCATCTGTGCCAATAAGATTTGTCATTGGGACATTTTGTAAGCTGGAGCCCACAAACCAACCAAATTGCTGACCAAAAGCCTAGTCATCCATTGGAGTGGCCAAATCTGTCAATTTCAGTTTCCCTCAATTTCTCATTTTGCCAGCCTTATACTCAGTTCTCTACATTCCTGCAGCAATTTGCAATTTTTAAATCAAAGAATCCCAGTTTGTAAGCATTTCAGTGCAAATTTCTCCTAAAAAGAATTTTTGTATGCAGTTTTGAGTACTGTGTAATACAATTTTTTTTGCAAGCAATTTATCCCAATATAATGCATTTTTGTATGTTATTTTCAGAAATCTTTGCATTTTGTTCTACATACTTTCACTCTGTATGTTATAATGTGTTTCCAAAATCTACTGCCTAAATAGAGCTTAAATAACGCTATTTATGTCTTTGAAATAAAATAAAACGAAAATAAAACACCATTTAAACAGCTAACTTATTTTGTCACAGCTCTATAGGTTTGATATTGGTATGGGAGTGAACAGTCCTTTCTTCCACCCTGCCTTTTGTGTATTTTTCTCCCTTCCTTTTTGTGTGATAGAGTGACAATGCTTTGGATCTGAATGCATGATGGCAGTAACCATCTCCCCCCCCTTCCAGCAGGAAGTCTATCTTTCATACCAGCAACATGACAATGACACTCCAGGCCTATGATCTGCTGATCCCATCATATCATTTAAAGGCAGACATCAAACCAAATGACAATCGGAGATGTAGCTACCTAGAATGATTTCAAAAGATGGGAAAAGATGACAAAGAAATCCTCCTAGTGAGTGATTATGGGTTTGTGAAGAACAGGGCTTTCTTTGGTGCCTGTGTGTTTTGAAAAAGAAAACTCTATGAGATCCTTAAGTTGAAAGACTTTCCAAGTTGAATTAAATCTCATGTGGAAAAGTAAAAATAATAATCATGACAAGAAAAAAGAAAGTGTAGTTGGGCTTTCGGTAAAAAGAGAATGTTAAAGGGACTATTTTCTCCTGTACCCTGTTTTCAATAGCACTTACTTCTGAGCAGACATGTTTAGGATTATGCCTTAGCTGTTAATCCACACACTAAAGAGAAAAGTTACATGAATGCACCTATGATGACAGCATTCGCCTTTGCCTTTACACCTGACATGATTTTCTTAGGACCACTGTAGGACATATAGTTGCTGACCAGGGGTGTATACATTCAGAAACAGTTGTCTAATATCTTGTACACAACAAAATCCTGAACTAAAATTTTGAAGATTTGCTGGCATTGACCAGCTGTGCCAGTGTTTTTATGTTTTTGTTTGTGCTAAGTAACAGTTCCAGGGCTTCTTTACTCTGCTGATTATTTGACTGCTATGAAGACAACCAAACAAAAATCCTTCTAAAAATGAAGGGGGAGGTTTGGCTTAACATCAATCCGCATTTTCATGAAAATGCACCTGCCAGTCACCATCTCCCTCTTCGACCTCTGCTATCACTTCCCTTCTGTTTTCTGTTTTCTTCCCCATGATCTCAGGCTTTCCTCACAACTACAGAAATAGACACCGATAGTCTGTGCATTTTCACATCCACCAGTAGATCTGTTTGCTGCATGGGCGCCTCTTAGGTGAAATTGAAATGAAGAGCATTGTTTGGCAGCATATCAAGGCACCCTCCCCCCTTATTTTTTAGCTGTGAAGTCATAAAATTTCACAAAGTTAGGTCCAGTCAGTTTGAGGAAGGGAAGTCCTAAAGGCAATCCTAGATTCAAAGGAAAATTGCGTTGGCAATCTATTTGAATGGCGGACCATCTTTTAAAACAGTCCGTAAACAGTTCATCAGCAAGCTGTTAGTATTATTTTGCTGCTCATTAATGTGGCATTTTTCATGGACAAGCAAATGTATAGGAGAGAGAGAGAATGTACATTAGGGTATTCAGATTTTAGGATGTTTGTGTTTATGCATAAATATCAGGCATCTAGTTGAATTAATTAGACATCCAAATGGAACCAGAGCTGCTTGTTGTTGTTGTGGTTGTTGTTTTTAAAATCTCTGGTCAGTAATTAGATGAGCAGCACTGCCACCCCCAAGCTTCAGCACCTGCTGCATCCCTCCCAGTGATGATCAGGTCCTAGCCTTCCAAATTAACGAGTCTCTCCCCCCCCACCTCCCACCTCCCACTCCCACACACACACACTTCTCAGAACAAAGATAGGACCAGGGCAATGTAGCAGATGAACAATGTTAGCCAGCCTGCCATCAAACTGCTTCTTGTTGTGGTCATTTTTGGCAGCAGTAAAGCAACATATTCTTTTAAATGAAACCTTAGAGAACAATGTATCTCCCCTACCCAAGCAGCATTCAAGCAGCCGAAGACTCCTCCTGTGTGTAACCTTCTGTTCCTCCTGCTTCAATTTTTGTCTGGTCCTGAGAGACAGTGGAGCAGGAGAGGTGGGGACAAGATGAAGAGCTGAGAAAGCCCTTAACTCTATACCAGCCTAAGCTCTCTCTCCCTCCTCTACAGTGCCATAGTATCTATTCACAGAAGGTTTGATATAAAGGGCAATCCAAGACCACACCAAAGAATCCTGAAAGGATTATGGGCCTGCAACTAGTGGCAACTGAGGTAGCTCAGGCAAAATAAATGTCCTGTCATGCGTCTTACAATACCATATGCTGCTCAGCTGAAATGATACTTTGTAGGTCTAACTGCAGGCTCACTGAAATCAGATGTCTTTAGGACCCTTTTATATTACACAGTCTCAAGCTTCATGAAAAGCAGAACTAGCAAACAGGTCCAGTTATATAGTTCCTCTCTTCTTGTTGGACCTGCAGATCTTGGTGGCCACAACCTCTGTCTCACAAGCAAATAGGCATGGGACAAGAAAATCTGTATTTCACCCTTGGGTTTTTGCCAAATTAACCCAGCTGCAAATTTAGAATCTGAGTGCATATCCCCCAACATTTCTCCAATGAAAATAGGGACATCCCTTTCCCTAATGATAATTTTACTATTTATACCCCATACATCTTATTGGGTTGCCCCAGCCACTCTGGGCAGCTTCCAACATATATTAAAACATAATACATTAAACATTTAAAAAGCTTCCCTATACAGGATTGCCTTCAGATGGCTTGGGGGGGGGGGTTGGATAATTCCATACCCTCCAACATTTCTCCAATGAAAATAGAGACATCCTAAGGAAAAGCGGGACATTCTGGGATCAAATCAGAAACTGGAATAGCTTCTCTAAATCAGGGGTGTCCCTGGAAAATAGGGACACCTGGAAGGTCTGTGAGTGAAATACAGTGTTGACCATCTGAGTGAGTTTTCTGGACCTACTGCAACTGCAGTGACTCCACAACTGCATTGGATATTCTTAGTTATCAGATTATAGGTGGGACAGGGATATATCATTATGATCTAGTCTGTTTTAATTTGTGCTTAATCTCCGATTCCTGTACATTTCAAGCAATAGGTCAGTCCACTGAGGCTGTTAAAATTAGCTTGCAGCTCTCCTGAGATGATTGACAGCAAGCAGAATACTCCATTAAAGAATGCTAAGAACCCACAATCTTTTATTACACTAGGAAATTTTGTCTGTTTGGTTTTATAACCACATGCAATCCTTCTGTGATGCACAGTGTCATGCACAGTGTCAATTGGGACAAGAATGTGAAAGAGTTCTAGTGCCAAAGACAGGAAAAGGGAAATATATATAGAAAATCTCATTGTAGTGAAAATCATGGCTTTGGAGCTTAATCTATAGCTGCTATTCACAAGTAATGTTGATGATTCACTGAATAGATCAAACCTGGAAACTGGAAATGCAATCTAAATATGCAGTCTAAATATCAGGACCAAATCAGCACCAAATTAGCAAGTAGAGTTGTGCTGGCATCACAGTGCAAACCCTGTCACTACATGCTAAATGCCTTCTGTTATCAGGAAGAAATGTGACATTTAAAGTGTGTCACTTTTCCTCCTTAAAGGCTCCAACAGGATATTTCCAGGGAGAAAATAAATGAGTTAGAAACTACTTCAACGTAACCGTTGAAATCAACATCTTAATGTCCTTGACCTTAACAAAGTACTAGATCTTCTGATGCACAGAGTTTCTCTGTACACAGAATTTACAGAACTGGTCTTTCGTCTTTGTTATGGGCTGGTTTGCAATGATATTAGATCTGAATTAAGTTGTCAAGGGTGCATTCAGGAATAATTTTCTGGTTTGACTGCTAAGAATGTTGGAGAATTCTGATGGAAACAGAAATAGGAGCATTTATCCATCCCATGATTGGTATTCATTGTTACTGTGGTTTTCAGCCCACAAATAATATGTACTTGATTAAACCACCTGACCATTGCATTGTGTTTCCTTTCCATTGACACAAATGGAATTTCCATTCCACTGGAATGGCAGAGTATGGCCATGGGAAGAGGGGGCAGGACCTGGGAAGAGTTCCAAGCATCACATAAAGAATCCTGAATTGCCTCATTTGGCCCACGATCTGGAAATTCCATACCATTGATTTAGAGGTAGAAAAAAAGAGAAGAAGTGGGGGGTGGGGAGAGGCAGTCCTACAGGGCAGCAGGTTGTGGCGATCACACAGGGTCCCCGGATGTTTGACGGTCTATTGATCCCTGTGCCACCACTGTGATGCTTCCCTGCTGCCACCAACCCATTTCTCTCAGGTACACACTGAGTCCAGACAGTTGTTAATATTAAACCAAATAAACAAGTTTATTTTAAAAGCATTAGCAAGCTTATGGTTTCAGATAATTTTTCTTGTCAGTTCTTAACCTTAGTTTCTTTACCGGCCTATACCTTCCTAATACCTTCTACCTGGTTATCCCAACTGTGTAACTGACTCCTCTTAACAGATTCTCTCACTCTCTCACATCAAACTAGCCCAACCCACAGACTTATCCTCCCTCTCTCTTCTCTACTCTACCCCAGACTGACTTCTTAACAACTCTAACTCTAACTCCTCCCCTTGGGTTCCTATTGGTTAATCATTTTACACTTAGTTAACCCTTTCCTTATGACCCAGTATGATGTCACCCACCTAGGAGGGCAAACGCCACACAGGTCTACTACCCTGAGTCAGATTCTCAGAGAGAGGTACTGTATCCTCTCACTTTTGGTGTCTTCAAAGTTTTTGTTTTTCACATGGAGATCTACTTTCTCCTCTAAACTAGAGGCTTGTCTTATCTCCAAGTCATTCAAGTCATGTACTGGAAGGGTTGTATTTGTGCAATGTAATTGTGACATTCCACGGACAAGCTACACCACATATGGATACTCGATAGCATTTTTATTTCAACTTTACATACCTGCACATTAAGTGTGTTTACTTCATTTCTACTTTCGCTGAATCCTTATGGCTAATGCTTAGGCAAGCTAACGGTTACTTCTACTTATCGTCGCTAACTGTGCTGTGTACGTACATGTCACATCTTTACATAATGGAGTCCTAGTTTTCTAATCCAAGCCAACCTCGTTCAGCCTCCAGCACACTGCATTTCTCAGATTAAAGGAGTCCTTCAGATGTAACATACTGTATGTACATTTTCCTTGTTTCAATCTGGCTACTGAAAATAGGTAGGTGGGTAGGTGAGTGGGGTGGAATTACAACAAGGAAAGAACAGCCATTTCTCTCTTTCTGATGAGAACCAAGTTTTCGCATGTTTACCTCGATCTCTCCCCATCTCCCCCCCCCCCCCGTCTCTGGGACTGGAAATTAAGGTGCCCAGAGGTATTCCACTAATGACAATTTTAAGATCAAGATAAGTCTCTCAAAGGCCTTGAGCAAATACTACTGAGCAGAGGTTGTAGCTTTCAGATAAAATCTCCTCAGTGCTTCTGGACCAGGATGACCTGGTTTTTCTCTCTGGAGATATCCTCATACTATATATCTGGGCATTCCTAGAAGCACTTCTTTTCAGTTCAACTTTCCCCAGTGGACATGACAATTCATACCACTGAAGTTCTCCATTAATTGTCTCTTAATGAAACATCCCTGCAACACAAGTAATTTGTGAGTATGAAACAAAAAAACATTTTCAAAGATAAATATTAGCAAGCCTGCAGTCTTTCTTGAGAGGTGAGATACTGATGCTAGCCAGTCTTGCTCTTGGGCAAGTGGCAACATTAAAAAAATAAAATGAGCAAATAGCATTTCCCTCAGCTATTTTAGATTTAAATATTATGTCAGTAACTTCTTCTTTTTGAATACTCTGTTGGGATGCTAGCTTTACGTTATGACATCTGCTCAAAATTTAGAACTCTTCTGGCAGTTGCATTTAATTACATTCCAGAGTAAACAACTGCTAATGTTCATGTTCTTTAATTCTCACTCTCTTACCCAGGCATGCTTCTTGATCTCAGCCTAATTTTCACTGATCTTTTAAGAACTGATATTTCCTAATCTTTAGAGAAATGCCAGGAACTAATTATAACAGCAAACCAAACAATTTAAGAACACACAGAAACTAATAGTCTGATATCAGTGTTCAGTTAAAAAATCTACAAATTATGGAAATTAACTTTATCTACTTGTTTTTTTAGGCACCTTACATATCACTTACAAATTATTTTTTGGGGGGAGGGGGAGTGTCTTTAAACAATTTCCAATATATCTAAAAAGCAAATATAAATAAATGTTGCAAAATATAAAGCATTACAAATGAAAATCAACTACAGAAATATAATAACAAATCTGCCTTTATAAAAAATATAATTGACAACTAAGCAAAAAGAGAATAAACTCAATATTTCCACTGCGCCATATGCCGAATCAAGCATATAATTTAAACTAGTGAATTCAGTTAAATTCCTAGTTTACCCATACAATGATAACCACAACTTAATCTAGGTACAACCATAAATATGTTTCACTCAACCCCAGTCCAGTGCATCCTTACATAATCAAAAAACATTTACAGTGATCAAACGCACAAATACTATAAACCAATATACTCTAACTTCACCAAGAAGATAAGAAGAGCTTGCTGGATGAGGCCAATAGCCCATCTAGACCAACATACTTTTCTCACCAAATTCCTTTGCAAAACCTACAAGCAGAACCTGAGCACAAAGCACTCTCCCCTTCTGTGGTTTCCAGCAACTGGTATTCAGATGTGCACTACATCCAAACATGAAGGCAGAACATTGCCTCCACAGGCAGAGAAAGAAGTTGATCCTCAGAGAGGGAAAGAGGGCTGACCACCTCCTCTCTGAAGCACTGAAAAGCCCGCAGCTTGTGCCCATATGATGCTGGTGCTCTGATGTTGGAAAGAGTAAAACAGAACCATTCTAGAGTTATTCCAAGAGAGTCAGTAGATAATCAGGAGACATAAACTGAATCCATCCTCTCCAATACAGTGGTACCTCGGGTTACATATGCTTCAGGTTACATACACTTCAGGTTACAGACTCCGCTAACGCAGAACTTTGGGTTAAGAACTTTGCTTCAGGATGAGAACAGAAATCGTGCAGCAGCAGCGCGGCGGCAGCGGGACACCCCATTAGCTAAAGTGGTGCTTCAGGTTAAGAACAGTTTCAGGTTAAGTACGGACCTCCATAACAAATTAAGTACTTAACCCGAGGTACCACTGTATTCCTCAAATGAAAAGAGGGACATTCTATTCTACAACAGTATCATTGCTGGGAGGGGGTCTTTTTTGCACGTTAAGATTTTTATAAAAGTTTTTCATGATACAAACAACCCCCACAAAGCACAGCTAGCTCCAGCACCCACTCTCAACCCCAACCCCCAACCTCCTTGCCTCCTACCCATCAAGCTCCAGCTCCCCACAGGCCTGCCTGCTACACCCTTCCCACCCAATCCCAAGGTCTGCTCCAGCCCAAGGTCTCCTCCAGTTGCTGCCTTTCCTTCACACCTGCCCTGGCTCACTTTCTCCTTCTTGTTTTTTATTCGGCGTGGCCTACCAGACCAGAAAGTCGCAGCCTCCCATGGCGGGGATGGCAGTGGCAGTGGTGTTGGTGTCCCCATTGCCTCCCTCCCACTTCCGCCTCCTCCTCTTCCCAGCTACAGCTGCTGCTGTTACTCCACCAGCTGGCCAGCTGGTGTACCTCAACAAAGATGGGAATTCGAGACTCTGTGTGTCAAAGTGAGAAGTCATGATGGCTTAAGAGTATTCATGATGATCCTGGCATTTGGGGGGGCAGTGGGAGACTATGTGTGTTTGGTTTCATCTCATTGAATCAATAGGAGGGACCCCCAAAAAAAGCCAGGGCAGAAAAAATATATAGAAAGAAAACGTGGCATCCCTTCTTTTCACCATGCTGGAATGAGCTCAGCAAGTACACAGGAAATGGCACTGTCTGTCTCAGTGAGACTTCTGAATAGACTGTTTGCAGCAACCCCTTTTGGGGTTATCACATTTAAACACTGGCTTCTTTCAAAAACCATTGACATTTCTCATTTATTTCAAATATTTATTTCAAATACTTACTGTTTAAGTGGTTCAGCCAGTAAGATGTAATGGTTAGAGTGCTGGAACATGACCTGGGAGCCCAGGGTTCAAATCTCTAGACAGCCATCAAGTTCACTTAGTGATTTTGGATCTCTCTCTCTCTCTCTTTATCTGACTCATGAGGTTATTGTGAGAATAAATTGGGGAGGGGAAAACCATGTACACAACCTTGAGCTCCTGAGAGAAAAATTAGTATATACAATATAATAAATAAAACAATTACAGTGCTACCTCTGGTTAAGAACTTAATTCATTCTAGACGTCCGTTCTTAACCTGAAACTGTTCTTAACCTGAAGCACCACTTTAGCTAATGGGGCCTCCCACTGCTGCTGCACCGCCGCTGCACAATTTCTGTCTCATCCTGCAGCAAAGTTCTTAACCCGAGGTATTATTTCTGGGTTAGCGGAGTCTGTAACCTGAAGCATCTGTAACCTGAAGCATCTGTCACCTGAGGTACAACTGTATTCAAAATATGCAAACAATAAAACCACCAACTGAAAATCAGAGTGCTGCTTTAAATGTCCATATTCCTTGTGGGGTGTGTGGGTGTGGGTATATGCAAAGTGCTGGAAACAAATAAAATAACAATTAAAATACTAATAATTTTATTAAAAAGTGGGGGCTGATAGTAAATCTAAGAACCACTTAAACAGTAAAACAGGAGAGCAAAATCACTCAAAAGTATTGGTGACAAATTGCTGTTGTTTCTTTTAAATTGATAGGGAACGGTATAGGAGGAGGGCACAGGAGAAATTTGCAGTGCAACACTAGTGTAAACATGGCATAATAGTTGGATCATAACTGGCTGCAATTGAGAGTATGCTTAGTAGCAAAGCTCAGTTTACTTCGTAGAATGTGTACAATGGTCCTAACAGCTTTTCAGGCTAGGGTGGAAGTGAATTGATAAGTGATGTAAGAAAGCTTTCTTTCTTGGCATCATTCATTACCAGCTTTGTAAATCTACCACCTTTTCGTTAGGAACTAAGTAGACTTCCTTAAAAACAAACAAACAAACAAACAAAAACATTTATATCAGCAGAATGGCTTTCATTTTCCTTTGCATCCCTGACTGTAGAATGCCAATGAAATCAAGCACAAAGTCCTTCTCTTGTACTTATATGACCCATTCATGGAAAATCAAATGGTTTACAATGTCAACTTAAGACAAGCATGTTTTATGGCTTGAGTAAGATGTTCACCAGGGTCTTATAAACTTTTATCTTCTTTTTTTCCTAACTAGGAGGAATAAAAGAGTCCGATAAGCAGAGGCAGATAGAGAAGCACAAAGTGACTCAGCCTAAGGGAGTCATCTGCTTATCTGACAGCTGTGGCAATTGGTTTAAATGACATGTTTGTCCCATGACAACGATACAAATGTTTCAGTGATGACTTTGTGTGAGGCATTGCAGAAAACTAGGAACTAAGTTTGCAATTACTGTACAACTGAGCTTTGCATCTAGCAGACCTGGGTTACAGGAAGCCACTGAGCAAGAATCAGGAGCCATAAAACATGAACCAAAGTTTAGAGGGAATGCCCATCAAACCTATTGTTCATGTTGAAAATCCTAGTCTGGTTATGAGAGTGTTCGGAAGGTGTCACTTGTAAACAAACTAACAAAACATTGTGAAGTAACCAGAGGTACATGTTATGATAACTAGTCTCCTTTCATTTCTTTCATTATTCCCTCACCAGAAGAACCTAGACCACCTTCGGTTAACTTTTCTTTTTAGAGAGGTAAGTTATCTTGAACTTTATCTCAATGTGCCAGGTTTTCTTATTTAGATATCATGTCACTGACTCTCTCCAAGGTTTAAAAAAGGTTGTTAACTTTGCAAGTCTTCTGTTGTAATTGATCTTATATGTTTGGCATTTAGAGATATCATATATTATTCACAAAATGTATAATGTATAATGTGGATGCACAGTTCATATATATACATATATAATCTTTGGAATGTTTTGATGATTTTATATCTGCATGTTTAAAGATAGAAATTTGGAAAAAATAAAATGAATTTTTGAAGATGGAAACATTACTGAAAGCAGGATTATGTATAACCATTCCATCACTAGCACCTCATCATTAATGCACAAGAAAAAGGATGTCTGGAGGGACCCCAAGTAGACCAAAAGAGCCTCTAGAAATGTTCTTTTTATTCCAAAACAAAGCACTGGCTAAAATACAACAGACCTGGTTTTGAGACCAAATATTTATTGCACAGAACCAGGACACAGACCACCATGGTGCATCTGGGAAGGTACCCACACACACACACACACACACACACACACAAACACACACACCAATTTGAGTATGGACAATGACTGAGCCTGATATGTATAGATGCGTTTTGATGAAGGAGCTGACAGCCAGGTTTAGATCAGTTTGGGACACATCTCTGGATGTGGATTGTGTCAGACTGCAGCCCAATCAATGCATCTCTCTTAATGGACTTGACTGGGTTTGAGTTTACTGCTTAATCAGAATAATGCAGATAATGTCCAAATATCTTCCTGAGTACAAGCTAAAGGTACATTAATAGGAAACCAACAACTGGGGGGTGGGGAAGGATACAAATCAGAAAACAATTAATAGAAGTTGCTGATCTCATGGTTTCAGCTGTAGTGAAAAGGTGGAACAAAACTATTACTTATACACAAGCAGGAAGAAGAGAACTCCAGAGACAATTTAACAGGACAAGGAATTGCCACTAAAGATAACAGTAATTGCTCAATTTCATTAGTTTGCAAGGAATCAAGGAAAGGCCAGTTGCCATCTAAAGATCAGCATGCAACTGAACAATGAGATCTGAGTTCTCAGTAGTTCTTTCATGATCACCAAAAACAAAACAAAACAAAACCCTCCATGGGAATGTATCTCTGGAGCTCTAAGTGGTAGCTCAAGGGCCAAGGACAATACTGAGGGACACACAAATCATATTTTACTTAGCTTGCTGCCACCACTTAACTGGCTGCCACCACCCGATTGCATGTTGCGGGGGAGGATTAGATCTGGCTGGCAGATAGGATCCTTATCTCATCCACCCCGTAAAGGCTATGTTTGATACAGGGTGGGCCTAGGGGGCAGGGGACACCATGGCTAGCTGACGTAAATCCACAATGGCAGGAAACATTTGATTCAGTTTCCTTTATGAGGTTTGAAATATGGAACTCTTTCTCTTTTTCTCCTGAATGAATAGAAGACAGCAAAAAAAAAAAAAAAACAACAACCAAAAAAACAAAAACAAAAAACCAACCCCAGCAACTGTCATAGCTCAGGATGTCCCAGCAGGAGGATTTTCTAAGGTGGCTCAAACAGTAAGCACAACAGATGCCACAATGCATCCATTAAGCTCACTCATATTCGTCACAGGAATTAAATGAAATGCTGAGGCCACAAAAGTCAACAGCAGCAAATGCTATGCTAGTAGAAACAAACAAAGGATGCAGAATGTTGCTTATTTGAGCTTTATAGCTAAGAGATACAACAATTAAAAGCTGTGGTACATAGCTGCTTAAATAAAAAACACAATTATATGCAGTGCAAGACATTTCTGAAGACAAAAAAAAGTAGCAACCTTGTTCATGCTAAGCTGATCTGGATTCAGTGCCTGGAATTCACGGGGGGAGGGAATGAGTACTCTGTGTAGTATGGTTCAGAGGCTCATTGGCACCTAGGAAGGGGCCCCATTGATGCCTACCCAGGGCCCCTTTTTCTGATGCTCCATTCAGTAACTGAGAGACACTCTGCATTTCCCACAATGCCCCAGAATGACACTATGCCATAGAAGCTCCAGGACATTGTGGGAAATTTAAATGCTGTCTCCAAACTACCCTGTGCTTGCCACAGGGTTCATTGGAGGGGGGCTACCAATAGAAAAGTGCCCCCGCCACATTGCTGAAGAGACCCTGCCTCAGCTCTGTTAATTCTCTCCCCAGCAGAAAAGTTAATGCTTTAATTCTCAGCTCCCACATTTCCTCAGCGACCCCATTCCTTCTCAGAAAGAGTCTCAGAACTGAAAGAGCAGCAACTCTGAAATGCAGCAATCTCTTTTCCACTTAAGTTATGCATAATACATATCAAATGGAAGGGGCATTGAACACAAGAAGGGTTATTATCATATCAGTAAAAGACTATCAGCCACTGGCTGAAGCCATTTAGACAGCTGATTCCATGGAAGAAAAGAGATTTCTTTTATATTCCTATGAGGGTGTTTGGTTGATTCTGTTCAGTACTTGGTAGAGAAGGCTAGGGCATGGAGTGGAATGAAAAACAGGCCCAGGAGGCAGTAATCGGCTGTGACACAGGGATGCTTCTGCCATTTGTAAATAAAATGCTGGCAAAGAGCTGTGGACAAATCATTTTCTAAACCCTGAGAAGCCTATTCAAAATTTGCAAGTTGAATTTTTGAGAGATGATTTTTATCTGAAGCTGTATTGACAGAAGAAGCTTCATTTCATTCAAGTGTGTGTGTGTGTGCAGGCAAAGTATCAAGCAGCATTTAAGAGAAGTTTGCTCTGGATTCTGGAAGAATGAAACTAATCACCAAAATCATACATTTATTACTGTAACTAAAAAATCCCTCAGTTTATCTAGCCACCGTTTGCCAGATAGGTAGGAAGGTTGAGATAGAGATAGAGCTATATAGAGCTTTTTATTACTGCTTTTATAATTTTCTGAAAAGAAAAACAAATGCATTCAAACAATAAACAATAAAAAATCAAAAAAATCTATACCATTTGTTCTGTGCATACATGTAAGGGGTAGGAGGGTTAAAGTAGGAGTGGAGGATGACTGGTAGTCCAGACCAACCGAGTGCTCAGGCATCCAAGCAAGTAGATCAGTATAAGGAGTCTATATATCAGAAAACTTTCCATTTTCCCTGTCTTTACAGATAGACACATTTTCATATGCACCCAGTTGAGTTTCCCCCCTCTGTCAAGTGAACAATTGGGCAGGGCAGGGGTAAGTAGTCTTCTCCTTCCAGTATAGAAGCATTAGATATTAAGCCATCATGAGTGCCCTTAGAAGCCAAATAAATCGTCTCACTGCTAGGTGCCAAATGACAGGTACATAATTCAATGGAACATTAACATCTGTAAATCTTAAGGAGGCCTCCAAAACCTTATTCATGCAGCTGACAGCTGCTGATCAAAAAACTGTGACATTAGGACAGGACCAAATCAGGTGACAGAGCTTTTTTTTTTAACATTTGTATTCCTCTCAATTTGTTCTATTACAACAAATTAGGTGCATAAGGTACCTCTTATTTCCTTCTGCATTTCAGCTTAAATTAATTTTTCACATAGATTTATTTAAATCCATTTTCCATATGACTCATCCAACTGATGAATTTATGGGGTGCTTAGAACCAATATGTGTTTGGGCTGAAGCTGAAAAGAGCTATTTCATATTTCTGTTCTGAGATTGAAATGATCCATTGTAACTATTCTTTACAGCCTACGTTTTCCTGTGGCATGCATTCAGTCATTCTTTATTTATTATTTTTATTTTAACCAAGAGAAGATGTGAGAGGAACATGTTCATTAGAGGAAGGAAAATGCAAATATGCCATTAATATTTTAGAGATGTTTTAATGTTTCACTCTGCACTATATCTGTGTATGCATATAGTTACACATGGAGTGAGAATATTCTGTATATATTTGTGATATATCATTTTGTACTACAAGCAATAACCAAAAAGAAAAAGAAAGAAAGAGGAGGGGGGACTGCTTCTCTTTCTCTCAAAATGCAAATTGCATTGGGGCTTTAAAACAAACAAACAAAAAAGAATCAAATTAAACTTTGAGAGAATAATATTTGTAATGAAATGTCTCCATGGGAAATAAATATGACTGGGATTGATAATAGAAAATGCAAGATGAGAACTTCTTCCAGCTAAAACATCTTTCCTGCTGTTGGGAAGGCCAGTGGGACAATTTTAGCTAAATTTTAGCTAAATGGGGATGGAGAGATGCTGTTTGAAATTAAAGCAAGAGAAGTGGCAGGAATGGGGATCCTGTGGCCTTTCAGAGCTTGTGGGACTCCACCTTCCAACAGCACTACAGCAGGAGAGGACCTTGGTAATATGCCACCCTGTGCAAGGCCATTTGATGTCCTCCCCCCAGCCCTCATGGCGCCAGTTTAAGCAGGGCTTTGGGAAGGAGGCGCAAGGCACTGGCAGGGTCATAGAGCCCTCCTACCTCCTTCCCAAAGCCTGGTAAATCCTTGCCCAGCTTTGGGAAGGATGAAGCAGGACTCTAGGACCCTGTGAGAACCCTCACTTACTGGGCTTTGAGAAGGCACCCTTCTCGGCTGTGTGCCTAGTGCGACTGCACTGCTCACACTGCCCTAAATTGGTCCCTGCCTAGAGAGCATGGCTGATGATCAGGGATGATGTGAATTGTCATCCAACATCTGGAGGATTACAGATCGCCCTCCCTTAAGCCCACACTGACATTGTGCCTTTATTATTCATGCAGCGATGGCACCAGGTGAAGGGAAATGAAGATGGCACAGATATTGAAAGGAAAACGTGAAATCTTGCAGTGGGCAATATGTTAGCTTTCTGAAGCAGAAGGAATGGCATATTTCTCTTCAACACTTCCATCCTAAACATATTGGGTGACATCCAGCAAAGTCATATTCATAGTTGAAATTAATGTATTTAAGCTACCATGGTCCATTGATTTCAAACTGTTCTACTCTGAATATGACTAACTTTGCTGGATAGCATCCGCTTTATCTATTCTATTGATTTTCATGGACTTAATTTTCAAGTAGGCATGTGTAATGGGAATACAGCCTGAGGGCCAATCTTGACCTGCCAGGGGGTTCAATTTGGCCCAAAGGCCATTTTTCTTAAACCGTGCCCATGCACCTAACAGCTGACGTAATGGAGTTAAATTGTGCTGTGGCTGTGTGCCTTCACTATTGTGGAAAGATCACAGGTGTAGGACTGCTAAAGGACAAGCATTTCTTGAAGCTGCCTTCTAAGTTCAACTTTAAATGAGGGAGGGGATCAGTGCTTTTGAGAAGTGTGTCAAGATAGCCCTATGCTCCCATTTCAGACTGAAAAAGGAATACAGAGCTTTCTTAAAGCTTTTGCAAGTCTCCCTACACTTTTAAACTTCCAGATCAAGAATTTAAATGGTCGGGAGGGAGGGACTTGGAGAAGAAATGTGATTTTACTTGTATTTTAGGGAGAAACTATTCAATTCACACTTGTGGAATCATTATGTGGACGAAAACAGAGCTATCCTCTCAAATCTGAACTTCTCTGAATTTTGTAATACAGTTGTACAACCAAACGATATGTAAAACAATGCATACATTAGATGAAAATGTGCGTAAACACACTTATGTAAGTGAAAAATAACATGCAAAAATGCATTATATTAGAGGGAGATCCTTGCAAAATGTGCATATTTGTCAGAACTGCATACAAAGAAGTGTTTATGAATTTTCATCAGGATTTTTTTAAAAAAACAAAACCTGCTGTGGAAACTGAATGTAAGATTGAGAAAAATGAGGAAAAGAAAACTGAAGCTGACAGGTTCATCCACCCCTAAGCACCACAATGTGACACAAGGGAAGGACCTCCTGAAACCTAAAAGCTTGCTGAAGGCTTGCTTTGGCACAAAGTGGGCTCATAACAGATATTCCTGTTGATCTTCTTTCCTCCAGCAGCTGTATGCATAACTGTTGCCCACTCCAGTGCAGCAGGCAAAATGAGCACCAACATTGCAGTCAAGAGAGGAGGAGGAGAAGTTATTAATATTCAAACAGATATTCATTAAGGTCACTGGGTATGGGAAAAGAAGTTATGGCTAAATAACACATGGTAATATTTACATATGGCCAATAATATTGTCAATGGGCCTCTGGCAGAAGCAAATGTTTAATTGAACAGCTGGTCTTTTGAAACAAATTCATTCAGATTTTTCAGTTTTAATATATAAATATCAAAGTTCTCAGCCATTGGTCACCCACTAGAGTCTAGAATCTAGAATGACTAAGAATCAAAACCCAGGAGGCAGAAAGGATGGTTGTTTTTTAGCATCTGGAGTCATAAGGAGTCAGAAAATGGGTGGATGCTAAAAAAAAAACAACTACCCTTTGCTGGGACTGATAGTTTTGTTGTTGTTTAGTTGTCTTAGTTGTGTTCGACTCTCGTTGACCCCATGAACCAGAGCACGCCTTGGAAACTCTCACTTTCTTCTCAAAGCTTCTTTTTTATGTCCATGGAGTTTTCTTGGCAAAATACTAGCGTGGTTTGCCAGTTCCTTCTCCAGGTGGATCACATTTAGTCTAGACTCTCGGCTATGACCTGTCCATCTTGGGTGGCCCTGCACGGCATAGCTCATAGCTTCTCTGAGTTATTCAAGCCCCTTCGCCACGATAACGCAGTGATCCATGAAGGGGAGCAAGTATTTAGCATATATTAAATATATATATTAAAGAACAGAAAAAGGCATAAAATGCACAGCATTAAAAATACATTTAGATATACACAAATCATGAAAATGACTTTTACTGAAAATCTTGAGCAGGTAAAAGCCTTTTGGAATAAAAGTCTATAAAGATCCACCAAAACATACTTCCATATGAAGCTATCACATATTGAGTCAGATAACTGGTCTATCTAACCTAGTATTCTCCATCTCTTGATTGATTGCATCTCTCCACATTCTTAAGGAACTGTCTTTCCATGGACTTCATCCAAGTTATTTTTAACTGTAGAGGTCAAAGTTTTAAACTGGGACCTTCTACATGTAGAGTGTGTACTGTGCAGTTCTTGGAAAGTTCATTTTAAAAGGAACTAGTTCTAATTCAAGTTCATCTTGTCAAAAAAGGAACTAAAGTTTGTCTTTTTATACCATAAACTATTTTAAGCACTGGTGCTATACCACTGAACTATGTCTCCCATTCTGAAAACAGTACGAATTTTTTCTGAGAATGGTAATTTGCAAAAAAGAAAAAAGAACAAAAAGGAAAAGGGCTGTTCTTTCACGCCATAAATTAGTGGGATGTCCTACATGAGACTTGGAGAAAATAAATCTCTTCTGGAAGGACCAGAATTTCTGTTTTCTATGTTCAATGGATTAACAGCTAGCAAGCCATTTGTTATTTCTAATTTTTCAAGGAACCTATGAAAAGTTTTACCGAAAACAAAGCTTATAAATAAATGAATACATCTGACAGCTGACTTAATGTTCCCATGGATGGAACCCAATTTTTTGATCAATGAGTCATCTAGGTAGCTTTATTTGGGATGTGGCAAATCAATATCCCATAGATTTTTATTTCATAGGAGAATTAATTTTGAAATTGAATGCATCAGGTAAAGCAAAATTGCTGGGGTTATTCATAGGGACTTTGGGGAAAACCATGTGTTTTGCAAAGCTTACTCCACCTCTGTTTTGTAAAATTCTACTTAACAGATGGTCAGAAGCGGTGTATTTTTCTTTTCTTTTAGACAATGGGCTCTTTAGAAAACTATGTTGGTTTTCAAAGTTTACTATCTTTGGCTTATTGTTCAATATAATGTGTTGATGAATTCATGTTTATAGTATGATGTAGATAAAGTTCTTTACTGAATCAAAGTCCTTATATGCAAAAAAAAAATAATGAACAAAGGTGAAGCACGCTGTTACAAACTGGGACATGGGGACATAGAAAGTGGCCTTATGCTGAGTCAGACTGTTGGCCCATCTAGCTCAGTATTGTTTAAAACTGATTGAGAGTGGCGAAAAGGTTCTGCGGAGAAAGTTCACAGAGTCATAGGAGGATCTACCTCATAAAATTGAGTGTGGGAAGTGTAGATAGGTAAAGGTAAAGGACCCCTGACAATTAAGTCCAGTCGTGAAAGACTCTGGGGTTGTGGCACTCATCTCGCTTTACAGGCCGAGGGAGCTGGTATTTGTCCACTTCTGCAGGCAGTTTTTCTGGGTCATGTGGCCAGCATGACTAAGCTGCTTCTGGCGAAACCAGAGCGGTGCATGGAAACACCGTTTACCTTCCCGCCAGAGCAGTACCTATTTATCTACTTGCACTGGTGTGCTTTCGAACTGCTAGGTTGGCAGGAGCTGGGACCAAACAACGGGAGCTCACTCCGTCACAGGGATTCAAACTGCCAACCTTTCAATCGGCAAGCCCAAGCAGCACAGTGGTTTATCCCACTGCTAAATGTAGCAGTGTCTAAATTCACAAACACAACCTTTTGGGTAGGCTAATCCATGGTTGTGACTGACACACATTTGGATACTGTTGCAAGGTTCTCAACCTATCCATTTTAACAAGCCACGTAGATAGGTCAGTGCTATTTGTGGCTCTTTGGGGTTAGTTTACTCTATACCAAATTCAAAGCTTGGTTTCATGTGGTCTCATCTCAACCAGGGGCATAGACACTTCAGATCACTGTAATGTGGATTACAATGATGATTGTGTGTTTCTGGTAACACAGGAGTGAGCATTTTCACTGGTAGTAGCATTGCTGTGGCATGTCCTCCCTGCTGAAATGTGAGAGGCACCATTGGCATTGGCATTCCACCAGTTCCTAAAGATGAACTAGTTTAGACAAGCATCATTCTGATCTCCTGATCCAAACCTCCAGATTAAATCATTTTAATTGTTCTGTTAATACTTTTAATTGTTATAAGGTTTTAATGGGATTGTTTTATTGTACATTTTCTTTATGGATCAAATATGCTTCGATGAAATTCTTTTATTGTCTATTTCAAGTGTGTGTACTTGATTTTACATTTGTAAATTGCTTAGTTGCCATTTTGACAAATAAGTGGTATATAATTAAAATTAAGATTTTAATTATAATTAAGATTGCAGGAAGAAATAACAACCTCAAATTTGTAGATGACACAACTCTGATGGCAGAAAGTGAGGAGGAATTAAAGAACCTCTTAATGAGGGTGAAAGAAGAGAGCACAAAATATGGTCAACATCAAAAAAACTAAGATTGTGGCCACTGGTCCCATCACCTCCTGGCAAATAGAAGGGGAAGAAATGGAGGCAGTAAGAGATTTTACTTTCTTGGGCTCCATGATCACTGCAGATGGTGACAGGAGTCACGAAATTAAAAGACGCCTGCTTCTTGGGAAAAAAAGCAATGATAAACCTAGGCAGCATCTTCAAAAACAAGGACATCACCTTGCCGACAAAGGTCGGTATGGTTATAGCTATGGTGTTTCCGGTAGTGATGTATGGAAGTGAGAGCTGGACCATAAAGAAGGCTGATCACCGAAGAACTGATGCTTTTGAATTATGGTGCTGGAGGAGACTCTTGAGAGTCCCATGGACTGCAGGAAGATCAAACCTATCCATTCTGAAGGAAATCAGCCTTGAGTGCTCACTGGAAGGATAGATCCTGAAGCTGAGGTTCCAATACTTTGGCTGTCTCATGGGAAGAGAAGACTCCCTGGAAAAGACCCTGATGTTGAGAAAGATTGAGGGCACAAGGATCAGGAGACGACAGAAGACAAGATGGCTGGACTGTGTTCTTGAAGCTACCAACATGTGTTTGACCAAACTGCGGGAGGCAGTGGCATACAGGAGTGCCTGGCGTGCTCTGGTCCATGGGGTCACGAAGAGTCAGACACGACTAAACAACAACAAAATTAAACAAAATTAAAATGAAGAAGAAAATGATTGATATAGTTTAACCTCAAATGGAGATAGGTTTCTTTGTAATGGAATTCTTATTATTGTAGTCTCTTTATTAATCATGGTCCATTGCAGACCTTCTGTGCAGTGGGGTTAACAGTACATTTTGGGCAGGTGCCAAGAGGACAGGGAGCCATAAACATTGATTTGACACTCATTCATTTTGGATATAGGAACTCTGCCGATCTCATGTTGGAAGCCATTCCTTTGTCAGAATCTCCTCTTCTGTTTCCATAGAGAGGATGGTTCCTGTAGAAATTTCCTTCTGAGCTGTGAATTAAGCATTCCACACTCTCACTACATAAGTCAGCAGGAGCAATAGGACAGCAAAAGAGAAATTATTATCTCTTTAAATGGGATATATTTCCTTTGGTTATTATTTGGAACTCTGTGATTGAAAGTCAAGTAGAGGACAAGGGCTACTAAGCGCTCTCTGGAGCCTTATGCAGGTCTCTACTGTTAATCATTTCCACAAGCCTCAAAAGCCACATAACCAACTCAAGGATTATTGTTCAAATAATTTGTACGCTTAGCAATCCTCATAATTATCAGGAGTTCATTGATTCAAATGATCCAAATTATTGGAATGCTGACAAATAATCATTTACTGAAGAGGCAATGACAGCTGTAGTAGTGTGAAGCTCAGGATGGTAGAAAGGGATTCAATAATCAAAAAGTGCAATGACAGATTGCATGTGTAATTCATGTAAGGAAGCCTGCAGACCCGGGACAAACCTTGATCTTATTGAACTGGCTGGCTTTGCCTTATGATATGAGTGGGAATTCAAATGTCTCAGTCCAGGCCCTAAAGCTGTTGCACTTGACACAAAGCAGGGAAGGTTCTGTTTGAGGGGGGATGTATATGGTTTCCTTTGTTTCCAAAAACAAAAATGAAGGAGTTTAAAGAGCTGCTTTCAAACAACCCGTGCTGGGGTTTCCAATTGGGGTTTCCAAGTGCAGCATCACCTGACATCATAGTGATGTTGGTTGTTTGACAGGTGGGTAGCTTTCTGCCTGCAGCAAAGCATATCCACCAGGGCTAGTAGTCACTAATGACTTTGTATAATCCTCTTTTCAAAGTCATCTAAATTGGTGGCCAGCACTACATCTCATGGAAGTGAATCTGGCCGAAATGTTGTGTGAAAAAGTATTTCCTTTCGGATGTCTTTAATCTCCCAACATTCAGCTTCACTAGATGACTCTGAGTTCTAATATTTAGAAATAGTGAGGAAAAACTTGTCTCAATCTATTTTCCTTTACACCATGCATAATTTTATAACCTCTATCATGTCCTTCTCTATTTTACTTTATGGTAAGTGTATTTCATTCTCCACATTTCTGAAAATAACAAGAGTGTTATTGGGGGACAAAAAGTCTGATTCAGTCTTAATACAAGAATGTAGAACTTTAATATATTTTATTAAATGTATTAAAAGAGAGTCCATATCTTCTTGTTCTTGAGGTTTGTGTGTGCATGGTCATGGTGGGGAGGAAGCTGTGAATCTCAGTCACATTTATTTCAAATGCTTTGGAAAACCCTCACATATTTCAAAAGAGCAATAAAAAATCATTAGTTCTTTTTCTACAGCAATCCATTTCATTTGAAGGAGGATCTCATTATCTGAAGAAGATTCTGTTCACTGCACGACATTCTGTGAATGACCAGATACACCAGTGGTATTGTGAACTGCTGAAAAGTCCAGGTTGTTAAAAGCATCCAAATCCTTTTCAATTATCATTTAGTGCATGCAAGAATGATTGTTCCGATGAAAAAAGGCAAATAAAGGCATCTCCTTTAAAAAGAATATTTGATTCCTAGATATATAGCTATACAAATTTGTGCCAGGCCTGTCTCTCTGGAAGCAAATGAGTACCCAAAACAGATAGTCATGCTGAGAGGTGGGTTGTCAGACCATAAAGCCATTTATTGGGGAGCTGGAGACTACCTCAGTCTCTGCCTAGGCAATGAGTTTCTCAGAGTGAGCGCTGGACCCACTCCTGGCTGTGAATGTTACCAGGCTGCCACAGTCAATGCCAAACCCAGGAGCACTCCCAAACTGTTGACTTGGTCTTTTGGTGGGAGCGTCCATCACTAGTCCTAATCTTCCTTCTAAAGTCAATAATCTCCCAATCCACAGTACCGTCATCTTACCTGAATTTAACCACAGCTTGCTTACCCTCAAACCCTCATGTGGGGCTACCTTTGAAGGTGACCCGGAAACTGCAACTAATCAAGAATACGGCAGCTAGACTGGTGACTGGGAGCAACTGCCAAGACTACATAACACTGGCCTTGAAAGACCTACATTGTCTCCCAGTACATTTCTGAGCACAATTCAAAGTGTTGGTGCTGACTTTTAAAGCCCTAAACGGTCTTGGTCCAGTATACCTGAAGAAGTGTCTCCACCCCCATTGTTCTGCATGGACACTGAGATCCAGCACCGAGGGCCTTCTGGCAGTTCCGTTGCTGCGAGAAGCCAAGTTACAGGCAACCAAGCAGAGGGCCTTCTCGGTACTGGCACCCACCCTGTGGAACGCCCTCCCACCAGATGTCAAAGAGAAAAACAACTACCAGACTTTTAGAAGACATCTGAAGGCAGCCCTGCTTAGGGAAGCTTTTAATGTTTAACAGACCATTGTATTTTAATATTTTGTTAGAAGCCACCCAGAGTGGCTGGGGAAACCCAGCCAGATGGGTGAGGTATAAATAAAAAATTATTATTATTATTATTATTATTATTATTATTATTATTATTATTATCATCATCATCATCATCATCATCATCATCATCATCATTATTCCAATAACTGCCCCCAGGCACCAGTTTAGAGTATCAGAAGTTGGAAAATAATAATAATAATAATTAATAATAATAATAATAATAATACCTCCACTTGGTAGGCTCGACATTGAGCTCTAACCCGTGTCCAGTCAGCTTCACAATGAGTTATATGCCACCGGCGCTCTAGCCGTCTCAGCGATTGTTTCATTGCCTCAGATCCGTGGAAAACCATGGGGCTGTCTGGGCTCAATGCAATCTGAGAGGGAGCTTTGGAGCCAAACAGTCAATAGCCCTGGTTAACTCCACATTCTGGTGGGCCACCAGGGAATCAGCTGAAAGGCCATCAACATGGGATAAAGCATCCCCTACCACTCTCTGGAAACCATTTGGATCCATTAAGAGGCGGGGGTGGACCATCCAAATCGGTCCCACCTCCCTGCAGAGGGGAAGGGTCGCAGAGAAGTCCAGTTGCACCAGGAAGTGATCTGACCATGGCACTTCTTTCGTTTCGCTTTTACTTAGTGTCAGATCACCAACATCCATAGAGGTAAACACTAGGTCCAAGGCATGTCCGCGGCTATGGGTTGGGCCAGACTTATTCAGGGACAGCCCCATGGAGGCCATGCTTTCCACGAAGTCCTGAGCAGCCCCTTGTAAGGTCGTGTCGGCTTGGATGTTAAAATCCCCTAGGACAACCAAACTAGTTGTCTCCAGAAGAACATCCGCCATGACCTGAAGCACTTCGGGCAGGGAACAGCAGTTCAGGCAGGTGCAGCGGGGAGGTCGGTACACCAAAAGGAATCCTGTACTGCCCCTATTGCCCTGGGCCAGGTGGTGAGTGGCAGGAGTGGGGCCCTCAGGCACTCACGCAGGGGAGTCCTCCTGGGCAGCAAGCAGTCCTTATGAGGCCTGTCAGGCCCCGCCCTGGGCCAGGTGGTGAGTGGCAAGAATGGGGCCCTCAGGCACTCATGCAGGAGAGTCCTCCTGTAGAGCAGAGTGACATCAGCATACTGATAATACTGCAGTCGAAGCTTTCAGATGACTTCCTCCATGGTTTCATGTAGATGATAAAAAGCATTGAGGGTGGTATAGAGCCTTGAAGCATTCTGTGATCCAAAGGCAGAATAAGAGCCCTCCAGCACCATAATAAAACAATGCCAATCACTGTAAAATAATGCCCACTAAGTCTCTGATCGATTATCCAGAAGGATACCACATGGTTGATGATACTTAAAGTTCCTAGAGATCTAGTGGAACTAACAGGGTAGAACACTACCCACCCATTCTCCAGTATTCAGGAAGTTGCAAGGTCACCAGCTGCACCAACATCTCCCCCCCCCCCCACCAAATGGCAAATTAGAGGCTGAGCAGTAATTGTCCAATGCCAAAACACCTACATTTTAGCTTCTATAAGCCAAGTGTTCTTTTACTGTTTCATACAGAGCAAGAAAACAGTTTGGAAAATAACCATTGAGATCTTTTGAATCCTACAAAAGTCGGTCTTAAACAGCTTGCAGAAGACTGTGGCAAACATAATCAGACAAAGGAAAAAAGAACCTGTCAAATAATTCCACTGACTTCAGTTAAACTAACTGGTTGCAGCATATCCATTCTTGTTAAATGAAAATTCCCTTCATCTCTAGGTATACAATTTGCTCATCAAAGAGTAAAAGAAGATAACAGAATCCCTGCAGTTAATGGGATATTACCCAACAATCAACAAGAGAAAGAGGGGGTGGGGGAATTTGATCATTCTAGTCTGTGAAATGGTTGTCCTTTCTAAGAGGACACTCCAGTGGGGACTTAAGGATTCTCAAACACAAGACGATGTGCATAAGTACAATAAACTTCATGTTGTCTGTCCCAATCCTCAAGAGAGAGATTTGACTCATCATTGTTACAGAGTGAAAAATTTAAGAAAGCCCCAAGAGGAGAATTTTCTTATTTTATTCAAATGAAGCTTCCATCTGAAGGCACATATGCTACCATATGGGATCTATTTCAAGCATTCATTAGCAGAAGAATAATTAGCCCTGCATCATACAAAGCAGAAAAGAACAGACCCAGAGGATAATTGCTTAAGAAACAGACAGAAAAGACCTTGAAACCAAATTTGCTAGAGACAAGCCTCTGAAAAATGTAAAAAAGAGAGAGAGATGTGTTTGCTGCAATTTTTATTTCAGCATTTTGCTTGTAAAGTGTGCTCAGTTCTGTGAAAAATGCCATGACATTTGAACAGGGAAAACCATTTTGTTGTTTTTGTTTTTCCCAATTGGTAAAAAAGACACTGTGCTTCCTTTTCTAGTGATCCAGCCCACTGAGGAATCTAATTTCCCAGTATGGATGAAATTAAAAATCATGTTTAAATAGTGTGACTTGTAGTATAAAGCTACTTCTCACAGCTGGAACTAGCCCTATGCACCCGAAACACTGACTCTGGCTTCTAGAATTAGGTGCTGCATTTGAAGCTAGGCAGAACATTCAAGGAGAGTCACAGGGGACATCAGATCCTACGATGTGTTCCATCATGGACTCATGTCCTCTTCCTGCCATGTCCCATTAAGCCTTCCCAGAGATCCTGATGCACACCAACTGTACCTAATCTGTCTAAATCATTACAGAACCACAATCAATGAAATATATCTGCAATGTCACCCAAATTTTGTCCTGCATCTTAGGCTAGTTTGAATTCCTACTGCAGCCAGGGGCGTCACAAGAGGGGTGCGGGGGAAGCAGGCTGCCCCAGGTGTCATTCCTAGAGGGGTGACAAAATCCCCCTGGGAGGATCGGCATGGCAGTGTTCACACCCCTGGTGGGTGGATTTTCGCGATTGGCGCGATTGTCATCATGAAAATGCACCCGCTGATCATGCAAATATGCCAGGCGAACAGCCTGGCAGACACACACCCCGGCAGGTGGAGCTTGCATCCCCGGTGGGCGGTTTTATGTGACCGGTGGTCTGATTTTCACAATCGGGTGGCGCTGGCACCCCCAGCTGGTGGCACTGACACCACGGTTTTATGTGTTGATTGGTTGGATTTGTGTGATCTGTGTGCGTAACTGTTTCATGGCCAAAGCTCCCAAAAATTTTTGGGGTACCCTCCCTAAAAAAAGCTCAACAATTCTGGGCATCCTTCCCAAAATATTGCAATGTGTGTGGGGGGGTGACAAAAAAACTTTGCAGCAGGTACCACCTGACCTTGCTACACCTCTGACTGCAGCACAGTCTAAAATCATACAGACTGGAAAACAACAAAAATGGGGTTGCTAATCACAGAGGCCATTCTATGCAAGCAGAACTGGTATCCAAGTAGGTTATGTTCATATGGTCGACTCAACTTGGGTAGGTTGAGACATCAAAGTCAGGAGGTATGATTGTCATCTCACTACTAGACGCATTCACTGTACATTCCATTCAAAGTCTCTTTGCCGTCAGGACCCCAGTGCACGAAAATGACAGAATGCAGTTGCTGCAGCTGAATGCAAAGCATACTGTGAGTTTCCTGGCAGCAGAAAGTCTGGGACTGGACAGATCAGCTGATTACCAGTTTATGTCAGTTTCACCTGTTTCTGCATTCTGCACCATTTTTTTAAACACACACACACACACACACACACACAAATACTTGCATTATTTTGCATTTCCCCCCACAAAATACACATTTTTGTTCATATTTTACCCCAATATACAAATTTTTGAATGCAATTTGGCTAGAAACATGCATATATGTATATATATAGTTATGCATGTTAAATTAAAGCACACATTTTCTAATGAGTTTTGGGATGTTTTTGAGCTGATAATCTTATTGCACAATTTGGAGAAGTGCAAAAGTGAAAGCATAATTGTATTCCAATCCACAAATTAGTTCAGGAAGTGCAGATCAGGTTGGTTGGCTTAAAAAGGTGAGCCAAACCAAATCCTTGAACATCCCTAAGACAGACAGATGCAGAAAAGTTATAAACCATTATTCTTTAGAGATATAGTGAGAACTAAATCTCTGGCATTCACTGACTCACCTCCAGTATAAACAAGATAATTACCTCGTTCACCTGCTGTAGCAGAAAGATCAATTATAGAAACTAATTAGATACCTGTTTAAAGCTGATAGGAGCTTCCAGGTTTTTCATTATTGGTGCTACTTGTCTTAAAACACCACAGGAAAGAGGGAAAGGGGGGAAACAAGAGGTGAAAAAACACTTTAGAACAACAGTGATTAGCCTTATATTTCATTTTTGTAGCTTTCCCCCCATTCAGAAGGAAACTACAGAAAAGTCCAAAGTGTTCTTAATTTACTGCAGTGAGTTATCAAAAGCAAGTTAATTCCCTTGCTTGATGACATGGCTATAGAAAAAAGATATAGTATGGCTGTAAGAACCAAATCATGGTGCCCTCAAAAGCTCCATTCAGGGTATTCCATATGGGCGACCTGTGGCCTTTCAGATGTGGTTGGAATGCAGTGCCCATCATTCTTGACAATTGACTAAGCTGGCAGAGGCTGATGACAACAACAACTAGAGTCAAGCAACAATTGGAGAGCCACAGGTTGCCCATCCCTCTGCTGTGAGTTGGTTCACGCCTATGTGTCATTGGTTGGTGATGAGAGCTTCAGATGGTGACTTGCCTGTGTCAGTGAGCCATCAAAGACCAAACATCACAGAGAAAACTTTCAGATTGAATTCATGCACTATGTTTTCAGGGAGCTCATTCGCAAATCCAACCATGAGGCATCAACCACACCGCTGACCTCTGCCCTAATGTCACATTCCTCACTGACCGGATAATGTGCAGAATGTGCAAACTTACATGGCAATGCAACAATGTCAAGGGAGTATAAGAGAGCTATTGGTGCTGTCTCGCAGTCATTTGTGCCTGTGATTGCCCCTATAAGTCAGTAATTTGTGAAAAAATATTATTTGCAGACACAGAGGAGGAGGATGCACAT
Organism: Podarcis filfolensis; assembly: GCF_964270895.1. NCBI lineage: Eukaryota > Metazoa > Chordata > Lepidosauria > Squamata > Lacertidae > Podarcis > Podarcis filfolensis. Next base: position 47,176,266 of record NC_139611.1, read on the forward strand.
GTATTGGTGACTAAATATCACCTAATATAAAAATAAAAATATTGGTTTAACAAGAAGTGTCCATGGAATAGTTCCAAAACATGACAGTCCATTTAAAAAAAACAACTTCTTTTTGACATACTCTCCTCATACTTCACCAACGTTTCAAGTTGAATGCTGTAAAGACAGATTATTATTTATCATCATCATCATCACGGGCTGAGAATGTCAGGCTTGGAGTCAAATGTAGCGCTCTAGTTCTTTCTGTCTGGCCTCTTGGGTCACTCTCCGTTCATTTTCTTTCCTCAGGCCAGCCCTCATAATCCCTACTCACCATCCTCCTTCAGAGTTTCCAAGCTACTGGAATATGACATTGAAATGTGATAATGCACCTTTCCTGCTTCAATGGAGGATGGGAAGATGTGATTGACTGCATAGAAGTTTTGTGTGGTTAGGATGCAGCCTACTGTACACAGATAATTGTACACCACTTCCTTGACCACTTCCTAGGTTCTTCATGGAGAAATGTGATCCACGAGCTGAAAAGATTCTCAATCCCTGATCTAGATAAACATTTAGTTCCTTCCTATCATATTCTCTGGGTCAAACTATATAGATTGATATTATCCAAATATTCCATTCAGATAAACGTCATGCCCACAAATAGAGTAATCAGCCCTTTATTCTGTGTATGGTGACAACTGCTCTGAAGCTTGAAGTTTTTGACATCTTAATGAGCAACAGGGGAAGTAGATTCAATTAAATGTAACATTGTTTAAGTGTTAGAAAGGACAGCCTGCAGCTTTTGAATGATAGCAACGTTGTTTACTTTATCATTAGATGAAGTATGGTTAGGAGTCTGTTTAGCCTGTCAAAAAGCTCAGATAGTCAGCAAGTAACCAGCCACTCAATATGCATATTCAGTGTCCTCATAACTGTATCTTTGTGATGAGAATCTGTGAAACTTTAAAACATGGGCAAAACATCACTGTCATCTATCTTTGATACCATTGAAAAAGAGTGGTGGGACTTTTTCCTGACGTAGACATATTAGTCAATCTTTTGTTGGGCCTGAATAATTAAAGAAGGCTGCATTAGAAATGCAATGAGAACAAAAAAACCCTTCATATTGCTAAAATGAAGTTCAATCAATCAGCATCAAGACTGGCATGGGAATAATTTTTAATATTCTAATATTCTATGTACTTTTGGGGGAGACTTACATAACTTGCACTTCCAAAAGCAAGGATTCACATTGTGGGTCCTATCAGATGCAAATATCCTGGCTTTCTAAATCATGGGAAAGGGCTCACAATCCCTTCCTTATCTCTTCTCCTGTATACACTGCCTGTGGTGTTTCAACCCCAGTCTGTTTAAACCAGAGATCCACATGGCATCCAACTCTGGTTTAAGGTTGATTTACTAACCAGGGTTTTAGAGCAGGAACAAACCATGGTTTAAGATACTGGTTAGCAACTGACACTAGAACAAAGTATCCTGCTTTGGATGCAACAGCATGAGAGCTCTGATTTAAACAGCCCAAGGTTGAAACACCAAACAAATTGTGGGTCTGATGCTTCTTCCCAGCTTGCTAACCTACATTTTAGGAAGCTGGCAAAATTACCTCCAAATTATCATATTAACTTAAAGCTGCACCGCCCATTTTCTTAACATCATCACCAAAATAAAAAAATAAAATAAAAGTAGTTCAATGGGATTAATAACTATGGAGTGTTAGTTGGAAAACAAAACAAATGGGAAATAGGGCAGTGGTGGAATGCAGTACTTTTGAGGAGGGCTTGGTTGACTGAGGAAACAAGGACACATGACAATGTTTAGTTGTGTCTCCCATTCAGTTTCTAGGGTATCATTGCCCAATACTGTTCATGGGATCAGCCTACTGAGGTCTGCCTCCAAGCCCATAACATTTTCTCTGTGTGGGTCTGCTTTCCATGGGACAATACAGCTTAGTCAGAAGAAGATTCAGTACAGGAATTTTTTTTTAAAAGGCTGCACAATTAATTTATAGAAATCCCTACCATAAGATGTGGTGACAGCCACGAGCTTAAATTGCTTTAAAAGGGAATTATACCAAGTACTGAATCAATACTCACTAACCATGACAGCTAAATGGAGCTTCTCTTTTCAGATGCATTATACCACTGGATATCAGTTGTGGTGGAAACATCACTGGATGACTATTTCCTACATGTGCTATAAATGGGTGTCTGTTCATTTGGAGAGACAACGTGGAGAGGAGGTTAGAGTCTTGGACTAGGATCTGGGAGATCAGGCTTCAAATAGGCATGAAAACTGCATGGATGACTTTGGGCCAGTCATTGCCTCTAAGCCTAACCTTCCTCACAGGTTTGTTGTGAGGATAAAATGGAGAAGGGGAGAATTGTGTGTGTGCCACCTTGATGTCTTTGGAGAAAAGGTGGTTTATAAATGTAAGAATAAATAAAATAAAATCTTAAAAAGGGGGGTCAATACTGTGTTAGATGGGCCTGTTGGCTCCACCCACCTACCTAATCTTAGGGGGAAACATGGTCTGTTTTTTCACTAGAATTCAGAGATCCCTCAGTTTCGCAACCTTGTAAATTGGAAAGGACTAGCCTAACTTCTGTTGCTTATACTGTGTAAACTCTAGATTAGATAACTGCAATCCATTATACGTGGGGCTCTCATTGAAGATGGTTTGGAGACTGCAGAATTCAGCAGCCAGGTTGCTCACAAGGGCAAGATGGAGTGAGTATATAACACCAATTCTAGTTTAACTGCATTGACTGCAGATTAGTGTCTGCACCCAATTAAAAGTGCTGCTTTATACAGCCCAGAACCCTAATACCTCAAGCACCTCCTCTCCCTTCATGAACTGACTTGGACACCACCAGTGCTTTTTTTCTAAAAAGAAATATTTTGGGGTACTCTGATTTTCCTACTCATATTGAAATACTGCCCCTCAATGAGGCTGAACTTAGATTCACAATATGTTTAGGGGTGTGTACCCACAGAAAAAAAGCACTGGGCACCACAATAATCATTTGAGACCCTTCTCCATGGGAGGTCTGGAAGGTGGCAACACAAGAACAGACCCTTTCTGTGGTGGCTTCACACTTGCAGAATGCTCTTCCCAGGGAAGTTCACCCATCATTTAAACACTGAGCAGAAGCATGCATTTTCTGCCAGGCCTTTGGCTTTTAGTTATTTGTGGTCTCCTTCAGTAGGTGTATGGAGTGTTTGGGGATGGGTAGTATGTCTGGTGGGGGGAATGTTGTGCTCCTTCTGGTCTGCACCCTGCACCCTGCACTCAACTCTCAACTGAGGCTCCTAGAAGCTGTCAGCATATGACAACAGCCACACCCTAGGAACAGCTTTGACTGGCTGACTAAACCAGGTGAGGATAGCTGATGGGTCTCAAACCCCCAGTGAGGTAGGGACTTTCCCTGCACGCAAAGACAGGTTCCTGTGGGTTGGGCGGATGAGACCAATAGTGGGTCCAATGGTAATAAAGAAGGTTTCTGCACATGCTAAAGAGGGAAACAAGAAAAAAGTGGGGCTTGTCAACCTCGGAAAGTAACCCATCTAGAAGAAGGAAAAGGTCTGACCCTAAACCTCTGCTGCCTTGCAGGATATCTTCAGAATAAGAAAAGACTAGGGAGGAAACCATTCACAAATCCAGGGGGGAGTCCCTAATACAGTTAGATAGCACTTTGTACACCTGCTTCTGGCAATTGCTGCAGCCCAGCTAGTGCCAAACATACTGCTCTGCTTTCCTTTGGACCACATCAGTGAGGCTGAGAGGGGGGTCTTGTCATCTGGGCAGCCCAGGACCTCCATACACACTGCCCAAGCTTGTGCCCTGGGGAGGTCAGTTCAATACTGCACCCTCCATTTTCTCATGAGACAGGCGGATGCCAACAACCGTCAGTGGGTGGGATTTTTAATCCTGCCTTTTAAAAGTATGAATGTATTTTGGATTTTTCTACACCTTGTTTTAAGATACGGTAGTTTTAATGTATGCTATTTATTTATTGTTGGAAGTTGCTTTGGCTTGTATTGGCAAAAGGCGACTAATAAGTATCAGCAGCAGCAACAACAAAAACAACAACCACAGTATACTGTGGAGGTTGAATCAAAAGCTGATTCTACTCTTTCTGGTCATTTATATGGAATGCATAGCATTTTATAAATTTCCTGCACAGATGTAACAGTTGGCCTTCTTTTATTTTAGCAGAGCAAATAATTTAGTTCCTCTTTTAATGGCAGGCTGCAGTTTGACCCTCTGTTTATATTGCATTACATTGTTTTTGTTTTTTAAAAAGTTGGTTTCCAGCTTGTGTATATTTGTTTTGAGTGGGCATAAAAGCATGTTTTTCTCGCCTGCTGAGCATTCATTAAATCCAATTTCAAATCTTTGCAGCTATTAGAGCACTCACAAAGCCCAAATCTATTGATTTAATTGTGTAAGCATTCCTTTCTTCAAGTAATAATGTGGAAATATAACCGAGATGTACAGAATATAGTCTTTCATCCAGCAGCCTAAAGCACTTGAAAGTTTTACAAATGTTGCTTAAAATGGAAAACAACAAAATGCCTAGTGCTTAAATTCTATTATTAGCACTCAGCAAGATGAATCACCTGTTCTGGCGAGAACTCAACAGAATCAGCCCAAGCTACATCTTCCCTCTAAAATAATACAACTGAGGACTCTCCATAGTTGCACAACTGTCTCATCCTATTGTTCAGATCTTCAGATCACTTTCAGCCAAGGTAGAACTGCAAATTCCCAGAAGTGCATCTCTGGATGAGATGTCCATTGATTTTGGAATGAAGGAAACATTGAACTTAATAGGGCCCATTTTGTTCATTTGTCATTCCTTCCAAAATGAAGCCACACTAATAAATGAATGCAAGTGGGACTGAATCCTTACCTGTTCATAGTCTGGAGGGTATGTATGGGGAGCTTACTTCTCTCCAGTAGCAATGAAAGTGGAGCTCATTGCAGTAGCTATTTCTAGTGACTGCCATTTTCTTTCCCCAAATGTTCAATTGCATACCCAACTTATTTAAATACATTTGAATTACAAGCCACTATGGGAACCAAACTTCTCCATGTTTGTGCAAATGTGCCTTTCCTTTAAATATAATGAGAACCTATTGCAGATATTAACATTGCACAGTTGGAAGCAACTGGAGGCATGAAAACTGCAGACCCTCCAAGTGACCCTATTTTCCAGGGACAGTCCTGGATTTACAGAAGCTGTTCCAGTTTCTGATTTGATCCTGTAATGTCTTGCTTTTCCTTAGGACATCCCTATTTTCATCAGAGAAATATTACAGGGTATGAAGTGATCTGCCCCCTGAGCCATCTGAAGGCAGCCCTGTATAGGGAAGGGTTTTTTTAATGTTTAATGTTTTATTATCTTTTTATATATGATGGAAGCCACCCAGAGTAGCTGGGGCAACCCAGTAAGATTGGCAGGGAATAAATAGTGGTATGATAATAATAATAATAATAATAATAATAATAATAATAATAATAATAGAATAGGACATCCCTATTTTCATTGGAGAAATGTTGGAGGGTATGAAACTGACTCCTTTTAAAAATTAAGCATTACCAAAGCCCATAAGTTTAATTAAAACTTTGTTTTTAGAACTTCCTTCAAAACAAAACAGAAACATCAAATGATACATTCAAACAATTCCATAAAATATATGCCAGTCTGAGGCAAAGGCTCAGCATCTTACAAAATATGAAATAATTCCAAAGGACATAGAAATAGAGTTCTGTTTCTCCCCACAGCCTGCGTTCCAGCCTCAAAGGACTCCAGCCACCAACCTCCCAAGATGGCAAATTTGCAATTCAATACCTCTCATGTGTTCTAAGGTTAAAACACGTTAGCTAGCAGTAAACATCAATAGGTAATTATCAACTCAGTTAATGCTCAGAGTCCCTTAGAATACAGATGCAGACTGAGAAAGATCTCTATGTAAAAGACTTGTTGAAAGAGGAAGGTCTTCCGTAGGTGCCATGAAGGCAACAGAGAAGGTGCTTGTCCAATACTCAGGGGCAGGAGGTATAGATGTTACAATACTAATTCCTACATATTGCAGAATGGATTCTGATAAGATTGTGTCTGTGGGAGGGCTCACCTGCAGAGTGCAGTGAGTAACTGTGTATATAAGGGGTGACATGGACTTTCAGTATCTAACTGGCATCCAGGATATGATAGATGAAAAGCAGAATTTAAATAAAGAATAGTTAAATGGGAACTTTATGCATTGCTGAGAATTACAAAGCCTTGGAATTAATCCCATTCTATTAATCCCCCCCCCAAAAAAACCAACAACCATGAAAACCACTTTCCTTTTTTCTATGCAAGGTATGGATGGTATACACCTTTCTATAAAGGTTGGAAATGGTGAATTAATTTAGTAATATTGCCTTCTTCTGTTTTGGCTGCATCATGAGCTAGTGATTTGCAGAATGTTATGGGAAACTTAAAGTTAAGAGCTGTGGCACAGTTCCATATCCTCAGTTGATGAGCTATACTAACACATTGCCCTCATTTGCTTTCTGTCCATGGACTGTTATCTTGTCTTTCTCTGCTCATTTGGTCTTCCTTAGTAAAAAAGGGGGGGGGGAGATAATTTTACAGATGAGCAATATTTGACCTTGGAACTGTTCACTGAAATCAATGAGGCGAGTTTTTTGTTTTTGTTTTTTTAACTTTCATCTACTCACTTAAAAGGCATATTGGCAATTCTAAAGATGAAATTGTCTAGCAAGAGAAAACATCAGCTGTGCATATGGAGAAAGCCTGCCTGCCTAAGAATACATAAGCACGGTCCCTCTGTACAAAAGCATGGCGCCCATTGTACAAAAGTACACATGAAAACTACCCTAGAATTATCACACAATTTTGCCTGTTCCTAATGAATAGCATGGCAATTCATACATGATACCTGGAAATGTTTTGTGCCAAAATGTAGGAGTCAGAATAATTCATGCTGTATATATGGAACCCCAGCTTTAAACATGGGAAGGAATATCATTAATATTGGGAGGGGGGTATCCCAGGGTCTCCAAACTGGAGGAGAGAAAAGCTATAGGGAGCTTTACTGCCTAGCAATCCAGACACCCACCCACCTCAAAATGCAGGCAAGTGTTTGAAGAAATTAAAAAAATGCCACTAGGCTTACCGTAATGCCAGTGTGGGATGATGAGGGAAGGGAAAGCAAGTACCAGAGTGAAGACAGAGCTGAGTTGTGATTGACAGTTCAAGTTTATTATCAGATTTTACTCGGAAAGCAAATCCTTTTAGATCCCATCCCCAAATCAGCTTTCAAGTTGCCTTGGGACAACCCCCCCCCACCTAGAACTTTTTTTTTAATGACAGGTGTCTTACCTAGGGGAACCTCTATCATGTCTGAAATTTTCAGATTATTTGTCCTTAGTGATCAAGTGACCTCAAAACTGTGATGAAATTTGGCAGGATTCATGAACTTAGAAGAGGTGACTGAAGAGGTGAATGAAAATGTCATTCAATTGTCCCCCCCCCTTTTTTAAAAAAACACACAAAAATTCTTATATATCTCTTTGAAAACAAATGCACTTTAAATAGATCTAGAGCAAAAGCTCTTAGATTCATTTGCCCGTAACAAAGCAGGCTCTGTCTACTCTGATGGAGCTAAGCCTGTCCATTCCATCTCCTTTCATCAAAAGTGAGAAAAAGTTATAGCTATTTTTAAAATATATTGAAATAGTGAATGAGGGAAAATAAAACAGATTTGGGGAGAGCCCCATCTTAATCAGGTAGCCTACAAAGTCCTTCAGATCAAGGCTGGCTGCTTCCCGAAGTGCCAAATTGGGGGGCAAACCAAATCCTGTGGTCAATGCACACCTAATTTCCACCATCTTCTTTGCTTCAGTAAATGTAAAGATTTTCTTTCTGATGTACAGCACATGTCCCTTGGTGGTCTGGAACGGTTCACAGCTACAAAGCCCACAAACAATACAATTATCTTTGGTTCTAACATCAGTGTAACTCCTATTACTGGGTAGCTAAGGTCACTTGTCAGTGAGACAGTCAATTTATCTGTCAGGATGTTTCATAATGATGCCTCTAGATAGAATGAAGAAATTTATGAAAACCTAGACTAGAGTGGAAGTTGCTCACTCACTGTGAGATACAAGGCATACCATAATGAGATATGACAGAGAGAGAGAGAGAGAGAGAGAGAGAGAGAGAGAGAGAGAGAGAACGAGAACAATGTCTGGTTTTGTTTTGTTTTTCTTAAAATAAATAAAGAAACTGAAGAGGCTAAGGCTTTTTTTTTTTTCATCAGTCAGAAAGATTTCAACCAGGGAGCTGTTTAAAATCATTAAAGTATGCAACTTTATTTTTCAGATGTAAAATTTTATTATGGAAAACAATTATCCAAGAAATTGCAGAAATTACAAATTAATTTGTGCTGAGTATTACCCACTGACTCCATTACTGAACAAACAACTCACTGGAGCCTATGAGCCAATTTTCTGTTATTGTATTTCATACCTACAAATATATGCAGTGTCAAATTATAAAATAAACCCCCTTCATATGTAACACAGCAGGACATCACTGTATTCTTCGGAATGAAAATTAGGGAAGGGAGATACCTTTTGTGCCATAAAAGCCAAATAACAATGGAGACTTGAAAAGGTTTGGAAGAAAAGACTTCACCACAAAAGGGAACACTGCTTTCTAACTTTTATTCCAGTCTGCAACTTCTTATGTCTCTAATTCAACCTCCTCTGCTTTAATTTCTTTTCTGGAAAGATGCTCACAAAAAGATGGGGGATGTTTAGATTATGGAGCATGACAGCTTGCTACTGTGTGCTTAAGCTTTTCCAGCTTGCAATTAAGGTGGAGAGCAGACTGAGAGGTTTGGTCTGTTGGTTGCCAACATCAGGAAACCTCTTCACAGAGCATTAAGAGAGCTGATTCTTTACTGGTGTTCAAGGGGTATGAGACATTTGCTTGGTTCTCTTGAAGATGAAAGGTCATAGTTTCCCCAAAGCCAGAAATAACCTTCCCATTCTTGTCAGTTTCTGGCAGTCACTCTCCTGCCCATACCAGCAAAACTATAAAAAGGAAGAGGTGGTTTGGGGGCATACTTGAAGGTGATGGGCTGTAGCTCAATTAGAAAAGAAGAGTACTGCATGCAGAAGATCATATATCTAATTCCTGGCATCTCCACATAAGGGTGAAAAAATAATCCTGCCACTGCCAGTCAGGGTAGACAAGACTGAACTAGGTGGAACAATTGTCTACCTCAGTATGAAGTAGTTTCCTATGTTCCCACAGCTGCTCACAGATAGCAGATCCCATTATACCGGGATTGTACTGGTCTAGGGCATGCATAGCTTACAGGAATCCACCTCAGAGTCTGGATGGATCACCTCAGGAGAAAGAAAAGGAGAGGGAGGCTCTGCATCTTTTAATTCCTGGCATTGAAGGAGGTGGCAGGTGAGAGAGGCAGGGAGAGGGAGAGGGAGGCAGACTGGCATAGGGAGATATTGTTGCCCTTTTTGGTTGGAAGCTGAGGATGGGAAAGTGGGTGGTCAGGAAGGGGGATATTAAGACCCTTTGTGGGTTCTGAAGCTGCGAAAGAAAGAACACGTGTGGTCTTGGGGAAGGAAATACTTGGAAAAGGAAACTAAGGCAAGGAAAAGGGTTCCAAGTATAGTGAACAGGGGCAACCCAGAGATATATAATTCCTATGTGAGTTTTTAATTAAAATATCCAACAGTGAAAACAGCAGAACAGCATTTTGTTTTAGATGCTACCAGGATTAAGTAGGTCTGCATCCAACAGTATGCACCCAACAGTAGAATGACACATGGGATTCTAGTAAGTCTCCCCATTTCTCTGTAATACAACACTGTCATCAAAAGTACAACTGTCTTTTTTCTTGGGGGGGGGGGAGTAATTTTATACCACTGTGAAATACCACACAATGACACTGCACAATGAATAGTCAAAATAGATTTTCATCTAACTTAATCTAGATATGCCAAATTCTAGGGATGGAAGAAAATTTCATTAACTCTACAATGTAAAGTGAAACAGCATAATTTGCAGTTCCTAGACCTATATAAGAATGAATACAGTTAATTGGATTATGCTCTTCTCCAAATTTTGCAATGTGAATTTATGGGGAAATAAGAACAAAGTGCATTGAAATGTTCAAACATGTTTAGAAATGCACACAATTGAAATGCAATTTTCAAAAAAGCACACTGAAAATGAGTCAGAATATATTTACAATCGAATCACCACGAAACTGACCCTGCTATGAAGCATAACAGTAATATTAACATTTCCCTTGCTGTAACCAAGATATTGAGGAAATAATGAAGGTATAGCTTATTCTCTTTATCCTGATGACTCTAAGATTCAGCATATTGAAGATGCTTCTATATTGCCATAACTGGGTCATATATCTCCCCTGCTAGGATGCAAAGTGTCATTTGTACAGCGGGTGGCACTGTGGGTTAAACCACAGAGCCTAGGACTTGCCGATCAGAAGGTCGGCGGTTCGAATCCCCACGACTGGGTGAGCTCCCGTTGCTCGGTCCCAGCTCCTGCCAACCTAGCAGTTCGAAAGCAGTCAAAGTGCAAGTAGATAAATAGGTACCGCTCCGGCGGAAAGGTAAACGGCGTTTCTGTGTGCTACTCTGGTTCGCCAGAAGTGGCTTAGTCATGCTGGCCACATGGCCCAGAAGCTGTACGCTGGCTCCCTCGGCCAATAAAGCGAGATGAGCGCCGCAACCCCAGAGTCGGTCACGACTGGACCTAATCGTCAGGGGTCCTTCACCTTTACCTCGGGTTACAGATGCTTCAGTTTACAGAAGCTTCAGGTTACAGACTCTGCTAACCCAGATATAGTACCTTGGGTTAAGAACTTTGCTTCAGGATGAGAACAGAAATCGTGCTCCAGCGGTGCTGTGGCAGCGGGAGGCCCCATTAGCTAAACTGGTGCCTCAGGTTAAGAAGAGTTTCAGGTTAAGAAGTATATCAACACAGAAGGATTGTAACACAAGAAGGAAGGTTAAATAGCATAGTCTCTGGGATGTACTAGACCTCCCACCCACCTGGAAGCTCTGAACACATTAGATATGTGTTCTCTCTCAGTCTTACTCTTTTCATACACCCAGATATAAACTGAGCTTGATCCCTACTAAGGGAAGGACAATTATGTCTATTTCCAGACTGTATCAATTCTCCAAGTTTATACTCATAAAACAATTTTATTTCTGCATTAACCTGTAATATAGATAGATGATAGATAGATAGATATAGATAGATAGATAGATGATAGATTTAGATGTGTGTCTGTGTATGTGCTGTCAGGGTGGTGGAGGAAGTATGTAAAAATGTTCTTTGATATATTTAAACAACCAAGAATTGCATCACCCACAAATGAGGGTGGGTAGCAAAGTTTGCAGAGGAATTCGCAGAGATTTCTCCACCCACTCTTGCCCCCTGAATATTCCAGCTGCTGTGTAAAGAGTGAAGCAGGTTTATAGATGAGCACAACTGTCAGTTCTGGTTTCTCTCAATTTAATTTTTTTTTCCAAACTTAGGTTCAGTTTGCCCAATTTCTGCACCAATTTGTCAATTCTTTCTTAAAAAGCAAGTCCTTATGAAATTTCAAAAGCGTTTGAGTGCAAATTTATGTTAATGTACACATTTTTTATGCATTTTTGCCCAAAGTACACCCTTTTGCAAAGAAATTTCCCAAATATAAAGTATTTATGTATGGTATTTTCACTAATATATGCATTATCACACACAGTTTATCCCTGCGTATGCGTTTTTGTACATGTGAGTTGACTGGAGAACTGCATTGAAGAAGTGTGAATTTTGTGCTTCACTTAATGTATTGTTTAAGAAAGTGTGACTCAGGTAGGCTCACCTTTCAATGCAAACTGAATTGAACTGAATTTTACAAAGTGGAGACAATATGAGTCCTGGAAGGCAAAACCAGGGATTGCACATATGAAGCTGAGACTCTGTATTTGGTCCTTTGAGGGACATGTAAAAGCCTCAATCCTGTTTCATTTCCTAGAATATATATCAGAGAACTGGCTTGAAATGCAATGCTTGTTCTACTTAAGGACAACCATATGTTCCCTTAAACATCTTTGTACAAAGGAATTAACATTTCCCTTTAATTAAGACTTATATGTTCACAGAAAGTTAGCAAGAAAGTATTATGAGAAAAGGGGGGAATACATATTCATAATTCTATATGGCAATTAAGATGTTGATGTTAATATCAGGGCAATAGCTTTAATTGTATTTCAGCAAGTGAATCGCAATTGGGAAATGAATTACCTTGGGGAAGCATGGTTTACCCACAGTTTTGCCCTGAAGCCAAGCTAAAAGCTAAACAAATCTCCTAAATCTTAATACAATAGATTTAAATATATCCACTTTTATTCTAAATAGAACACCTTATGCAACTGAGAACTGTAATTCATTTTTAGGAAACAGTAACTCCATTTATACTCTTAAAAACCTGAAAGGTTCTTGTCTGGAAGATGGACAGAAAAAGACACAAGTGCACAGCATGGCTTAATTTTTAAATTTTGAATATTTAGTAACACACTCCTATATCTAAAATAATGATAACACCTCAACTGAAACTATCTGTGGCCTTCCACATTAATTCTAAACCACGTTGAAAAGTGTCTACCTCCTCTTTTACATTATTCTATTACCCAGACACCCTGGAATGAGACCCAATTGATGTTTAAGGCTGCCATTTTACTTGATAATAGGTAGGGATGACAGAAAAATTCATTCATCCCATTCATCCAAGCTGTTGTCAGGACAAAACATAGATGTACAATTGTTTATGAAGCTTTCTGAGAGCTGGTTTGATGCCTTTACAGACCTCAGGTATGAAGGCTTGTTATTTTCATTTGAGGAATGTTGGAGGGTATGTGGATTCTTTCCACAATTGGCAATTTGTCAGCTTTTATTTTGTCTAGTAGGCCTAGTACAGTGGTTCTCAAAGGCTGTTGCAGGAGAGGATGGCAAGTGTGGCCGGAAAATTCTAAGACAGTCAAAGAAACATTTAAACACTTTGGTGTAGTATATTATAGTATAGTATTATAATATAGTATTATAGTATTATAATATTTTATTGTTATTATTTGCATAATATGAATAGATATATATTCAAAATATCAAGAACATCAAGTGATACTGCAAACTCACAACTCTTATTGAGTTTGTATACATACATAAGGTACATATGTAAGAGTCTCATTTATAATGTTAGAATTCCTATAACAATATAGAATTATAGAATTCCTGCTCCATGATTGCAGTCAAGGGATTTTTGTCTTTCACATGATGTGATATGTTTTGACTCCATAGAGTGGGAAGTGATGAAGACAGGATGCTTGTGGTTTAGCTGTGGTTAGTGGCTCGACACAGGTCTTGAAACCCGGAGTCTTGAAAGGGGTACAGGGTTTGTCCTCGAGGGACGGGAAACCATGCCCAAAGGCTGTAAGGGTAAACACTGTTTCCTTGGAGAAGGAAGCTGGACCACGTCCAGAGGCTGTGTGAGCCAACACTTATTCGTCAGAGAGGAACGAGACTAGGGTTCAAGTCCCAACAAATCCAGGTGTGAAACTTCCTGATAATCAGAAGGGTTATGACGCCAAGACTAGTCAGAAGTGCAAAATGGTGAGGCCCAAGGCCAATCCAGTTGCAGGTAGTTCCAAGGGAGGAATGGATGATACAGAGGTATACTGTGTGTATGACATCTGCATGGTTGCTGCAGTTACACTGATGACTGCAACACAGATCATGAATTGGGGGAGGATGTTAGAATTCCTGCTCCATGATTGCAGTCATGGGATTTTTGTCTTTCACATGACGTGATATGTTTTGACTCCACAGAGTGGGAAGTGACGAAGACAGGATGTTTGTGTTACTGTGTTCCGTGAAGTGGGACTATTGTCCTTTGTTCTTTCTCTCTTTGCTGTCTGATGCTAGAGAGAGAGGGAGCCATGTTGCAGTGCTCCGCGTGTGTTTATATGTAAATAAAGTAGATTAGCCAAAATGCTGAGTTGCTGAGATCTGTCACGCAAGTTGTGCAAACTCTGTGGATCCCTAAGTGTGCCGGTGTTGGTTGGCATTGGTCGCTGTGATGTTCGGGCTGAAGAAAGCTTTTGAAGCTCCTGAACAATCGACCACGAGGGAGAGAACATGCCACTCGGGCATGTGTCTCTAGCAGAGACACATGCCTGAGTCTACACTACTCGAGTGTAGACTGAACTCCTGACAGTTCTTATGTAGCTGCATTTTTCTGGATGTCCTAGGATCATACTATAAAGCAGTTGTGTTCTATGTTATAAATCAGGCACCGCTAGGAGTTGTTTCATTCTGCTTTCCAATATATTTCTTATCAATAAAAAAAGTGTTGTGCTACAATTTGCATTCCATAGAATTCAGTTGCAATACAATAGAATGCAGCATAAGAAATAAAAGAAACAAAATACAATTAAAAATCAATATGAATATTTAATGCAGACAAAGCCACCTGAATGACCATAGACCACAGTTCTAGAACTCCTGGATTGAAGTAATATAGATTACAGATTACATAAATATTTAGTTGTGCATACACACACATGCATGCATTACAAGACACAGATATGCACATATGCCATATTGAGGCTTGAGAGAAAGGATGAAATTATTCAATCACAGATGCAGCAATCTCAGGATAATTCCATTAGAAAACTATTACAGTTGTGCAGAAATGCAATTTGAGTAATGAGGATTTGAGATAACTGAAGTTTCAGTAATAAGGCTGTGATCTATATAAATTCATGTATAATGTTATTCATTTAAATTTAGATCTTTTTTGTTCTGGTTTTTTCCCCAGAAACTGTTACAAAATTGCAGCTATATCCCAAAGTAGAACAAAGAATACTTATAAGGTGCCAGATCTCAATTAGGTGCTCCTCTTATCTTTAATTAAATTAATATTTCTTCAAGGAATTTAACTCAAAGAGTACAAAAAGGTGACTACTCAAGTAGAGTTCATCAGTGTTTAATTGCATATATCATTGTGTCCTCATCTTTCCTTTGTAACTATCAATACAGGTATACTTTCAAATGGGAAAAATAGAGCAATTTCCTTTAAAACTAGTTAACTAATTATTTCATTTTGATAATGGATTGGTCATTTCATCCTGTGTTTCATTGAGAAAGTTGAATCTTTTAGCCAGAAATTGATATTAATTAATTTTTATGACAAGATCCATAAGACAAATGGAGAATGTAATTATCTAACTATTAAGAATAAAGTGCAGAGAAGTCTTCCCCCACTTGGTGCCCTCCAGATGTTTTGGACTACAATTCACATCATTCCTGGCCACTATCCGTACTGTCTTGGGATGATGCTGTTCTTTCCCTCAAGTGTCAATGGATTGTGTGCATATCTGTGTCTAGCATTTGCAGGCATGTACACACACGCACACAGAGAGAGAGGGGGGGGGAGAGAGAGATGTAATCTGCATTCGTCCAACAAGAGCCAGAGAGCACTGTGTTGGAGAAAGATGACGTGGATGCTAATGATTAAGTCCACAATCCTGTACCTCTTCCCTTGGAGTTAGGCCCTTTGAACTCAAAGAGATTTACTCCTGAGTAGAGATGTATAGGAGTGCATTGTTAACCATCAGTAGCTCAACTCAATATGAGTAGCTCACCTTCTGAGGTGGGCAGTGTTGCGGCCAGGTATCCGGGCCCTTATAGTGACCCGGTTAGGGGGCGGGAGATTGACGCCCCCCCCCACACCAGCCCCGGCTGCATCACCCCTGCCCAACCAGTCCATGCCAGCAGGGGGTGTGGCCTCCACATCAGATCTCCCTACCCTCCCACCCTCTTTTTAAACTTTGATTTTACATGACCTTGCTATGAACTTATGTCAGCTGCCTTGTTGTTGGGGCCGGGTAGGAATTTTTCCACATAGTGAATTGGCACCTGCCATTTGGTTTTCACCTACCTTGTAGCAATCATCACAATTTTGTAAGGTTAGGCATTGGGTAAGCCTTTGCTTATGGGAGGGGATGTTGTAGCCTCCACTTGCCCCTCCTCGATAAGAGTATCCTTTTAAAGGGATTCGGGGGGGGATTCTGCCCGAAGCCTAGATGTGGGCTAGGATCATGCCACTTCCTCAACGGGGAGCCCTCATGGTGGCCCTATTTGATGTAAGTCGTAGGGCTCCCCCTTCTGGTGGTTTACTCTTAGTTTGACTCCCTGCAGATGGGCAGGAGTCAAGATATAGCCTGGTTTCACTCAATGCAATAAAGTTGTGGCCTGTTTTAGCCCATAATTCAAAATACTCACATTGGTGTGTTTAATAATCTTTGGGTAACTGCAGGGCACGGGGCCTTGGCAAGCAAGTGATTGCTGGTGGAGCCAAGCCAGACTTGGGATTTAATCCATTACCTGGCATTTCATTTGCTTGTTGGTTTGTTTCTCATGAAGCAACTTTGGACGCGCCATAGCTTGGTGGTAAAGCATTTTCATTTGTTTTGCATGCAAGAGCCTCCAAATTCAATCCCCAGTATCCCCATGTCTAGGAGAGACACTCTCTGAAATGCTGGAGAGTTGCTATCACTCAGTGTAGGCCAGTGTTTTTTGGACTACAACTCCCATCATCCCTAGCTAGCAAGACCAGTGGTCATGGATGATGGGAATTATAGTCCAAAAATATCTGAAGACCCAAGTTTGGGAAACACTGGTGTAGACTATACTGGTCTTGAGGGGCCAAGAGTCTGACCCATTTAAGGCAACTAACTATATTTTGCTATAAATAGAGAGGGAACCTGAAGTTCTATGTACTGTATCACTGGGGGGGGGGACATGAACAGCAAGCAACAAAAGCTCCCCAAAAAGGCTCTGGAAAAAGTGGTTGCCTGGACAACAAGATATCCAAGAAAGCCTCTGCTACTGGCTAATAGGGAAAGATCTCCTGAGGCCATTAAGCAGCAAATACAGAAATGGCATTGAGCCACAGTTCCAGATGTTTCCAATGAAAAAGATTGTATAAGCCAGAGAGTAGCATCTGTCTCTCACCATGCATAACTTAGAATACGGCCACATCTGTTCACTTAATTAAGCGAGAATGCCAAATGGGACAGAATAAATGTCTGTGGTTAAAGAATATATTAGCCAGTACAGAAGTGGAAATAACAGAGAACCATTTTATTATCCATGGATACATAGGGCAGGTGGTGTATTATCAGATATATTGATGATCATACCACAAATACCTTGCCCTTAAAAATCAGATTCTAGGCATTTCTCATGTCCTCCAGCCTCCATAGGAAATTAGGAAGTTGTGAGCTCAGTGGCTAGAAAATTCTGAATGTTTTGTTGGCAGAAGCAGACGATTAGAAAGTCACTGGGCTTCTGACCATGGAGGATGCTAGAATGCCAGTCATGGTACACTTCACTCAGAATACAGATTGAATTCAAGAAAAGAAGCCAAATTGCAGAAGGAAAGTGATTATAATAATGCACATAACTGCAAATTCAAATGACTTTTTGCAGTTGAAAATATCCCTAAAGGGGCTTAGTTCACCAGCTCATAATTCCCCAGCATGGAATTATGTAACTTCCTTATGTAACCTATTTTCATTAAAATAATAATAATAATAAACAAGTAAATAAAAGTGGGGTATTTTTAACAGTCAAGGGCCCCAGCTGTACTGTACACTTAAAGCAGTTTCATAGCACTTTAAACAGCCACGGCTTCCTCCCAAAAATCCTGGGAAATGTCATCTGTTCAGGAGGCTGAGAGTTATGGAGAGACCCACGTTCCCCTAACAGAGTGACAATTCCTAGAGTGGTTTAACAATAAATCTGTCTTCCCAGGGAGCTCTGGGAATTGTAGCACTGTGAAAGGAATCTAGCTCAAGCCTTGGAGTCCCTGATGAATTCTTAGCAAAGTTCTTGAATTTCCCCTGATTCACCTATTGGGGGACAACCTTGCTCATTTATTACAGGATTGGTTCACAATGTAGGGTGCTGGCTTTGTTCAGAGATGAAACCGGTAATCTTTGCCTTTTCACACAGTCTGCACTCTCCTTAAACCTGGTGAGTGAAATACAGAGTGATTTGCTGTTTTGTCTCCCAAGGAAACCTGCTAAAGATGGGAAATTGACCTATCCATCCATCATTTAAAGGCTTTTCAGATCCATCAGAAAGTACTCCCCCCAATTTCATTGTAGGAGGCACCAAATCTTTCTTTTGCTGGAGCCTTTCCCCCACTAATCTTCCCAAGACATTCTGTTATTGCAATAATGGTAGCTGGGGATTATCAAAAATCCACACACACGTTTTTCTCTCCATCTGCCCAGTTCCTTAACCTTACTATGGATTGACATACTTATTCGTGGGTCAGTCTCATCATCTCCACAAAAAGGTAACATATTATTACCAAAACCTCTCCAGAGCTTGGGAAAGAGCATTCAGAAATCACCAGAGTTTCAGTAGCTGTCTTGCCTTACAGAATGAGACACATGTTGATGAAGATAACAATAAGGATGAGGGATAAAGTTGACCCGGTTTACATTTAATGACATACCTAATTAATTCACACTTTCAGAAACAATATGTGAACCGAGCATATGTGAACCGATTCTAAAGAGCTTGGAAAAGTCTCCACTTAATACAGTTATCTTTTGCAGTTTTCTGGTTCTAAGAAAAATTTCATAGCGGACTCTGTAGCCCAGAATAACCATGACTGATCACTTTAAAAACATAATGAACAATTACCCATATGGAATATATGCCCTTCTAGTATTGATTTAGAGCTGATGACTTCATTCTAATGTTCTAATTTTCAACACTGCTTTGGCATACACAACCTGTAGTGTGTGTGTGTGTGTGTGTGTGTGTGTGTGTGTGTGGCAACTGTCACCCTGTTCTAGTGCTTGAGCATTTAAAGATCATTAACTCAAATGCTAATTCAATCAATACTATATTAAATAAACTGTAAAAAACAAATTAATTTTGGGTAATATGATATATTGCTCGATATGCCCTTAGAATATGTTCCATGTAAGCACATTTAAAATGATAAGTTAAAGCAGTGTTCCTTAAAAGGAAATAAAAACGTTCTTTTATGATGTTCTTTATAGGATTTTTGCCAATAAGTAGTCATTTAGATCTTCATTCACAAATAATATTGCAAGAAATACCTATATCATTAGAATTAGATTTGTACAGTGATTGAGAACATGGCATAACAAATCACACCATTGGTCCTTTTGTCTCAGAATAGACTCTTCTGATTATTTGCAACTCTATGACAATATAATCTTACTTCAACAGTGACAAGAGAACTATCTCCTTCACTGCAGCACCGTAGATTGGAGAATGTGGGAAAAGTTGCGTGGCACACACATTAATTTGCCACCTCTACACACTACCTTGTACACACTACCAGAGGTGACTACATCACTCTGGCTGCCAGTAGGCTGGCCTTCTTAGAAAAATAATGTTGCCTCCGATTAGCAGCATGACTTTTTCTGTGGTAGCTCCAGAGTTCTAGAACAGTTTCTCCTGGGGATTCCATATGCAGTTTCCCATAGGCACCAGGCTGCCTACTATGAGAAGGGAATAGTGGACTGCGTTTTCCTTTAACCTGACCCTGTAAGCTCTTTTGATGCTCTTTAGATAACTGCCAGACAGCTAAACCTGGCACAGGTCACATGCATAGGCAATGGCGTGGTGGTGTAGGATGGCACTCATCAGAAGGCTCTGTGTTTGAGGGAAGGCATCTGTGTGGCTTCTGATAGGCTCAGTATGGAGCAGGAAGGGGCAAAGCACCACAGCAGTTAGCTAAACAATACAGCATGAGTGCTCTTCTTATTTTACGCATAGATGGATAAGAGATGCATTCCTTCCAGTCCCAATCCCACTTTTGCTTTATTGTTCCCCTTTCCTCTTTTGTTTCACTTATTATATTCTTTTCTTTCTCTGCTGTGTACACCCTTTCACCTTATTACTGTTGCAAAACTAAGAAGCCTGGTTAATTCAGATTTGCCTGGCTAGGGTACATTAAGCTGGATTTAAGTGCTTTTATGTGACAGTTTGACTTCAAAAGCTGTTTTATCAGTTACTACCAGAGAGAGCGAGAGAGCGACCCATCCATGACAGCAGCAAACTAACCATACTTTCTTACATTCCATGTGTTGTGACTTTCAAAGGGAGAACAATTTTGCGTGTGTGTCATTTCTGAATGCGTTTAGTCAAATTATACCCTTTAACAGTACACAATAAGATAGTACATGTGATTGGGAATTAGAGGATAAAATTTGACCTGCCTGTTTTGTTGGTGGTGGTGGGGTAGCTAAACACCGATTCATTAAGCTTTAGTTATGCAACCGTGATCATTTTGTTATTGCACTCCACCGTTGTGATTAGCTTCTAAGGGATGAAAAGGTGGCCTCTGTTTCTGAGAGGCACTGTGCTCTTAGAAAGGCACTTTGTGATAGCTTACCTTTGAAGTGGCCAAGAACTTATTTGCTGAAAGTGTAAGCAGAATATTTGAAGGACACATTTGAATTACAACAAAGGACATGGGATGAATAATAGACAAATGCATAGGTATAAAAGCAGTTGGTTAGCACATTATTATTATTATTATTATTATTATTATTATTATTATTATTACCATGCACCCTTAACCCTAATGTCCCAGGGTAGGTCCCAGTTTAAAACAAATTGCAAAAATTGTAAAGTGAAGGTGCAAAATGCACCTCTCTAGAGAGGGAATTATACAACTTAGGGGCTATCACAAAAAATGTAAGACCCCCCCCTCCCAATCTTCTAAGGATGGTGCTTGGGTAGTCAATGTTTCTTCCAATTCTAAGTCCAGATAAGTGAATAAGCTAGAGAAGGTTAGAAGACAAGGCAGGGAATTTCATTTTAGAACAAAAAAAAAATGGACTGGATGATCTTTGACATTGCCTGAAAAAAGTTGCCATGTTGTCTGTTCACATCATAATTTGGCAGATGCCCACCAGTTGCTTTCAAGGGCATGAAGCCATTGCAGCTGTTACTCCTCAGAATGTGGAACAGGAGTTCTTGACAATCCAGTAAAGTTCTCTTGGAGGACACCATAACCTATTTATTTGCCAATACAAATATAGAAAACAGAAATCCAGTCTAGATTTATCTTGGTCTCAGACTCACCTGTTCTTCCCATGTGCAGTCTACACACATGGGGTTTCATCCAACTAAGAGTAGACTTAATGGAATTAAATAATCTAAGCTAGTAATGTCTTAAATGGGTCTACTCTGAATAGTGATGGATATCACCCATAAAATTCAATATTCCTTGTTAAAATCCAGAAACTGGCAACATAATCTGGGCCTATAGACATTGGATTTAATGCACACAGGCCATATTCAAATGCTACAGGGAAGTTAGAGGAAGAGCTGATGCATGGGTTGGTGTGAAGCAGGCATACTTTCCTTTCTTTTACATCTATGGGTAAGATTGTATAGAGAAGTCACCCAAATGTTTCTGAGAATATTGTTCACATATAGCTTTTCTTTTTTTTTAGGTTGCTACCAGTCATATAGAGGCTAGGGAAGTGCCAGTGAGTGGCACCCACTTAACCACAACACAAACTCCCATTCCTTGAAAATGTGAAAGAGGAAAGGCAGTTTCACACACCTGTTTCCTCCCCTGACACCCCTGTTAGAGATGGCAGAGAAATACAATTTTCTTTGTATTTTAATGAGAATTTATCTATTTCACTCTTTTCAAACAAATACTTCAACAGAGAAACAATTATCCTTCCAAATGGAACTTTTGTGATGTGTGTGTATAGTAAAGCACACATTAGTGAAATAGTGTGTATATTAGGAGAGAGATGCACCAAATTGCTAACATATTTTCATGGGGACACTTTGGGGGAGGGAGCAAACTGCTGCAGAAATGTGGGGAACTTAACTTAAAAATGGGAAATGGGGATAATTTTAAATTGAAAGATCCATCCATTCCTACTCCCAATTAAACCACAAGTTCTCTTATAGACACAATACAAGTCTACTGATATTTGGTAATGGATTGAAGGTGATTGCCTGATAAGATTGTAACACAATCTGATTTCTATTGTGAAAATAATGGTGATGAAAAAAGAAAGAAAGAAAAAAAGTTAATTCTTGCAGTTAAAAAATTATGAATATTTACAAATAAAAAAGAGGAAGGGTAAATTACTTATTGTGCAACAGTGATGATTTTACTCACACATCCATAGGAAACAAATTTAATTATTTTTTAAAAAAGAGTGAACATTTATGGATGCTTGCAATCAATGTGAATGACTCTGAGTTTGAAAACTGCTAGATTTAATCTAAAATGAAGTGCTAAGATTACCCCCAAATCCTCTAGACATTATCTCTATGTAAGACTTTTGTATATATATAATCTTGTTCTTAGGCTAAGATCAATGAAACCTTTAAAGGAGGATTTACTGATACTGATAGGATTTTCTCTTTTTGATAGATACTGTGATGGGGGCGACCCCCCCCAATATTAATAGAAGTGTGTTTAAAAGTTTTAGTTGTTTCTTTGCTATTATATTCTGTCTCTACATCTAATGTCTGTGTTCTAGCAAAAACTACCAAAAGACCCATTGGGAGTAGGGCTTTAGCCTTCTCCAACTTCTTTCAAATATAGAAATTGTATTTCTCTCTGTAAAGCAAGTGCAATATATATAAAAAACGAACACAATGGTTACCCGCACACACCCCTGTTTTAGTCGAGTTTAAAAGTATTCATGGGCAATAATATGAATCAGACCAAAGGCCTACCTCATCCAGCATAAATGGTAATTGGAACACAGATCTCCCTGGTTAACGTCCTGTACTATATCCAGGGCACCAAAACATCATTTTAAGTTTATCTGGATTGTAGATTACTCCATCAGCTACAGGGCATCAATTCTATCCAAAGCCATACACTTTTCTGTCCAATTTGTTTCAGTGGATGAGTTAGGGATATGCACAACTTGGTGTTCTAATTGTGTTTTAACAGGCAATACCCCCCCCCCAAATGTGAACATTAAATCCTGGGCATATGTAATATATTTTAGGAGACAAGAATTTGTCTTTAGAAACAATTTCCAGTCTTTCTGTGGTGAATAATGTATTTTAAATAAGAGTATTATAAATTTGCATCAGGCCCAGATTGTCTCTGAAGGAGCCATTCGAGTCTGAGGTTTAAATATCTATTGATAAATGTTTTAAAATGCCCATTATGGGTAACAATAAAGTGGAATGGATGTTCCTAGAGTGGTTCAGTGTGATTGTGTAAATGTATTTAAGATGTTATAGTGCTTATTCTGAAGTGAAAAAATAAAGGCAGGAAAAAATGAAATAAGAGAAAAAACACTCTTTTGTTGTTCTGTTCTTATATGCTCACCGACTTTAGGCATAAAGGTAAAGGTAAAGGGGACCCCTGACCATTAGGTCCAGTCGTGACCGACTCTGTGGTTGCAGCGCTCATCTTGCTTTATTGGCCGAGGGAGCCAGCGTACAGCTTCCGGGTCATGTGGCCAGCATGACTAAGCCGCTTCTCGCGAACCAGAGCAGCGCAAGGAAATGCCGTTTACCTTCCCACCAGAGCAGTACCTATTTATCTACTTGCACTTTGATGTGCTTTTGAACTGCTAGGTTGGCAGGAGCAGGGACCGAGCAATGGGAGCTCACCCCGTCGCGGGGATTCAAACCGCCGACATTCTGATCGGCAAGCCCTAGGCTCAGTGGTTTAACCCACAGCGTCACCCATGCATACCTCTAAAAATGGTAAAATAAATACAAAAATGTTCTGAACCAACCATTTACATTTGAAAATAATTTTGAAATCTCAAGACTGAAATTGAGATTCTCCTACTTTTGAGCTTTCCCTCCCTTTGAACTCTCTTCAACTCATTTCTTTGAATTGCCAACAAGTTGCAATAATAAAAGACAATGGCCTGGTTCATAAACACACAAAGCTGGCAATCCTCTTCAAGCAGATATCCCTGTTTTAGGGAATCTTGAATAACTTGAACTTTGTGAATTCTGATATTGATTGTGTCCTGATTTATGCCCCTTGGACTAGTGTCTATATCAGCAAATCTTGCTGTTTTCTTTCCATTAGAGACATCAGATAATTCCAGGGAAAATGGAAATGGAAGCAGAAATTGTTGTTGTCACTTATTTATCCCATGCCCCATGTCCAGAAGGGAAATCAATAAAGTGAATACAATTTGGATTCACTATTATTTCTGTTTTTAGTCTAAAATGATTACCACCCCACCCATTTGCATAGTTTTTCCTTTGTATTGAAATGAATGAGGTAAATAGCATAATCAAAACTTAATTGTGCAATTTACAGAACAAATTTCACAGGTTAGTTATTTCACCGCAGTGGACAGCAAGAAGAATAACATAGATTTTGGCAGAAGATGAACTCTAGTAGAACAGAAACAATGTTGCATGTATCTAATACAGAGTAGACATCCCTAGTCTCAACATAGTGAAGCATTTGACAATGTGTTTATTTATGTTACAGTATCTATAATGTGTGCTTCACTGAATACTTTCTATCCCAGTGCAGGGAACAAAGTAATAAAAACAAACAGACAAAAATAATGAGATATAAAAATTTAAAAACTATTAAACTATTTGTGGGAAGATACAATTCTTTATTCTTTATCACACATCACCCCTAAAAAATAAATAAATACCCAGCAGTTTAACCAGCTGTGCATGCTGTTTTGAGATTTGTTCAAATGGTAAATAGACTGAGATATGTTTGCCTTTGTCTTTGAGCTGAATCATTTAGGTCTGAAATGCAGCTTGTCACATTTTATTCAGAGCAATGTGCTCAGAAATGGTTGGGACCACTTGGAGCATAAGACATTTACGTCCCTTTGTACAGGGCAAGACAAAAGTGATTGATAGCTATTGGGGAAAGCAATGGGAATATCCATCAATTTGGGAATTCAAATATTAATCAGATGTGGATGAATCATGGAAAGCAATAATCGGTGCTTTTTTTAAAAAAAAGGTTGTGCACATAAGTCACAATACCACTCATACCACATTAGCAGTCATGACTTACCCTAGAGAACTGTGGGAACTCTAGTTTGTTAAGGGATCTGACCTCAAAGAGATGCAGTTCCCAGCAAACTACAATTCTTAGAACTCTCATTGACTGTTAAAATGCTATGCAGGTGATGTACTGCAGACTTTTAAGCCTTTATCTTCACACTATCTCTTTCAGGCTCTACACACTTGTGGAGAACTTCAGAGCCTACAACCTTAAAAAGGCACTTTTATAGCCTCCCTTTTGCTGCACTTCATGTGCCCCTGAATGGATGATGTGCGGTGGGAGGCATATGACTCCTTAGGGGAAGGCATCCATGGGGATCCAGAACTCTGGCCCTACAAGCCCTAGTGATCCAGGAGGTTCTTCTTGCGACTCCTGTCCAACAGCCTCAGATACAGTCATCTCCAGCTGTCAGTTCTGAGCTCTGAACCTGATCCGGGTCCTGCAGCCTCCACCTCTGTGTCTGGTTTGCTGCTGGATTCAGCAGTCCTGACACCAACATAGGCAAAACAACACTACTAAATTCCAGGCTGCCAACTGTCAGGGAAGAACTCAAACAATGAAATCTCAGTTCAGGAACAAAAACCCCACAGTGGGTTTTCTTTTCTCTTGCTGCTCCTCAAAGAGATAATCCCCTTTGGTGGTGACCCCCGTGAAAAATACTCCACTCCAGAAGTCATGCATAAAGTAAGTAAAAGGAAGCAAAATGTTGAAAGCAGACAGCAACTGAAGAATCATACACAAAGGATTTATGACATTCATCTATAGTTCATTGGGAAGGCAGGGTTTCCATCCAATAATGGCTAGTTATGCCTTTCTTGGAGACCTATTTTTTTAAAAATAAAAGAAACAAAGCAAATTAAGCACAGGGCTATTAGGAGGGATAAACTGCCATCCAAGTTAATTGTAATGAGGTATCTACCCTGCTTATATGAACATCAAACATAACAGCAAATATAGTGTTAGAGGTCAGGTCAGATATACTAAGCAGATAACGTTACTACCAGTATTATTTTGCAGACATTCCCCTTTGCACATTTTTGGGAAGGAGAAAAAACTGTCTTCAGAGAGAAGTTCAGTTCAAATATGCTTTCCTCTGGGAATGGAGGTAGTATTGACAAAATGACCTGTTGAATGTCACTCAGGGAGTACATGTCTTAATTAAGTTCAAACTTTGAGTGTTTCTGACTGAGCCATTTCTTTTATTTCCTCAGCTCTGATTGCAACATCCTAAAACTGACTTGAAGACTTATTAGCTGCAGACCCATTTTAAAGAGTTGATATGGAAGACACCACAGTAGGTAATTCAATAATCATACAATTTGACTATTTGGACTTTATTAATCGGGAACCTGGATCTGTTCCTCAGGCTTTGCAACTATCTATCTATCTATCTATCTATCTATCTATCTATCTATCTATCATCTATCTATCATCTATCTATCTATCTATCTATCTATCTATCTATCTATCTATCTAATCTATCTATCTATCTATCTGACTAGTTGAATTCCAGCTAGGTTCTTTGAGAGGCATATGTCCATTTACAGCTTGACATATTAGTGATCATTAGACAGTTGACAGTAGCATCTACTGAGTCCTATCATCTCCATGCTATCTCCTTGTCCCTTTGCAGTATTTCTTACCTCAAAGTTCATTTTCTCCTCTACTCTCTTCTGTGCTTCCTTAATCTCCCAAACTCACATACCCACTTGTAATGAGGCAGAGCTACTATGCCAACTTTCTGAGAGGTGGGACACTGTTGCTTGCCAGGAGGGGAAGGCTGCAGGTAGGTTGATGTGGTGCAAATGCACCAGTAGAGTTTGCACTGTTGCAACCTCCCTGCCCCCTCCTGATAAGAACATTAATCCATCTCCTGGGAAGTTAGTGGATTGGCTCTGCCTTACCTGCAAGCTGCTTCTGCCTCTTATGCCAATAACTGGAGAAAAAAACCTAAGCTGTAAAAGAGGCTTAGCAATGATGGATATGCCACATTTTCAAAGTAACATCAGCAAGCCAATTCAAATTATTATGCTTGTACCAGCAACCATTTAATATATTCAATGAAGGAGGAATGAACAGAAAGTCCAGGGACTCCATCTGAGCAATCCCTGGGTTAAGAGTGGGAGAAGCAAGTAAACCTGAACAGAGGGAGCCCAACTTGATGGGAGGAGCCTGTCTAGATGCAAAAGGCTCTTTCCTGATAGTCTGCAGTTACATGATTTTCCACAAAGGACAATGGTCAATAGTATCTAGCAGTAAGAGAGCACCATACTAACATACCACTAGGAAGGAAATTGATCTCTTTCCTGTTAGGATGAATCCAGTTACTCATAAGGTCACAGTTGCTCATTGTGCTGAGCCACTAGTCATTATGTGAAGTGTACTAGGAAACATCCTTAGAAGACTTTATTTTATTTTGTATTGTAACCTCAAACTTTAAAACTGTTCCTGGAAGGCTATATCTCTGCTTTTTGACACATAGAACTATAATTTAATATAGACAGTGCCTTAATACTGATGCATTCCTCTCATTGCTGGTTTTGATTTGAAGACACAAGACAGGTTTCCATTTATTTCACTGGTCAGGCTTCACAGAACTCCAAGGTAATAGGAGCCATGCTAAAAGCTGAAATGAAACTGTACACGAGTTCATTTTGGAACATCATGACAAAAATCAGACGGACACAACTGGATGGACTCATGCTTCAGCTGATATTCTGGGAAGACATTGACATATACAATATGGCTTAACGGCCCATCTGGTAAATATGGATGTCATTCAGTAGAGTAGTTTCCCATCAATGAATGGCATACCAAAGCCTCAGTAGAATAAATGTGAGTACCAGATGTCAATCATTCACTGTCTTCTAATCCTCCAAGGGTTTCTTTCTTACTATTTCCCTCCTAAAAGAGACAATACTGTGCATTTAGAAATGAAGATGCTTCCCTTCCCTAACAAACATAAACACAATGTGATCCATGGGCATATCTGCGAGAGATAGGCCAGGGCTCTGGTAGGAATGGCTGAACTTGTCAGTTTTGGTTTCTTAAAGTTTCTCCTTTCTTCCTTAGTTTGTTTTCCAATTTTCCAGCATCAGCTCCTAGTCAATTGGCATCAACCATTTCCGCCTCTAACAATGGAAGGATGTTGCATTGTGACGAAGCTTGGGAAAAGGTGGTAGCTCAGTGGTAGAACATCTGTTTTGGAAGCCAAAGGTCTCAGGTTAAATTCCTGGCACCTCTAGGTAAGGCTGAGAGATACTCCTGTTTAAATTCCAGAAAGCCATTGCCAGTCAGCATAGATTATCGGTCATTTTCAGTTGGACTCGAACTCTTAACCTGTTGAAATAGAGCCAAGTATACCAATAAAATCAGTGCAGATGCACTGTGTGTGTGTGTGTGTGACATAAACTGGGAAGAAGAAAGAGTGGTGGGGTGAGAAGGTGGGATCAAAGCAAGAGCTAGCCAACAGCAGCCCATCATTGTTCTTGGACTCTCTGATCACCGTCTTGCTCTCAAGAACCAGCAGTTTCTATATTAAAATGTTGCCATAGAAACTGGGATGCTCATTTTGTACTTTGCAAGTGAGAAGGGTCAAGGGGGTAATTTTGAATGCCTTCCATCTGAGAAAGGTGCAACATACAGCAATGGAAGAGGAATGGCTTCTGGTGGAAAGATAAGAATGGTATTTCTCCTAATCATTCTCTAGCAAAATCCCATGGCAAGCATCTTTGCCCCCTTTAACAAAGAGGAAAGTTAGCTCATCCCCGCCCCCCTGCTGCCCTCTGAGCTGTCACTATGTCAGATGTTCCCCAACCCCATGGGATGGAGGTGGATGGGGAGAGATTACATTACGGTAAAATGAATACATCTACACATTATAATAATAGCATTTTGAAATAGTAGAGGTATCTCTGCAATCCTATATAGATAATTACTTGGGAGCAGTGTTTTTTTTTTTCTAGAAAAATAGGTGCAGGTACTCAACATGAAGTTGTTACAGCAAGTGTCACACTTAAAAAGAGAGGGGTGCTGGTACTGCATACCATTGAGTACCCCCTGAAAAAAGCACTGCTTGGGAGCCATTTCTGATTAATACAATAGGACTTGGTTCTGAGTAGTGACAGGCAAGTATAGGACTGCAAAGCAAATCTTTAGGGAACATTGGAGATTCCTCTTAAAAGGAAAATATCCATACAATTAGAAGGCAAGGGGGGAAAGAGTTCAGATAAAACTAGGAAAAAATAAGTATGTGTATGTTTAGGAATGCTTAAGGATTCAATTATTGCAAATTCCAATATGAACTTATCTCATATGAACCTCCAAAGGCTAATATGTGTACCAGAATTCAGTTATCCGTTGAATATTCTGATGCAGTTCTCAAATCAAATATATAAAAATACATTTTGCATGTGCATTTTGACAGGAAGTGTTTGCATATTTAATTCTTCATGCAGATTACTTTTAATTTGCCGATTAATGTGGAAATCAGAGGGAATGAATTTGGGGTGAACACACACCAAAATGAGATCGACCAGAATCCTAGTTATGCTATTTGCATTCTAAAGTCATTCAGCATAGTGTTAGCCAGCAAAAGAGAACCCCAAGGGAGAAGGCGTTTCTTCTGGCTCAAGAAGAATAAGAACAATGACACAGATGTATGACCTCCTCTGAACCATTATTTCACTGAGTTTGCAGTCACTTGCCCAACTCCAATGCATGTGTTTGAGAGAGAGATAAGAGAGCTGTATATCATCCTGAAGGATGTGAAGAGGGCATATAAAGCTTATGGAATGAACATCATGCACAAAGTCTGTCTGGAAAATGTCAGGAGATAAGGAATGAATATAGGTGCTAGTGACCTTCGTCGTGGAAGGGCTTGGTAAAAGGAAGGCATAAGGAAGAGAAATAAATTTGTTTGAGGATTTTGGTAATGTTTTTGTAAAATTCTCCTTATAGCAACAACACAGAAGGTTTAAAGCAGAGGGCCTGTGAATCAAATAAATGTCGGATTACACCTTACTCTTCCCTTTTAGAAATTGAATTTAAAAGATGCTGCCCTTCACTGAAGTCAATGACAAACATCACTGTGCTTACCTTAAGTCTTGTGACCTAGTTAAATGATTCATACCTCAGTCATTCAGCTAGGCTGGACTACAAAATGATCTCTCTCTGGAGCTGCCTTTGAACAGTGTGCATAAATGACAACAGGTTCAAAATTGGATTGTTGGATTATGTGGAAGATGTACATGAAATATATAATGATGTACATGAAATATATAACCTTTATTTTGCAATGACTTCATTGGCTCCCAATTGGTGTCCAAATCAGTATTTTTGATTATTAGAATCTTATATGGTATGAATCTGACTGCACCCATTTGACCATCTTGATAGTGTCCTCAGACACAGTTTTGTGTGTCCTCATAGCTGAAGTCTGATAGCTAGCAGCCATGGAAGAAGAAGGTGGGTCAGAAGTCTGAAAGCTAGCAGGCAGAGGAGCCAGCAGATCTGGAAGGCTTCTGCAGCCTCTTCTAGATATCCCTCTGTGGCTTGCCTGTGCCACACATTGGCTGCTCACACTGGAGTTCACAGTGCCAACTATTGGTAGGCAAGTGAATTGCAGCATGATGACAATCTTATAATTTTATTATACAATAGGAAGTACAGACCCCTCTCCAGTTTTCTACTTTCAGTGTGTATGTGTGTGTGCATGCATGTGTGTGTATAGTGGTACCTTGGGTTAAGAACTTAATTCGTTCCGGAGGTCCGTTCTTAACCTGAAACTGTTCTTAACCTGAAGCACCACTTTAGTTAATGGGGCCTCCTGCTGTCACTGCGCCACTGAAGCACGATTTCTGTTCTCATCCTGAAGCAAAGTTCATAACCCGAGGTACTATTTCTGGGTTAGCGGAGTCTGTAACCTGAAGCATCTGTAACCTGGAGCGTATGTAACCCGAGGTACCACCGTACATGTACGAGAGAGAACTATGATAGCATTTGCATAAGTTATTCCCTCACCTACTGTCTGAAGTGGCACAGCCCCATTAGGAATGCTACCACCACATTCCTGTCTTGTATTGTTGCACGTATAGACCAAAGCCTCTCCGCCTTTTGATTCCTCCCCATCTAATTCTGTAATTTCCCCCTGTCTTTGAAACACAATGGATTTGGCTTTTGTTTCATCCTGATTATAAGCCTCTGCATATAACATTATCTGTAAAAATATAATAATTCACACATTGGCAATTATAATATTTAAGGCTGCATTTTCCAGTTCTTTTCAAAGTTTTATCTCTTGCATGTAGACGAGTGATTTGAATTCCTTCTGCTTTATTATAGCCAAGTGGGTTCCTATAGTATATTAATCCTCCTTATATTGGCATGAAATCACAAGAACAATATCATAGCCATTTTTATATTTATTGGAAATTCACTAGAATAAGCTTTTGGTGTTAATGCAACTGCATTTTATTTTAATTTTCCTTCTATGCCAAACTGGCAAATCAGTTTAGCGAATACACAATTATACCTTCCATAACAAATGTCGATGAAAACCAATGTACGAAAATGAGGTATCTCCAACTAGCAATGAGGGAAGAAAATGCAATTGTCATCCAGAACACTGCCTGGCTAAGTGATATGTTTCTTTCAATGAGAGGATTCATGGGTTCAGTAAAGCGGGGGAGTGGTGATGAGTTTTCAGTAAGTCAGGCATATTATTTAAAGAAAAAATAGAAAGGCCTGCTTTGGATATATTCAAGGTTAAACCGGCACCACCAACAACAGTGTGTTTTATAAGTGTTGTTGAAGTTGCCTCCTAAATAATCAGAGATATAAATACAGTGGTACCTTGGCTCCCAAACGGCTTACTTGTCAAGCAAATCGGCTCCTGAATGACGCAAACCCGGAAATTAGTGTTCTGGTTTGCGAATGTTTTTCAGAAGCTGAACATCCGACGTGGCTTCCGATTGCGTGCAGGAAGCTCTTGCAGCTAATCAGAAGCCATGCCTTGTTTTTGAATGGTTTCGGGAGTTGAATGAACTCCCGGAATGGATTAAGTTTGAGAACCAAGGTACCACTGTATGCCTTAAATGCAGAACTAAAAAAAAACACCCAATCATTTGTGGTTATAAAAGCAGGAAATTATGTCAAACATTTGTTTATTTGTTTATTTTTAACTCCACAAGCCAATTGGAAAGTGTATCAAAATTTTGAAGTGTATCAAAATTCTAGAGCCAGAATTTAGGACTGAGCTGAACACTGACTGATACTTATTCTTCTCATGAAAGGAGACATTTGGGAGTTAGGTATATTGCCTGACCACCCTAAAACAACAACAAAACCTATGTTGCCTCATTCTCCCCCCTCAGCTTCTGTCAAGTCCCAGTTGCTGGTTCTGTGCTGCCCCCTGCTTTCATTTCAAATAGGTCTTCTTTCTCTTAGGAACAAGTCACACAGTCAATCAAATTTTGACCACATGGCCACATTAATAGTGCTGAGGGCAAGTGAAGCTAATTAACTGCTACAATCTTATACTTTTGATTTGGAGAATCTCAGGCATGGGGGTTAAATGCAGCCCTCCAGGCCTTTCTATACAGCCCTTGGGATTTCATCCACCTCTCTCTCATCAGGCCACACCACTCACCCACCTTGCTTCACACCCTCCTAGGATATTTCCTGCTGACTGCAATGTGTTCTTGAACCTTGATAATGCCTGGGTGAAGGACAATGGCATGTGATGAAACAGGGGAACAGTTAGGGCTAGAGGCGCCAGCTTGTGAGGGCGATGGGGGGGATGTCACATGTGTGACATCTTGATGTCCTGACATTGCACGTGTGAGCATCATGCCTCCTTCCCTAAGCTGAACAGAAGCTTCCCAGGCTTTGGGAAGGAGCCAGTAGGGGGGCATTTAGGGGACTAGCCTAGCCCCCTAATCCACTGATCACATGCCACTCAGGGAGGATAGGGAGGGATGTGTGAGTGTGTGTATAAACAAGCCATTGTACAAAAGCAGTGGTACATTCATTGCTCCACCTGCTCTTGTTTCTGGATCTGCCCATCACTGGCATTTATATCTCAGAGGATGCCTAGAAAGGAATATGGTTCCCCACCCTGACTTGTGGCAATAATTGCCAGAAAGGCTAGCTATCACTGCAAGAGTGATGTGGAAATATTATATGCCAAGTACCCAGCACTTCAGTAGTCTAGCAGGACATTATTTCATTATTTTCCCCTGGAACATGTCAGTGCTGTTAATATTAAGCCATTATTAATCTCTCTTTCCCATTCCTGTTAGGAAATCTCTAGCATCTGTATTAATAGAATAGGGATTCCCCCCACCCCACACACCTTACCAGAAAATCTTTATAAGGAACCCAAAGGTGTAGTTTACTGCATGTTTACAGCAGCAGGAAGAGGAGAATAATAAAGTGATCCCCTTCAGCAACAGAATGGCATAGATCTTCACAATCATACAGATTACTCCTGTACAAGCTAATCTAATGAAAGCAGTAGTTCCAGAGTGATTCTACATTCCTCTATTGGATGAGCTCGTAATAACTGCAATTTATCTCAAAGTGCAGAAGTCTGTGTTTTCAGCAGAGAGGGCTGCAAGTTAAGCACATATGCAAAATGTGTTTTCTGTGATATGCTCGTACTGTAGAACTCATCAAAATAGCATGATACACTGGTTGACACTCATATGGTATGTACAGAGAGCCTGTGTGGTATAGTGGCTAAACTGTTGAACAAGGACTTGGGAGATGATGGTTCAAATCCCCACTCAGCCACCAGTGTCCATCTGGACTGGTTGGACAGAAGGTAGAGAGTCCAACTGAAGGTGGTACCAGATCCAGTAATAGGCAGAGGCAGAGGCAATAATTGGCAAAGCCAACAAATGCTGGTTTGTCCAAATTCTACTCCTGGCTGAATTCTACAAAGGCAACACTGTGATTGAAGAGGCGGCTAACAGCCAGTGTCAATCTGAAATCAAAGAAGCAGGCAGACAAGTTGGGGGCTGGCCTGAGGCAGACTGTGCTTGATGAGGCAGTGTTCCATTTGCTCCACTGTGTAAAGCCCCTTTCACATTTTCCATTGTACAAGAGGAAGGCAAGGATGGAGTCAGCAGGTGTGACAACAGTTCCTCCACTACATATTCAATCAAAGCATACGAAAGTGAGAGTAAAGCTAACTTAGTTGCTGTTTTTCATACTGCAAAGGGGAATGACAACCCACTGCCCCCTAGGTAAGTAAGGAGTGAAGAAAGCCAGTGCCTATTATTATTATTATTATTATTATTATTATTATCATCATCATCATCATCATCATCATCGTCAGTATTAAAATTTGTATACCACCCTTTACCCAAAGATCTCAGTGTGGTTTACAGCTTAAAAATATGAAATACAAACACAAAATACATAGTAAAAACAATAACAGAGCAAAACAATAACCCTCCTACCACAAACACACTTAATAGGACATAGGATGTTGATTAGCCAAAAGTCTGGTTGAAGAGGAACATTTTCACTTGTTGTCTAAAGATGTATAATGAAGGTGCCAGGCAATCCTCCCTGGGAAAAGCATTCCATAACTGGGGGGCTGCTGCAGAAAAGGCCCGTCCTCATGTTGCCACCCTCTGGACCTCTTGTGGAAGAGGCACACAAAGAAGGGTCTCATGTGATGATTGCAGGGTCCAGGTTGGTTCATATGAGACGGGGCAGTACTTAAGTATCGCCACCCTGAGCTATTTAAGGTTCTATAGGTCAAAACCAGCACTTTGAATTGGGCATGAAAACTAATTGGCAGCCAGTGCACTCAGGCCAGGATCGGTTTCCATTACAACATACCTGTCAGGGAACTGTCATCTGAGACGAAGGAGGTGAAAGGGCTCATGGAGGGTGAGAGAGACCACTCAGCGGAGGAGGGGACCAGCAGGGGGAGAAGTGGAGTTACAAGGGAAAGTGAGTCGGAGGGAGAGCTCAGAGATACTTCAAGCGGGAACAGTGGAGAGGTTTCAGGACCTCCCGTAGGCACACCCACTCCTCGGCGGAAACTGTCACGCCGAGAGTCCAGAAGACGCGTTTCCGTCAAGGAGCTTTTATGCTGGAAGAAGTTCCGTAAACGCCCACTGTCCGATTCAACGAGCGATTGATGGAGCCATGCTTAAGGAGCTCCATCACAGACAGAGGTTTGGGAACTTAGCCAAACTCTGAGGGATCAGGATTTTACGCACAAGCAGCTCACCATCCCATCACAGCAATCGGACAGTCCCTGAAAGCAGCTTGTGCAGAGAGGCATCATGAGCAACCCAGCTGGAGCCGGAGGAGCAGCAGGAGCTGGAGAAGGTCCAACTCTGGAAGAAAGGTACAGAGTTTTGGAACTCCAGCTAGCAATGCAAACGGCGAGGCTAGAAGAAAGGAGGGCGCAGGATGCAGAAAAGGCAAAAGGCGCTACACTAGCAAGAAAGATGCCAGGAATGGTGCAGAAGTTTGGGGGGGACCCCAGGAACTACCAAGCCTTTAGGACAGAGATGCAGTATGCTCTTGAACTGCAGTTTAACGACTTTCCCGATGAGGCATCGCGAGTGGCGTTTGTGATTGGCCATCTCGAAGGGGGGGCGAGAGACTGGGTCCGGCCCCTGATGGCAGGGAATAGTGACATGCTGAAGGACGCGAGGAAGTTTTTTCGCGCCATGGATTTGATGTTTTCCAGCGAGATTGAACAGGGACTGGTGCGCAGACAATTGATGGCTTGCAAACAGGGGAGCCGATCGGTTCGTGAGTACTGGACTGAGTTTACAATGTTGATACATAAATTGGGGTGGGACCTATCGGCGGAACCCATTCAAATGCTCTTTGAAGAGGGGCTTTCTTCGGCGGTGAAAGACGAACTTTCCCGGGCGCCCAGGGCGGAGTCTATGGACCAGCTGACCAAATCAGCGCTGACCATTGGAGCGCGCCAGGAGGCAAGAGCCTTGGAGAAGCGGGAGGGGAAAGGAGAGCGTTGGAGGGATTTCCGCATTCCAGAGATTCCAGAACCCAGTTTCCCGCCCGGAGAGCCGATGGAAGTTGGAACAGCGCGCGCGCGCGCAGTTTCAAATCCCAGTGAAGGGAGGAAGAAGGAGGGAAAGAGCGCCAAGAAATGTTACCTCTGCCAGCAGCCAGGTCACTTTGCCAGAGTCTGCCCACAAAGAAAGGAATGGCAAGGGATGGCGGGAGCTGTTGGGGGGAAGGAGGAGGAAGTCCAGGAGCCAGTAAAAGCCAACGCCTGTCTGCCGCTGTCAGGGCACTGCAGACAGGCCAAGGAGCAGTAAAAGTGCCCACTCCGGAACCTCCAAGACCAGCTCTAGTAATAGAGGTG
Source organism: Podarcis filfolensis (assembly GCF_964270895.1). NCBI lineage: Eukaryota > Metazoa > Chordata > Lepidosauria > Squamata > Lacertidae > Podarcis > Podarcis filfolensis. The sequence goes on from NC_139611.1 coordinate 47,212,813, forward strand.
CTGCTAGAGCTGGCAAACGGATACCCACTAAAGACCAAGGCGCTGTTGGACTCAGGCAGCTCCTGTAATTTTATGAGCAAGGAGTTTGCAGCTGAACACCAGATACAGACACTCCCTTTAAGCAACCCCCTGCAGGTCACCACGATCGATGGGAGGGAGCTGTTGGGGGGAGAAGTTAGCCTACAGACCGTCCCAATGGTTATGAGGGTGGCAAGGCACACTGAAAGGATAGCGTTCAATGTAGCCACCCTGGGAGGGGCGCCAGTCATTTTGGGAATGAGCTGGCTAGCGTTGCATGACCCGCTAGTGGGCTGGCATCAGAGAGTGGTCTCCTTTGGGTCAGCACATTGCCTGGAACACTGCAAAGAGGGAAAGGTGCCAGAAGGGGCAAAAGCCTCCCTAGCAGGGATGGAAGTGGCGGACAAAGGGAAGGTGCCCAAACAATACGCTGACCTGAGCAAGGTCTTCAGCGAAAGGGAAGCAGATAAACTACCACCGCATAGAGACTTTGACTGCCAAATTAACCTGGTCCCTGGGGCCCAGCTCCCCGTGGGCAAGCTGTACGCCATGTCAGACAGGGAAATGCAGGAGTTGAGGGAGTTTATTGACAAAAACCTGAAGAGAGGTTTCATCAGAGAGTCCAGAGCGGTGGGGGGCAGCCCAGTGTTTTTTGTGGACAAAAAAAACACGGATAAACCGAGATTGATCGTGGACTACCGGCGGCTAAATGCCGTGTCAGAACCAGTGACTTTCCCCATGCCCAGGATTGATGACATTTTGACCAGGGTGAGGAAGGGAAAGATATTCACGAAACTGGACCTGAGAGGAGCGTACAACCTGATACGAATAAAGAAGGGGGATGAATGGAAGACAACGATGTTCACCCCCCTAGGGGCTTTCGAATATCTCGTTATGCCCTTTGGATTACAAGCAGGCTCCGCCTGTTTTCAATCGCTCATGAACCATGTACTGGGACCTTTGCTCTACAAGAATTGCGTGGCCTTTCTCGATGACGTGCTGATATATTCAGAGAATGAGGAGCAGCATGTAAAGGATGTCAGGGAAGTGCTGAGCCAGCTGCAAGCAAACCAGTTGTGGGTGAAATTGGAGAAGTGTCAGTTCCACGCCAAGGAGGTGGAATTCCTGGGGTACCGCCTATCAGACAAGGGATTAGCCATGGATCCAGGCAAGGTACAGGCGGTGCTGGAATGGAAGACACCGAAAACGAAAAAAGATGTGCAAAGGTTCTTAGGGTTTGGGAACTTTTACCGTAAATTCATCAAGAACTTTGCCCACTTAACGGCTCCCATCACGGACTGTCTGAGCAGCAAGAAGAAATTCGTTTGGACGGCGGAGGCGGAGCACGCTTTTGAGGAATTGAAAAAGGCATTCGCTTCGGAAGAACAGCTCCTGCATGTGGATTTACAAAAACCCATGAGAGTGGAAACTGATGCCTCAGACCGCGCGGTGGGGGCGGTGCTGCTTCAGCCAGGGAGCAATAAGTCGGAATGGAGACCGTGTGCCTTCTTTTCGCGTAAGCTGAACAAATCCGAGAGGAACTACACGGTATATGACCGAGAACTACTCGCCATTCACGAAGCGTTCCGGAGATGGAGACACTTACTAATTGGTGCACAGCATAAGGTACAAGTATGTACGGACCACAAGAATTTGGAGTATTGGAGAACGGCACGAGTGCTCAACCAACGACAAGTGAGATGGGCCCAGGAGTTCTCCAAATTCCATTTTGAAATCTGCTATGTGCCAGGTCCAGAAAACATCAGAGCGGACGCTCTCTCTCGCAAACCTGAATATTTGGAGGGGGAGGGAGCGCCAGAAGAGAGACATATTATCCCAGAGGACCACTGGGTGTGTGGTGCGGCCTGGGTGGGGCAAAGAGAACTGGTAGAGGGAACGGTAAATGATGAGTACGCCCAGGATAAGCTCAGAGGTTTAAGGGGAGAGGGAGAAGACCCCGGAGGTTTTGAAGAAAGAAACGGGGCATTGTATTACAAAGGGGCGCTATATATACCCGAAGGGGAATTGAGGGGGAGAGTACTCAAACAGCTGCACGACAATCCCACAGCGGGGCATTTTGGGCAACACAAGACCATGTGGTTGGTGACCAGGGAGTTTTGGTGGCCCAAGGTGAGGGAGGATGTACGGGAGTATGTGAGAAGGTGTGACCAATGCCAGAGATCCAAAGGAGAAAGGCGGGCACCAGCGGGGTATTTAGAACCGTTACCCACACCAGAACGGCCGTGGGAGGCGGTGTCGATAGATTTTATGACTGATCTGCCCAAATCCCAGGGGAAAACCGCCATACTAGTCGTAGTAGACCAGTTAACTAAGATGGGTCACTTTGTAGCTTGCTCACATGCAGTCACGGCGGAAGAGACAGCAAAATTGTTTGTAGAACATATTTTTAGGCTGCATGGCGCCCCCTTGAGGCTGGTTTCCGACAGAGGGAAACAGTTCACGTCCAGATTCTGGAGGAAGCTTATGAGCTTGTTGCACGTAGAGGTCAACTTTTCGACTGCCAGGCACCCTGAGACCAATGGGCAGGCGGAGAGGGCAAACGGTATCCTTCAACAATACCTGAGGTGTTATGTCAATGACAGAGAAAACGATTGGGTCGAAAAGTTGGCACTAGCGGAATTTGCTTACAATAATGCAGAGAATGTGTCCACCGGGATGAGCCCCTTTTTGGCTAATTATGGGTGCCACCCCAGGGCGTTTCCAGGGGAAGGAGGAGAGAGATGGAGTGTTCCGGCCGCTGAACTTTTTGTAGAAGAAATGGAAGCGATCCATCGTCAACTCCAACACAACTTAGAAAGGGCCAAAGAAGAATATAAGAGGCAGGCAGACAAGAGCAGAAGGGAAGGTGAAACAATTAGGGTGGGGAGTCGGGTCTGGCTATCAACCCAAGGGTTGCCGTTCAAGGGTAGTTGCAAGAAATTGAGACCCAAAAGATTGGGACCATTTGAGGTCATCCAACAGGTCAACCCAGTGGCTTTCAGACTCCGGTTACCGAACCACATGAAACTGCACCCAGTATTCCACAGGTCATTACTGTCACCATACAGGGGGGAAGGTGAAGGGGTATCCACACGGGGGCCAGCCATAGAAGAAAGGGAAAGCCGCAACTATGTGGCGGAAATCATCGACTCCAGGTGGAAGGGTAATCAGGTGGAGTATTTGGTCGCGTGGGAAGGGGAACCGGAGTCGGAAAACACCTGGGTGAAGGCAGAGGAGGTCCATGACGAGGTCTTGATCGAAACGTTCCACCAAAGGTTCCCCAGGAAACCTCAACCAGTAGCGAGGTTCCGGAGGGAGTACTTTGGCACCACCGACGATGAGGAGGAACTGGAGGGATTCAGGGAATCGGAGTTGGAAGAGGGTACAGACTCCGAGGAGGAGGAGTACTTGGAAACCGGGAACAGCAAAAGGTGGAGGGAAGTGTTCGAAACTTCGGAAGATGAGGGAGGTTCCTTCAGGGGTTTTGCTCCCTCGCCTCCCGCAGAGGAGGGGAGGGAAGGGGGTGAAGGGGGCCCTAGAGGGGAGGTGGATGTCAGGGAACTGTCATCTGAGACGAAGGAGGTGAAAGGGCTCATGGAGGGTGAGAGAGACCACTCAGCGGAGGAGGGGACCAGCAGGGGGAGAAGTGGAGTTACAAGGGAAAGTGAGTCGGAGGGAGAGCTCAGAGATACTTCAAGCGGGAACAGTGGAGAGGTTTCAGGACCTCCCGTAGGCACACCCACTCCTCGGCGGAAACTGTCACGCCGAGAGTCCAGAAGACGCGTTTCCGTCAAGGAGCTTTTATGCTGGAAGAAGTTCCGTAAACGCCCACTGTCCGATTCAACGAGCGATTGATGGAGCCATGCTTAAGGAGCTCCATCACAGACAGAGGTTTGGGAACTTAGCCAAACTCTGAGGGATCAGGATTTTACGCACAAGCAGCTCACCATCCCATCACAATACCCAAAGGAAAAATATCAGACATGTTTTTGCGCCAACTGTCCCTAAATTCTCTCTTCTCCTTCTGAAGTTCTTATAAGCATGAAAGTTTGCTATTGTGTCCTTCGCATGATTTCCAAACACCTTGAACACGGTGATCGATCTAAAATTAAAACTGCCATGTTTTCTGTCCTATATTTATCTTAGGATGGAATGACTTTATGAAGCAATTAAAAATAGAGAGTAACATCTTAGTGAACAGTTTGTATATCTCCCCCACCTGCGTTAGAGCCTGATGGACTATTGCAATTTGCTCCATAAGAGATGCAAAATCTAATTGAAAGGAGAAAAAAAGCTGGCTTTCATTTCATCCTGTACACTTGGCTCCTGCTTCTCATTTCCAAAACAAGCATACAGGTGAAAGCTGCTTCTGCTTCTGCTATCACCATTTGTTTTTGGGCACAATTCAAAGTGCTGGTATGAGGAAGGTTCAGTGGCAGAGCATCTGATTTGCATGCAGAAGGTCCCTAGTTCAGTCCCCGGCATCTCCAAATAGGACTGGGAAGATTCCTGGTCAGGAGAGCCACTGCTAGTCACCATAGATAATACTGTTCTAGATGGCCTGACATAGTATATTGCATCTTCAGATGTTCCTATGTCTTTTAATGTATTTAAAGATCAAGAGATGCATATTGGCATGGAGCTCAACTCATACATCAAAAATTACCATTCCTCTCCTCTTCCTTCATGCCCCCCAAATCTGTTCCAGAGGATCTGCAGCTCAGGCTACAACAGAAAGGAGAGAAGGAGAAGCTCTGTTTGGCAAGTGGGAGCCTGTTGTGGAAGTGGAACTACAGGATTGCATGTAACTCCAACACCTGAACAGTCAACTGTAGCCAGAGACACTACTACCACCACCAATAACAATTATTTTCTTTATTTTAAACAAAAGTGAATAAATAGAGAGCAAATATGAGGACTTAAAAATGCTTGGGAGTTGTTTAAAAACACAAAATAACAAGGTCAAGTCGGGTGTATTCTGCAGATCAAGCAAGGGATCATGAGGGTTAAGAGGATTCCAGTGTGGTTAATGAGCAGAGTCAAAGATGCTACAAGAGCTAATCAGGCCTTCTCCAAATGAAGCCTTCTCCAAATGAAAAGGATGAAAAGGAACACAATTTTTTGCAGTGAGGGATCTAAAAAAGAATTAAAGAAGAACATTGCTAAAAAGCGTTAAGACTAACGAGAAGCTATTTAAATACATTAGCAGCAGGAGATTGTGGTTGCATCGTTGGATGACAAGGGGTGTCAGCAAGGGAGTCAAATGTGAGCTAAAGGAGGATAAGGAGCTTGCAGAAAAGCTGAATTAATCATTTGCTTCTGTCTCCACAACAGAAGATATAGGGGAGAGCCAGTGGCAGAGCTGCATGCTCCGTCACCGGGGGTGGCAAGGCAAGGGCATGGCTGGCGTGCATCCTGGGGGGCATGGCGCATGTCCCGGGGAGGCATGGCACGTATTCTGGGGGCATGTCCCGCCACCCGTGGGGGCATGGCACGCCGCCTGCGGGAGCGTGACACATGGCACGCAACACAGGGGGTGCGCGGTGCACATCCCGGCAGTGCACAGTATGCAGCATGTGTCGGGGAGGCAGCTGTGATGGTACCCCACCTGGCATGGCACCCAGAGTGGGCCGCTTCCCCCGCCCCCTTCCTCCGCCAGTGGGGAGAGCTCAGTCTATCTTTATCAGGAAGGGAATCTGAGAAACTGAGGCAGATATTGGTGACGAAAGATGATGTTCTAGGTCTAACAGCGAAATAAAAATTGACAAATCACAAGGTCTGGATGTCATTCACTCAAGTTGTCAAAGATCTCAAATGTGAAATTGCTGATATTCCAACAAAAATATGTATGTTGTCTCCCAGCTCAGCCTCCGTACCTGAGAACTGGAAAATGGGTAAGGAATCCAGGGGAATATTGGAAATAACAGGGCAGTGTGTGCCCCAAGAAAACTGGTGGAAAATATTATTAAAGATAAAATTAACAAGTACAGTCATATCTTGGGTTACAGATGCTTCGGGTTGTGCGATTTCGGGTTGCACACTGTGCCTCACCTGGAAGTACCGGAATGGGTTACTTCTGGGTTTCGGTGCTTGCACATGCGCAGAAGAGCTAAATTGTGCTTTGTGCATGCGCAGAAGTGCCGAATCGTGACCCGCGTGTGCGGGTTGCGGACACGCTCACTGCGGGTTGCGGACACGCTTCCAGCACATATCACGTTCACAACCTGAGCGCCCACTGTATATAGAAGAACAAGCTTTGCTGAAGCAGAACTAGCATGGCTTCTGCAGGGGCAATCCCTCTTTCAAGAAACTATTATCTTTCTTATATTCTTATGTTCCATATGCCAAGTATTACATGAGTTCTAAATGGAAAGGGAAATGTGGATTTTTATTTATTTATTTGGAAGAGTTTAATAAAATAAGGCAGAAATGTTACAGGTCTTTTTAGAAGCCTTTAAAATATATATAAGATTATAAGAATGTCATCATGCATCAGCCAATAGGTGACCACGTAAACTACTACATGACAACAGAACAGCAACTGGGAAACCCTGGCAGTCAGGCAAGAGAGTGAGCAGCCCAGGGGAGGGATGCAGGTGGTGGCAGCCCAGGCACGCCACAGAGGAAGAGCCCAGGCAATCTGGGGCAGTTCCCCAGCAACCATTTTGCTATGTTGTCACTGCACACATCACACTGATGCTGCTGTTTCTGCCTCTGTAACATACAGGACAGAAGCTTCAACAGAGCAGGATGGCTTTTAGGGAGCTGCCCTGGCTTTCCCTCCTGTGGCATGCCTGGACCATGGTTTGGCTGACCTGTAAAAGGAAATGAGCAGTTTGGCTAAGCGGGGAAGTGAAGAGGAGGAAAGTGAAGTGAAGTGAAGTGCATGGGGCAGGCTTCGCAAGCCTTCCCATGCTCACTCTGTCACCATTGCCAGTGGTGGGAGAAGGGCAAAAAGGGGGTAAAGTTTCCCCTTTGTCTTCCCCCTGCTGATGCCACTACTCTTGCTACTGTTTTAGTACAGAGAGATAAAAGCCCCCTGGCATAATTCATATTTAGTTGTCACTGAAATGCTATAATCAACCTATAGTAGATCCTGTGAGCATAAAGAATGGGGGAAGAGTGTAGCTCTTTGAAGGATTAAAATATACTAATTAAGTAAATACTCTATTAGATTTCAGTCTGATATGCATTTATTTTTGCATTTTGCATTTATCCATATCTTATATTTATAATTCACATTCCTTGCATTTGATATTTTAAATACAAGGAATAAGAATCAAATAAGAAAAGAAAAGGAGTTTTTAGTCACCGAATTGTTTTAACTTTATCCTCTATTATTAGTTTACCACTCATTGAACCCCTGTAGAGAGGGCCAACAGAGCTTTTTTATGATGTTTAGAAGTGCATTAAGAGCCCAGGCAGTTCTTTCTGTGGTACACAACATTTCTCTCTTTTGAAAGACATTTTCTCTCTCTCTTTTGTCCCCTCTTGGCTTTAACCTTCTGAATGCATTTTAACTCTATTACACTGAAAGGACACCCACGAGGCTTCACAAATACATGCTGGTGACCCTTTGACACAGGAGGAAAGTTGGAACATATAACATTCTTTTCAAATGAAGAACTCCGGGAAGAAAGAGAAAGAAGAAATGGTTGCTGGAAGATTTTTCTTTTCATTTGGTGGTGGTAGTAGTAATAACAATAGCAATAACAATCAGTCTAGAAGAAAGTCCATTCCTTTCCCTGCCACTTTGATTATTTTAAATTACTTCCCAAATAGAGGTTCAATGCCAGAAAGAATCTGGTATTCTGGAATAATTCTGCTCACATTGCTAATTAAATAGTATATAGCAAGATGGTAAGTCACCTTCAGGCATTCATAAGTCCTATTCATGAAGATGGAATAAGGTTATACGTGGTGATCCCATCCTCTCTACTCTGAAGCTTCCTCTATTGCGTGAGAAGGTCTGAAAGGTTTTTAGGTAGGGATATAAGAAGGCATCAATTTCCATTCCACCCTGTCTTCATCATGTACAACACTGTTTCCATTCTGCTACATTTCATCCTCACTCAAAACAATTATTTGTCCCAATGTATGCTGTGGCAAAATTATGTAAGTTGGGGTCCGAGAGTGTGGAAATGGTCTACACAGTCCTGAACCTTACTTAAGGTAGAGTTTAATAACAACTGAAGAGGGGTGTAGAGTTTCTCATGATTGGGGATCCTGTGAATACTTGTGATTTGGTTTGTTTTAGGCAGCAAAAATCACACACAATATCTATATTTGAGATCTGTGTAAAGTGTATGTAATCAAGTGATACCTCGAGTTACAAATGCCTCAGGTTACAAACGCTTCAGGTTACAATGCTAACCTGGAAGAGTTACCTCGAGTTGTGAACTTCACCCCAGGATGTGAACGGAAATCATGTGTTGGCGGCACAGCAGCAGCAAGAGGCCTCATTAGCGAAAGCACACCTCTAGTTAAGAGCAGTTTCAGGTTAAGAACGGACCTCCGGAACGAATTAAGTTCGTAACTTATTCCAACGATACTAAATGAGATGACTGATAGCTTTATTATTTGCCATTAAATGAACAGGTGTAAAAATGCACTCAGAATTAGGTAGCATTCACCAACCATCCCTTCTCAACACTTGCATTTAATTTATGGGATCCCTGAATAGACTGGAGGAAATTTGCTCACCATCTCTTATATGCAGCACAGAGCATCTATTCTGAGTTTGTTTTTGCTGAGAAGGGCTGTAGCTCAGTGGTAGACCTGTCTTGCATGTAGAAAATCCTGGCATATACAGGTACAGCAGGGAATGTCCCCTGTCTGAAACCATTCAGAGCTGCTGCCAGTCAGTGTAGATCAGATCTGTACAAGCTGGCTCAATGCTCTGACTCCCCGAGTAATGCTATGTTTCATTGTTCATACACATGCCAAAAAAGCCCGCTCATCTTTCATAGCTTCAGTACCATCCCTCCCAAGGTGTGAAAGGAGCTGGCAAAGTCAGAGATGTTCACCACATTGGCAGTCTCCCTCCACTCGCTCACACAGTGACAATGAGATTATTGCTTCCCTGACATATGCAGCTCATTCTTTCACAGTGGCTAATTCCAGCTCCACAGACTTCTATTAAATGTTTTGTTTTGCCTGTCCTCACATCATAGCATCATCTCATCTATCGCTGACTTTTTCATTACCTTCCATTACCTCTCACTTCAGGTCTCTCTGCATCACAATGTCATCTTCAGAGAAACACACGGATATCACTTTGAGAAATTAAATGATTTGAGGAGCAGCAACAGTGTCTGCTACTAAATACATTTTTTAAAAGGAATAAAAAAGGGGTATTACAGCAAAATATATGTATTTGAGGCTGGTTGGTGGGACACAGAATAGGGGAATTAAAACGTAGCCACTGAATAATTCTGGGTTTGAAGTATTAGGCTGCTTAAAAATTGGACTCCTACTCCTAGTCTATCTGTGGGGTAGATAAGCATTCAAAGGGCAAGTTAGTAACTCCCAGCCTCCGTTGTTACTCTGTAATTGGTGGCATTAAGAACCTGCCCAACCAGGGTTTTGTGAGCAGGAATTCCTCACTGAGGAATTGTTGCCAGGTCATTTTGAGATGATGGATCCATTACGGCAGCAACAACAAGATTTTCAAGTTTGCATATATCATCATGATCTATCCATACAGCTCTGCATACATTCTGTAATATTGTGATTATCTATGCCCCCTAAGGGATGCGGGTGGCGCTGTGCTCTAAACCACTGAGCCTAGGGCTTGCCGATCGGAAGGTTGGCGGTTTGAATCCCCGTGACGGGATGAGCTCCCTTTGCATGGTCCCAGCTCCTGCCAACCTAGCAGTTTGAAAGCACGTCAAAATGCAAGTAGACAAATAGGTACCATTCTGGCAGGAAGGTAAACGGTGTTTCTGTGTGCTCTGGTTTAGCCAGAAGCAGCTTAGTCATGCTGTCTACATGACCCAGAAAAACTGTCTGCTTACAAACATCGGCTCCCTTGGCCAGTAAAGCAAGATGAGCGCCGCAACCCCAGAGTTGTTCCCAACTGGACTTAACTGCCAGGGGTCCTTTACCTTTTTATGTCCCCTAAGGCAAAAAGTTGCCATGACCCACCTTTTACTTTAGAAATGCAGTACACTAGATTGAAAATGCAGTTTAACCTATGCTGATCTATTGCAAAGTACCTGGAGATCTACCAGCAGATTCCAGTTTAAATTCTGCCCATACATGAGATAGGGCACAAAGTTCTACCAATGAATGAATGAATGAGGGGGGGAGAGAGGAGCCGAGGGAGAGAGAGCGCTACAGCACTATAAACATATGGAAGTTGTGCTTACTGGCAACAGGGCAGAATCAGAGGCAGGCTTTGGTCCTTAAAATGTCAGCAGAGCCCTGTGCCTCCCCCCATACCTCTTGCCTTCCATTTTGCTCAATTCACTATATCATAGCTGCAACTCTGTGGCACCCCCTAGGCTCAGTGCCCAGTGTGGTGGAACCGGTCACCCTGCCCTACATCCGCCTCTGCTAGCACCCTCCAGTGTGCCTTAAGGCAGCAGGCAAGCTTAGTGGGCACAGGAAAGATTGTGTGGCACATACATGGTTCTGCCTTGCAGCAAAGGGAAAAGCCAGGCGACTCAAGGAGGGTTAGTGGACCACCACTGTTGACCCTCACACACACCTCAGTTTCTGCTGCCTGATGTGGCAGCCACCTCACTCTACCTAATGTTTTGGATGACCCTGAAGAAAGGTGTGATCAGTGGCGTAGCGTGGGAGGTGCAGGGGGGGGCGGCCGCACCGGGCGCAACATCTGGGGTTAGGGCAAATCCACGGGTTAGGGGGCGCAAATCCACAGGTTAGGGGGCGCAAATTACTTGCCTTGCCCCGGGTGCTGACAACCCACGCTACGCCACTGGGTGTGATTATCCAAGAAAGGAGAGGAAAGCATCAATTCACCGATGAAGAGATACTGTGGGTTGTCCCCAACTGTGGATTGTTCCACACCAGCAGAAGGTCTTTGCACAAGAGAAAACACAAGTACATTACCAAAGGTTGTTGTACAGTGGATCAGATTGAACAACAAAAAACAGATGTTGCACAAGTTTCCACTGGTGCAACAGCTGCATTGGATTCCTTTCTTGTGCAGCCTTTAAACTCTGCCATCCATTAGCTCAAGGGAATGTTAGATATAGCCATTAGAAAGGAAATTGGGAATATGGTCAGAATACATGGACTGGAGGATTGTGGGGCAGAGGAATATTATATCTCTCAGGCAGGCCCAACTGCAGGATTCATAAAATGAAGATGTCTCAGGCATAACTTCAGATTTCCAGTGCTACCCAGAAACAGTTATCATTTGTGAAATGGAAGATAAAAGACATAAATAAAATTCCACAGAACTACAGATAGCATGTGTGTATCTGGTGTGGATAAGGACAAGACGGGGTGAAAAAATCAGATACACATCTGTAAATAATTCTACAGCAAGCTGTGCTGCATTTCCCCCCCACAGTTGGAATATAACTTTTTATTACAGCTCAGCCGGCATTGCAAATTAAAATTCATCTTTGTTTGTTCAACTGCTACTTGAGAATGGCTTCCGCCAACTGTTACAGTCAGATATTATGTTGTCATTTGTGCCATTAGTGGAAATGGTTCAATAACATGAATATTTAAAACTAAGTACATACGTATTTTTTAATTGGTTTTCAATAGCTACCACTGAGTTATGCTATCAAAATCTGGTCAAACCCTGCTTAATTTTAAGTGGTGTGGAAGCAGCTGGCTGCTGAATTAATGGACTCAAGTTCCTTTGTAGGTTCTTCATGGGGAGTCAGATCAGAGATGAACAGATTTGCACTTTTAATAGACATCAATTGGAGGCACTCAGTAGACTTCTACCATGCTGGTTAGTTTGGCAAACTTTCTTTCTTGAGAAATTGGGGGGGGGGGTAGGTTGCTTTCTAAAGTGATGCTCAGAAGAGTGATATTTGAGTATTGCACACAAAGTTCATTCTCTCATTTCTTCATTCAGTCCAAGGCAGGGCTGAAAAGTCCTAAGATCACAAAATTGTATGGTTCGAAGGGACCCAAAGGAGAGTTCACCATCTTCCAAGGTAGTCTTCTCCACTGTCAGACAGCTCTTACTGACAGGAAGTTGTTCCTAATCTTTATTTGGAATCTCCTTTCTTGCAGTTTGAATCCGTTTGCTCAGGTCCCACCCCCTGGAGCAGCAGAAAACAAGCTCAGTCCATCTTCCATGTGACAGCCCTTCAGATAGTTGAAAAGGGCTATCATATCATCTCTCAGTCTTCTCCAGGTTAAACATTCCCAGCTCCCTCAACCATTTCTCACAAGGCTTGTTCCTCATAAGTGACTATAGCAGACGTATGGGCCTAGGGATGCGTGTGGCCCTCGGTCTAATTTCATAGCTTCACCTTTATATAATTTCATATGGGTTAAGAGCATAAGAAGAGCCCTGCCAGATCAGGCCAAAGCCCCATCTAGTCCAGGATCCTGTTTTCACAGTGGCCAACCAGATCTCCATACAAGTGGCACCCAGTGGCACTGACAGTGTGGGTGCAATACTGCCATTGTGTCTAGTAGCCATTGATAGTCTTATCCTCCATAAATTTGCCTAATCCTCTTTTAAAGTCACCCAAATTGGTGGCCCTCACTACCTTATGGTAGTGAATTCCATAGTTTTAACTAGGCACCCAAATTCTGATTATGGTGAAGGCTGGCACATTTCCAGTGCCACCTCATAAGTTTCTGCATTCAACCTGAAGACTTGCATTACTTTAAAGTTTAATGGGGTTTATGTACATGTACCCAATAGCAATCAGATGCTTACCAAAGGGGGAGGGCAGAAGTCAGTAATTAATATTAATCTGTAGGAGCAATATACGCATTTCCCTTAAGCGTAGAAGTTGACAAATGTGTTTCCATCCATCCTACTTCCCAAAATAAAACAAGAAAGCATTTTGGTAATTACCCCCCCCCCCTTTCAACAAACAGCCCCATACATGAAATAAATAATGTAGCTATGCTGGAGATGGGGGTGCACTTTTTTCTAAACTTGATTATTTGGGTGTTTTATGATAATCATGCCATTTCTGAAATAATAAGGCAATAAACATTGCTGTAGTTTGGGCAGAGGAAAATTACTGCTCCATTACTTGAACATAATCAGCTTAGTTTTAGTCCTATGTGGATTTCTGATATAATTATCCTCAGGGTATATTAGATAAATATCTACAAGTATGTCCTTTGAAATGTCTCCTCTAATCTTACTCTGAATTCCTAACAAGATTTCTTTCTTGTGTTCATTCTTTGAAGGGAAAGACAGGTAGAGAGGGGTGCAGGAACAAATGAACATTGCTAAGAAGGTTACATTTATACTGTTCCCTTCTTCAGTGCCATAGGCAGAAAAAGATGCTGGAGGAAAGGTGGAGTGTAAAAAGAATGCATTATTGATAATTTAATCAATATTTTGTTTTTCTATTTCTGCACATTGCCCTGATATTTTATGAGATGGTGCTATATAAATACTTGTTTGTAAACAAACAAACAAATATTCCACTTTCTCTCCCTTGGAAAGAAAGCTATGGCCAATAAAAGAAACCAGTCACTAATGCTCTAAATACACACACACACACACACACACAAACCTTTAAACTAGCTGATTTATCTTATCAGTTATGATTCTTTGGTTAGTTTGAACTTTCTTTGTTAAAAGCCATTTTTTAAAAATGCTTAAACATTTCTGAGCAGATATGTTGGAAGTTAACAGACATAATTGCACTGTAAAAATCCCAGTTATCACCTCCTTTACTTGCCAGAGCAAGGAAGGTCCTTTAGTTATCCTGGTGCTTCCAGCAGATAGCATTACCACAACTGCTCTGAAAAATGTCCCAGATTGCACTGCCTCATTCATGCTTCTTTATGTTAGGCGAGGCAGAGAACTCCATTGCAAACAAACAGAAATGGGACCAGAAAGTGCCACAATTTGCATTTTTGTCAGAGGTCAGGAACAGAAGCTGAGCAAGTGAATATGAGTGCCATTGTTTGGTTGTTGTTATTTTTTAAAGTGCAAATGTTACATAAATAATTGTTATTTTCTACATTGTGTTTGACATTTTACTTCCACTGAGATGCAATGAAATTAGTTACATGATTAATTTCATAATTATGGTAGTTTCACCCATTGTGGATCGTGAAATGAAATTTCAGCATTGTACTCAATTTCTTAATGCTACTGCATAGCTGTTCTGAAGTGCTGTTTCATTAACTTGGTTATTGGTTAGATTTTATGGTTTTGATGATAATTTGTAATAATAGGTAGCCTCTGCCTCCCTGCTCATTCTGCTTGGGAACCTCTACTCTATCCACATAAACCCCCTCAGGCTTTCCCTTCCCATCCCATGCAACTACTAAGCCCACTTTTTGTTGGTTCAAGGGGGGAAAGACTTATAAAAGGAGAATTCCTCTCACACTTTGGTGAGAAAACCCCAGCAGAGATTTAAAACCACAAAATACTAAGCAAAGTAAAGTCTGGATGGATAGGCTGTTAGACCTTTAAGATTGCCCCTTATGAGTTCCAAACTCTTCCTCTAGCATAGAAAAAGACCACTTGTTTGGTAAGTTTAAAAAATGTTTACTTACAAATTCTCCAAATGTTAGTTTCACGTGCTTTTCCATACAGCACTAAGAAAAAGTTACATAGGCAATAAAACTTGGCTTTGTTATGGTGGTGAAAGTTCCTATTGTTATAGGAACTTATTAGTGCCTTGTGAGAGCCATGCGGTCTGAACTTGGAGCTACCAGCCTAGACCTCCTCACATGTTGAGCTTCTCAGGTATACTAAGGAAACAAAGGCTGGATTACCTATTCCCTCCCATGGAGAGCTAAGCCTGGCGGAACAGTTTATTTTATTATTTTAACCCCTCCATGCATTAATTAGATTTAAGAATGGCTTTCCTCTGATGAAATTTATCCCAGATTTAGACTCCTGCCAGGTAATTATTCTGTCAATGAATAAGATAAATCACATCCCCAAGATGCATTATTTGGCATGCAAGACCCAAAGTAAGAAAGCTCTGTAGCTCAGTAGTAGAACAACTGCTTTGGATGCACAAGGTCCCAGGTTCAATCCCTGGATGGGCTAGGAGAGACCTGTGCCTGAATCCCTAGAGAGCCACTGCCTGTCCGTGTAGACAATATTGACCAAGATGGCTCAGTGGTCTGACTCAGTATTTGGTACCTTTCTGTGTTCCTATGGATCCTTAGATAACATATCCACATTTTCACTGTGCAAAAAGGTCCAGGCCTAACACGAGGGAAAAACAAATTTACTCAAACCCTTGAAGGCTTGAACTGACACCAGTAACTTTTCAGAGGTTTTTCATAATGAAATGAAGGATATGAAGGAATAATTTCCTCCAGTGCACACAAACACACAAAATGATCAAGGATCTACAAACCAAGCCTTATGAGGAATGGTTGAGGGAGTTGGTATGTTTAGCCAGGAAAAGAGAAGACTGAGAGGAGATACGATAGGCAGCTTCAAGTATCTAAAGGGCTATCACATGTTTTCTCCTGCTCCAGAGGCCAGGATCTGAACTAATGGCTTCAAGTTACAAGAAAGAAGATTATAAATCAGGAAGAACTTTCTGACAGTATGAGCTCTTTGGCAGTGGAACAGGCTCCCACAAGAGGTGGTGGACTCTCCTTCTTTGGAGGTTTTTAAGCAGAGGTTGGATGGCCATCTGACGTGCATGTTTTAATTGAGATTCCTGTATCTCAGGGGGTTGGACTGGATGACGGTTGGGAGTCCCTTCCAACTCTATAATTCTATGATTCTATTTCATGGCTTGTCCAAAGGCACCTTTTAAGCCTCAGAGTTAAGCGGGGATTTTAACCCAGATCCAATTGTGCTCCATAGCACCACGCTGGGTTTTTGTACCTGAAGAACCATGAATTGATGTAAGCGATATTATGTCCATGCCTCTTTACAGAAAAAAGTATTTCCTTCACTCAACACTTCATGGCGTGGGTGGGTGCTGAGCGGTCTTTTGATAGTTTGAAAGAGGTGAGGCTTATCTCACTGCCAGCACCTGCAGTTCATCTCTGTGTAGAGGGAGATGAGATTAGAGGCCTTGATCCTCCTCCTGTTAGAACAAGACCTCAATCTCTCACTGTCTCCGTTTAATCAGGTTCCTATTTTAGCTGCCACAAAGCTGTCAACAAAAGAAAATAAGCTATCCCCCATCTAGGGGTTAAATTGGATTTCTCAGTGTGCAAATGTTCCACAGTGTAAAAAAAGAGAAAAGAATCCTACCTGCACCCTCCATCAGGCAAATTACTTCTGACTTTTAATTTATTTCTCCAGGAAATGGAAAGGTATGGCATATCCAAAGTCAATAGGGAATAAAGAATGAGGTGTAATCAGACTCTTCACCAATTCAGAGCCCCCTTCACTGTCAGCTTTAATAGGTTCACTGGCCACATAATTTATAGAATGCATGACATGTCCTTTTGCACTCAGCATTTTATTTTGGACATGCCTAGTTAATGATCCCAACAAGTGACAACTGAAGTTTGCTTGATGTTTATGTCCCCCCCCCATCTCCTCTTCCCTGTGTGTGTGTGTGTGCGCGTGTGTGTGTATGATGTGGGGGCATGCATGTGTGTAATCTTATCTTTACACACAAATCTTTTGTTTTTTAATTGTATCACATTTATTATTTAATTGTATCACACTTTCTCTCTCTCTAAGGAGCCTGCTATGGAAAAAGAGGTGCAGGAGGAAGGTGCTTTGGAGATGGGCTGGCTGCCTGGAAATGAGGAGTTGTTTCTAAGTGTTTTATCCAACCCTTGGAAGCCCACTGCGTAAAAGGGGGAGCAGGAGGCCTTAGAGGTGCATGTGGGCCCACAGAGCCCACAGAAAAGGTAGTGTTTTCCTGTGTGCATTGCAGCAGAGAAGGGAGAAGAGCAGCCAGCTCCTGCTGAATTGGGTGAGATCACAACAAAACAAAAAAATGACCCCCCTCCTTTGGTGCCCCATGCCTACACAGGGTGTAGCCCTTAAGCAGGCTCCAGCAGCCAGGGTCACTCGTGGCCCTATGGGTTTTGTGGGCAAGAGCCACTGGAAAGCTTACCTGTCTTTGTTTACATCCTTGAAGTGTTCAAGAGATTTTGGGAGTAAGTGGAGAGGGGAATTCCTGGCTTGCCAACTTGGGGAGACTGGGCCAGCTGATTCTGAAAAAGGTGCCTGCAGATAAGGACTTGGAGCAAGACTTTGATTTGAAGTTTGAGGCAGGGGATGAAGTGGACTGGCCTTGGGCCAGCAAGCGGAATAAAAATGAAGGGGATCCACAATGTTCCATTAAGGAAGCAGATGTGTTCCTTGAGTTGTGTCTTTATGATGCCCTGCTTACAGCTACAGGGACCATTTGGGACTGGCATGTGATTTTGGAGCCTCTGATCCACAACTAGAGGAGAGGCCAAAGCAAAATCAAAGAGTTCCAAAAAGACTGAAGCTGTGATTTGAGCCCTGAAGTGGATGTTGATTTACTTGAACTGAAAACTCTTTGAAATTCCAAGACAAAAGAACTATGCAGACAACTATGTAGACCACAAGCTTAATGTGAGTCAATAGTGTGATGCAGAAGCAAAAAAAAAAAAAAAAAAAAAAAAAGGTATTCCAGGTTGCATCAACAAAAGTATAGTGTCCAGGTCAAGGTAACTAACAGTATCACTCTATTTGGCCTTGGTCAGACAACACCTGGAGTACTGTTTCCAGTTCTGGGTGCTATACAGTGGTACCTCAGGTTACATACGCTTCAGGTTACATACGCTTCAGGTTACAGACTCTGCTAACCCAGAAATAAGACCTCAGGTTAAGAACTTTGCTTCAGGATGAGAACAGAAATCGTGCTCCAGTGGCGCGGCGGCAGCAGGAGGCCCCATTAGCTAAAGTGGTGCTTCAGGTTAAGAACCGTTTCAGGTTAAGAACGGATCTCTGGAATGAATTATGTACTTAACCCGAGGTACCACTGTAGTTTAAGAAGGATATTGATGAGCTGGAATGTGTGCAGAGGACAACCAATATGATGAAGGGTCTGGAAACCAAGCCTTATGAGGAATGATTGAGGAAGCCAGCTATGTTTAAGCTGGAAAAGAGGAGACAGAGGAAATATGATAGCCATCTTCAAATAACTAAAGGGCTGTCACATGGAAGATGGAGCAAGCTATGCCTCATTTTCTAAAAGGAAACACAGACAGGTAACCACTCCTGGAACTCTTGATTGGTGTGGCATGTGACAATATGGTTCTCTAGCTCCTCATTTAATCCCCACAACAACCCTGTGATGTTAGTTAGACTGAGAGACAATGAGTGGCCAAAGTCAACCAGTGAGCTTCATGGCCATGTTGGGGGATGTAAACCCTGATCTCTCAACACTGTAGCCAGTAGACCACAGAGGCTCTCTGAAATCTTCTGACTCAGTGACACACTTTCCTCTTGAGCGCAGATTACACCAAAGCAATATCACTTCCCCTTAAATGCAAGGCACTCATTGGGATTTTGATATGTTTTGTGTCACCCATGAGGCAGGGTGGTGGGAACATCCTGGTGGGAACAAGAGGTGGTGCCCCCACAGGCACCCTGCCCACCCCACCACTTTCCCCAGCTGCAAAGAAGCAACACAGGTAAGGGAGGAGTGGCTACAGAGGGGCACAGCATTCCACTAGCCAGCTTTGTCACTTTCTCCAACTAGGCAAGAGGGGAGGCATTCTGCCATCCCACCCCTAGCGATGGAGAGGGACTGGTGGCAAACCTCTTTCAGAGCTTCGCCTCTCCCATTGCAGGGATATAAGCGAGACATTTTGCCTCAGGCATCAAAACATCTTGTGCCACCCTTGCTAAGAAGCTTCTGTCCATCTTTTCTGATTAGCCAGTCATAAAAAAACCACAGCCAGTAGATTCCATCACCTGATTTCAAGGTGCGGAAACAGTTTTAAAAGACCCAAGCAATTATCTCACATAGAAAAAGCTAGGGAGGTAAGGCAGAAATATGTTTGTCCTATTCTTCTGCTTGCTCTCTCTCTTTCTCTTCTCAGAAGATAGATAGCAAGGGAAGAGGATGGTGGCCTCAGAATGATCAACTTCCTGGGTTCTACCCTTGTGACCTCCTAGGCTCCATCCATGTGACCTCCTAGGCTCCACCCAGGCATCCACTGGATAATTGGGGCCAGATATTTGAAGCCTGAGTCACTTAGGACTTTAGACACTAATCCTCTATTAGCAAATAACCATTTTTAAGCCACTGCTTATATTACAAGAGTTCATGCTCTTCAACAGAACAGAAGCAAAAAAGCAAAGAGTGTCTCCTCGGTAGAAAGAATAGCCAAGACTTTTTAACTTCACTTGCCTCAGAAGTCTAACCTATAGCCATATGTCTAGCTAGGATTTTTTTTTTTTTTTTTGATTCAGTGGCAGTAACAACACTGGTGGAGTGAAGTTCAGTGCTTCTATTAAGTAGCAGGCTTGAATACAGAATAAAAAGCAGGAGAACAGTCTTTATGTAGAATAACAAGGCATAAGGAAGACAAACTACTTCCCCCTTCAGTTATTGGGAGCTCTAGGGACTGATAATTGAGAGCCTCCAGCTGGCCAGTATGCAGCACCCTCCTGGGCAGAGCTAGTCTCAAAGCTCCAAGGTCAGCCCCCAATCTGAGAGATTTATATACTTTAAACCCTTAGTGTCTATATGCTGGCTGGACTAATATCTAAATTGCTCCCTCCTGTTAAGCTATGCCAATATACAGGGGCCAGTATAGTTAATTAAGCCTGAAGCTGCACTACTGCTGGCAGGAACTCAGCCTACACCTGGCCCACAAGTGGATCTTCCCATGTTCTGCTCATATTTATCACTGGAGCACAACCCATAAATCTAAACAATAAAGCAAACCAAAAACCCCTGACAGTCTCATTGGGTTTAACACTTTGGGATGTGCCAATAAGCAAGGAGAAAGAATTGTACAAAGCAACTGACCTATCTCCTTGAAATACAAAATTATGGTGCACGGGGTTTCCTTTACACCATACAACTAATAATAATAAAAAGTCAATTAGTGCAATTTCCCACTGGATTAACAACAACAACAACAACAACAACAACAACTCAAAAACCTCAAGCAAGGGCACCAACTGGATACAGCCCACTAACTATTAGTAAAGTCTGAACATGGGGCATGTTTGCTTCTTGCTGACCAAACATGCTGCATTCCAGTATAGCAGGGGTGTCCAACTGGTCAACCGTGATTGACAGGTTGATCCCCGGATGATCATGGTCGATCATGGTCAATTGCAGGATCGTTATTGCTCGTGTTGTTTAGAATCATGTCTCTGCCACCCCTCCCCCCTCGGTCTCTCCCTCTGTCGCGTTTAGTGTGCGTTCCTTTGTTGTCTTCTGTCGTGCTGTGTTTGTCTGTTAGTGGCTGTGTTGTTGTTGAGCGATTTATCTTAATTCTGCACACTTACTGTTTAAAAAAGGTCAACAACTTAGACCTGCCGCCACCCCCCCAATAATGGGTAGATCACTGCCAGTCCGTGTCCCCCCTCCCCCCCGGGAGTAGATTGCAGTCTCTTGGGCGTTGGATGTCCCTGAAGTATAGGATAAACCATGCTGCATATGAGATGAATATTGGGCTGTGGAAGTCCCCATTTCCACTTCAGACAAAGATTTTGGGGAGGGTGTGCTTCCATTAGCAGCTAGAAACTTGCATCTGTGCTTGCAGAAGGCAAGGAGAGAGAGAGAGAGAGAGAGAGAGAGAGAGAGAGAGACTAAGAAATGAAGGACTTGTGCAGTATCAGAATTCCATATGTCTAGAAATTTAGAACCTGTGTATTACAGACACCTGGATTATTGGAGGGGGATAACTGAAAGTGAGCCCTTTAGAGAGTTTTCTTGTAGCAGTGAGGGACGTTTGTCTATGCTTGGGGAATCCAAGTTCCTTTCATTCATATTTTACATGCATCAGGATATTATTGCTACTTTGAACATGTATTCCTGGCCTCGTCATGTTGAATTGGAACCGAAACGTTTGCTTTGAGCTGCATTTTTACAGGCCAGTAGGTGGCAGTCTTTTGCATGCCTGAGAGCTTTAAAAGCTTTCAGTTCCCCCTTGTCACACTATGCATCTCCCTCTGGAATTGTAAGTTCTTGAAAGGAACACATTTGATTAATTCAGCATGCTTCTCCCCGCACACCTCCCCAGTAACTGCTTTTTTGTGGTTGTTTGTTGCAGTAACTGCTATGAGTTTGACAGCATTCAAGTTTAATCTCGGCACCACCAGGAAGGCTAACATTTCAATTATGCGTGATAGTAATTTGTTTGAAATTCCAAAAGGGCAGTGAAAAGGGAAGCAATTTTCCCTGGTAATAACATAAGCATAACAGAGAGAGAGTCCAGGAAGAGAAGGCAAAAAAATAAATAAAGACAGATTATCTTGCACAGTCCGTGGCTGCTCTTTCATGCTAATTCCACTTTCCATCAATAGGCAGCTGCCCAAAGAGACACCATGGTATTGATTTGCAGGGAATGTAGCAGGTGATATGCCAAATGTCTCTGGAGGATAACCATGGAGATTGTCAGGAAAGTGCTAATTTTGCAGTATACCTTGAGATGCCGCCTACCCTACCCGCTAAGAGCACATGAACAGAATCATGGAAACTTTTCTTCTTGAGAAATATTGCCAGTGATTCATTGAAGCATTTTTTAAAATAATAATAAAATAAACTTGGGTATTTAGCCCAAGCACATTTGCCTAGCGGAAAATTCGGTGGCAATACCTGTAGCTAGAATAGTCAATGGGGTTCTCTCCAGACGATACTGGACTACAACACCTATCAGCAGGAGCACCAATTCTATGGAGCAGTGTCTTCAGCCCCCTCAATGTTGAGGGGGTGGAGGTTGAGTGCAGAGCTGTGCACAGCACAAATCTTTTCTCAGTCTATCCAATTTTTAAAATGAGGACAAAAATGTGTGCAGACATTCTCTTCTACCCTTCCAAGAATTTGGAAGTGTTGTGGAAACTATTTTCATTTCCCTCAACTTGCTCGTGATGTTTTGACCAAATGGGAATTGCCAGATTCAACCTGAGAATTCATTTTTATGGAATCTCATCAGAAATATAGTGGTGTTTGGACCACCAGGACAAATTTCAGCTCATTTTACTTAAATCTCTTTTTGGGGAGGGGGCATTTCCCACAGCATCTCGGTTATTTGCCAGGGGTCTCCCCATTTCACTTTAGGTGAAATTCACAGCAATTCACATTGCAACGAACCCTCATCCTTTTGCAGCAGAGTGAGAAATAAATCTACCTAGATACTTTGTCTTTTGTGCTATAATTTTCCTTTTCTAAAGGACACCACCAGCCTCTCTTCCCTGGTTCCTTCTCAGGCTGGCGTTAATCTGTCTCATCCCCACTGTGCAGAAATGACTCATTCCACTCTGATAGAGGTGCCTCTTGCTGTTCTCTCCAGAGGCACTACTTCTGGAAGTGCAGATTTGACTCAGCAGGATAACATTGGACTGATGGTAGAAATGGGTGGGGGAAAAATCAAAACAATGACTTGTGTCCTTAGCATTACAGCTATCCATATGTACATAAAGATTCTCATAAAATTTAGAATAGTGACAGCAGTGCACATGAAAGTTAGACTAAGATGCACTTCTTTTTCCTGAAATCTACATCTTAAAAACGACCCAATCTTTCTATAACAGCAACAATTCTCTGTTGCATTCAAGATTCTTGCCATACTGGCCTACCAAGACTGACAGTTGTGGAAAGGAAGGAGTAAAAGGTACTCACTACATGTACAATCCCTGCATATGACATAGTTTAGGTATACATAAAATCGTAATTAATATGTTAATCATTATTCTAGTTTGAAATGCTCATTTATCACTGGTAAGCTGTTATCCCCAGTAGCATAGTCAATGGTGAGGTGTTATGGGAGGTGCAGTCCACCAATATCTGGAGGGCTGCAATTTGCCCTTCCCTTGCTTATCAGTTACCATTTACCATAATCTCCTCCACTTGGGAAAACTTCCACCACATATGGTAGTAACAAAAGAAAGGCTGCTGGTTAAATGTCCACACTGATCACACCGATCAGTTGATGTTTCATCATTAGGACTAATGGTTAGGCAATAGCATCCTAATAATTAGTACTCTCACTGTTGTGGCTGTTGTCTTCTCTTTTGGACAGGAAGATGAGAACATACGGCGTTGCCTTACATCAAGCTAGACCATTGGTCCATCTTGTTCAATCAACACTGACTGGCAGTGACTCTCAGAGCTTCAGACTGAAATCTTTTTTCAGCTCTGCCTGGACATGCTGATCTGCCACTGAGTTACAGCTATTTCCCATCTTCTGAGCTTGAGAAGGGAGGGCCATTGGTATGGGACAGGGCCATGGAGGGGACTTTTCTCAAGGACCACCCCCAATCCTCAAATCTTTTCCTGAGTGAAATTGCTCTGGCTAGTTGTGTACATTCCTGCTGTGTAATGGTTATAAGGGGTTGCTCGTGCGTAAGTTGCCGCCACTCCTGGCTAGGTTGCCTGGTTAAACCTTTTCTGTCTGGACAGCCCTTCACTTCGTGGCTGTTTCAGTCGCTAGCAGAATCCGTCAGTGGGCGTTTCTTGAACCTCTTCCAGCAAAGAAGTTCTTTGACGCCAAGTCTCCGCCTACTCTCCCTGCGCGGAAGTCTTCTGCGCAGGGTGGGTGTGGGTAGCGGAGGACCCGTGCTCTCCCCGCTGGTCTCCGGCGAGGAGTCCTGGAGCCCCCTCGCCGATTGCCCCATCTGCCCCCCTTTATCCCTGGTGTTGTGCTGATTTCCTTCCCCAGCCGATGAGCTGTCTCTCTCCCTGCTGGGCCCTTCTCCAGCATCGCTTGGGAGCCTTGCCTCCGCCTCTGGCTCCAATGGCAGTTCCCTGACATGCTGTCACTGAGTTAAGGGAACAGAGTTTCTTTTCCCAAAGCCACCCGTTTCCCAGCTTTGTACAAGAGAACTTTCCATCTTTGAAAGGATGCTGATTAGCTACACAAACAAACTTTATCCTTTCCTTTTACAATGGATCTGATTTATGGCTGGACAAATCTTCAGAAGGCCTAATTGCAGCAAAGGAGGCCTATTTGAAGAAGTTACAACAGATGTGCACATTTGGTGGGGAGGGGGGAAAAGCACACAATATGCCACGCAAAAGCAAGAAAAAGCAACATTAGGGAGCATAAAAGCATTGCAGCATCTGGGCTTAATATGAATCCACAGCATAGTGATGATAATGCCGGATAACACTTGAGCCTTATATTCCTCTCTGTGTGGCTGTGCCTAAAACAAAGATGCTGAGGGGGATTTCTCTCTCTTAATGCAAGAGATGGTTTATTCCACTTCGTGGTGATGAAACAGAAATATAAGGAGTTGTGCACTAAATCAGCTCACATCTGGCAAAAGGTGTGATGACTTAATTTTTGTCTGGAGGAGACTGACTATTTTTGCCCTGCAATGCTCTATGAAGGTTGAATTGGCCTATAAAAATAGGGAGCCCAGGCTCTTAGGAGATGTTTTCATGTTATGCTAATAAATTGTTTGCACACCTATGCAAATGTTACTGAATCACAACACGAAAATGCTTTCATCCCAGGCCCTGCGCTTGTGCTTCACTCACGCTGAGTGAATTGGAAAGGATAATGTTTTTGCTAAGTTCCCCGGTAGATTCAAAGAATTGCTAATGTGAATTAAGCAGCAGCAGAAGGTTAGAACTCTCCTTGATCTGCTTCACAGTGAGCTGGAAAGCCTCCAGTCCCATGAGTCTGGAATACCCTCAGGCTGCCCTTAACTGGGCTGCTTGATCCAGACATGAAGGGTTTCCAAATACTGATTTACCATATTTCTGTGAGAATTTTTTTTTAAAAAAATAAAAAATAGGTCTCAGATGTGCTTGTTCCATGTGCCCCATCACAACAAACCTTATAAGTGGGTCCTAGGCACTACTTATATTTATCCCACCCACCTGAGCCCATGGGACAGCAGATATGGACAAACCTCTGTGGAAGTAGATTTTTTTCCATTGTGTCCCAGTCTGCACGTGCAACTGATGAGGTAGGAGGGCAATAATCAGGGATGCCATGAGTAAACCCTGAGCACCTCATTCAAATGCTTCTGAACAGAATCAGAGCAAGCATTCATGATGTTGCAAGAGTGCTGAACTATGACCTGGGAGACCAGGGTTTCAATTCCCACTCAGCCACTGGATGACCTTGTGCCAGTAACTCACTCTCAACCCTAACCCATCTCACAAGGTTGTTGTGAGGATTAAATGAGAGGGAGAACCATGAATGTCACCTTGAACTCCCCAGAGAAAAGGTGGGATGGAAATTAAATAAATAAATTATATATGGCAGGTGTACGGCAGCAGGAGAAGTGGCATGGTCAAGGAGCTTTTGGGGTTGGAAATGCTATCCCTGCTGCAGTTTAAGCCTTGGGAGATGCCCCAAAGTGCATCTGATATCAGCATGCAGTCTATTAGTCAATGGAGAGAGCTGCTTCATTTGTGCAAAATGCATCATGTGTGGTTATCAGTGACTTTTTAACCCTACAGTCCAATCTGTGCTTTTCAGTGTTTCTACATCATAGAGAATATGCATAATTTGTACTAAGTGCAAGACACTTTTTCACACTGTGTTTTGTTTTACTAGGGAATAATCCCTTCTGTAGGGTAATAACAATTGTGACCACCATGCACCTTTTTTATAAAAAAAAAAGGGAAGAAGCTATTTCCAAGGCAAAATCTGTCTTCATTTGTAACACCCTCCCGAAAGCTACCTGGGGCATCCATTTACTGTTTGTAACGAAACCCTTCAGTCACCCCTGGAAACAAGTCAAAAGTTACCCACTAGCCGAGGGTGTGCAAACATTAGTTACAGTGACAGCCTAAATGTAACGTAATTCCTGTAATACACACAGTTAGTTGCAAGTTCAATTTCAAATGTCCTGCCTAGCTGTTGAACAAAACCATGCTGTTATTGTAATGAGCACAAAGGCTCGTGGTTGTTCTGCTTCTTAGTTTTATGTTCAGGATCAATTGGCCAGTTGCGTTAGACTTTATAAAGAAAAATATGCTGAAAGGTTCCACCGAAACTATGACCCAAGGAAGCTTCAGCATCATATGTACCAACTGCCTACAGTGGTGGGAGAGAACTTAAAGTTCTGGAACTTTTTCGTTGGATTTTCCATAGATTTCCCTCCTAATTTTAATTATGGTTGCATAGATTTCCATTTTGAATTCTTAACTGGAGACTTCATTTTAGGTTTCATCTCATTTGATTTTTGAGCCTTTAAAGAAGCATTTCCCTGTCTGGTGATCAAGATAGGAACAGTGTAGAAATGCAACTCTGTTTGCATTTTAATGAGACACTACTTGTTTTCTCATTATCTCAACATGGATGCTTTAACTGAGATTCCTGCATTGAGGGGGCTGGACTAGATGACCCCCAGGGTCCCTTCCAACTCTACAATTCTATGATTCTACTATTTCAAACTTCTAGAATCAATACACAAACTGAAACAGGTTATCCTTTGAAATCTGCATTTCTCCAAATTTTCAAAGCGATTACCTAATCAAATAATGTCAGAAAGTGCATATAATAGTTATATTAAGGAAATAACATCAAAATGCATTATAACAGGCAAAATGCTTGCAAAAATATCTGTTTTAGTCAAAACTGCAGACAAAATGGGTATATGGGGGGGTGAATCACAAAATAGTGCTGAAATGTTTAGAAGTGAATTTAAGTTCGGAAAATGAGAAAATCATGTATTTCTCTCATAGAGCTACAATTCTCAAAAAAATGGTTTAACGGTCAATCACTCCTCCCAAGGAATTCTGGGAATTGTAGCTCTGTGAGGGGAACAGTGTTTTCCTAATATTTCACAGCATCCCTAATGAACTACAGTTCACAGGGTTCTGTGGGGGAAGCCATGTCAGTTTAAATGTGATTTACATGTGCAGATGGGTCCTTAGTGTGTCAGGGAAGTGAAACCTTCTATCCTTTCCACTGATGTGCTGAAACATCCGCATATCTGAATTTGTTTGCTTCCCTCTGCCCTCCCCATGATGTTTTAAGCATGGTGGTGATGCACAAAGAATATTGGAAGCATTGGAAAATGCTACCACCCCACACTGCTGAAATAGTTCAGGCCAGGAAAAGTTGTTTTGATAATTTTTTGCAACTCTAACATTGGATGTCATTGTGTGAGGGTTTTATTATTATTATTATTATGGTTGGGCAAGTTCCCTTGAACTAATATATCTATGCCCAAATTGTTGCAGAGAGAGATGTCCCTTTGTTCCTGAAAAGAACTGTAATTTACCTACTCATGAATGCTTTCACTAAGGCAGTAATTTATTCTCAGTTCAGAATGCTTTCCTGCTGCTCCATGAGTTCTGGATTCTTTCCCAGTACTGCTGGCAAGGCTTTGGTATGATGTTGATGGTTAAACAAAAAAAGGGGGGAGTTCTGTGCCCCCCTTAAGTGTTATAATAATGGGCATGTCAGCAAATTATTGGCAAGAATTCCTTGCATGAATCTGAAAAGACAGCTCAGTGACTGAACTTTTCATTGTTATTGAGATGTTAAATAATATTTATTGCTTAATAACAGCCAGGTTTTATGGCAAAACATCCCACCTGGCTGTTTGCTGATTGTATTGTGGGCTGTAAAGCATCTATAGAGGAAATTCAAGATTTCATTGGAGACAAAGTTCATCAGAACAGCTAACTCTGGAACCTCTCCTGATAATCAGACACCTGCAATGAAATAATCTGAGCAACAGCAGGCAGACTTTGGGGATGCGTATTCCATTTATTTATCTTTATCACTGCCCTGTCCATTGCCTGTTTGGTGGTGACCCCCTAACAGGGCCTTCTCTGTGGCATTATATTTGTGGAATGCCTTCCCTAGTGAGGTGTGTCAGTATCCCTGACTATTAATTGTGAGGAGAAGTTACTCCCCCCCTCAAAAAAAAAAAAATCGTGTTTACTCAGGCATTTGATGGTTGAAAGTTCTGTCCCTGGCAACCCTGAAATTATTAGTTTGAGAGTAGATGTTGCCTTTAGGAGTTTCAAACTGTTCTTTAGACAGTTGGTTCAAACTATTCTTAGAAGAACCCACTAGGTTCTGCACATTAGGAATGGAGGAGGAATTGGCTTTAAACAGATTTACACAGAGAATTTGGCAGTTCCAGGCAGACTGAGTTTTGTCCACACAGGACTACCTCTTGCATCAAGTGTCTGCTTATGGCCGAGTTGCTCATGCATCCTTGCAAAATTATACACACAAAAATGTATGTTATAAGGCACTATATTTCTACAGCATAATTTTATATGTATTAGCACATAAATATTTTTATATAGTTATTTGCATTGCTGTATGTGTCTTGTGACAGGTTTTTTCCATTCAGATGACTCCAGATGACGTCCCTTTGTCTACTCAGCTTAAATCAGGTGTCACAGAGGAGAAAGAATTATGTTTGGAGTGGACCTGAGAGGTAACTTCCTTCTGGTCTGGTCACTGTCTGTTTACTGCAGCTCTGGCCCAGGTGCTGTTCAGTCGTCGCCGTCCCCTTGCTTGTCTCCCTGCCCTTCTCAGTTGTTGTTTTTTAAATCCAATGTTCCTTGCTACAGGATGGTTGTCAGTTGCTAATTGAAAGGGCTGGTAAGGTATGATCACCTGTGTTATTAGCCTTTGATTCTTGGGCTTTACTGCTCACTTTTACAGCAGTGCTACTAAGGTTCAAAGGCTGCCTAAGGACAGTGTGGATGTGCAGCCCCCATTCCTGTCAGTATGATAGGGAGAGGAAAAACCAAAAGCACATGCTCATGCAGAGTCCAGTTTGAAAGAAGTGGAGAATACTGTCCAAGGCAAGAATACCAGTTGTTGGGAATCATGAGCAGTGCTGGATTTACGTATAAGCTGAACAAGCTATAGCTTAGGGCACCACTCTCTTGCCCCCCCCCCAAAAAAAAATTAAAGGAAACAAAGCTGGATGTACATTTCCAAAATATAACAATTACTTTGATAACATACATATTTTGTTATGTGCAAATGGCTTTAGGTCCATAAATTACCTATTAGGTCCATAAATCACCATATAGCATATATTCAACATGAAAAACAGCAACAATTTGTTGTTGACAAAGGAGAGCTGGACTTACAAAGGGCCCCATTACCTTCAGTAGCTTAGGGCTTTATCAAACCTAAATCCAGCTTTCATCATGAGTTGAGAAGGAGTCCAGGCCAGGAAACACGTGTACTATCAGCTTGCAGTTGGCATATAATGTATTTATATATTGTATTTGTTTTAGTGATTAAATTGTAAATTGTCTTGGGTGCCATGGCAGAAAGGTGATACATAAATTGAGCTCAGTAGCAACATGTGCCAAAAACACTGGTGGAGGAATGGGGGGGCGGGGGAAGTGCACCACCCCGGCACCATCGGGGAGGGGGGTACCATCCTGGCAGCCCACCCCGGACACGCGCCGTGCAATCCTCCACCGTGCTGGGCACCACATCCCTGCTGGCGGTGCACCATGCCCCCAGGACGCATGCTACGCCCCTGGGACATACGCAAGCCACGCCCCCACCTGCTCTCCGCCCCCAGTGCCGGAGCATGCAGCTTCACCGCTGGCTAAAAGACCCAAAAAGATTGGAACCCCTGAATTAGGGCTCAATTGCCTTTCAAAGAAACAAACTAAATTTACTGTTTTCAATTCTTAGGGCCCCCCCTCCTTTTTTTTATTTCAGTGATATGAAAACCTCCACTTACTTCAGCACCATGGAGGAAAAACAGCATATTTATGTTGCCGAAACAGAGTTTATTTGCCCCACTGTTTCCAGAGTGGAAAAGGTTTCCAGTATTTATGCCAGTTTCTTTTTCTTCAGATGTAGTATTAAGCACCAGCAGACAGATTTGCAAACAGAAACATTACCATCTTAATTGAAAATATATATCTTCACTTCGTTTGAGAATACTGGCATTTTGCATCCAGAGAGGGGGGATCAGACAAACTACTAGATAACTTAAATATTGTTATGACTATGGCCAAGCATTCCTTTGTTAGGAAGATTGCTGGGTTGGGGGGAAAAAAATGTTTTATTACTGGGGAACAAACAAAAGAGTACCAAAAACAAAATAAATATACAAACAAGTATAAAATTACAACAAAGACTATTGTATACAAAAATGACTTACCTAATCATTCTGAGAAAAATGATATAAAGAAATATATAACTTTTATGAATAGTTTAAGCCTGATGTTGTCAGGCTGCAATGAAGAATAGAGGAGGAATTCAGTTCAGCTCACATTTAAAGCCAAACTTACATATTTTTTTACTTCCTGAATTAATATGCAAAGTGATCCTTTGACATTGGCTCTTCTCTGAATTTTGTAATGCAGGTGCTCAGCTAAGTAATATATAAAAAATGCATTGATGGAGTCAATGGCGCATTAAATGCATATATTGGTTAACACATGTGGGTTCTACCTCTCTTTTAAATCAGAACCAGTGAAGGCGGTGAAGGTCCTGTACGAGTGCCTGAAGGCAGTTGGAGGATGGATGGCGGCTAACAGATTGAGTTTGAATCCTGACAAGACAGAAGTACTGTTTTGGGGGGACAGGGGGCAGGTGGGTGTGGGAGATTCCCTGGTCCTGAATGAGGTAACTGTGCCCCTGAAGAACCAGGCACGCAGCCTGGGAGTCATTTTAGACTCACAGCTGTCCATGGAAGCGCAGGTTAATTCTGTGCCCAGGGCGGCTGTCTACCAGCTCCACCTGGTACGCAGGCTAAGACCCTACCTGCCCGCGGACTGTCTCGCCAGAGTGGTGCATGCTCTAGTTATCTCCCGCTTGGACTACTGCAATGCGCTCTACGTGGGGCTACCTTTGAAGGTGACCCAGAAACTGCAATTAATCCAGAATGTGGCAGCTAGACTTGTGACTGGGAGTGGCCGCCGGAACCACATAACACCAGTCCTGAGAGATCTGCATTGGCTCCCAGTATGTTTCCGAGCACAATTCAAAGTGTTGGTGCTGACCTTTAAAGCCCTAAACGGCCTCAGTCCTGTATACCTGAAGGAGCGTCTCCACCCCCATCGTTCAGCCCAGACACTGAGATCCAGCGCCGAGGGCCTTATGGCTGTTCGATCATTGCAAGAAGTGAGGTTACAGGGAACCAGACAGAGGGCCTTCTCGGTAGTGGCGCCCACCCTGTGGAACACCCTCCCTTCAGATGTGAAG
This sequence comes from Podarcis filfolensis, assembly GCF_964270895.1. Taxonomy (NCBI): domain Eukaryota; kingdom Metazoa; phylum Chordata; class Lepidosauria; order Squamata; family Lacertidae; genus Podarcis; species Podarcis filfolensis. Next base: position 47,244,232 of record NC_139611.1, read on the forward strand.
GAAATAAGCAGCTATCTTATCTTTAAAAGACATCTGAAGGCAGCCCTGTTCAGGGAAGTTTTTAATATTTAATGCTGTATTGTTTTTAACAGTTGATTGGGAGCCGCTTAGAGTGGCTGGGGAAACTCAGCCAGATGGGCGGGGTATAAATAATAAATTATTATTATTATTATTCAAACTGAGGTGGGGAGGAGAATGGGCACATGCATGACAGCCACACCCCTAAAGTATTCTTGCATGCAAGGTGTGCAGCAGCTCCACCTTGACCTTCCCATGTTGAGCAGGGAGGTCCAAAGAGTGCTTGTGAGTTCAGGCTTAGCCCTCACATGTTACTTTGAGTGGATTAATAGAATCAGTGTTGTGCAGTGGTTAGAGTTCAAAACATTGAGTGACCTTGGGTCAGACAGTGTCTTTCAGCCTAGCCTACCTTGCAGAGCTGTTGTGAGGATAAAACCGAGAGAGACAGAGAGAGAACCATGTACATCACTTTCAGCTCCTTGGAGGAAAGGTGGGATATTAAAAAATAAAACACAAATAATAACAAATGTACTAGGACTTCCATCTGCTGCTAGTAAGTAGAATGGCAATATATCCAAAATGGAAATGCATTGCTGCTCCTTATTTAAACTATAGAGGATGTATGTGGTGCAATTAAGAAATCTATGTAGAGTGCAAAGGGGTAGACAATGGGAAAATACTTTTACTCAGAATTGGAATTTGTTTATTTCTTAACAGAATAACCAAACTGCAAGATGTTAGGGCATTGTACTCTTTGATGGGAGATGCTTAAAATTTGGGAGCACTGATCAAGTAGGTGTATCTGAAGAAGTGTGCATGCACACGAAAGCTCATACCAAGAACTAACTTAGTTGGTCTTTAAGGTGCTACTGGAAGGAATTTTTTTGTTTGTTTGTTTTGACTATGGCAGACCAACACGGCTACCTATCTGTAACTGATCAAGTAGGTAAAATGAATTGAAAAAAATATTATTATGGTCTCTTCAAATAAAATAAAAGTTGTTATTTGATTGTGCTTAATATTAAAGTATTAACATATTGTGTTTGAAAGATATTTGCTTTCTAATTAAGCATAATAGATGTTAGAATACTTATTATGTGTGTATCTGTCCATCTATCTATAGTCTTTTTTGTAATTTTTCTCAATAAAAATGTCTTGCTACTATATTCACCATCATCTTTATGGCTAACCTTTGCTTTTAATAGATTGGTGTAGGGGTGTGCTTTGTTTCGTTCAACCCTGTTTCATTGTGCTTTTACTATTGTTTCATTCAATTTACCTCTTCAGTATTTCAGTTGGGAAGACAGGAAAGTGGCATGGAAATTAATATATTCCTAACAGCTACTGTGATTTCCTGTGAGTTGTGAGTACATATGAATGAATTTAAAATATTCTGTAACTTCTGCTTTTCTTATCTCTCCTGATGCTGTCTCTTTAAATGCTTTTATGGGTGTTTACATGTTTAGTGCAACTAAACTATTTAGCTGAATTGCTGGAGTGGGGAATATAATACACACAAGAGAACATCTGAATTAAAAAAAGCACATTCCATCTAACTCTATAGCTAGTGATGGTGCATTTTAAATACTTAACTGCACTGGATGCAGTGGAAAAAAGTGGGGATGGTGTTTATTTCCCCACTTAGACCAAACTGTGAATGCAGCATCAGCTTAAAAGCAAGTTACAGGCTGCTTATTTTTCAAAATGAAGCATATTTTCCATTTAATTGCCTGGTGTGGGAGAAGAGGGGAGTATTATTGAATTTCGGTGGGGAGAGAGATATTAAAGGAACAGTTTTATCAAGAGCAAAGTAGAACAGACCTGACCCTTCTTGCGCTACAAAAACTAATGCAGCCCCCTGAAACAAAAATAAACTTGGAGAAATTCTCACTTTCCAATGTCCAGGACTGTTACGGCTAGTGCTTGGGATAAAGAGAAAGAAAGGAAAAATATGATGCAAATAAGTTCTACTTCCTCTATGTGCAATGGCAGTAAAACAAGACACCTTCCACTCCTCAAGTCCACAGCTCAGCAATGGCATTTGTGGGATGGGGCAGCTATACTAGTCCCAGTGAAGGTACTGCTCAGCAGTGGATTTTGAGCTTTCGTTATGGACTAATGTGCCTACCTTTGTTTTTTATGTTGCGTAAATAGAATAAAGGCACTCCCGTAAGTGTCCCCTACACATGTAGCATATTAATCCATCAATCTGTTTTCTTGGTGGCCAACCAGATGCTTAGGGAAAACCTGCAAGCAGGACCCAAGTGCATTAGTGTGTCTTCACTTGCAGTTTCCAGTAACTAGTATTCAGAGTTTTAGTGTCTCGGGCAGTGGAGGTAGAACTTAGCTAGTAGCCATTGATACACTTAACCTCTGTAAGGAAAGTTTTCCTGTTTTCTGCTATAGTAGGAAGATGTCTTATTCTGGTTCATCTAGCTCAGGATTGTCTACACTGATTGTCAGTGGCTTTCTGGGGTTTCAGACTGGGAGTCTCTCCAAGCCCTACCTGGATATGCCAGGAACTGAACCTTCCTCATGCAAAGTGGATTCTATACCATGGAGTTATGGCCCTGTGCTGTGGTAGAACTGTAGCATAACCAACTCCATGCCAATGGTTCCCTCTTCTTCCTTTGTTTGTGAAAGGGATGACAGATGACGCTGGATATGATATCTTGCCTGGTGATAACAACATAATTTTAAGACAGGAATAAAGAGACTCCTAAAGTTCAATCCATTAAAAAATGTATAGCAGTTAATATATAAAAATACGCCACATGACAATGAGGGTATCTATCATACTACTAAATGAATTACTAATTTCTATACTTAGCAACTCAGATCTGCACTGCAGGTATTAACTTTACCTTTTCCTAGCTGCTGTTGCAAAAGTTGTCATCTCTGGATATAATAAATAGCAAGACCTACTGGTTCCCAATCTTCCTCAGGGCTGACCCATATGTTTTGCTAGCTGAGAATAAGAACACCCCTGAGATATCCCTCACATTTTCTGTATAAAAAGCACCTGAACTGAATTTTTACTCTCACTCTGATATGGGTGATGGGTCAAAACTTTCTTTTCTAGCTCAGGGCAAATCAACTATTTCCTCTAATATGTTGCCACCAGAGGCGGCATCTCACTCTTCCTAATGGTAGAGCTGGTCCTTGTCAGACCAGGATCTCTAGAAAGTGAGGAGTGCAGAAATACATTTTGCTCTGGGACCATCGAAGAAGGAAGAATGTAAAACATGATTCTTTATGTTCTCCATTTCATCCAAGAAACATATATATATCTTTGCTGATCTTTGGGGGCCTTAAGATTTCTGCCTTCTTCATAAAATGAAAGCATTGTTAGGAGTGACAGGGTTGTAAATACCTTCCTTGGGGAATGAAATTGTTCAGTTGCTGTATATGGGACTTTCAGCTGGGACATGTGCAGAGAGTTGAAGCACCATGGTGCAGCTGCAGCAAAACAACCAGACACCTTTATCTGGCCCAGCTGCAACAAAACATCTCTCCCATATCTGTCTCTACAGCCATAGCAGACACTGTAACCTTACAACAGTTTAACTTCACCCACAAAGGTGCACCCCTCCATTGTCTCCCGAGACAGACTGAAGCCAACTATGCCAACAGCATCCCAATTCCAGCCATGTTTTCTTGGAAACAATTATTATTGTTTCAATGGGATTTACCTCTACGTTATTTGCATTTAGGATTTCAGCTTTATGCATCTCACTTGACATTAAACTTCCATTGATTTCAGTGCACCTTAAACCTTTCACTGGATGGTGCACAGTGTCTTATACTCTCAATATTTCCTTACACCATTGTGTCATTGGTGTCTTGGAGCTCTTGTAGATGAATATGGCTGAAAGGGAAACTAGAATCTTTTGTTGATCTTCTCCTTTTTCATTCCACATCTGAAGAGTCTTGTTTTTTATTATTATTGGCGAAGTTTGTTACTATTGGAGGACTAAGTACACTTCGCTCTTCTTGACTAAAAGATGATTGTTCCTTTTACGGTAGTTTCTGTGAGAGACTTCAAATATATCTTCTTCTCTTGGTGGTGGAATACATTTTTTTACTTGGTTCAAATGGAGAGCAAAGTTACTGAGCTCTTGCCTCTCATGGGAGCCTCACAGGTAGCACACTGAGATGCATTATTCCATTGATCTGAAAACCCAGAACATAGTCCAAGGTCTATACTGTGGCACAGAATTCCTCACTGCCAGAAAAAAAGAGAGAGAGAAATATCATAGGGGCTACATAGTTCTAAAATGGATAGGATCAATGAAAACAAAACACTTAAAATTAAGGAGGAGGGATGCTGGACCTCAAAGCAGGGGGAAGAGTGAATCTTTATACAGTAAAAAGCCTGTCTTTATAAAACTTCTATAGCTGACAGGAAGCAAAGAGCAGTGTGAACTGCAGCAGCTCTGCTTGGTAGGTAAGTTGTAGCTAACTTCCTAATCTAGGCATACTATGGAAATAGCCTTGACAAAACTGCAGCCCAATCCTATGCATGCTTATTTTGAAAGAAAGGGTTCGATGTGACTGCCTTCTGAGTATCATGGGCTTAGGAATGCTGCTTAATTTTTTAAAAAGTATTTAGATAGATAGATTAGATCCAAAATATCTCAAATATTAAGAACAGAATGCAGATAGAATGCAGCTTTGGGTTTGAATTGCTTCCTGTTTAGCTCACACAGGCTGAGTCTAAGGATGCAGGTGGGAAGGGAGAGTACAGTTCAGTTCATATTTAAAGATGGACCAAATCTGAACTTTCTGAAGCAGCCATGAATCCAAACACATGCATTTCATTGTACATAGGTTGTACATTGACAATAAAGATATTATTATTATTATTATTATTATTATTATTATTATTATCTTTCAAAACTTGCACTTTCACCAAATTTAGCAATGCAGTTCTGCAGCCAAGAAATATCTATAAATATGCATATGCAAGAGAAAAATATGCATAACAATGATTTTATTGGTGCAAATCTCATACAGAAATGTAATAGGGGGAATTAATTAGCAAAATGTGTATATTAAGCAAAATTGCAAACAAAAATGTGCATAGTAGGATAAATTCACCCTAAAATGCTGATGGGTTTTTATGATAACTTTTTTTAAAAAAATCACAGACTGGTTCCGTTCTTAAAGTCCACATAACCATTGTGGCCCATTAGCATTATAATTTCAAATTAATATTTTTTTCAAAGTAATGCTCGCTTGTGAGTTAATTTTCAGTTAATAGCAACACAGAGAGTTATTCTTGGATACCACACTACAATCAGCAGTTGCTTTCATCTACCCCTTGAGAAATGCTGATTTACATAATACTTTAACTATCTTTTTAATTTTATTACACCTTTCAGGAGGCAACTTCATATCACCAAGATTTTGAACAAGGGTGGAAAACAGAGCCCTTCACATGTGTAAAATTCACCAGGAAAAAATTCACTCTCACTGCTCTGCCCAATTTTGCCTCTGGATCCCTGCACAACTGCCCTTGAACTGAAAAAAAAATCCCTACTATTGAACCAAAGGACAATGGCCCTTTAACTGGCATATTGCAACATTCAGAATGTGGAACTTCAATGCTGAAACTCCTTGTAAGACTATAAAGCTCTGACAGTGGCAGCAAATCAGCACTGGAACAAACTGCCCCATTTTGCAGGGTTGCTGTCTATGGTCCTGAACTTCTTCCTGATGCATTTGAAGTCACTTCAGTGATCCTCTCCATAAAGCTAGCTGAGGAAGTCTAGCAATGTTGCTTCTTTTCCAACCTAGAATTAGCAGAGGAATTATGTGATGCTGTCTCCCCCCCCTTAATAAAAGGGTCATTAAAAAACAACAACCCTATACCTTAAAACTAAAAATTAAGCTGGGAATCCAGAAAACGCTGGATGGGGTCAGGACTGCAGATGTTTCCATGTGACCATGGAACTTTCAAGTATGCTCTGTCAAACTTTTGGCTCTCAGCTTGATAGAAAATGTGCAGCCCCATATCAGATCTTGTTAATTATGAAATAATTATTTTTATAGCTTTCTGGCCTCTCTTGAAATCAAAGTATTCCAGTTTGCTGATGTCCCATGTGCTTCCTTGGCTTTAAATAACACATAATACTAACTGTATAATAAATATTTCCACTAAGATTGTAAAGTAGCAATCAATAGATTAAGTAGTATAATTTCCATGATATTCCTTGAGGTCAAGCATTTCTCCTTAAGCATCCCACAAGTAATTCAATCTTAACAGTTTAAATGCTTGGTAATGGCCTGTTTCTAAACAAGAATTCACCAAAGCTCATTTATTTTTAATGTGTGTGTGTGTGTGTGTGTGTGTGTGCATACACACACACACACACACACACACAACACTAAGACATTGTGATATAAAAGACTAATGACAGGTTTGTGTTCCTTCTGTTTACTTGGGAGAACATGACTTTTTCCCTTCCTTGTAAGTGCATCTTTATGACAGGGTAGGGTTACCCAAATTCCCCATGGAAGTTAGCTAGCTGATAGCTTTTCATTCCACTATGCTGTAAACAGTCTTTAATGCAGAAATAAGTGAAATGGAAGACTTCAGTTTTCATCAATTTAAACATCATGGGTTTTGTGAAGCCGTTATTGCATTAGTGACAGTGGGGGATAAAACATGTTGATTTCAAAAGGTTAGGTACACCCAGTTCTGCATAGTAATGAACAATTCATATATCTTTCTATATATATCAGAATGTAAGGCTGTCATCTATTGAAGGATTTATAGTGCTGTATCACAGTGCTGGATTTGAACAAAGTTGGGAAAGGAGAGTGGAGTAAAAGAGATGGCAGGTTGTCAAACACCAGTGGCCATGACATGGAAGGACAGCGACTGGGGGAAAGTGGTGGCTTAACAGCAGAAGTTTGAGTACAGTAAAGTGGAGCTGAAGGCATCTGAACGGTAAAATGTGATTTTAAACAACAACAGAAGATTGAATAAAGCAGGAATGGAAAAACAGAGAGAGGAGAAGTGATGATTTTAAACAACAGGAGAGGTTTGATTAGAGTGAACAAGGGATGACACTGGTGGGAGGTGGTGGCAGTATAAGACAGTATTTGAATACAGCAAGAAGGGAGTTGGGAAAGGTTCTGCTGGCTTTTTTATTTTAGTTTCTGCGTTGTGCCCATTTTATTTTAGTTTCTGCGTTGTTTCTGCTATTTCTCCTTGTTAATAAACCTAGCTTGTTAAAAATGATCTGACAATATGATTCCACTGAGAGAAAAGAAAGCTCATGGACAGCAATGGCAATGGTGTTTTGGGATTGTTGTTTTTTTGTCTGATTATATGTCTGATCCCCCCAATCAGTAGCCAATTGCCCTTGGTAGACTCTTCTGCTCTATTTTGGTGTGATCGTGATCCCTTAAAAAAACTACTGCAAGAGGGACCACTTTCATGACTGATGGATCTTTCTCCCTTAGTTCTATATTTCAGTGCCCATCAGATACACAGAGAGACACCAATTCCTATTTAGAAAAATTCATGAAGGATTAGTAAAGGTTATCTGTGACTACTAGTCATGTAATCTATAATCTACCTCCCCTGTCAATGGCAGCATGCTTCTGGATACCATCTGTTGGAAACCACAGAAGGGAAGAGTGCAGTTGTGCTGAGGTCCTGCTTCCAGGCTTCCCATGGGCATCTGATTGGTCACTGTGGGAACAGAATACAGTGGTACCTTGGTTTTTGAATGCCTCCGTTAATGATCATTTCAGTTTTCGAATGCCGTAAACCCAGAAGTAAATGCTTCGGTTTTCAAACATGCCTCAGAAGTCAAACATGCCACACGGCTTCCACTGAGTGCAAGATCCTGAGGCCTAGCTGTCAGCTATTGAGTTTTCGGTTTTTGAACATTTCAGAACTCGAACGGTCTTCTGGGATGGATTACGTTCAAAAACCGAGGTACCACTGTACTGAATTAGATAGGTCACTGTACTGAATTAGATAGGCCTGATCCATCAACCTTTTGTTATTTTGTTCTTTTCCCCTTAGATTCTTTTGACAACTAGTTCTTCCTCTGCCATCTTGTTTTGTCCCTTTTGTTGTGGGTGAAATCTATCATGGCATGTCCTGTTGGGATGGTGAAGAAACTGTCTACACAATGTGCAGTGTTTATAAGACCTGGGACTAGAGTCATCTTTAGAGTTAACCACATGGTAGAAGCAAAAATAGTTTTGATGAAACAAGTGGTATGTCTTGGGGTGGAGATGATGGACTCAACTCAACAGGAATTTTAAATAGGTGTAGCCTGTGTAACCACTGCAAGCTAACCCATCTCTGCGTTATAAAAAGAAACAGACTGCAGCCACTGTTTCAGATTGTCAGTACTTCCCAAACTGACTTTGGATACTAGGAATGTTTATTATGGTTTTTTATGCAGGTAACTATCCTTTGTCCATAGGGTGCAATGTATCCACGAAATAACCTGAGTCCCTCAGATCATCATGTGGAAGTGTTATGAGCAAACCAATATTTCCCTTTTCATCAAGTCCAAGGAAATGATGCTGTAACAGAGCCTTTGCCACAGCAACATTTTCATCATAACTAACCCAAGCTAATATTCTGTGTAAAATTACCACCATGAATTAACTTTATGTCACTAGAAAATGGGATTGTGTAATTACTGATTCCCATTCACAATAAACTAAGCAAATTATCTCCCACAACGTAAATGTGCCATATATTTGTTTGGAAGCATAATGAAGAAATAAATTTGTGAAAGAAATATGGACTGAATCTGCCAAATTATTGTAAATGATTGCTTCTTTAAAATGAAGGCATGTAATTGCAATTGGAAAATGTTATCCTCTTAATGGGTGCATTATTATTTCGGGAGACCAATAATCCTCTTTGCTGGTGCTTCATTTCAAGAGTGTTGGCAGATTTTATGCATCTTAATATCAAAATGCCATGCAATCAATACAAAGAATGATTTACCATTGGTAGGATTAGGATCATCATAACAGACATCTGAGTACTGTTTTTAAAAAGCCAAAGAGAAAACATTTAATGGAAAGCTCCCATACTAGCTTTGGATAAAGCATTCTTAGCACAAAAAATCGCAAAAGAGCATCCTTTTATATCTACAAAGGGTCAACTTCCTGGTGAAGGGCTATGGAAACCTTTAATGTTCAGAAAGTTCTTCAGCAGTTTGATTCATACTGTCTATATCACTGTTGTATTCATTGTGGGTACAATTAAACAATTGATTCAAACAGAGAAGTCATACAGGCTTTAACCTTTCCAACTGAAATTAACAGAATCTTGAAGTGCTTATCTTTGTCTAGATTGTTCAATGTAATATATATGTGCGATATATTTTGGATATATTGTGGAAAGTGGTTTGTCTGTCTCTCTGTTCTCTATCAAGATATTGCTGCCCAATTTGGCATGATTGTTCCAGAGATGGAGCTACAGTGGTACCTCGGGTTACATACACTTCAGGTTACATACGCTTCAGGTTACAGACTCCGCTAACCCAGAAATAGTACCTTGGGTTAAGAACTTTGCTTCAGGATGAGAACAGAAATTGTGCTCCAGCGGCACGGCAGCAGCAGGAGGCCCCATTAGCTAAAGTGGTGCTTCAAGTTAATAACAGTTTCAGGTTAAGAACGGACCTCCGGAATGAATTACTAAGTACTTAACCCAAGGTACCGCTGTACTAGTTTTCATCTACATTTGGATGCCAGCTGCCATTTTATATCAAAATGGAAGACCAAAAGTCATAGTTTCAGAGAGTGAGGAGTGGGCTTTGGCCTATGTTTGGATGATGTAAGATGCTGCTTTGAATTAAGATGCTGGAGCAAACAATTTCACATCCAATTCAGCAGGATGGTTCTCAAGATGAAGGAGTGGGTTTGGGGCTATGTTTGGAAACCACATGATGCCAGCTAGCATGTTTGTTCCCATTGCCCCCTCGTGTGTTTATTGTACTCTTAATTCTAATAACAGAATTGGCATAACAAACCAATAAGAAAGTACTCAACTATAAACCTTCTTAAGCAATTTCCTGAAAGAATACGTTCATATGCTTTGACAGATCTCACCTGGGAGAGCATTCCACAAGATTATGGAGAAATATTTATTCCTAGTAACTGCCTGCTGCACCCCATATATCCAAGGGAGCATCAAGAAGATCCCTGACATTTAATAAAATATTTGAGAAGGAAGATATGGAAGAAGGTTACCCTTAGCATACCTGGATCCCAAGCTGTTTAGGGCTGTACAAATTAAGACCTCTCCCTTTCAAACTAATCCAAAAAATGATCCGGATTTCAAGTGCAAGGAAAGTAAATGTTGTTTTCCATCTCCTCACTGTTGCATGCTTGGAAAAGGCAATAACTAACTTGTGGATTTTTTTCTCTGCATGCAGAAAGCATAGCCAAATATGGGTAGAAAAAGCTCCTGCCTCAAACTCTGGATAGCTGCTGCCCTTCAGAGCAGATAGTATTGAGATAAATGGACCAAAGGTCAGACACAGTATAAAGCAGCTTCCTGTGGTAGTCAAATACAGCAAGGAGGAAGAAGAGCGTCAAGGCCCAAAGGTGCCAGTGGTAGACAGAGGTTCTCTTGAAGTGTCAGGTTCCCAGTGATACTGATCCTTGCTTTTAGAAAGCTCCTGCAGAGTTCTAACTCTTGATAGCAAGCTACATCTACAATTCTTTGTACTTCTTGTTATGGGAGCTACTTTAACAGTTTTCTTTATCAAAAGCTGGGCATGTGCTTTCCACTGAGAAAACAGATTTAGCATATGGTGATGCTAAATTTAATGGTAATAAAAGGAAAATCCCTGGCTAGAGAAGGCATTTTGAATCCAATGAAACAGTTGTCACCACTGTATGGTGCATGATCAAATACGTGCAATACATGATAATAACAAATAGCTTTGTTAAAAGCCCAGAACTATTTGTACCACATCTCACTTTTCTGACATCTGTGCAATAGACACATTATGAATCCCTACATATTGTCAATGAGAAGGATTTTGTTTCTTGGGGCCGCAGTACAGGGCAGAAGGGTTAAGTTCCAAAATGTGTGGGGTATCTATATGTGCGCAAAGAAAAAAGAAATTTCAGCTCACACTAACAATAAGAAAAATCCATTAACCTAAATTAAAACATAGATAATATAAGCACTCCATATGTCAAAATAGATGTCCAAACCAGTTTGAAGATATGCACACACCCAGAAACAGCAGTGAGAACTTCAGTCCACTGGGTAATGAATGATCGGTGATTATTCTTCCAACCCTGAAGTATAAATCTCCTTGCCAGCAGAAGGGCTCACAGGTTTCACTTTCATTGTCCATCTGTTAGTCCCCACATCAAAGGAATATAATTTAAAAGTGTGTAGACATTCACAAACATCAATCCCCCCCAAAAAACAGCAATTTCCAACCAAAAAGAAGACCACAGCACACATACAGACAAACATATCATATGCCTCAAAGAGAGATTATCAAAATTTCATTAACAGCATCTATCTAAACTGTTAAATTGAAGCCTAAATTGATGCTTACAAAACATGAAGGTCATGGAGAAATACCTTGATTTGCTGCTGCTAAGAAACTGATGCCGTCTTTTTATGACACTGCTTTCCACTGACAATAAGGGACTTCATCTTAATTAAGCCACAGTCCTCATGGGCATGGCACTTGGATTTCTTTTCTCTATGATACCAGGTAACTCCCCTGCTGTGGCTCGAACAATAAGACAAATACTCAGAAGTGGCACCAGCTGACTTGATGCTCCTGGCAAGATTTCCATAGTTAGGAGTGATGCTATGAATCTGGGCTAGCAAATTAGTTGCTAATGAGCAAATGTCTCTCAATCACCCAGATAATCAAAAGAGAGCTTGTAACTTTGTGGTATGACTCCCTGGGCATTAAATAAAAAATTAAGGTGGGGCAGGGGCACAAAAAAAGAAAAAAGCTAATGGCACTGGAAGATTATATTTCTTACTGTGAAATAATTAATATGAGGGTGCCATGATATTGTTGTCATTTTGTTTTGGATTTTAGCATGTAACAGGAAGTTATTCATTGTTCATATTTTGTGATAGCAATCAGTTGCTAATAATGATTATCTGTGTTCCTCCTTTGAGGGCAACAGGCACTAATTTTATTTTCTCCTGCGTAATATCCAACACAAATTTCTTTGTTTGCTTTATTTAATTTCTATCCTACTTTCCTCCCAGTTTATTAACTTTCTGTCCTTCCTTCATTCCTTCTTTCACAAAGAGTCCAGGGCAGAAAACAACATAGTGTTAAAACATCAGAATTAAAAATACAATAAGTAAAAAACATTGAGAACATTAAGTACATCTAAAACATTTTTTTAAAAAACCCTCTATAATAATAATAGTTTTTATTGAGTCCTAACTATAGGGATCAGGGAGATATTTAAATAAATTTCCATCTAAAGGTGAACTAACCTAATTCACATTTTCTAAAACAGTTGTTGTTGTTTAGTCGTTTAGTCGTGTCCTACTCTTCATGACCCCATGGACCAGAGCACGCCAGGCACCCCTCTTCCACTGCCTCCCACAGTTTGGTCAGACTCATGTTTGTAGCTTCGAGAACACTGTCTAAAACAGTACATGAACTAAAACATTGCAGTCCTTTGAAATTCTCATTTCTCTGAATTTTGCAACGCAGTTCTCCGACTCTCCAGTTAAGTAATGTGTATTATGTATGAGGAAACTGCTTTACAAAAATGTGTATATTTGGCAAGATCACATACAAAACTGTGTACATTAGGAAAAATGCACACTAAAATTATTATTATTATCCCTTTCATATCTATACTGCTTTATATTTTTCAGGGGAAAAAATCTTAGAGTGGTTTAGAACATATTAATACATCAAATTTAAAAAATCCAGAACAAAACATTACTGGAGAAAGTCAAATATGAAGTAGACAGTCAAAGCAGCATCATTAATGGGATCGTACCCATCAACAAGAGAATAAAATATTATCATAAGTATTGAACACTGCTGCTTCTACTGTTGCTGCTGCCAATGGTGGTTCATAGCAGGTAGCCACTGTGGAAGCTCAAGCTCGATGACGTGGGTCTGCACTAAGGAGCAGCCAAGATGGTATCTGGTCTCTTCAGCAGCCTCAGCTTCTTGTAGCTGGAGTCAGTCTGGGCCCTGCCCTACCAGGCTAGGTGGGAAAAGGCCTGCAAGGCAATGGGTGGGTCTTCCAGGACTCACAGCTAAGATTCTAAATAATTATTGTTATATTATCCATATTTAATATGGATAATAATATGGAAAATTGTTAGAGAAATATTGTTAGAGGATATATACATGGAAAAACCAATAAAAATATATTTTATTTTATTTTAAAAAGAATTATTGTTATGATTTTCCTTGTCCTTTTAGCAGAGGGAGTTGTTTTCTCTGTTGTTGTTTTTTTTTAAAGTATGTCTTTCTGTCTTTCTGGTATCTGGATATTCAGTGCAAAGTGAAAATCAATAAAGATTAAATTTTTTAAAAGACTTCATCACAAAGTGGAATGACATGAAGTGGAGGTTCATCCATTAGGGCAAACGGTGCGCTGACCCACCAACCTCAGTTTGCCCTCAGACAGCCCTCACCTGTTGTCTGCCTTCTTGCTTATAACCAGTCCAGAGTGTAGCATTGCCTATTGACTTCCTCCTCCCCCTTTGTCTCAGAGTTACCCTGATAGAACTGAGCAGGGAGGAGGGTGGGAACAAAGCAAGAATTATTTGGCTCAGCCAAATTATTGGCTTTGGATCCACCTACAGACGTATTTTCTGTCCTACCGGGTCCAACAGGAAGCAGCCACCACTGCTGATATAAGAATATGAAATGAGGAGGTATTGTGTATGTTTGCGGGGAACAAACAAATAATTATCTTTGTTTCTCATAGAACAACAGCTATTCCCTTCAATTTAATCACACAGGTGACTCTAATGTTAAGAGATAAAATATCTGCCAATATACACAAACACCTAGTGATTAAAAATAATTAAAAAGTAGGCTTGTGTGATTCAATGAATAACACAAAACTGACATTTCAGCATAATATTGTTGCTACAGAATATAAAACAAATGCAGCTGCGTGACTCCTTGTCCTGTTCACTTTTTAAAAAACAATGACAGGAGAATGTAATAACTCGGTAGAGACTGACAATTTATAAATACTTTGCATATCTGTCGGTATTTATGGCATGGCACTCACCAACTAGCCAATAATTATGTTTGAGAAGCCATGAAAAATGGTTCTAGGGCACTGATCTTCAACTGGTGGGTCAAGACCCACTAGTGGATTGTGACCTGATCCAAGGTGGGTGACAACAGGAACACTACCATCATGCAAATATATGATAAAAGCTTAAGAAATGGGTCCCCAAATGCATGTTTGACTTGAAGGTGGAACCTGGGTCTGAAAAGTCTGAAGGTGTTACATGCAAGAAAATCCTTTTGTTCAGTGTTTTAGCCATTCGGAGCATGTTTGGACCAGTTTATTTGATTAGCACGTTCTCATATGTGCAAATGCAAATGCTTCATTACATGGAACTGGCATTTTCACATGTTCCACGCTTTCATAAGTTTCATGCAATGATTGTTCCACACTTCCAAGAAACCAACCTTTTAGCATGACAGATCCTATTCTCTGGAATTTCCTGACTATTGATTTTAGGCAAGTCCCTTCACTGTACAGAAGGATACAAAAATTATAAAGATATAAATGCATTTAGTATCTTCCTTAGTTACATTCAGCATGTTGCTTGCTTTTCTCTCTCCTTTTGCCACCGCGTTTTGGTATTCAAGAGAAATATTTATTTAAATGTAGAGTATTTCAATCATATTTTAAGCTCTTTAAAATGTTATTATGTGATATAGATGATTCTTGTATAACTGCATTATAGGGTATGATAAGCGTTTTGTATTATATTTATTTTTTCTGATTTTTAATAACAACAACAACAACAAATTGTACTGTTGTCAATGCCTGCTAAAAACTTTTTTTGTTTAGCAAACCTACCAGGCATGTAATTTTAACCTGTTCATTTGCTTTAAAACTTATCAGCCATGGCTCACAGGGATCTCTGAGAATTGTAACTCTGTGAGAGGAATAGGGGTCTCCTAACCATTCTCACCCCCCTTAACAAACTAGAGTTCCCATGATTTCTTGGGAGGGGTGAGGGTTAGGGTATGGCTGTTTGATGTGCTAGAATCCTGCTTTAACATTGCAGATGGAGCCTGTGACACAGGAGTTCCATAACTGAGAGAGCAATTGAATCCAGCCCAGACCTCCTCACTCCTAGACTAACACCCAGGGTGTTACAACATTAACACAATATTTAAAACAACGTAAAACAACTTAAAATCATAAAAATAAGGCTGGTTCTAAAAACATACACCTGAAGTGGCAAAAGTCAAGATAAATCAGTACATCTTCAGCATTCTCTGGAAGCCAGATGCCCCTCTGTGGGGAGGGAGTTCCATAGTTTAGAGACCAGCACAGAAAATGCCCTCTCTTGGGTTGCTAACCCGCAATCCTCTGAGGGCTAAGAAGCTATCAAGATGGCTCCCTCTGCTGATCTCAGCACATCTCTGTGCCCCCTCCCCCACTTTGGCTATGTTAGAAACCATCTAGCTCTTTTTATAGCTACGAGGGGCCTTGACTTATTTGTAAACATATTGTGTGTGTTTGTGTGTGTATCCGATTAGCATGAGAAGGGGAAATCATCTTCCCTGCTCAGCCAACACACAAAACACTCTAGCTGAAGTTAATCAAAAGGCAACTATTTAACAATGCTACAGTGAGCAATTGATACCCTAGTACATGAAAAGAATGATTACATGTAGACCCCATCAATCACGCAACAGTATAGAAATATAAAGCCTTTGTAATAGAAGGATATAATATTTGATGAATAACTTCCCCTTTGATTCCCCCCACCCACTTCAGAGCTCAGATTTGATACATGGCTGCTTTATACCTTGACATTTTTTAAAAAATAGAATCGACCACTGCACTGTAACATTCTCCATTCACAAGAAACAACTCCTAATTACTTGTTCAGGCGAGAAGGAGCAGAACAGGAACACACATACACACACCCCAAAAAGAGAGAAAAGTCCAGCTTAGGGACAATATAGATTGACTGAAGTGAGGGCTTTGGTTTAACTCTCCTCTTCCAAATTCTGTGTGTGCTAGTAAGTTATTTAGTTACAATGAAATATCTAAGGATGGCAGAGATATTAGATTTTGTTCTCATATTAATGAGATATTATGCAATTCATACTTGGTTCACAAATATGTGAACCAAAATAGAGCTGTCCTCTGAAGTTCACATTTCTTCAAATTTTGTGATGCAGTTTTCCAATCAATATGTACAAAAATACATATAAACATGGGAAAATGTGCAAACCAAATACATGCATCGGTGAATATTACATAATAACGTATTGCATTATGCAAACTGCATAACATTGGTCAAAAACCGCATACAAAACTGTGTATATTAGGAGAAATTGTGGATTTTCATAAGGACTTAAAAAAAATAAAATCCAAACTGATATGGAAATGTAGAACACTGAAGCTAAGATTGGAAGAATAGGAGAAACTGAAATTGGCAGGTTCACCCATCCCAACTGCACCCATTTACCCTCCAATCCATGCAGAGTGTTGAGCTGGGCATGGGGACATGGTAGATAGGCTGGAGAGATGCAAAACTGTGTGTTCCTGTGTTCTCCTGCATGATTCAAATTGTGTGGGGAAACTGAACACCTGGATAAGGCATGTGAGAATGACCACATCTGCTACCATGAGAAGGGATGGATTATTCAGTAGGTTTGCATACCATTTTGCAGATGGTATGTGTGGTAGCTGTGCAGCTCAGTGGGCCAGAACACAGCTGTGCAAAAGAGGAGGAGAGAGACTACATAAAAAGTGTGATTCGGCATAAAACTTTTATTGGGGAACAGGGGAGCTGATTATATGCCACACATGCAGCGAAGCTCGAACTGATTTATTTGGGTCATGCTAAGTGAAAACCAGTAAAACTGTTGTAGCATGCCATCAGCTTATGAAGTTTTATTGTTACGTGCTTTACAGAGAAAACCTTGAAATAAAATGGCATTCATGTTAAACTTTCATTGCCTTCCCCTGCCGTCCACTTCGCAGCCTATAAAGAGCAACAAGATTGGGAGCGTTGCCTGCACTTTCCTCAGACAAAATGATTTATTTATTTGGTGACAGACCCACCATAGCTTTCAGCACCAAAGCCTCCCCCCAACAAACTTCTTCCAAATGAAAATGCAGAAATAAACAGTCTAAATGGTCTGGGGGTGATGTTATTCTGGGTAGTTAATTGCTTGTTATCCAGAAGTCTCCAAATGATTTACAACACATATGAAGCATTAACATGGATACATTATACCATAAAAACAAAACAACCCCCCTAACAACCACAGAAAACTTGGGCAGCACACTAGTACAATGCAAATCCCAACTCTCCCATGTTACCAAGTCAGCAACTTCTTGGAGGGGGAAGGAAGAACAGAGACCGCAGGATCAGAAGTTTAAGCAGCAGATGTTTGAAGGGGGGGGGGGCGAGCTCGTTTGCTGTGGCTCCTCTTTTTCCTCCAGTTCTTACTGTCAGAATGTTTTTTTCAAAAGTTTAGTTGGAATCTCCTGTCTTGTACCTTGAATCCATTGGTTTGAGTCCTACCCTTTAGAGCAGGAGGGAAAAAAGCTTGCTCCCTCTTCCATGTGACAGCCCTTAAGATATTTGAAGATTGCTATCATCTCTCAGTCTCCTCTTTTCCAGGCTAAACATACCAAGCTCCTTCAAGCGCTCCTCATAAGGCTTAGTTTCCAGACCCTTGATCATCTTGGTTGCCCTCCGCTGCACACATTCCAGCTTGTCCACATCCTTCTTAACTTGCGGTGCCCAGAACTGGACACAGTATTCCAGGTGTGATCTAACCAAGGCATAATAGAATGTTACTATTACTTTGTTTGATCTGGACACTGTACTTCTGTTGATGCAGCCTAGAATAGCATTAGCCTTTTTTTTTTTTTTTTTTGCTGCTGCATTGCACTGTTGACTCATGTTAAGCTTGTGGTCTACCAAGACCCCTAGATCCCTTTCACAGGTACCACTAGTAAGCCAGGTGTTCCCCATCCTATATTTGTGCATCTGGTTCTTTTTGCGTAAGTGCAGAAACTTCCACTTCCCCCTATTGAAATATATTTAGTTAAACTTGCACCCAGTTCTCCAATTTTTGCCATTGTGGAGCTCAGCAGTAAGAATGACAAAGCCAAAATAAATTGGTTCTGCCTGTCATTGGTTCTCTCTTCATCAACTGTTGGTCTCCCTGACTTCCACCCTACAAGGGCCAATGGGCAACTGTCCCCAGTACCTTGAGGCCAAGGGAGCAAGACTCAGAGAAGTAGAGATATGTGTGGCTGAACCCTTCAAGGATGTGATAGGATGACAGTTCTTCTGTCAGGGAGAATGAATGTCTCAGGAAAAGAAAGAATTGCTCTAAAGAGAGGAAGGGATCCATTCCTTGTGGGGAGTAACAGGTAATCTCTCACACCAAAAACATGCCTCTGGGGGCAAAGGGCTCCTGGTATTTGGCAGTTCAATAATTAGAAACAGAGAGTGATGGGTTTGTGATAGGCATATAGACCACATGCATAGTGTGAAGGTAGCAGATACCATACTTCACCCAGATATACTGGTTGATAGTGCTGCAGAGGAGTCAGCAGTCATTGTGCACTTCAGGATCAGTGATGTGGGGTAATGCAGTCATGAAGCTCTGGAAGCAAAATATGCATTGCTGGGAAGGAAGCTGAAATTCAGGAAATCAAAGGCAGTTGTTTCTTATGAGCTCCCCATTGGCATTATTTTCAATAGGTATACTCTGAGGGGGACTGAAAATGGAGACAATCTAGTGTGCTACTTCTCAGAAGCAGCTATGACTACAGACCTTATACATTCCTAGCTGAAAACAGAATAGATTGGGCACATGAACATGTTAGTCTGGGAGGTGCAGATAAGGTCAGCTTGTTTTAGAATTACATACAAAAACTGAAGTCCTTAAACATCTCTAGCACCTGCATACCAAAACTGATGCATTGACTGTAGCAATATCCCCTAGTAACATTTCTAGAATGCAAAGGTGAATTATTTTATCCCTTCCATGTGCATTTAAAAGATGTCTCCAAACTCCTCTCCGTTGAAGTTCATTATCCCTAGAGATACAATTGGAGTTTGTGAGAACTGTTTTGTTAGTAATTGCAGATGAGCTGCACATGATTGCACATAGTTTACACATGATTACAGTTCGATTGCAAAAACAGGCATTCAAACAATGAGCTCAGTTTACCAGATTATGGTTGTAAATAGATTAGGTGCACTTAAAAATCATTTTGTTAAACGTACTCAGTAAATATTTTCCAGTTGTGAGTTCATGCAAGGCAGACTAAGGTTTTTTGTTATTATAGCCAACCTTCACATTTCCCCTCTATTTTAAATGCTATTTCATTCTGCAATTATAGCCTGTTGTTGAGACTTAACATAAGGACTTTGCTGTCATTCAGATTCTTGATCAGTTACAATGGCCCTGCAGGGCTGTTCTTACTACATTATGTATTCTTATTAAGATGTGTTGTTGTTGTTGTTGTTGTTGTTGTTGTTGTTGTTGTTGTTGTTGTTGTTATAATTAGCTGATGCAACTAGGGCTCTGCACCAGTTTCAGCTGAATCCTGGATCCCAAACAATCCAGCCAATTCAGGTTGGCCTAGCATTTGATCAGAGCAAATTAAGGAGCTCTCGATTGCCCCAGGTCAGTTTTGGTTCACCTAGCGTGATCTTGGGCTCTCAGAGAAGAGCTGTCTGGTGACAGGGAGGGAAGTGGAAGATGCACACTGGCAGCCTGTGTGTGTGTGTCCTTCTCCCACCTCCTGACCACACAAGGTTTGCAAAATTGCTTTGGGGCCCAGATCGAGGTTGGACCATCTCAAATTGGGACCACTTCAGAATACCAGATTGGGCCCCAAATCATTTCACAGGGGACATACATAGACCTAATTGCAACCCCCTGAGCTGAGATGCCCTATCCTTGCAGTAGATATATAGAAAGCACCCTTAAGCTGCACTTCCAGATCAGTAGACAAAATAAAATACAAAATCAAGCTAAAACAGCAAATTGCAGCTTGTTGAAATAGAAATGCATTAAAAATCCTGTTGGGGATAATTTCTTCACATGGTTTTGGAAAGACAGCTGGCTCCAAGCAAATGTATTTGACTAAGCAGTTCCATAAATGTGGTGCCATGACTGAGAAGCACCTGCTTGCCATCTACCTTATTCTAGTTGGCAGAGATCCCAAAGATGAGCCAGAGGCTAAACGCTGCATGGATGGGAGACCACTTGGGAAGATGCACGCACACTACACTTATTTCAATTATCGGGGGGGGGGGGAGGTGGGATGTAAATGTAATAAATACACCCATTCATCCAAAATATAATAAATACGTTCATCTATTAGGGATGACATGATATCCTCATGGCTTTTATTTCTCATTACCAGTTCAAGGAAATATACCACAAGTAGCAGTACCATGCTACAGATGCACACACCAAGGATCCAGAAGTTTTCAGTGATCTGAACCATGCCAAAAGCCTGTGGTTGGCACATAATATTTATGTGGTTAAATCTACTAAATGCTGAATTCAGATTGTTGGGTCCACCATTCACACTTGATACTCAACCGCATGGTTCAAATAATTATGCTTCAAAGCACCTAAGCCATTTTTTTCTCCAGTCTGGTATGCTCTAGATGCTTTTTACTGCAACTCCCATCAATCCCGTTCTATCATGGTCAGTGGACAGGGATGGTGGAAGTTGTAGTACATCTGTAGAGCAACATCTGAAGAGCAACACACTTGGAAAGTCTTAGCTAGTTAGCCTAGCAGCCAGAGGGGCTGTGACCTTGCAACCAACACAGGCTCATCAGAGAAGATAAGGCAATGGCACCTAAAGAGATGAGGCAATCAGACTGGTCAACAAGATGATTGCAAGATTGAAGAGGTCCGATGACATGCTCTGCTTATCACTTTAGGCAGAGATTACTGGCTTGTAATCAGTACTTGTGATCCTGGTAATAAGTGATGCATGGAGCATCATTTTGAACTGAGATGCAGCTGTTTGCTCGGATGCTGAGGTCCAGCGCCGAGGGCCTTCTGGCGGTTCCCTCATTGTGAGAAGCAAAGCTACAGGGGACCAGGCAGAGGGCCTTTTCGGTAGTGGCGCCCGCCCTGTGGAATGCTCTCCCATCAGATGTCAAAGAGATAAACAACTACCTGACATTTAGAGGACATCTGAAGGCAGCCCTGTTCAGGGAAGTTTTTAATGTGTGACATTTTAATGTATTTTTAATCTTTGTTGGAAGCTGCCCAGAGTGGCGGGAACAAATAAATTATTATTATTATTATTATTATTATTATTATTATTATTATTATCATCATCATCATCATCATCATCATCATCATCTACATCATCATCTCCTGGCTCATTGTGCTATCCTCCAGTACAGTTTACCCCTTTTCCTAAGTCAAGCTTTTTTTTTATTTCCTCTGGAAGTAGGATATACTAATTATGATGAATAGGTGGGTGTGGAAACTGAAAAACTTAAGAAAGCACATGCATGTTTAAAAGCAAATTTAAACTAAAATACTCCAAGGGGTGGTCCTGAGCTTATTGTTTAGGGTAATCAAAGCTTCCAGAGGCATGGGGAGAGGGGGACCAAAAAGGGGGAATAAAAAATAAAAATAAATCAACAGGAACAGGAACAATGATTTTGTTCTGCTTCATCCATATTTGAAATGTCCTTTAAAAAATGCAGGTCAGATTCAAAACTGTTACAAACAGATGCAACCCTGGATCTCAGTGGGGTTTCAATGAAGAAGGCAGTGCTGTGAAACTTAGGGAAAGCATGGGGGGAGTGTATTTGACAGCTGCCTTCCAGTCATTTGGGAAGAGAAAAATATCATTATATTATAATTTTCTCTCTATTTTTGAAAAGGAATTATTAATTAGAAAAGTGCTTTGAGAGGTATAAAAGTATTCTTGTTAAAAACAGCTTTGCTATTAATTATGCCCACTGAGACCAACACAGTGATAGAGAGGAGGGAAGGCAGTGAGCATGTCTCATAATGACTGGCCCCAAACAATTTGGAAATATATATCTGCTGAAAGTTATGGAATGCAGGCATCTCAAGTCCCCCCTTTCTTATGAAGATGCATTATTCACTGAATTTAAACACTGATAGTTTATCAAAATCTAAAGGTAGTCACTATTCACCATAGAAATTCACAGCAAGAAAGACCATAAAATTGAATGTTATAAGTCAGCATATGTAACTTGGTACATTCAGAACATCTTCAGCCATGCCTTGAAATCAACATAGACAGCCCTCTTGGTGTCTCCTATGCAGGATTAAGAACATGGTGTGATGTAGTATTGCTCCTGGTATGGGCCAGCCCAAGAGGTGAGATTTTTTGAGGCAGTCCTTCTTGTGGTCTTGCTTCTGGGTTCTGATCATAGGGTGTTGATCCAAGCTAGGGCCTGTGACACCTTCTTTGTGGAACTCTCTGATTCTGGAGTTACATCAGGCATCTTCAACGTTCCAGTTTCCCTGGTTGTTTAAGATGCAGCTGTTGATTCAAGCCATATCTTCAGAGGAATTTGGCCACTCTCCAGGTGCCCGGCTTGATTCCATGTTGACCCCCCCGTCAACGACTCCCGGCAAGACAAGGCGAGGTCTTTATCGGCCGATCCTTCTTCAAACGTGAAAGAAGAACACAGCCACTCCTCCTCCCTCACTCCCTGCCATCCCCAGGGAGGGGAAAGAGACAGACAGAAATGTATTTACATGCCTTTATTTCTGTCTTTCCTCAGTGCAGAGAACAACATGTCTGCACTCTCTGATACCCAGCTGCAGAGAGAGAAACTCCACCCATGTACTTCCAGTACAGGGTCATGTGACACTCTGAGCTAACATCCGGCTCTCAGAGCACTTTACAGACTGTCCCTGGTTCCCACGGTACAGTCCCAAAACATAAACATCCTGTTTGGCTTTCCAGCCATCTGGAGCACTCAGCAGCATTGCTCCTTTTTCGTAACAACCTCCCCCAAAAGAATCAATGCGTGTTGCGGCATGCATAGCGTGATCCAGAGAAGAAAACAAACAGTTGTTATACACATAACACTCCCCTGTTGTTTCAGTTCCACCCTTGGAACTCCCCGCCACTGGTTTCCCCAGTGTACCTCTCTGGTTGTCTGGTTTCCAAGGAACGAGTGCATCTGCACTCCCTTGGCTAGCAACTCTCTGTTGTGTCTTTGTCTCTGACTTAGACACAGCTCCAACCTGTCCTCGGTTGTTTACAACAGCAACACACGCAACAGCTAAATTAGCATACTCTTCTGAGTACCTTTTGGGTGGTTCACCCTTTGTGACTCTCTCAGACCTACGTATGAGGTGCTGATCCTCTCTGCTCACTGGTTCAGCCTCAGGACTCTTAGGAGAACCAGTTCCAACAGTAAACAGTGGATCATCCTTCACCTGTGAAGGTCTATCCATTGTGTGAGATTTCCTCTCAATGACTGTGACAACAGAGCTCTCTGAGCTATCACTGTCACTCTCAGTACCACTGTAATCTGTGAAATCATCATCATCATCTGAATCGTCCTCTGTGGGAAATGTGTGTGCTATCACTCTCTCCTTTTCAGGAGCACTCTCTAGAAATTTTGTGAGAATCACCTGACCAGATTCAGACAAAATTACTCTGTAGAGACCCTTTTCATATCCCACAAAAATGCCTCTGGCATTCTTTACTCCACCTGGAGCTTCTGTCCTCACATGAGACCCAAAAACCTTGAAATGGGCAACAGAAGGTTTTCTCTGGAACAGTTTCTCAAAAGGAGAACTTCCCAACTCTTTCGAAACCTTTCTCACCCATGCATGACAAAACGACATGAGTGACTCCGCCCAGAACTCATGTGGCAGATGTGAACTAAGCAATTGCGCATTCATTCCCTTTTGCAATTCTTTGTTCACTTTTACACAAACACCCCTGTTCCACGCTTCCGCTGAAACAGCAATCTTGTGTCTGATCCCCTTCTTCTGCAGGAACCTCTGGAAATCCTGTAAAAGAAAAATCTGCTTCTCATCTGTCAAAAGACAATCAATGTTAGCATCATGCATATCTTTAACTTTGTCACAAAACTCCTGAAACCTTTCTAAGGCTTCCTGTGGTTTCTTTAACACATAAACCCAGACAAAGTTAGAGAAATGATCCACACACACAAGATAAAATCTTGCATTGCCTCTAGATGGTTCTAGAGGACCAATCACATCAGCATACACCCGCTGAAACGCTCTGTCGACCCTGGCCACCTTCTTGGCGCTCGTTTTGGTCACACCTGCAAGAGAAATCATGTTAGACTCAGAATTACATTCCATGTAATCACTTTGCTCAAAGTCCAACAAATACAGTCCACCTTTCTGTCTGGCAGAAAGATATAACTCTCCATCTTTGAAGATCTCGCAGCTCTTATCATCATAGGACAGTTTCAGTCCTTTCTTTGCAATCTGCGAAACACTCAGCAGATTGAACTTCAATTCAGGAACCAAGTAAACATTGTGTATTGTCAAGTTCAGACTCTTAAGATACACAGATCCAACCCCAGTCGCCTCCAGCTTCTGACCATTGGCTTGTTCCACAGCGAAGCTTTGCTTCTTAAACGTCGAAAAGAGTCCTCTGTGCGGGGACATATGAAAATTACATCCAGTGTCAATTACAAACGAGTTCCCAACATCTGGCGTGGTTCCTTTCGCCATCAGGGCCTTTGCAGGTGTCACCGAAGACTTGGTATGACCTTTGCCTGCTGCCTCAGGCTTTGCTGAGCGGCCCTTCGCTCCTTTCGGCTGACGTGGCTTCTTACAGTTCCGCTGAAGATGCCCAGCCTGTCCACAATTGTAGCATCGGACAACGTTCAAAGCTACAGCATCCTCTCCAGTAGCAACATCAGTGGGGGAATTAGAACTCCGTTCTTCCCTCCCCCTGTCCTTCACCTCCAGTGCAGCAAGCCTGTCGTGTTCATTCAAAACAACGGCACACACCCTTTCCGCGGTCAAATCGTTCGCGGGGAGGGAACCCAGCTGACTGGCAACGGTTTTGTAAGTCCGATTTAAGCTGTTAATCATCATGAAGCAAAACACTTCCTCCTGCAGACGGAAATTGCGTTCCACCATCTGTTGGCGCAGATATTTCATTTCCGTCAGGTGCGCTTGAACATCTCCATCAGGCGCAAGCCTCAGATTGGTCAGCTTCTCAAAATACAACAACGCTGAAGAACCAGCATCTCTCTGGTGTGTTCTACGCAGCGTTTCCCAAATCTCACGCGCATATTCCAAATCCTGAATATGCACAAGTTGATCATCCGAGACACACAGAATTATAGCCGTCCTGGCCTTCACATTCTGTGATTCCCAACCTCTGGTTGGTGCTTGAGGGATGGGGTTCTCAATCACCCCAAAAATCCTCTGATTCTGCAGCAGGGCCTTCATCTTTACAGACCAAGATGAATAATTGTCATTAGTTAGGGGAGGCGGGTAAGGCAAGGCTCCCCCCTTCTTGGGATCCATTTTGAATCCAAGTCTCAGCTCTTCACCCTCGAGCTAGTTAAAATCCAAAAGCTCCTTTTGAGCTGTTTTTCTGCCTCTCTCTCAGGCAGGCAGGCAATCTCCACAGTCTCACAGTCAAAACAACTTTCACTTTCCCAGCTCTGACTGAGCCAGCCCCAGGTGTCAGTAGTTTTCCACTGGCCGACTGTCGTTGCTTAGCAACCTTCCCCGGGACGGGAATCCTTATCTCACCACAGGAATTTCTGGTATGCAAGCCTTTCTTTCAGAGCTTGTTTTTCCAAACACAGCTCTCTCGTGAACCAGAGAATAAATCAATCTGCATTCACACTTTTAGCCCGATATTCTGCATACCTTTTTGGGGCTCCGTTGCTTGGAAAACACCCCCTCTTGGGGCCAGCCGTCTGTTCAGCTTCTGGCTGCAATTGCAGACGTTATCTTCTTTCCTTGGTGCAGAGGATGGCACACGATCCATCAACCTCTCACCTCTCATGCTGATTCCCATGGATCAGATAACCAGCAGCTTCTGCTACCATATGTTGATTCAAGCCATATCTTCAGAGGAATTTGGCCACTCTCCAGGTGCCCGGCTTGATTCCATGTTGACCCCCCCGTCAACGACTCCCGGCAAGACAAGGCGAGGTCTTTATCGGCCGATCCTTCTTCAAACGTGAAAGAAGAACACAGCCACTCCTCCTCCCTCACTCCCTGCCATCCCCAGGGAGGGGAAAGAGACAGACAGAAATGTATTTACATGCCTTTATTTCTGTCTTTCCTCAGTGCAGAGAACAACATGTCTGCACTCTCTGATACCCAGCTGCAGAGAGAGAAACTCCACCCATGTACTTCCAGTACAGGGTCATGTGACACTCTGAGCTAACATCCGGCTCTCAGAGCACTTTACAGACTGTCCCTGGTTCCCACGGTACAGTCCCAAAACATAAACATCCTGTTTGGCTTTCCAGCCATCTGGAGCACTCAGCAGCATTGCTCCTTTTTCGTAACAGCAGCTCCTCACTCAGAATTTTGGGTCCTTTTGCTATTGTTGTATAGAGATATGGAGGTCCTTTAGACCTGTGATCTACTGAACAGTGTTTGTCTCACTCACATTCACTAATAAATAAAAAGAAATTGTCCAGTAACACCTTAGAGACAAACTAAGTTTGTTCTGGGTATAAAATTTCGTGTGCATGCACATGAAAGCTTACGGTATACAGTACCTAGAACAAACTTAGTTGGTCTCTATGGTGCTACTGGACAATTTTTATTTATTTTGACTGTGTCAGACCAACATGGCTACCTACCTGAATCACATTCACTAAGGTACTTAATATTAAGGGGAATGTAAATTGAGTGGTTAATGTACATAATTACCAGCCATTGTGCACAATTAGCAAGGCCCATGGAGAAAATGCACTTACTTCTAACATAGGGTTGTGCCCAAAGTTAGTCTCACTCAGAGCAAACCCATTGAAATGATTGAGGCTTGATAAGTTTAATAGTTCTAGGGCTTAGTTGGGCACAGCCCATATTTTTTGTGACACATAATTTTTTTGTGAGACACAATGTAGGCATGATGTGTGACCATTTAGAACTCTTTCATTTGCCAGTAACTTTCATTAGCATGCTTATTTTATTCCCATTCCTATCTTTTATACTGGTGCATCCTACATTTTTACTCATTTAGAGAAAGAAGAAAGCGAGCCAAGTGGCAATTCACTTGGCATTACTTAAATTAGCTTTAACTCTCTGGATTAATTATCTGAAAGAGAAATTTTGAAAGAGGGAGGAAGAGATGAGATGTTCACAACTCTCAAATCTTTTCACCCGCTGTGAAAATGACTGATTTGATCAGGTTATGACTTAAGAGGCTTCAACAAAGCATGGCAAGAAAGCCAAAAGATTTCCACACACACCCCAACTGAAATGAGATAAATTGATTCCAGTGGAACAGACTGGAAATACTAATAAGTTAAAGACACATTACTAATAATAAAGGGAAAGATGATAGCTCAGTAGCAGAGTATCTGCTTTGCATGCAGAAGGTTCCAGATTCAATCTCCAACATCTCAAATCCTGGAGAGCTGCTGTGAATCAGTGTAGACCAGGGGTCCTCAAACTTTTTAAACAGGGGGCTGGTTCACTGTCCCTCAGACACTGTTTGGGGCCAGACTATAGTTTGAAAAAAATATGAACGAGCATGCCCTCTTGCACTTCAGAGACAGGAGCCATTTTCTCACGAGTAACCCTATTCAAAAGAGAAGGAGCAGCTCAAGAGGCTGAGGAATTGCAACTTGGACCTGTTTGTACTATTGCAGTTCCCTAACCAAGGAGTAGCCCTTCATTACCGGGAACCCTCTTTTTAAAAATCCCAATATTGGAGATCTCTTGTGAAACAAGCCAAGGCCTGGGTGACGCCACTGAGCCAACTCAGAGTTGCTCTTTCTGGCTCCTGGGTGGGAATTGAGGAGGAGAAAACAACAAAACTACAAAACCCACCTTGGCTGGTCAGTTTCTTGAATGGGAAAATAAACAAAAAGACTTGGGCTTGCTTGCGGCACCGTCGCAGGACCCCATGGAAACCAATATAGGCGTTTGCCACTGATTTCAAGTGGGACACGTATGCTGTGTGAAATCCTTGCACGCTGAGATGCAGCAGCAGGAGGACTGCTCAGGCTCCTTCCCTGCCCCTGCTGAGGCATCACGCGGCCAGGAAGAGGCGACAAAGGGACAGAGGGGGAGACAGAATGAGGGAGTTGGGGAATGAGCTTGAGGCAGAGCCTGAGCCTGAGGTAAACCCAGCACGGCGTTTCAGCCTCAGACTTGCATTTTTGCAAATAGGTCCACATAAGAATGCAGATTTGTCTCCTAACACACACAGAGGTAGGCAGGTAATCTGAAAGATGAAGAATACCACCCTTCGAGATTACAATACTTAGAGAAAATTATGTCTATCCCCTGAACACAATGTGTGGGCAAGTAACAGCCCATGCAGGGAAACCAAGCTGCCCCAATTGCCAAAATTTTGTGTTACTGCAAAAGGAACATGAAGAGTCATTTCTGTGTGCCTTCCTCTCCATGTAAACTACACTCAACTCAGCACATTTAACAACTGCTGCTTCAGGAAGAGCCCTGCATTCAAAGGGCACTTCTTTTCCTGCTGGAGAGGGCATATGCCTGCTAGTCTCCACCCCAGCAAGGAAAAGCCATTTTGTGTGTGTATATGAGCAATTGTACATGCTCACCATCACCTCAGGCCACACCCACTGTGCATGCAACCACAAGCACCTATCCCACTGCTTGAGGGCCAAATAAACGCCCACTTGAGGCTTTCCAACAGTCTGGTTTGCACACAAACACAAGGCTCTCTTGCTAACGTGCACAGAAACAGCCACCAACAGAAGAGGGGAGATGAAGCCTCCAAACCCTATCAAGTTGCAACGCAGTGTGAACAGGATGGTGGAGTTTTTATGTGTTGTGTTTAAACTTAAAACAAATAAATCATTAAAAGGATGGTGGACTAGCAGCAGGTTGCTCTTATGCTCCTGATCCAGCAGGTTGTTCTTATACTCAGGGTGACTACATTGCTGGTGAGTCAGGCCAGTTTCACACCAGGGTAGTGTTGCTGAGATGAATACCTCGGGCCAGTCCATTCCACACTTAGCCCACCTCAGTGGTGTGTTAACTGCAGGAACACAGTCAGTCCCCGCGCTGAGGTAAACCAGGCATGGCGTTTGGCAGAGCCGCCACCACTTGGCCTCTTCCTCCTATCGCCATTGCCAGGAGTCTCAGCTTCGCGACGGGTTCTTAAATGACCAGGCGGGCTGGATTTATGACCCTGGCAGACTGGATCTGGCCCGTGGACTGTAGTTTGTGGATCCTTGGTGTAAACAATATTGAAATAGGTAGACTAATGGTCTGACATGTTATAATGGAGCTTCTTATGTCCTTAATGGACAGCAATTAGGGAACGCTTGACTCCATTGAAGCTGGGACGATCCAGCATCTCAGTCCCACTCATTTGCCTCAGAAGTCTTGTCTGGAAATTGCTAAAGGTATATGTGGCATTAAGATGTTTTTGTGTTGACATGCATCACTTCACACTTGTTTACATTGAATTGCATTTGCTAGCTCATTGTTCATTCACCTAGTTGGGAGGGGTCCTTTTGGAGCTCTTCACAATCTCTTTTTGTTTTAATTACCCTGAGCAATATAGCATCATCAGCAATTTAGCCATCTCACTGCTCACCTCTAGATCTTTTATGAACAAATTTAAAAGCACAGGTCCCAATGCCAATCCTTGGCAGATGCCATTTTCCATTGGAAAACTGTCCATCTATTCCTACTCTCTAATTCCTGCTATTTAACCAAATCCTGATGCACAAGAGGACCTTTTGTGTTAAAGCCTAATTACTTTTAAATGGTTGTAGAGTTAGGATTAGAGGGGGAAATTATTTCTTAGTTTGTAGGCTTATGCTGAATCTTTATATGAGGGAAGTAAAAAGACGAAGCAGCTTGTAACTAACTTTCCTTACCGGGGGGAAATCTGACATCCAATGGTCCAATCAAAGTGATATTTTCATGATAAAAAGGGAAGCTTATGAATCATGGCACAGTCACTTGAGAAGTACAGAATTTCCCCTGGAAAATTTTAATGATCTTCAACAAGCACAAAATCCAATCCACTGTTTCTTTATATGAGAACAGACTAGAGATCATGGTAATCTGCAGTCTTTTGGAATGTGCCACCTACTTTGAACTTGTCTTTTAGATCTACAGTCTTTGGGGTTGGTTCTCATTTTAATTCAAAAGCACCTAATAACACTTTCCAAAAGTATGTGCAAACTAAAACATACATACTTCTTTGAATTTTGCACTGCAGTTCTCCATGCAAGACATATGCTTGAAAATGTCCATAAAAGTGTACATAAAAAATGCATATATTAGTTACAATCAGCATATTAATGTATGTATTAGGAAAAATGCACACTAAAGTGCTGATTAATTTTCATGAAGGTTTTTAAAAATAATATTGCAAATGTTGCAGAAATGTTATGAAAAAATATAAACCAATAGAAACTGACCATCCCTAAGGGTGCTAATAGGTTCTTCCTTAGGATGGAGGAGCAGAAATGCATGGTTGATTTGATTATCAGGATTCAAATCAATATATGTTCTTAAGAATATAAGAAGAGCACTGTTGGATCTGACCATCTAGTCTAGCGCCCTACTTCATGACTCTCAGAAGTATAGGATGTGAAGGTAAGAACCTTCTTCCATTGTTGCAGAAAGCAACCAGTATTAAGTAACATCTTGCTTCTGAACTTGGACATTAGATATGAACATCATTAGTACTCATTTGGTAGTCTTTACCTCAATGCTGGTGGCAATCACTACACCTTGTGACAGAGCACTTTATAAGTTAATTATGCATTGTATATGCATATGTGTGGATGATATAAATCTCGAAAGACGTAGATAACTTTTATTTGCACTTACTGATGTCAGAGTAGTAATGAAATATTAGGTAAAGGTAAAGGTACCCCTGACCGTTAGGTCCAGTCATGGATGACTCTGGGGTTGCGGTGCTCATCTCGCTCTATAGGCCGAGGAGCCGGCGTTTGTCCGCAGACAGCTTCCGGGTCATGTGGCCAGCATGACTAAGCCGCTTCTGGTGAACCAGAGCAGCGCACGGAAACACCATTTACCTTCTACTTGCACTTTGACATGCTTTTGAACTGCTAGGTTGGCAGGAGCAGGGATCAAGCAACGGGAGCTCACCCCGTTGCAGGGATTCGAATCGCCAACCTTCTGATCGGCAAGCCCTAGGCTAGGCATATGGAGATGAACATTGCCCTGGAATTTGTCATTCCAATGAACAATAGCCAATTTTTGTTTCTTAGTGAACCACAGTGCTCTGTTAGATGGGGGCAGCCAACATGATGCCCTCCACATGCTGCTGAACTCCCAACTGCCTTCAGCTCCAGCTAACATAGCCAATTAGAAATGATGGGAGTTGAAGTCCAACAACATCTGAGGACACTATATTGGCTACCATGTCTGAGATAGTAGGTTAGCTTTGGCAATTAGCAATTGTCCAGATTTTTTTTTTTAGGGTACCACCAATATACATTCAATTTGTACAATGTACTTTTTACTGCTTTATTAGTTTAAAATCATTGCTTTCAATTTCAGACAAAATAATAAAACTGACCATGTATTAGAAGGAATAATTTCCCAGTTATATTTCTCTAATAATAACTTTAATTCAAACCTAATTAAATCAGGAATGGGGAACCTGTGACCCTCCAAATGTTGTTCAGTTCCTACTCCTCTCTGCTCCATTCAGCAAGGTCAATGGTCAAGATGATAAAACCAACAACATCTGGAAGCCCACAGTATTCTTATCCCTATTGTTGATCATACTGAGATGGATGGACCAGTGGCTGGACTTCGCAAAAGGCAACTTCCTGTGTTGCTATACTTGGTTGAGACACCTTTCGTATCATGTCTATCTTAAGTTGTGAGCCCGCAGACAGGAATTATCTTGCTGTTGTTTTAATCGTTGCAGAGTGCTTAGCAAATGTTAGGTGCTTCACACTTACACATGCACACTTTCAAAAGTCAATAGCAATGCTGCTAAGTATGTTTTTTAAAAAATAAAATAAACCTTAATGGTCTCTAGGGCCAGGCAATGGGATGTTTTCTTAGCCCATTTGTGCAGAAAATATTTTCCCACAGCTTTTCTCATTTCTCAACATACATACTTCACATTTTCTGAACTGTGGAAATGTGAACTGTGACTTATATGGCCTTTGGATATAGCCCCCATTTACCGCCAATTACATACAGAGAACATTTCAGAATGTTTGAAAGCTTCCAATGAGGCTGAACAAGAATATACAAAGTTGCAATTAACAGTACTTAAAGATTCACTTCACTTAATTTCGAGAAAATGGGCATGGTTTCCTTAAGTGGCTAATTGAACTGACATTTGTAAACCATTACGGACTCTAAATTATTTTATGTGACAATCACCACTTTTCCCAGGCACAGTTTTTGAACTGAATGCAACTGAGCAGAACAACAGGAACAAAAAAAAGAAAAAGAGTGCACTTCTTAAATTGATAATTAATTCAACTCATAAACTGCACTTAACATTTTGTTTAAGTCCAACATTGGGACATGCCTCTCAAACTCCTGAGCTTTGAATGGAGGAACAGATGACTGATCAGGAACAAAGCACATGAGCAGTATCTTCAAAGGGTTCATCTTTTTCTAGCCTTCGATGAGGAAAATGGAGAGTTTAATGCTACCACCTAAAAAACAAAACAAATAATATTAATCAGCCCAAAGCTTGACTGAATTACGAGGTAATGCAGATTCACAACTGTATCTGATGTCTCCCCCTCATGTTTTTTCTCTATCTCTCCATTGCATCCACTTAGAACATATGAAAAGCGTTTTCAATGAAATTCATAGGGCTGGGGTCCTGAATGTGGCAATTGAGGTGGTGAACAATGGATTGTTTGATTTTGTTAGCTCATTTCATGAATTTGTCTAGTTTGGGGTGGGATCCAAGGAGGTGGTGATACTACTTTATTGCAATTTTGATTTATTTTTGAGTCATTATCCATTGATTACAAATTTCAGTTCACTGTAGGATTAAAATATATGTATATATGTGTATTAGCAGTAGGTGATATATCAATATATCACCCAGGACTACTATGGGGGCAGGGAGAGACCACTATGACAGCTACTCTCAATTGTATATCACTGGTGAAACCATCACTGATCTTGAGTCCCTCTGCCTCCAGCACCCAAGGTGCTGAGGAAGAAACAAACTAGCCAGGAGCTAGAGGAAGAGGGCCTCAAGCGGTGGTGGTTTTATGGAGCCCCTGACCCACCACCAGCTTGCAGGAGCCAGCAGTGGGATGGGGGCTCTGTTAAAGTGCTCCTCCTCTCAGCTGAGAGAGGCCTGGCCCTGCTTGCGGGAGAGTAGGAGTGGGATTGGGGCTGCAACCTTGCTTGCTTGGAAGACAGCCAGGCAGTGTAGGGGCTCTTTGATGCTGCAAGTAGCTGGTCCAGTGCTCGCCAGCAGCTTCCAGCAGTCCTGCTCCACAAGGTGCAGATAGGGTGGGTTTGCACCCTGTGCCTTGCAAACTTTGCCTGTGTGAGTGGGCTGCATCTTTCCCCTGGGGATGAATAACCCCCAAAGAAAAGAAACAGTGCACCCACACAGGCAAAGGCTAAGGCAGTCGAACGCACAGAGCCTGACAGGCCTGTGCACTTGGCTACTGCTGCCTGGTCTGTCTTCGGGGAGTGGCATGCGAGTGGCGGGGGACTTGGGGTAGCTCGGCTGAGGGCAGGAGCTCTCCTGCACCCAGTGGAGCCTGTCCAAGAAGCCCTGACTCCCCTGCTGATGGCATGTGAGCAGCAGGGGACTTGGGACTCAATCAGCTGGGGGCAGGAACCTTTCAGCCCCCCAGCTGAGCAGCAGGCTGGGGCCAGCTGTATTGGCCACAGCCCGCAAGGTGCTGTGGTGAACGTGCCTCAACTCCCATGGTGACAGATGCAGCAGTTTCACCCAGCACCTCACCGACTGGGGCCAATGCAGCATTTTACAACATCATGGTTTATTGCCAAACTGCGATGTTTGGTTGGTGATACACCGTGATGTTGAAAGCCCAACACCGTCCAGCCCTAATGTCTATCTTTCTATGTACATATATGTACAGTATATATGGGGGAAATTGCACCAGAATACCAATAACTTTTCATAAAAATGCAAATTTAATATACAAAAAATGGGAAACAGAGAGAAACTAAAATTGATAGATATACTCATCCGTATTGCTGTTATCCCATGTTATCCTCATAATAACCTTATGAGAGGACTAGGTTGAGAA
This sequence comes from Podarcis filfolensis, assembly GCF_964270895.1. Taxonomy (NCBI): domain Eukaryota; kingdom Metazoa; phylum Chordata; class Lepidosauria; order Squamata; family Lacertidae; genus Podarcis; species Podarcis filfolensis. Next base: position 47,278,910 of record NC_139611.1, read on the forward strand.
AGACTGACTGACTATCTTTACAAGTCAACTTCATCAAAGGTAAGGATGCATTTGAAACTCAGCCTCTTCCACCTAAGACTAAATTCTAACCACACAGCACTGGACTCTAGCTCTGCTGCTTTGCAAAGGAAAAGGGGAAAAAAGATCTTCCAGTAACAAACCCTTGTATTCTTTGGGGTTCTTTTTCCAGAGGTAATGCATCACAACACTCAAAATATATTAAAAGTGGCTTAGAAAAGCGGCTCTTTCAGTATCTGAGTAAATGTCTATGAATAGAGAGTATTTCTTGAGATGAAAGTGGATGAACAAAATACACTCCAAGGAAGGGGATATATAGAAAAGGGATTAGCAGCAACCTTTCCATTATGAAGCTTCATGTTTCAGGGAAATTGTGTGCAGGTGTGTGTGTGTGTGTGTGTGTGTGTGTGTGCGCGCGCGCGCGCGCAGGGAAGAGATCATTCTGAGGAGATATGTATGAAAAAATGAAATGGGAAGGGAATGGCATCTATCAAAGGTCAAACTGTAAAGTATCAATGAATAAAGACTCAAATGGCAGAGAGAGAGAGAGAGAGAGATAAAATAGCCCAAAGTAGAATGCTTGTTACGGCTGCAGATTTCTGAGTGTACTGGATTAAAAATTGTAACAATAACTAGCATTTATGTAACACTTTGTCATATACATACACTCTACTCATCTGTAAGCCCCACTGAAGAGTTCAATGGGACTTACAACTAGGTAAGTGAACACTGGAATGCAACTGAAAAAAACCTACCCTATTTAAGTCTACTCAAAATATGCCCCGCCGAATTGCATAGAATGCAAAGCTTTGAAATGTTTAAAGTGCTTTAAATGGAATGAAATACTTGCAACAGCCCTGTAAACAGAGTACGGGAATCTCTGGCCAAGTTGAATGTGGCCATCTGAGTCCCTCTGTCTGGCCCTGGAGACTCCCTGCAGGCCAGGCTCCATCCATCAGCATGTCCATCACTGGTCCTGCTTTGCCCTCTTGGGTGCTTTTGCCTGTCTAGAATGGCTGCTTACCCAGTCGCAGAGTAGAATGCTTATTACAGCTGCAGATTTCTGAGTGTACTGGTGCTGCCTGGCACAGAGAACTCCCACCCCCACCCCCAAAGGAGCAATGCCTGTGACCAGCAGCCAGCAGATTAGGGAACTCCCAGGCCAAGTGCTAGGGTTTGATGGGCTTTCCCACCAGCTGCTTGGTTTAAATTCCAGCCAATCTGGCTAGGCTGAGTGGGTGGGGTTTGGGTGCCAATAAAGGTCAGTTGTGCCTGACCCCAGGGATAGCAGTCAGCCAAAGAACAACCCTTCCTCCCACCCTAGCTAGTAATATCTTGAGTTTCTGTATGCTAACCTTTCCCTTCCTAGGGCACTGCTTTGCTGTGACTCTTGAATGGTTGACATATTTGGAAGTGGGAAGGAATGTGCCTGCAAGAGTGCCCCTGTTTGCAGGTTTTGCTTTCCCCATAGGAATATAATAATGCCTCCTGCTTGTCTGGATGGAGGATGAGATGTGTGAGTATAAAAACCTTTGACCTTAGCATGGCAGAAATACATAGGTAAGAGTCACATATATCGACCTACTTACTTTTGTCTGTGATCCCACCTACTCCTGGCATATGGCCTCTGGGATGTTGCTTATGAAAGAATGTGGCCTTTATGTACCCGGATCCTGAGTCTGATTCTCTAGTCAAAATATCTGGTGACAACTGTATATTTGTACAGGTCTCCATAGGGTGCCTAGTAATATATTGTGCTGCTTCAAATACCAGGCTGCCCTCCTGCTTTGCTGCTCTGTCATAATGCCCTATGTCAGAGGTTGGCAACCTAAGGCCCGTGGTCCGGTTCTGGCCCGTGAGCTTCCTGGAACCAGCCCACGGCCATTCCATGGATCAGCGTGGGGATTCCATGCTTTTTTTTTTTTTGCGGCGCCATTTTTTTCCTCATCACGGGGACTGACTTCCGGGTCAGAAGAGCGCTGGAAATAGCATGTGTGCACGCACGCTCCTGATCCAGAAATAGCTTGAGTGCAGGTGCGCACACTCCGGCCCACTAAGAGGTCTGCCAAGGAGTGGACCAGACTCAAAAAACGTTGCTGATCCCTGCCCTATCTTTACTTAAACAGTACCTACCACTCACTATGTAATATGGCCCAAGTTCCTTATATACACGCCGATACACATGCAAAATAATCCAATGATTAGATGTTTATCACTATTCTGTGTGTTTGCACAGTAACCAGGCCAACACAGGAGATTCTTACTTCATAACAATGTGTCTCATTATTAAAGGATTTAAACAGCAGATGATCTCTCCTTATGAAATGCTGATTACTAGAAAGTTGCTCATCTTCCAATTGCTTAAATATCACACTATATTGTAAACTCATCAAAATGAAAACTTTAAATTATTTTTTCCCAGCACACTTTGGCATGTATTCAAGATGAAATACTAGCTAACTTCAATGCTTTGCTTCCCATCCGTTAGGTAAGAAAATTAAAATATGTCTACACCTACATGAATATCAGTCAAATGGAAACTCAAAGACATGTCAATCAGAAGAACCGGATTTAAGGGAGCATGACCAGTTTGGTTGCACAAGGTGCAGAGCCTTGTGAGCGCTACAGGGGATGCCACAACTATTATTTAGAATGGAACATGAGAGGTGGGGAGAGTACTAGATTTTGGCATTGCACAGGGGGCCACCTAAATTTGAGACCCCAAGGTCTGTCACTGAAATCAGACATCAGTATATTCAAGCAAATAAGGTGCAATGAGTAGGACAAGAAATAAGTGTGCCTTTTTAACAGAACTGCAACTTGTTTGTCATGAATTGCTGGGAAAACAATATTTGCCAAATATGTCAATTTATAGAAGGTATTGGAAATATGTCATTATACAATTTTATTTTACACTTTCAGATATAAAAAGTAGTACTCGCCGACAAGGAAATAGTTGTATTAATAACAACCAAATAATAAAGAATGCAAACTCTCCTTGTTATTTCTCTTTCATTAACTTTGCATTGAATTTTCCAAAGTACAACTATCTTTTGTAATAAAAGATGAGAAGGCATTGAATGGACTTTCTTAGCAAGATGCTCAATGTTGATTACGAGAAGATTGGGCCACTATACGGGCACACTGGTCTGGATGGGGTGTCAGTACTGAGGATCTGGCAGAAATCTCACATTTTGTAGTACTGCACAGGAAATATATCAGACAACTTATGACATTGTACCAATGCAAAGATGTGGGATCAACTCTTTTGCCCCAGCAAGAGATACAAAGTTGAATAACTAACTATCACAACATTTAGTCTATTTGTTTCTCTTAGAATAGAGACAAGTGTTTCCTGTCCCACCACACTTTTCATTCCCTTGAAATACAAATTTTGCTTAAAATACTTTTTTTTTGCACTTTTTGTGGGAGGGCGAGCCACAAACTGCTTCAGTGTACTGTGTAAGTGCAAAATCTGGTTAATTAAGTTGCAAACCACACATTAATCCAGAGGTGAAAAAGAGGCCATTGACGTCAAAATTCACAGAGACTGAATTCCACAAGTGTCCCTAATCTTTGCCTCAAATTTTGCTTCCTGTGAGATCAATTGACAGCATAGGGGTTAGTGGAATTTACATTTGATTAGGTCTTCACACAACTCTTTGGATCTTCCTTGAAACTTCTCAAATGTTAATTAACCAAGGTAAACATACTAAGTGTGTACCAGTCTGTATTTCTAGTCAATCAACAAGTGTTGATAAGGGGGGGGGGATAAACAACTTCTTTGGTGGGTGACACCTGGAAGGGGGGAATGAACCATTAGTACATCAAAGCATCAAAAGAACCAATCATTACAATGCAAGTGACTAAAGGAGGTTTAGGTTTTAGGAACAGCAGAAGGAAGAGAGATGCCTTGAACTCCTGTCCTACACTGTTGTGGGGAACAAGCCCTACTAGAGGTGACCATGCTGAAAGATCTGGATGGCCTCCATGCAGACTGAAGGTATAAACATGTGAATAAATCATATTTCTTAAAGCCATGAGAGTTTCCACTGCCTCTTCAGTTCTCCAAAGGAGCACAAACCCTGGGTGAGGACCAGGAACCCCCTGGAATCCTGCTACCACTCAGCAGAGAGTGAAGGTGGTGCCCATCTTTTTTGTGCTTGTGTGTGTATGAGAAAAATCTGATACACGTCAACTATGAAACTCAATGGCTCTCTCTGTCTCATTGGCCTTCTACTTGGGGAGGCTATACCCACAAACACATTTATTTTATGGCTTTTTCCAAGCCTGTTGTGACTCAAGCTCCCCTTGAGTAAGAGGTGTCTCCTCTTGTTTAAGAAATATCTCTGATTTCTACTGACATCTTTCCCAGCTGCAGCCACCTCATTCCTGGCTGTTCCAAGGAATCCCCGACAACTAAGACCATTGAGTAGGGGGATAGCTTAGTGGGAGATCATCTGTTTTGCATGCAGAAGTTTCCCAGGTTCTATCCTAAGTATTTCCAGGTAGGACGGCAAAACATTCCCTGTCTGCAGTAACAGCAATCCTCTGCCTGCCAGTGTCCTGCTCTATATAGTCCAATAGCCTGCCTCAGTCAGAACAGCTCCTATGTTTGGGTGAGACATGGAAATGAGGAATGGGGTGGCACTACTCACCTGACCTCTGGTCCGTTGCATTGCTACTGCTTACGCTAGAGGTGGAAGTGCCAAGGAGTTTCTGGGGAAAGTGCCACAGTACAAATGCCCTAGCAACTGAACTGAATTGACTTCACTGGCGTGTTTGCACTGCACCAGCCTCACCACCACATCCTACCTCACTCTCTGGGAGCAGTAAGCAGCAGCGATGTGATGGACCAGTGAATGGCAACATTCCACCACACTACTAGTCCAACATAAGGAACCACAAGAGAAGGTGGCACCAAGGAATTGCTATTGATCCTTTTTATTTGCTCCTGGATTTTATTTTTAACTGTCCAATTCTTTTATCCGTTCCTCTGTCTGACCATCCTATCATCACTTCAAATTAAAGGAATAAAATACAAACATCTTATTGCATTTTATAGTTTACGCTCCATGTGGTGGCTGCTCAGGTTAATTTAGATTTTTACAGAGGGACATGATTGTAAGTTATGATTATTGTTGCTGAGTGATGGAAGAAGTATTAATATTGATTTATGCAGGATAAACGGAATTGAATTCTGTGAACTTTAGAAGAGTGTGCATCTTTATGAAGCAGATAGATACAAGGAGTCCACACAATGGATTAAAAATTATAACTTTTTCTTATGTTAAGGTGGGGGGAGGAGTTTTGAATGACATCCACACACAGTCAATAAACAGATGTGGAATAATACTAAGTAGAACAGAGAAAAAATACCAAATATATTTTCCATTACATAAATAGGGAAGGCAGTCCTTTCAGATTCTTAATATGGAATTGATTTGAAATGTAACATAAGTTGAACTTCTCTGCCTTGTGGGATGTGAGATGGATTAATCACATGGATGGACTAATAAGTCAATTTTGTTTTCTTTCACAATCTCATTTTTCCAATCTTACATTCAGTTCACATTTCCACAGCAGGTAGTTGTTGTTCTTGTTGTTTATATCATTTTTTAAAGTCCTCATGAAAATGTATTAACTTTTTAGTACAAATTGTCCCTTATATACAACTTTATATACTATTTTGGATAATGCACACATTGATAGAAATCATGTTACCTAGTATAATGCATTTTGTATGCTATTTTCACTAATAAATGCATTTAAATGCGTACTTTACAATTGTATGTGCATTTTGTACACATACTGGAGAACTACATTGCAAAATTTGAAATGAGGATTTTGAAGGATGGCTGTATTTATTTTTGCATATTGCTTCCGAAAGCTCACATCAAGGTGCCCCCCCCCTTTAAATGCAAACTGAATTTAATTTCTTTCCTCTCTAGCAGTGGCAGGGACTTTTGCCAGACTTTCTTGTCTACCTCCCATACTGAATGTTTATCAGCTTGATGTGTGTGACGTGTGGAATATCTGCCTCATGTGATGTGTGGGATGTGAGATCCTAAGACCTCTAACACAAATGTTCTAGGAGTCAGTGTTGCAAGAACCAGACAGGAGAATCAGGATAGTGGAGATTGAGTCACCCTTGTTACAGTGTGTCTTTTTTCTCCTTGCCCATAAAAAGACTTGAAGGAAGTCAAGAAATAAAAGACTATTCTTCACTTTCAAACTCACACAAATGTGAATACCACCCACACAGCTGGATCATATTTAACTCAAATTCTAATACCTCTAATGAGAAAAATCACTTTTATGCTGCAAGATATACTTGTATCTCACCCCTCCCCTTTGTAAATCAGATGGTTTCATTTAATTATTTCTTACGTAGATATTTTTGTCAGAAGGTGTTTTTATAACAGATGAAGCAGAATTGTGTAAGTGCTTTTGTTTACAGGATTGCTAGCAAAATAACTATTTCAGAGAGTGCATAAGAATTGCAATTTTAGTTTTCTTTCTTCCAGCATCCATGACATTTTATGATAAACAAAGAAATCTGAATAGCATTGCTATTGAATTAATAATAATAATAGGGGTTCAACAAAAACAACAACACAGCTTTCAAGACACAGAAATGTGCTAATTTATTAAAAGCAGATGATGTTTCTTTTTTTACAGGGAAGAGCATTCAAAATGATGGGAGGACTGTAGCTCTCCTTTGCAGTCAGCTTTGCAAAGATCTTTTTTTTTAGTGGAAATGTTGCGCTAGAGTTGCTTTAATCCACTTTAACTGTAGAAACCTAAATTTCCAGCAAGTGTTGAAACAACCATGCAAAATAGTGGCAATCTGGAGACATCCTGGGATTCCTCCCTCCCAAGGGGAATCAAAACTGAGACCTTGGACATGCAAGACGTGTGTTCTGCCACTGCGTTACTACCCTTTCCTCAAGATCCATTTAATCTAGCATTTTCTTTTGGTAAGGCAGGGGCTATCAAAAAGTTTATAAGCAGGTCATCAAGCTAGTAGTCTTCACCTGCTCTGTTCCAAGCATCTGATATTCCAAGGTCAAGTTGCTTTGCACCTGCAGGTTTCATTAACCCATCACACACAGAATCTGTGGTTCATATACCTACTATGTGCACTCCATGTTCATCAGGAATCAGAATCCCTTTAAAGAAGAAGTTTCTCCATCTATATCTTGATAGATTTATTCAGCAAAGTATTAAAAGTAACTTTGAAGCAGCAGGTTATATGGAGAGTGACCGGACCAACTTAAATGGAGAACTGCAATCACTTTGATATATTAGGCTTCAACACACTGCACCTTGGGCTACACCTCACGTAAGGCTGTTACTGCACATTAATTTTGAGTGTTAGGAGCTGCCCACCACTCTACCAGCAGTAAATGCCACAGCAATAAAGAATAATCACTGCACCAGTCATGCTGCGCTCACAGTGGTTCTGCCAGAATTTCCATTATCAGGTATAAGTCCCCATCCTGAGGGATTTGGAGTTCTGCACCATTCATTCTCGATTGGCTGAAGCTTCCTCAGTGCAGCCACTGATTCAGAAAAGGAGGAAAAAAGGCAGCTGCTGTTTTGCTTGTTTAATTCCCAGCCCTTCTGCAACCTTAGCATGTCAGCTCACTGACAAGAACACTCAGACATTCTGAAACAAAACAATTCACACCTTAATCCCCAAGGGAGATATGTATGCCTTTTTCTTTCTTTCTTTCTTTTTTACTTTTCTATAAAACCATGTGGAATATTTTTTCAGAAGGTAAAATAAAGAAATTTTCTTAGAAACATAAAATCCAGCAAGCACACTGCTCTTGAACACTTAATAACCAATCTCCCTGGCTTTGCATATTTCAATAAAACCCCAGAGGTGCAGATCACAAGATAGCCGATAGGTCACATTTACATAGAATCAAAGAATTAATGAGTAGAAGACCAAAAGGGTCATCTAATCAGCCCCCTGCAGGAATCAAAACTAAATAATCCCTGACAGATGACCATCCAACCTCTGTTTAAAACATTCAGTAGAGTCTGCCACCATCTAAAATAGTCCATTCCACTGTCAGACAGCTCTTACCACCAGAAGTTCTTCCTAATGTTTAGTTGGGATCTCCTTTATTATCATTTGAATCCATTGGTTTGATTCCTACCCTCTGGAGCAGGAGAAAACAAACCTACCCCTATCTTCCATGTGACAGCCCTTCAGATAACTGAAGATGGCTAACATATCTCTCAGTCTCCTCTTCTCCAGGCTAAACTTACCCAACTCCTTCAACCGTTCTACATAAGGCTTGGTTTCCAGACCCTTTTTCATATTGATTGTCTTTCTATGCACATGTGCTATCATACATTTAAAGCACACGCAGAGAACAGTTCCCAGAATTCTTTGAGGGAAACAATGTGCTTTCAAGGTATGGTGTGGATGGGACTGAAATGAGGGCTGCAGTGTAGTGGGAAAATATTTAATGGAAAGAAACACACACACCATCTTTGGCCAGCTTGCGTTAATGAAGTGAACACTGGAATTCTAAAGAAATGCTATGAAATGCCCTACAAATGAATAAGAAAAGGAAGAGGCCTCTTTCATGGGGAGAGAAAACTTTTCAGAAATTGGAGGAGAGATTTTGGTACAGCACTAGAAAATGCAGCATTTACCCACCAAAAACTGTAGAGTCTGGGGGCTGAGCAGTTATGCGACACTTTCACTTAATTTGATCCAATATAAGACATCATTTTTTCTTGCCTGGTAATAAGCAGAGAGCTTGCAAAGAAAAAGTTCTAGCCTTCGGTAAATGATAGCAGAAATATGCAAAGAGTTACGCCGTGATTGGTTGAACAAGGTTCGACTTTCAATGAACAGCTTGTCAGACCCAATATATTCATTTCAGAAGTGATGGAAGGAATCGTGACCCTGAATTTCCACTGCTAAACTAGACTCCTTCTCCCCAAAGGAGCATAATTAATTAATTTGAATTGGAGAAGCTTCTCCCAGTCTGTAATTAATAGCATGTGCCCCTACTACATAAGTTCTCTCTTGTGAGGAGGGCCTTGCAAAGTGATTAATGAATGCAAAATGGAACAGTTTCCCATCTAGCCCTTCTCTTCCCCAAATTATGTTAGCATCTCTTGCAATATATAGATAGATAGTATAGAATTGCATATTTTATAATGCTTGGTGTAGAGAAAGTGGTCATAGCACTAGTACTCTTGGACATCCAATGAAGCTGAATGTTGGAACATTCTGGACTGACAAAAGAAAGTGCTTATTCACACAGCACACTGATGTATTATGGAATTAACTCCCACAAGAGGCAGAGATTGCTACCAGGTTGGATGGCTTCAAAAGAGAATTAGATAAAATCATGGAGGGTAGAGATATCCATGCTGTGTTGCACTTCCAGTGTTGGGCGCAGCATGCGTCTGAATACCAGTTGCATGGAATCACAAATGGTGAGAAAGTTCTCAGGTCCTGCTTGCAGGCTTTCCATTGGCATCTGGATGAGCAGTGTGAGAAATGGATGCTGGACTAATGGGCCATTGGTCTGATCCAGTAGGCTGTTAAAAAAGGTAAAGGGACCCCTGACCATTAGGTCCAGTTGTGACCGACTCTGGGTTTGCGGTGCTCATCTCGCTTTATTGGCCAAGGAAGCCAGCGTACAGCTTCCGGGTCATGTGGCCAGCATGACTAAGCCACTTCTGGTGAACCAAAGCAGTGCACGGAAACGCCGTTTACCTTCCCGCCGGAGTGGTACCTATTTATCTACTTGCACTTTGACGTGCTTTCAAACTGCTAGGTTGGCAGGAGCAGGGACTGAGCAACGGGAGCTCACCCCGTTACGGAGATTCGAACCGCCGACCTTCTGATCAGCAAGTCCTAGGCTCTGTGGTTTAACGTGCATGCTTTATATATTATTTTTAATTCCTTCTATAAATCACTTCAAAGAAGAATCTCAAAACAAATTAACAATTAAAAAAATCTATAAAACAAGTTCATATATTGAAAACCTTTGCAACAACTTCAAAAGTAACAACAAATTCAAATCCAATCCCAATACACACTAGGATAGAAAAATATCCATTTAAAAGCCTTCTTGAAAACGGAAGGTCTTCAATAGTTGACAAAAAGACTGGAGATACAATATCTGCCTGATAAGTAATGTGAGACTGTTCTCAAGGGCAGTTGCCACCATGTCAAGGGCCCAATTACTACATTGTATGTAACATTGTATGTAACCCAAAGAGCTGGCATCTGCAGCTGCCCTCTCCTGCAGAGCATAGTGATTGGTTGTGTATACAAAAGCCTGAGTATATACTGTGATTTTTAAGGTATTTCTTAAAAGTGGATACTTTCTCCCCGTAAGTTTACAGACAGGCAATCCAATCATAGGACATGGGTGGCGCTGCGGTCTAAACCACAGAGCCTTGGGCTTGCCAATCAAAAGGTCAGCGGTTCAAATCCCCACAACGGGGTGAGCTCCCGTTGCTCAGTCCCTGCTCCTGCCAACCTAGCAGTTTGAAAGCACACCAAAAAGTGCAAGTAGATAAATAGGTACTGGTCCGGCAGGAAGATAAACAGTGTTTCTGTGTGCTGCTCTGGTGTCAGTGCTCTGTTGTGCCAGAAGCAGCTTAGTCATGCTGACCACATGACCCGGAAAAACTGCCTGTGGAAGTGAACAAACACTGGCTCCCTTGGCCTGTAAAGCGAGATGAGCACCACAACCCCAGAGTCATTCACGACTGGACTTTACTGTCAGGGATCCCTTTACCCTTTACCTTTTACAGGCATAGGCAAATTTGGCCCTCTAGATGTTTTGGGACGACAACTCCCATCATCCCTAGCTAACAGGACCAGTGGTCAGAGATGATGGGAATTGTAGTCTCAAAACATCTGGAGGGCCAAGTTTGCCTAAGCCTGGCCTAGTAAAATGAAAATGTGAAGAACTGAACTTAATACTGGGGGAAAAGATAGAGAAACAGAGAAAAATGGAATTGAGACATTCACACATCAGTAGTAAACATTCTTGCACCCAGAGGCAGAGCTAGCTGCTGTGCACCCGGGGGTGGGGCTAGCTGCCCATGGGGGCAGGACTGGTGTCCAAGGGGGCACCACCCACGGTGAGCGTCCCTGAACCATGGGGCGCCGCCCGCAGCGAATGTCCCAGGGGGTGGTGTGGCAATGTCACCCACCCCTCAGGGATGTCACCCAGGACAGGACGCACCCACCGCACCCCCCTTCCTCTGCCAGTGCTTGCACCAATGACATCATTAGCACGTACCATGGAAAACCTGTGGCCCTTGACTTGTTGTTGGACCTACTATCACTGACCTTTGGGCATGCTGGTCAAGGCTGATGGGAGTTGGAGTCCAACAATCCCTGGAAGACCACAGTTTCCCTTTCCTGGCCTGGAAAGAAAGATGATCCCAGGAAAGTTGGCGCAAAAGTCCACCTGGTTCTTTCAAACTCCTGCATAACTGCACTAGTTTTGCTAACTTGTTTTTCAGAGCAGAACCAGTGGCATCTGCCCATCCCTAAAGCATAAAAACACAGGAATACCTGTCCATTAATCCACTGAATGATGTTTTATGTGTTTTGCTGAAGTTTTATGCTCTATTTTTATGATGTTGCTCTGCTCTGTTTGTTTATATGTGATTTTATATTTTATACTAGTGCTTTATTATCCTTATTGCTATATTCTAATAGTTTTACTGGAAGGTGGTCTAAACATTGTAAATGATGATAGATAGATATCCAAAGTTTCAAGGAGGCACCTATATCTGAGTATTCATACCTGTATATACCAATTTTTCAGTCATCTAAGTTGCTCTGTACAATCACATAAGCATCTGGAGAGCAGAGCCCATTAATAATAACTGTTATTATTATTATTATTCAATATAATACACCTCTAGGCAACTTATATAATTACAAAATGTCAAAGTTTACAGTAAAACAATAAATGTCCTCCTCCCCCCAAAAAAGTACACACAGAAATAACAGTAAGAATGATTATAACAATTCATTGAATGCCTGGATGAAGAGGTATGTTAATGTCAGCACAAGGCAGGCCTCCCTGGGAAAAGCATTCCATAGACATGGGGTCACAACTGGAAAGGCTTTCTCCCTTAACCAGATATTAGGTGTCTACAACTTCATCAATTTCAGGTTGGACTCTAAGCTGTCCAGGGTTTGTACCAATCTTTAAAATATTTCTCCACCTATCCGTGTGTGTGTGTGTTTGTGTGTGTTATGAAAGGTGATAGTGGGAAGTGAGACTGCTAGGTCCTGGCCCACAACTATGTCATTACTGCATAGCACAACATAGCCTGTGTCTTTGAACTCCCTGGAAACAAATTTCCCTAACACCCTAAAAATCAATACAGGTGCAATGGAGTTACAGCTGAGAGTTTTGTATGGGTGAGCCCAAACTATATCATTTGCACCTGACCTTTTGGGTCTTAGTCTCTTTGCATCAGAACTAGGTCATGTTTCCTGCTTTATAGAGGACAGTGCTCTTTTTGAACGACTGTCCAGCCCCAACGGATGTCTTATGGCATAGACCCATCAGAAGGAAGAACAGATGAACCTTGAAGTTGCCTGTCAAAAGTGAACACTTGGACAGCACTCTGCATCTTTTCTCTCTCCCACCCCAGCACCACTTTGCTTCAGCCTAGTGAAATTGTAGCTGCCAGGTGATAGTTGATGGAGTGAGGAGCTGGCTATCCTGCCAGGCTTAATGAAGTCACTCCACCTTGGGAGGAAGGGTTACCAAACTCTTTGTTCTCTCACTTCCACCATGTGAACCTCACCTGAAAGGAGTTCACCATTAGTATCTATGATGAAGTGGGAAATGGAGGTACAAGAGGCTTCAGTAGTACAGTAGTAGCAGGGAAACAGACACCAGGTAGTGCTCCTGCTTGTATGTATATATGAGAATTGACTATTGACCAAGTTCGCCAGCTGTGTAGATAAGAGTGGGAGCAGAGAGAGAAAGGGCAGCCTTACTCTGAACCAGCTTCAGAGTTGACTCCCAGACAGACTTTGGCTGACAGCTGAGAATATGGAAAGGAGGCACCCTGATGGTATGGGACACCTGCATCAAAGTTGGCATGATTTCCCCCTGAACTGTATAAAAGCCCACACAGATGAGATCTTGGCTTAGACCATTCCAGGAAGGTGCAAGCATAACTGGGGAACTGTATGTTGGTCTGCGGCTAAAGGAATCTCCAGTGGTTGAGGGGACATGTTGATGAGCTTCACTTCCTAACTGTATCTTTTGCATATCCTTGCTTAATATCTCTGCTTATTTTATTTATTATTGGCTTTATATGTTGTTAGTTATTACTTTGCGGTGAGTGTGGGATATCAATGTTATTCTGCTTTTCTTGTTAAGTATTCTATCAGTTAATAAAACTTGCTTCTAACACCTAACAGTCTGTCTGGCCCTCTATTTTACGGAGACCCAAAAGAACCTTTTTGCTTGTTTGGTGGTTGCTACTGGCCAGGGCAATCACTAGCCAGCCATACAGCTTCTCAGTTATGAACCTCAGTGGTTACAGAATTTCAGTAGGAAGTTATGGGATAAGCTCTGAGTGAAAATAGAGCAGCATGCCCAAATAGTATTGGAAGTGGGGTCTCATATAACTGCCCCAATGCTATCAGGGGCACAAATCATCATAAATGCACAATAAAAATTACTTTAAAATGACAAAACATATGTACTGCTGAAGACATCATTATTATTTTGCACCTATATATTATTCAAAGAAGAAGAAGGATAGCCCAGAGTAATAATTTGCCAGGTGTTTTGCTTTGTTTTGTTTTGAAACCCTTTAAATACTGAGTTCCACTAATGGCTCCCTTTTCACCATGAAATATTGGAAGGAAGGTGCTTCTTAAGTACAATGAAAATCATTTTAACCCATTCTGCCTTGACAGTGTTCCCATTTAAGGGTTGCTGTTGTTTTTCATTGCCATATTTCTTACATGCATGGATCAACTAAAGTTAAATGTAAGGTATCTGAAATAAGAACAGAATACAGTTGTTTATTAAGGACTGATCTTTGGAAAAGAAGCCCCCTCAAGGCATCCTTTGGAAATTCTGTTTTCCTGCCTGGGATGAAAACCTCTTGCTACCTGCCAATATCTATATGCTTGGATGACTGGAGAATCTTTATTCTACTCTGAAAACAAAAACAGGCACAAGAAGAAAACATATCTGGATGCCTGTAAAAGACCATGACAAATGTTTTTGGAACAAATAGCACACTTATGCCCAATTGGAACAGCTCGCAGAAATGACAGAAGACCAAAGAGAGACTGCAACTTGTGTCCCCCTTAACACAACCAGGTGGTGAGTTTTGTGGCCAGTCTGCTATGAATTGTCCTTGAAAACAGGTTGCCTGAGGAAAGAACAGAAAATGCAAAATGTACTCCGTGTTCATAGTACTTTCAGCCAAGATTCCATACAGATGATTATTGAATAGTTCTTGGACATGTCCATGGAGTACAGCATAATGTCATTGAGGCTCATATTATATGATTCAGAAATACAAACCTTAGAGCTTATACCACCTGCTTCAGAAATGAAATGAACATGAATCCTCAGACTGGCATCTTCTCATGGCCAGAGCTCTTAAAGAATATTATACTCTGGGCAAGAGAAAGAAGGCTTCAATGAGAAAGTGGGAAAATGAAGCAGCTTCATGAGTGGGGATAGATAGTTTCAACCCCAAGCAGACTTTCTTGAAGTATGATTAGTAGTCCTTCTTCCAAATTCTACTTTATTATTGCAGTACTAGCGCAGGCAGGTAATGGGCACAATATCTTTGTAGAACTGGTTGATAAAACCTGTGAATAAATTGTCATTAAAACCCACTCAGTACTAATCAGCTAATGCAAATTGAAGAATTGGATTTCCATTATAATTATAATTTTTATGAATCTAATTTTACAAAAGTAATCATCTCATACTTGTGTGAAGGACTTAGCCTTGGCTCTCATGAGTAATCTTTACTCAAGGAACAACAAAAATAGAGCAGATCATGTATTATGTTATTTTAAATGTTATTTTTCTTATTCTGCTATGCTATTTAATTGATTCCTATTTTAAGTCCATTTTTCTCCCTTTAGGGTGAAAGAGACACAGTAAGGAACACTGCATTGATGAGCAAGCTTTACTGTCCTGCCTTTTATATTTTGCTTTGACTTTGTGATGGATGCCAGTGATGAATATAAATGTTAACAGTCAACTACTAAAATATCTGTCTCTTTTATGTGAAATAGTTTTCTAGAAGTGCCTTTTTAATGAATTGGCATTGTCTTATGATGATGATGATACGTGGCCAGAATTATATATATTATCAGATTCTTAGAGAGGCAGTTTCATGACAAATTAGTGATTGCTGAATTAAGATAATTAAGATAAATCCTCTTATTTGGCATTCAACTGAGTTCTGTGTGTCAGAACTAATTTTTATATATTCACTGGTCACATTTAACAAGCAATCATACACACATTTTCCTTGGAACAAGACACATTGAATTCAATGGGCCATACTTCTGAGTAGATGTATATAGGATTCCTGTATTAATTCTTTATATGCTAGGAATAAAAATGCTGCACTAAAATTTCTACTTTATGCTCAGATTTGTCATATTGGTACATGCATCCCCATCTGTTGGAACTACTATAAATTCCAGGTATGTGGTGCTTACTCAGGTTTGGTTTCTTTTGGAAGGAGGTAGGTAACTGGAGGCTAATGGGAGGCGGGTGGCGCTGAGGGTTAAACCACTGTGCTGCTTGGGCTTGCCAACTGAAAGGTTGGCAGTTTAAATCCCCACGATGGAGTGAGCTCCCGTTGCTCTGTCTCTGCTCCTGCCAACCTAGCAGTTTGAAAGCACACCAGTGCAAGTAGATAAATAGGCAGGAAGGTAAATGGCGTTTCCGTGTGCTGCTCTGGTTTTGCCAGAAGCGGCTTAGTCATGCTGGCCACATGACCTGGAAAAACTGTCTGTAGAAGTGGACAAACGCTGGTTCCCTTGTCCTTTAAAGCGAGATGAGTGCTGGACTTAATTGTCAGGGGTTCCTTTACCTTTTAACTAGAGGCTAGGGTGGGGATTCAAATCAGTTTGCATCTAAAAGTAATCCTACCAAATTTATACTTTCCTAAAGAATATGTGAACTAAAACATGGCAATCCTTCTAAATGAATACTTTTTTGAATTTTGCAATGCAGTTCTCCAGCAAGCTAATGCGTACAAAAATGTATATGCTAGGATAATGTTTGCATGAAATACAGAACTGGGTGGGAAAAATATCTCTCTCTCTCTCTCTCTCTCTCTCTCTCTCTCTCTCTCTCTCTCTCTCTCTCCTCTCTTGCGCACACACACACACACACACTCCTTAGACACATGGAACCAGCAAAGGTTCTCTTCTTTCTTTTTTAAAAAGAAATTACATTATGCTATTCCTTTGTCTATTCTAGCGAACCTATTCTCTCAGATCCGGCCCAGTTCTTTGCCTTTGTTCAGTCCCTAAATATAACTTTGCCTGACAACCAGGCTGAAGCCATACTTGAAAAAGTTTAAGTTTTCGTAAGAGAGCCTACACTTTAGCTAATTAGAACTAATTGGCAATAATTGCAGCAATAAAATAATGCATAGTTTCTTTCATGTATGCATATATCCAAAGGGAAAGGGAAAGATTGCATTATGACAAATGTTACAATCCTATAAGAAAAGGTGCCTCTGAAAAGCTTTTTTGAAAATGGATGAATTATAATTTAAGAATTTTTTTTGAGTGATGGACAGGAGTGGGCTAATGAAGCCATAGGCAGATTTAGTGGAGTGTGACTGCTTTGTCCGCACTGGGCACCAAGTTGAGAGGGTGTGGCAGGGGGCTCTGCAACAACGATGAACAATGGAAGGCAAGAGCTGGGGGGGGGGGGCAAATTTTTGGTGTTGCACAGGCCACCCCTGAAATTCTAAAACCCAAAGTTTGTCACTGATGAAGCTGGGAGTACTATGGGGGACTGTCTTAATGCCACTGGCAAAAGTTGCTTCCCTCTGTCCTGTTGTCCTCTACATTTTTTCTTTTGGGGGGGGGGAGCTGCAGACAAAAAGCCTGGCCCAATGACTTTTATGTCATTTGAAAGATCACATAAAATATAAAAACAATCCAGTAAGAAAATGTTGGGAATAAAGTTCTGTTTGAATACAGCCACAGTCTAACCTCCATGCACATGCACATGCTAATCAGGATGACTGCTCAATAAATAGATAATATTGAGGAGCCCTTGGTGCCTGTTTCTTGTTAGAAATAAGAAAGCAAATTCAGGTGGTAAACCATGTTTTATCAAACCCATTCTGCAGAGACTCCCATTTTGTGCAGAGACTTGGGACTTATATATGTAAACACACATATGACTGGATTGCAAGTTTAGCACCATAACTTGCAGCCTGTGACCTTTTTAGCCTTGGCTTCTAAAACAGACAGCATTTTGTGTATTGCTTCTGGGTGTGTTCTGAGAACACATTGATATGGACCAGTGATCGACATCCTGATACACTCCATGTGTTTGTAACGGCAGTTCTCATGCTTTTTGAATATGGAGGGCAAATTTGATGTCCATTTAGGCTGTTTTCTAACTAAACAAGGTGTCTATCCCCACTCATGAAGGTGCTTCCTTTCCTCACTTTCTCCTTGAAGCCTTCTTCCTCTTGCCCAGACAAAAGTCCTCTTTAAGAGCCCATGCTGGGTATTAGAGTCAGGTTACCAGGGACACTTTTCAACTTCAATGGATTTTGTATGGGGGCTGATTTGTAAATCTGGGGACTGTCCCCGGGAAACGGGGACGTCTGGTAACCTTATATTAGAGGAATTGTGCTCACCTGTAACACACCCCTACCATCCATTTCTTCTGGAATCACTTCTGGCAGAGGAGGCACTGTGAAACCCTCCACTGGCATTGGCTTTCCATGGCAAACAACATAAAAACCTTCCATTTTAATCCATCAAAGGACTCTCTGGCTCACTTGGTAGTGTTGCTTGCATGCAGCGTATATACAACAATCCTGGAATGAACATTACCAGCAAAGCTACTCGATATTCCCTGCATAATCTTTGTAATATGCAGGCAATCCATTCCAAATGCAGATCAGAACACTAAGAGCTTTATGTGCTGTTCTGGAATCCAAGGAAGCATATAGCCTCAGGGGTTGCTTTAAATGAGTCTTCCAGGATCCTCATGAATGTTAACTCAGACACCATTTATCTAGTGCTGAGAAACCAAGGACTCTCATTCTTTGCCAATATCCTTAATAGACACAAGCCCCTGGTACCATCCACGATACTCTAGATAAGCAGATGCTGCTCATCCTACGCAATACTATGCTGTGTTAACATTCAGTACAGAGATGATATTTATAGTGACGTAAAGGATGAGAAATTGACATGCTGGACCAGCAGAACAGGAAAAGAAAATCATGGGGGGGGGGGGATAATGGGAAAGGAAAAACTCCTTTGCTCTGATAGGATTCCTAATCACATGCCATTCCCAATGGCTTGCCAATTCTGCATTTGTTTGATTGATTTCTATTTAAAGTGTGCTTTGCTCAAGATGCTTGCTGGGAAATGAGAAGCTGCAGTGATACGATATTCAGTTGTGTACTGGAGTGAGTCAGTAAAATAAGTTTTTTTAAAAATCCCAGACAGGCAATTGTGTGTCTCCACTGCAACATAAGATGCATAGGTCTGTGTTTTGTATGATTCACTTCTTTAAAAAAAAACAACGCACACCAAATAGTTAATTTTATCTTCATCTCAGTGGAACCAAGCACAATTTAAGTGCTGCCTAAGGATTGATTCATGCAGCCATTCTTTTATGCCAAGTGTATCATTATCATTATTGTCATCACATGACAATTAACCAGGTATAAAAGTGCTATGTGGTAAAGATTATATTTCAGCTTGAACACTGCTACTTAGCCAGCATGTACCTCATTTAGTTTTAAAGTACTCGTACTACAACTACCATAATCCCTGACCACTGGCCACGCTGACTATAGTTCATAAGAGTTATAGTCCAGGAACATATAGAGAGCAACATGTTGACTACTCCTTGCTTAGGTGGTGCCACAGAAAATGCCTTTTGGACAGTTACCCCAGGGGCAGCAGAAATGGCTGATTCTAACACCCAAGGGATTCTGTACGGAAAGTGGCATTCTTTCAGATATTTCAAGACAAAGTCATTTTGGACTTCAGTCACCAGTGTGAGCACTTTAAACTGGAGAGTAATCTGGCTGCTGCATTTTGGACCAGTTGACGTTTCTGAGTCATCTTCAAGAGAATTCTTTGGAGGAAGCCATGACTGCTTAAAAAGGTATGATACTGCTTCAGTGTTTTAAAACTATGCTCAATTGTTTTCCAAGCCTGAGTTCTGAGATTACATATATGTTCATCAGTCACAGAGATGTGTTCCCCAATCCATAATGCATATTTATAGACACGAGAGCTGGAAGCCTATGTTAAAATTTATGACCGTTTCCTATTTATATAAAGTTCCCTCAACACTGCTCGGATTTATAGATCTGTACAAGCCAATGTGAAATACTGCAGGACTGTTTAATTTTGTGGCCAGATTTGTGAGTACTTTCCAGACAAGCAATTATTTGCCTGATCTAAGGCATCTTCATCAGAATATTGCAATAAAATTAAAAAAGAGTGAAAATTATAGCAGGCTGTGGTATTGTGTTTATTGCTTTTCCCAGAAGTCTTTTTTATTTTGTGTGTGTCATGTAAAATATATTTCTCTTTAAACATCAACCATCTTTTTTCACTGAGAAATGTAACATAAATTCTGTGATCTGGGCTAATTCTATGTTTGTTGTTGTCATTATTGTTCTTGCTAAAAGGGGGGGAAAGTCTTAGAAAACAAGTCTTGAGAAACAACGAGATTAATGTAAAAAGAAAAAAATATGAAATTTCAATAAACATTGTTTCCTTATTTTTTATTTATCTTTACAGGTTTCTTTTTTATCCATTTGCTAATTTGATTTTTGCTTTTACTTAAATAAACATGAAACATGTATGCCTACAGTAAGCTCTCTTGTATTATTCTCTTTGCACTTTACTCCACTACAATCATTCTATTAATTTTTTATATTTTATTTTCCAATACTTTCTTTTGTTAGATGATTCTCTGAAGTTTGCAGTACCAATACTTATTCATTATGGATGCATTGCGTGGAACCTCTGGAATTGTGGGTTTGTTTTTATTACATTGGCAGACCTTTATATGAAAGCACTGACATTAAAAAAAGGAAAAAAATACAGGGAAATTGTGTATGCAAAAAGAAGAAGTATAAATTATTTTAAATAAAAGAACAAGGAGGAAAGAATAAGGAGAAAATACCAAATCTAGAATATTCTCTGGGGAAAGGAGAACTGCCTGTAAGAAACAGCAGATCTTTATAGATCTGATCTTGAAACTGTGTTTCAACAATAGAATATCTCTTGCTTAAAGCTAAGCAGCTGGTTGCTGAAGTTAAAGTGCAGTGAAGGACTTCTCTTTCCTCCCACCACCATTATTTAAAAATGAAAGTATGACATCAGGAAAGCTGACATCAACATTAATGGATGAAGAGAGTTGTCTTATATTTATAACTACAGAAAGGGCAGTCTGTATGTGTCTGTGCCTGTGCTTATTTATTGCTCACACCCTGAAAGAAGACTCATTAGCCATGCTATGGTGAAAAACTAGTTGTAGTTATTAAAAATCCAGTGTTTTTTCGGGGGGGGGGGACGCATACCCCTAAACATTTTGTGAATCCAAGTTTGGCCTCATTGAGGGGCAGTATTTCAATATGAGTAGGAAAGAGAGTACCCATAAACATTTTTTTAGGAAAAAAGCACTGTCAAAATCTGCAAGAGAATCTGCAAAGCAACCAATTAAATAGCAAGCCAAACAAAATAGAGTCCCCCAAAACTTCCTATTCAATCCCCAAACAGGTGACTAGCAGTGTCCATACTGAATAGGGAGGAAAGGAGTATGTTTCATGCAGAAAAGGAAGCATTTGTGGGAGGGTCCAACTTTAAAGGGGCTGGCTTGTTCCCATTCCTGATTGGGCAAGCTCCCCATGAGGACTAACCCCAGATCCTTCCTAGAAGAGCTGGGCTGTGATGAATTTGTCCCCTCTAAATAGAGGGAGTGGCATGATATCAAACAATTGTACTGTATTCTAATCTAGAGCATTAGTATTTAGGCTTTTTCATGGGGCTTGCTTGTGACTGAGCAATCTGTGCAATCCTGTTACACACACAGACATCTTGGAGTGAGCCCTGTTGAAGAAAGTGGGGCTTGCTTTTGAGGTACAGAATCAGTTTGGAAAGCTTTGTAACGAAAATTAGGAAGATTAATTGAGGATAAGGCTAGCCACAATAATTATGTTCCTCCTCCACTGAAGTTTTCCTTATAAACTAGCATGTATTATTATGACTATCATTATGACTATCATCACTTGGGTCCTGCAGAATGGGTTCAGTACCCTTTCCCCATCCTTCTTCCCCCCAACTATATTTAACCCTTAACTTTAGAAAGTCAGTGGGGGCGGGATGAATCTGTGGGAATGAAGTCTTCCATTGCTACAACATTTCCTCTTGTGCATGCTTCCTTGATTTCATTCTGCATTTCAAGACCTCCTTGAACATTTTGATGAGGGGGATGATAACATGTCCCCAGTACTAAATTACCCTTGGGCCCGGTATCAAAACCCACAATTCAAGTTTAAAAGCACAGGCCCAAAAGCCAATTCTTGGGAGAAGCTGAGAGAGTCAAAAAGGTTGGTAGATGAGATGGGTTGGGGTTGTGATAGGTGTGACCTGCTCCCATGGTATGACACAAATAAATAAATAAATAAATAAATACCACCCAGACACTTTTCCTAAGAATTTTCAGAGAGTGCTTGTAAATGCCAAGCCAATTCTGTACTGAGCTGACAGAAATTTGCCCATTACTAATAAAGAGGAACATTGCAAGCTGCCAAATCAATGCAGTGGTTTCACACTGAGAAACTTGCTTCCTTAACACAGAAGACAACAACCACTTTGGCACAACCGAGTGCACTCAAGAGAGATGTTACCTCCTTGCAACACTTCAACGTCTGATCAAAAGATAAGAACTTTACATCTATTTTTTAAAAAACCCCCACACCAAATACTTAGCAGTTAACAGTACTCAAGATCTTTTCACTTCACCTCTTGTGTTTCTTGATTATACTGAGGCGAAGAGAAAAGATCTACATGGATCAAGCATGAAGAAATGCATCATCTTGACAGTTGCAGATAAACTTTGCTGCTTCCATGGGGAAAAATTTACGAGGTGCTGCCTTTTGCTGAAATAACCTGATAACGTACATTAAAGAATGCTAATGCATGGCATGAGAGAACAGCCACCGGGAGCAAAGAAAACTCTTAACCACCAGTTAGTGAAGGGGATTTAAAATGCCATAAGTAATGTATGGGCAAGTGGTATGCAATGGAAATGTGTTTACACATAATGGGAAATAAATACGACAGTACATCTCACGCCAACAAATAATAGCTCATCTACAAAACACATTCAGCCCAAGTCACAAGAAAAAGCACATGCTTCATGTCTTATATTTTTAATAAATACAAAAAATGGGAAGCTGATCACCATTACATGGCTAAAAGATATGGTAGTGGAGTGGAAGAGGTTCTCTCCAGCCTGTTCCATGGGTCATGTGTCTATAAATGCAATATGGAATTCATTCATGGTTATATAAGCACCAGACATTCTGTGGCAACCCCTCTTTGCTTGGGATTTAGTAGCGAAATTTGCTCTCTATATATTTCCCATTTGCTACTTACATAGCTTTTGGCATGCTCAGCCCGTCAACTGCTAAAGAAAATCTGGCTGAAATGATTAGTGTTATGAAATAAAAAGCAAATGAAGAAAAATTGGGGGACAGAGGATGGGGTGAGTTGAATTGGAGGGGTGGAGGGGTGGAAATATTTGTACCAGGCTCTGCCATTAGACAAAGTGGGGTTAACAGCTCAGATGGCAGCTCTGTACAACTTTAGCAATGTAGATTTATTTTGTCTAATGAAGCTATCTAGTTAATCAAGTTGATTAAGCTCTAGATTTCCAATTACCTTTACAATCATAGGGAGAGGGCATTAGCTCAGTCATAGAACATCTACTTTGCATGCAAAATGTCCCAGGTTCAATTCCCGAATCCTCAGTTGGGGTTGCAAATGTCCCCTATCAGAAATCCTGAAAAGCAACTACCAGTCTTTGTAGACAAAAGCTTAGAGGCAGTGACTGGCTCAAGGTCATTCAGTGCTCTTTGTGTCCAAGTGGAGACCAATGGTCAGACTTCGAGAGCTTCCTATCTTCCTATGTATCTGTGTCTTGCCTCTTTCTGTTAGGCATGGGTGAAAGAAGTGACCATCAGGATTTCAGTAAATCCTCAATATTAGGCATGGCTACCAGAATATTATGACATTCCCAAGAGTAAGGTGGTCCATGAAGTAGATGCTGGTCTGGCATCCACAATTCATTCAGCAATACTTGCAAAGATTGAAACACAAAACACAGCATCTCTTGAACAGCACTTGTGTCCTAGCCCCCAATACTATCATGTATTGCATTCCAAACCTATTAGCAGCAATTTGCTATGGTCCAATTTAGGGGTCACTTAAGCATGACAACCATGTACAAGAAAATGGATAATGAAAAAATATCAGTAATAGCACATGAACAATATCAGCAACAGCATATTTTTACAATGTCTCATTAAGTCTGCATTGTTATCTTGTAGTTTCTGCTTAATAGCTTCTGATTCCATGTCAAGAATTTCCCCCTCTTCTTTTATGTTAGTAACACTCTTCCCTTGCATGGAAACTGGAAGGATATAAAGACCAAAATGCTGCGCCAGCACAGTCAGTGTCCAGAACTAAATGAAACCTAAATAGATATAGTGAACTGATTTTTCATCTATGTGATGCTTTATTTAATGTTGAATTCAACTATAGCATGAGTGTGTAGAGAAGCCACAACAGTGGAGATGTGTGGAGTATGTGATCAATTCAGCTTTCATAAAAGGTCCCATTTCTGCTTTTTCTCATTTTAGGACAAGCAAACCCAGCAATAGTCCATCTATAACAATGTAGCATAATTCAGTGAAATGCAACAATCAAACCCAACCCACAGTACAGTGGTACCTCTAGTTACGAACTTAATTCATTCCGGAGGTCCGTTCTTAACCTGAAAATCTTCTTAACTAGAGCTAAGTATTCATTTAATTTACAAATGCATTAGCTTTGGCAAAACTAACAGCTATTATAAGAAATCAACCGAATCAAAAATTTAAAAAGGAGTGGAAATGTTTTGATGAATATATGGAAAAATATTGCTCAAAAAAGATATGCTAATATGCCTAGATTAAAATGTAAAGTATCTGAGGGAATGTAACTTAGTAAGGAAGGACAATAAGAATGCATAGATGAATTGAGAAGTCTGCAGAATGCAAAGGTAAATGTAATCTCAGAATGCAGAGGAAATCAAGTGGGGCAGAGGGAAGCAGGGGGAGGGACAAAAGAATATTACATTTGATTGAGGATATAAATGATTAATATATGTGGGGATGAGGATGATGTGGTGATGGCTTTGGTATATTTGCATTGTGATGTAATAAAAGTAATAAAAGTAATAAAAAAAATTAAAAAGAAAAAAGAAACTGTTCTTAACTAGAGGCGTGCTTTCACTAATGGGGCCTCTTGCTGCTGCTGCGCTGCCGGCACACAATTTCCATTCTCATCCTGGGGCAAAGTTCTCAACTCGAGGTAACTCTTCCAGGTTAGCGGAGTTTGTAACCTGAAGCGTTTGTAACCTGAGGAGTTTGTAGCTCGAGGTACCACTGTACTAGAATAACAATTGAGCCATTATTAACTTCTGTAGGCCTTGACAGGACTGCTAGCTCAATCGGGGGGGGGGGGAATCCCCCCAATAACCTCAGGAAACTCTCAGGAGGAAGAGTTCTTTCACCCCTGAAAAGATTACAGCTAGCCTTAAAATCCAACCTAAGTAATGAACTTTCCATGACAAAGAAGTCAGACCTGACTCCTCCACCATCTTTTATCCAGTAGAGAAGCCTAGATCCAATAGGGTTAATTGCATCCTCACAGAACATCCCAGCTCTGTCAAAAAATTCAGTGAATTATTACCCATAAAACAAATCCACATCCTTACAAATATATGATGAACGAATATTAAAAGAATTCTCTCTGGCTCCTTTTTGCTATAAAGGCACATTCATTGTCAACAGCTTCATATCTTACAGCCCAATCTGTCTCAGCGGCACAGTTCAGAATGGTAGAAAGAGTAGATGGGTTTGCTGTTGCTAAAGCAGCAATTCCATGCAAATGAGGCAGAAGACTTGCAAAAGAATGTAACCCTTTCCCCTCAAAATGGTGGCTTAACAGAGTTTAACAATGGGCAAAGCGTGTTCTCCAATAAATGAGAGCACGTGTTGCGGTGTGGGCCACCGGGCCAGGCCTCTTGTTGCCAAGGCAGGTTAATAGTTGTTGCCTGGCATTGTGATTGGATAACCGGGTTGCTGGGGCAAATTGTATGTTGCAAATTGGGTGGGTGGGACCATAGTCTTTAAACATTGGTGCACTCTGGTTTCTGTTTCTCTTTGCAGAGTGCATCGGATCACCCGCCTGCCCGCCCTCTTTTCCGGTTAACCTTGCTTTGCCTGTCATGGGGTCGTCTGCCTTGGTGCAGGGGCCTAGTAGGAATTTTGCCATTTGGTGATTGGCTGTGCCATTTGGTTTTTGCCTACTACTCAGCAATTCGTCACAACTTGTAAGGTTGTGGTTAGGCATTGGTTATAATATGCTGGTGGTGGAGGGGTCAGGATAGGCTGTGCCTGCCCCTCCTATTGTGCTGAAGGGAATTCCGTTAAAGGAATCCTGGGGCTTGCCACAATTTTGTCCAATCCCTGTCATGGGACCAGGGCCGCCCAATCCCTGTCATGGGAATCCTTGTCATAGGACCAGGGCCGGCAAGCTTTCGGGGAGCTGCTGGGGTGAGCGGCGTGGGTCCGATGCTTAGCTCAAATGACCCCCAAGTTTGACTTTCCCTTCTACTGGCTACCGATCGGACCTCGGGATGTCAGTTCTGTCCCAGGCGGGGGGACAGATAGTCATAACCAATGTCTAAACAACCACTCACTGATTTTGTATTTTAATAAAGTTGTGGCCAAAATAGTGCCCAAAAAACCACACGTGTTATGTGTGAAGTTATTTGAGGGGTGGCCTGGGGACCTACACACGCAAATAAATTTATCTTTAATTATCTCTTTAAATTTCCCATCACCACCAACGTTTGTCCAAGCAAGAACTTCTGCATTTGATTCATGTCTCCCCTTTATGTGAAATGCCACTGAGAAGGGAATCTGGTCAATTTGGGGGTGGGGGTGGGGGGTGGAATGCTGCAACGTGTTTAAGTTTTTACTCTGCTGACTATACATTGGAGTTCTGCTCTGGATTAATATTGAGTAGAATTCTATGACACATACACTCAATGGTAGAGCATCTGCTTTGCATGCAGAGGGCATTAGGTTCAATCCCCAGCATTCCCAGGTAGGACTAGGAGAGATCACTCTCTGAATCCCTGGAGAGGCACAGCCAGTCTGTATAGAGAATACTGTGACACACTTCCAGCCCCAATTTCACTGTGTGGGGAAGTGTTTTTTGCCCACCCACAACATCTTTCCCTTTGAGAAATCACAACTTGCAGTTTACAGGACTGGTTTTTAAAAAGAAAAAGGTATTCTGGAGATCTTTAGTGTATGACTATTATACATAATATTTTAATACACTGCACAAGGTCAATTATGTTCTTTCTGTGTACCAGTGAATAAACCAGACATAGCATAAATAAAGCATAATATTCCTGAATGTAATATCTGCTGTTTTTCCATAGGAGTAATGTAGTCTAAAATGCATAATGATTAAATATACTAAGGAGGATGTATGATCTATCTGTGGTGACTGGATTAATTCTAGTCATTTTACTTAGAAATAAGCCCCACTGTGTTCATTTAAGTGGGTAGAGAATTGAAC
The DNA here is from genome assembly GCF_964270895.1 of Podarcis filfolensis. Taxonomy (NCBI): domain Eukaryota; kingdom Metazoa; phylum Chordata; class Lepidosauria; order Squamata; family Lacertidae; genus Podarcis; species Podarcis filfolensis. The sequence continues at coordinate 47,306,100 of NC_139611.1, forward strand.
CCAGGTCTTTCAGGCACTAGTTCAACACTCTAACCAGTGTATACATTCAATTATAGGTGTGCATTTATTTATTTATTTTTTAAAAAACAAATTAAAAAAATTACTCAATTACCCAAATGTGTGTATACTTTTCATTTTACTTTTAACTTGAATAAATCACACTGTGTTTTGTGCACAGGAATGAAGACTTTGGGAGTGCCTTCAAAATGTGTTTCCAGAAACTCACTCATGGTGTGTGTTGTTTCATAGGGTTGGGGAAGCATTACTGAGCAAGTAGAAATCTAGGCTTTTGTCACTACTAAAGAGGCATGGATTAGCTGTGTGCACACTCATGAGAACAATCATAGTACTAAAACTGTGTTAGGTACTAAGTACTAATAAAATTGCAATGTTTAGATGTATACATTATTTTATTTTTTTGCAAAGGAGAGAAAGAACCAGAAAAGTTGAAGGTGACAAAACTTTTTTCCCATCAGAAATGCAAATGTGACAACAGGAACCAAAGTAAAATGTTTTTTCTGTTGGATGAGGCTCAATTTATAAATTGGCAATGCTTACATGCCCACAGAGGAGGATAGAGTGAAACCAAATTTTGGCCACACACCTCATTACATTGCTGGCAATGCCCTGATGACATGTAGCAGCCTCACAAGGGCTAGTGGGCACCAGTTGCCACTGAGGTGGGAGAAAAGGACCCCTGGTTCAATCTGAGGGAATGAACTTTGTTTAGCCCCTTCTTGCCTCAATTCCCCATCTCTTCTGTCCTTCCTGTCAAGTCTCTCACACCTCTTTCTCATTCTGTTGCCTATTCCACACCCTTCCACCAGTTTCCTTCTATTTTTCCCTGTGTTGCAGGACCTATTCTTTGAATTCAGCCTGTGTGAGATTTAATCAATGCTAAACTGGTGACTTTCTCATCCTTCACAGAAGCTGGACTGCAAACTTTCTCTGGACAGCTAAGATAATATACCAGCTCAGCTCATCACCACAAGTACAACGCAATAAAGATTTGTTCCTTTAAGGAAGCCATGCAGTTATACTTCTATTTCACATTTATGAGATCATACCAGCTGAACACAAAAGTTCATGTTCAGCAGATTTCTTCGATTCCTCTCCATCTCTTCCTGCACCCTGCAGAGTGCTCAAAGGAGGCTGCATGTGGTATTTCTCACACCGCAATTGCAAAACTGCCATTTTCCTGCCCACTTTGGATAATTAACATCAAATGCTTCAAGTCAGTGTGACAACCTTGGCTTAATCAGGTAGTCAGAACAGATTGCTTTTTTTCTCCTCAATAACTTTTATATCCACCTTTAGAATAATTAATGAAAGCCAACTCACTTGCCCTAGCCCTAAGGTCATTGCTCATTATCTTTTTTCTTTCTTTCAGGATGAATAGATTTCATGAACCCATGCAGGAATGTACATACATTAGCCCTAACTTTTACAGTTGGTAGGTGAAAGTACATGAGCCTGAAGCCTAAGGCTTTTGTACCACCCCCTACAAACTGAAAGGAAGTGAAAGCATGATATCATTCATGTCCTGGACTCAGTCTCTCTGTGGTTTTCCATTTTAGCAGATTTCAGACCCTTGCTTAAGATGCTAGAGAGAAAGTGCTGGTCTGAGCAGACACTTTAGAACAGAGGTAGCTAATGTGGAATTATTATTATTATTATTGGCCGGGCTTTGAGTGGCTAACATCATAAAAACAATGCTGCTGAACTACAACTTCCATCATCCTTGAGCATTGGTTAGATGAAAGGACAGATAAAAGAACATGCTTCTTCATGGACACTTAAGCTGTGGAGCTCATTCCCACAGTAAGCAGTAATGGCCACCAACTTAGATGGCTTTAAAAGAGGATTAGACAAATTCCTGGAGGAGAGGGTTATGAATGGCTACTAGCCGTGGTGGCTATGCTCTCTGTCTCCACCGTTGGGGGCAACAGCATTCTGAACACCAGCTACTGGAAACCACAGGAGGGGGAAGAGTGTTCTTGTGCTCAAATCCTGCTTGTGGGTTTGCCACAGGCACCTGGTTGGCAACTGTGAGAACAGGATGATGGATAAATGAGCCAATGGACAGATCCACCTAGCTTTTCTCATGTTCTTATGTTGGTTCATGGTCACCCATGGAAGCTCCCCTTGAAATTCAGATAGTCGCTTCACATCTTGTTTTGCTCAAATGTGAAAAAGCTGAAGGAGATACTATCTCATTGTTCCTTGTTTTGCAACTGGTCAAGACACTATAGTACATAAGCTAAACCAGACCAAGTAACTTGAGGACCTAGCCAGGGAGCATGGAGTGTGGCTTCTTCTATATAACTGCCGCTCAGGACTTGGTTCTTTGATCTAAGGAACTTGCCCTGAATTGCAATGCAGCCTCTCACCTCACTTGCCTAGTTGCAGCTATGTCTCCTGCCTCTGGCCTTTAGTTCTTGTTTGTTTGGTCAGGAACCTGATCTCCAGCTTGTCTTTGATCACGTCACATGTCTCTGGCTCTTTGGAGTTTGTCAGACCTCCAGCAGCACCTGTCAGTGAGCTGGGCTGCATGCTAACAGACATACATTGATAAATTCAGGGAAGGGCCATAGCTCAGTGGCTTAGCAACTGCTTTGTATGCAGAAATTATCCCCAGTGACTGTGGTGTCCTCACTTCCACTACCACCACCCCTCGCTGATTTCCCTGCTTGCCCACAATGATGGCCAGCAGTTTCTGCTAGAAAGCAACTATAGTTCCAGCACAATGATTTTTTGAAATAAATGAAACAAATAGGCAGCTTCCTACATCAATTTGGTTGCAGCAAGGAGGGGGGGGACAATGCAGATGTAGCCCCTGGCTTTCTAAGCTATTTTCCCCAACTAACTTTCTTCCCTCTGTGCCCATCCCCCTGGAGCAAAAATATATATTGGGCGAAGGTGGTGGAAGAGAGATATAATGTGATTTGCCATCTCAGAGGTGCAATGCCTGTTGGGAGGATTCTTGCCATTGCAATCTGAACACAACCTGCCTTGCTGTGGGCTGTGCTGGAAGGCACAATCGAGACGTATTGGAATGAACTGCAGGCATTTTCACCTGCTACTTGATATGCAGCATTGACATCCCTTTCATCCTTGATGTAATATTCTCTCCCACCCCACTCTCTAGCCCCCTCCCAATGTCAAACCTGGAGAATATAAAGGCTGCATAATCCAGATGCTGATTTTGTTTCAAATTTGCCTTCATCTTGCCTCTGACATGTGCCTTCAGTTCCCCTCTTAAGATTATCTGGCTAGTACAGCAGTTCTGTTCACTGGGATAAGAAATAGGTAATGTGATCTGATTTTTTTAAAAAACCAGCCTTTAATGGAAACTAATGAAAGGTTTGTCAGGAATTATACTCAGGACTGAAAGTGGGGATTGTTGCTCTTTTGTTACATTTGTCTGCTGCACCTCCAATGATAATGACAGGTGAACTTTGTGAATTCCTACCTTTAAGCCCTCCTCCAACATGGGAAGGTGGCTGGAAAGGCAGTTTCTTTCATTGCAGAAATGATTTCCTTTAATTAAAAAAAGAAAGAAAGAAAGCTTATTTAAAGTGGCAGGCAGATACCTTTCTGCAGAGGAAATCTTCCAGGGCTCTCTTTCCAAATTGCCTCCCTTGAGCCCTGTTAATGGCACATGTGACTGGTCCTCTCTGCTTCTCCAGACCATCACAGGGGAACTTTGTGTAATGGAACTTTATGAGATACATGCTTTGCAGGAGGCTGGTTACAGGACTGGTGTTGGTGCTGATCAACTGGGTGCAGTTTCTTTCACTTGCCCAGGGGACCATGAGAAACAAAGTCAAACATTCCAAAGAGGAATCTACTTTGAGACATCTTCAACCATTTTCCCACTCACAGCCCAGGAACGACTAAACAGGGATCTATTTAATTCTAGGCTAACCAACAGAAGTACAGGTTGCAGATCAAGGAAAGTAATAGCAACATTCTATTTTGTCTTGGTCAAACCACACTTTGTGTCCAGCTTTGGGCACCACAGTTGAAGTTTAAAAAGGATATCGACAAGCTGGAATGTGTGCATAGGAGGGTGACCAAGATTATAAAGAATCTGGAAACCAAGTTTTATGAGCGGTGGTTGTGGGATTTGGGTATGTTTAGCCTAGGGATACACATATCTGAAACCCTGGAGAACTGCTATCAGTCAGTGTAGACAATACTAAGCTAGATGGATGAATGGTCTGACTCAGCATATGGCAGTTTTCTATGTTCTTAGGGACTGAACCTATTTGGAAAGCATGCAGTCTACCACAGAGCTATTGCCCTACTCCCATAGTTGATGGGCCACATTCAGCTTGGTGAGTCAGTGCTACAAGTTGTGAAAGACCTTCTTTCCTCCTGGAGTTTCAAATTCCAGGCTGACTGAAACACTCTAATAAGATAGTGACTCTGATTGCCTTTCTCTCTTTTTTTAATCCACATGAGCAATTCAGAACCATTAAAATGGTTTTATTCAATCTGCTTTCCCTTAGGGTACAAATGGGAATATGACTCTAGCTGTACTTGACAGGGACTTATCATTATGATACTCTTGTCATTCTTTAGATGCTTGATGAGGATTTAGTAGGAGTGAAGTGCACTCTTGAGGAAAGAACATATTCTGTGAGGTTTTTGTTTGTTTGTTTTTTAACCTGAGAAGAATTTTATTTGTAAAGCCAAACAGCTGTTGTTACAAAACTCAGCTTCTTTCTGTTATTTATTTATTAAAAATAGTAGTGGCATGGAATATTACGGGCAAAGAAAATAAAGTAAGTTGCTTGGCTCTGGTAGCTGAACGTGTGAAGGAATACAGCAACTGCAACATATACATTTGCTTTTTGCTGTTTGCCACAGTGCAGAGGGAAGTCAATATGATGCTCTTCAAATGTTGGTCAGCTCCAACTGTCATCAGCTCCAGGAGAGATGGTCAATTGTCTAGGATGATTGGATGTATGGTTTGCCCAAACCTGCCAGAGTGCAATATCTGACATTTGCCATGGAGATTATTCTGTTAGGAAGAAAGCATAGAGGGAGCTAGCACATGCCTGTGAAGAAGGTGAGAGGATAGCAACAGCCTAGTTATCTAGGCCCAATTTAAGATGCTCTCAAGTGTTTAAAACCCTTGATGACTTAAGCTCCAAATATATGAAACACTACCTCCTTCCCTACAGGCCCTTTTACACATTAAGATTGGCAAAAGGGACCTACTTGATAGTTGCACCACCCTCAGAGTTTTGAGGGGTGGTGGCCCAGGAGAGGGCATTTTCTTTATCAGCCCACAACAAGCAATGCTAGGGTTTGTACATGGACCCTCTGGGAGGCCTGTGTGAATTATAACTTATTCCAGATATAATATAGACAGCTCTATCTTTAAATCAAACAGAATGCAGCAGCTGAACTATTTACTGGGACTGAGAAGTTACAGGATTTTAGCAGGAAGGTACAGGACATGATCCACTGGGAAACAAAGCTGAATGTCCACCACGCTCAAAAAGAAGTGAAAATGAGATCATGTATAACTTCCCCAGTTATAAGGAATGCAAAATAAAAAGGATGTCTAGAAAGGCCATATGTTCCCTTTCCTTCCTGCTGCAGTTCCTTACATATTCCCTCTTGTCATATGTATTAAAGTCTTCCACTCCTATGCCATTTCCCAATTTGCTTGTTTGCCCCATCATGCTGCAGCCTTTTATCAGTATCAAGCATACCCCAGCAACTTTTATACCTACTTAATGTTCCAGGGCTTCACATTTAATTTTTTTCTCCACTGCAGATTACAGACAAAGGACAAGTTTTATCAAACCATCATAGACCATCCTACCCCTGTTCCAGTTTTTACTTATAATAAAATGTTTCAAGGGAGGATTTCCCCACTAGGGAGCTCAGCCAGACAGCTGTGTAACACCCTGCCTTGTGTAGAAGAGCAAAAGAAAGCAGCCACAAAACTAGAAATGGGTAACAACTACTGTGATCTTTACAGAATTAAAGGAAATGTTTGCATTTGAAGCACACATGTTTAGTAAAGTTTATTTCATGCCAAAGAGGGCTACAATTATAAACATTTCCAGATTATTTTTTTCCAGGTTCCACCAAATGAGCACACAAAACAATTTTTTTTAGGGAACCAATGACACAAAACCATCTCAACATTGGAAAGGTCACCCATTCAAACAACCTGGGTGGGTGATTTTGTAGATCCAAAGGCAAATTGCTCTGAGACACCCACACTGCCTCAAGAATCTGCCAGCTATGCAGATGGTGCTGCTTGGTGAAATATCTGCTGACATTCCCTGTACTTTTACAGCATACATTTTATGGTGAAATAAATGGAAAAGTCACTCTTTTAAAATTCCTCCTATTTTATTGGCTGCAAATGTTAGGTTACGTCCTTTTTAAAAAACCATCTTCCTGGAAGCAAAAGTGTTTAATTAAACTATTTTTATATAATTGCTAGATATTAGCTTTTACTGTAGAAATCTGATCGCTGCACTTGCTGTATTGCAAATTGCTGTGTTAAAAAAATAAAATACATCAAAGCTGCGCTCAATTAGAAATTCCCTTCAACCTGCTTGGTACTTGCAATGATATTTTAAGTGTTTAAAGGTCAAACATATCAGGGAAGATTTGGGGTGCCAAAGCCTGGCTGGGATACTGACTGGAATTGGATAATGCTTTTAAGGGCTGGCATTAGAAGTCAGCACCATTATGCAGCTGCTGAGACACACACATGCCTGAAGAGTCCTTGGTCTTTATGCCTCTTCACTTGCCTTCTCCAAACACACAAATTGTGACCATCAATGGAAGATAAGGCTGATCTGGTGTATTGGGTTAGAATCGTGGGCTAATAAATGTGCAACCATAACATTAACAAAAACAGCAATAATACTCCTGAAATAGGACCTTGAGTTGGTAGCTTTGAGTACCAGATTTCAAATCCCCCCTTAACTGTGTTGTTCAATGGGCCAATCACAGCCTAGCTCACCTCACAGGGCTGTTGTGAGGGTAAAATGGGGATGAGAAGAAGCTCTTTGGAAGAAAGGTGGGGTGTAAATATAGTATTAAATAAGACCAGGCAAGAAGAAGTATTTCACTCTAGTATTGCAGTCTTCCACTAGTTGGCTGTGCAGGCTGAGCACAGAGGGTGAGGGCAGGTGAATGAGCATCTGGGATAGTGGTGAAGGAAAGGGACCCACTGAGGGCTTCTTGCCCAAGCACCCTTCAAGATCTGGAGCTAGCTTGTTGACTCTTCTCTCAACAATCTTTGAAGAGTATAATCGTACTTCCTTCCAGCACAGAGAAGTCATAATGATGACCCAACACAATAAATAGATGGAATGGCCACTTTTGGTTCATTCATACACTACACTGAATGCAGGTACACAAGGTCTCTTCACTTGGACAAGCATTTGTGAGAAGAATGTACTCATTTGTAAAGTTGAGCTACTATGGACACAGACTTGTTGAACATTAAAAAATGCAGAAGGCCCAGGAGGCAGGGCCTCCTTTGTCTCTGTCTGAACACCACCCTTGCTCAACTCATCAGCCCAGCAGAGTGAATCAACACCTATCAAAGTCAGGCTGATGCCATAAATCCAATCTTTATTTTTCCCTCCATCACTATTTTCCCTTCCAATGACATTCAAGCAAAACTTTTTAGAGTTACATTATAACTTCTTGGCAGATTTTACAATAAAACCAAAGCACTTCAGTTTAGCATCCATATAAATCATCTTGGCTAATGCTAATTTTCCACCAGGAAGGAGATCTAAGCACAAGTGGGTGTTTTTCTTTCTAAAAAACACTTTGAATTGGAAATTTGTGTTGTAATAAATTCTGAATAATCAGAAGCTAAAAACTATTATTCTGAATGACTCATGCAGTTATCAAGCAAGATACATGGTGTTCTTGCCTTCTTTTCAAACCGAATCCCAAGGTGGTCCTTTCATCCTATTTCTCTTCTCACCATACTACTGTAGGTAAAAGGACTATCTGTGATTGATGAAAGACAACAATTTCTTCCTATACCTCTTTCATGCACAGGGATAACTGCTGCAAAAAGCAAAAGGTAACTTGTCCAAGGTCCATTCTTCATATCTAGCATACAAGCAACCTGCAAGCAACAGTGAAGATATTGTTGTTGTTGTTTAGTCATTTAGTCGTGTCCAACTCTTTGTGACCCCATGGACCAAGGCACACCAGGCACTCCTGTCTTCCACTGCCTCCAGCAGTTTGGTCAAACTCATGTTGGTAGCTTTGAGAACACTATCCAACCATCTCGTCCTCTGTCGTCCCCTTCTCTTTGTGCCCTCAATCTTTCCCAACATCAGGGTCTTTTCCAGGGAGTCTTCTCTTCTCATGAGGTAGCCAAAGTATTGGAGCCTCAGCTTCAGGATCAGTGAAGGTATAGGTAGTATCAAAAAGGCTGCTTACCTGATTCAGGGTGGGCAGTAATTGTGGCCCATCACCATTCTATCCCTACTCTGGGACAAAAAATTTGTGCCTTGCAGCAAGTAGCATTGTTTGTCAGTGTCCGGGGCAGGTGCAGGCATGCCAGGCAGGTGAGGGGCACAGAGGGTAAAATAAGCCTGCTGCACCAGCCCAGCCCTCACTACTGGAGCAAAGTTGGGCTGCACTATGCTGCCTGCCCTCCTTCACCCCAGAGGCTGAATATGGATGCACACCCAATGTCAAAGCCTACCTACCTACATCTGTAATAAATAAAGTTGTGGCCAATTCTCAATCCCAGTAAGTAGTTGTGTCAAGTTTGTTGCACCTATCATTGGTTAATGTCTTCACTCATGGGGGTGGGGTACACTCCAAGTGGGTCTGCAAAAGGATCCACAACACTGCTCCGTCCTGTTAGAGGTGCAGTATTCTCAAGGGAAAATTACACACTAATCCACAACAAAAAGCTAGCACCATGCCTGTTTAAATGTGAGCAATAATCCATTAATCTCCCACCACAGACATGGCTATTTACTCCACTACAATCAACCCACCCCATTCCTGATTACTGTGGGTTACAGGGTACACCTGGTCCTCTTGGTGTCTCCCACCTCTTGAGTAGACCTTTCCTCTTACCAGGTCTTCTCTTGGGGTGGGATGGGGTTTCTTTAAAAATTGATTTTAAAAAAGAACAAGGAAAAGTCTGATTCTTTTACTTTCTGCCTGAACTGGGTGCAATTTACAGGCATTGTCACCAATTTTGAATTGATGAAGTCTCCCATATTTCACATTAATAGATGCTGTATTTGCCCTGAAAGGCTAGACTTCACTCATTGGGGATGGGTACAATAGGAATTATAGGGACTGGAAGTAGGAAAAAAGGGACATAGATCCACATGGAAGAGTGGGTTGGGTAAATTCTCTCTCACACACACACCAACACACACATCAATTACCCTGTTATCCGAAGGGTCATTAGTTAAGGGAAAGGGAGTCTTCTGTCTTTCCCCACAGATTTTGGGGGATACACTGGATATATCCCAATTGACTTGCATAGTAGAAGGGGCTATAGACAATATAAATTTCCAGGGAGGATTGGGGTGGGAAAATGTAACCCTTTCGCCAACACCCCAGCAAGAAGCCTATTACTCCAACTTTGTTGGTGGTGGTGTGTGCCTGTTCTTCTGCACAACCTAAAGTTCTGTGCATGCCATAACGATTACATGGCCGCTCAAAGATGCAGTAACATGTCATGTTCTCATCATGTACTCCCTGAAAAAAAATTTGAGACAGCAGGGAAATGGGCCATATTTACCTCACACACAACCACACAGATGTAAGCTTATGCTGTTAATGGTCTTGCCTCAATGAATGTATCCTGTAGGCCGGGTTATTGACACACTGGGAAGGGGTTCTGAAATAACTAATATAAGGTATTTTATTTCTTAGATTGGTTTCTTTCAGGTGGAGCAATTCAATATTACTAAACTTGCTCTTCTGAAGTTATTTTATTATATCTTTTTAATCATGCAAATAAAGATTCCATATCAGCTTTAATCACACTACATAAAACCATTAGAATGCAAAATAATTATTCATTAGCAGTCACTGTTGAAGGAGGTAACATCAAATCAGGCTGCACTTTAGAAAAATCATTGTGGTGTGGGGAGGTTGCTCCAGATATTCCGTTTGCTTTTAGCTCTGAAGGCTGCCAGGCACAAATGTTTAAGTGACAACTTTTGAAGAAAATGTGTCAATTTAAAAGTAATTTAATACCTTAAAACCATTGTATTTGGGGATCATGTTTTTAAAGGAGACATATTCCTTTTTAAATATGGTTAAGTCATCTGGAGAGGGGGAGACACATAGAAATAATTGGATCAACACTCTGGAACAAGTTGCTCAGTTCTGATACTGACATTCTAACCAAACCATTCTTAGCTTGCCATCTGATCTCTAGAACAAGAAGGTGATACTTCCACCAAAAAAATTGAACTGTAGTGCCCTTTGTAGACCAGTGAAACATAGTCAGCCCTACCATATAGTGGAGACAAAGTATATAGCGCAGTATCATGCATATGAGTAATGTGTATGAAACGGCATATTCTAGGGTAAGGTGTGTATAAAAATGCACACATCTGTGAAAATAGCATACAAGAATGGATTATATTCGGGGAAAATGCTTTGGAAAAAAATTGCATGTTAGTCAAAACTGCATATAATAATATGCACATATTAGGAAAAATATACCTAAAATGCTGACCAATTTTTATCAGGACTTTTTATTTATAAAATTGCAAATTGCTGTAGAAATGCGGAGAACTGAATGTAAGATTGGAAAAATGAAAACCCTGGAGAACAAAAGTTGGCAAATTTGACCATGCCAAGCCATGCTCTTGTTGTGATGTATTGAATCTACAGTTGAACTATAGTATTCCCCCCTACATTTCCATATATGTGTTGCAAATCTTTTGCAGTTTTGTTCTCTTTTGTTTTGGAATTTGGCGATGCATTCCCTGTCTTAACACCATCAGTGTCCTTTAATCCCATCCTCCTTTCCCCAGGATGGAAATCATGATTTGTGGGCTAATATAATATGATCTTTAATTTAAACTCAGATTAAAAACAACACCAGGATACAATAATCAACATTTTCAAATAGAGGACCTTTAGGAAAAAGAAACAAATGGATTGCTTCTTCAGTGACTCCCCATCATTCACCAGGGAAACACCAGTGATTACCTGAGACCTCTGTCTTGTAAGAGGCAATCAAACCAACAATTCCCAAAGAACCACAAAAAGTTCAAAACCTGAAGAATTGGCAGCACAGAATTTTCAGAGTTCCTAAGAACAGTGGAAGAAGAAAGCAGATAAAGGCACACCACTTCTCACTAGGTATACAAGTAGATTACATGCTAGGGCAGGGGTCAGCAAACTTTTTCAGCAGGGGGCAAGTCCATTGTCCCTCAGACCTTCTGGGGAGCTGGACTATAAGCCATCCCCCCCAACTCTCCCCTCCCTTCTCCACAACACTGGACGAGCCCCGGTGGCTGCTTACCTGTGTCTTGCGAGCGGCAGGGGCTGGCAGCAGAGGAGGATTGATGAGGAGTGCCCGAAAGAGCTCTGGAGGGGGGCTGCTTAAAATGGCAGCCGCTCAAGTGCTGCTGCTGCTGGCACCAACAAAGCCCAGCCCCCTTCCTCCTCTAGGCAGGGTGGGGAGAAGCCAGGAGGAGGGAGGGAGGAGGCGCCGATGCCGTGTGAGGGAGAGGGAGGGAGAGGCAGTGGCGTAGCATGGGGGGTGCAGGGGGGCCGGCTGCACCGGGCGCAACATCTGGGGGTTAGGGTTAGGGGGCGCAAATCCACGGGTTAGGGGGCGCAAATCCACGGGTTAGGGGGCGCAAATTACCTGCCTTGCCCCGGGTGCTGACAACCCACGCTACGCCACTGGGGAGAGGGAAAGAACACAGGCGCTGGCAATCCATGCAGCGATTACCGGACCATCCGTGGGCCAGATCCAGAAGGCAATTGGGCCTGATCCAGCTTGCGGCCCTTAGTTTGCCAACCATGTGTTAGGGTCCTGAAGAGGGCAAAGGCCATTGGACATTTCTAAGTGAGAAACTGAAAGGCCTCTCACCCTGATAGCATGACACACGTCCAGCTGCAGTCTTGTAAGGTGTGAAGTTCAGTGCACCATGTATAATAAGAGGAACTAACTTGTAGCCCTCCAGAAGTTGATGGTCTCCAACACCCATCAGCCCCAGTCAGCATGGCTAATGGTAAGAGAAGATGAGAGTTGAGGGTATCAGGACGCCTTTGTATGTGCCTAGTCATGTGCATGTTGAAGGAGATGGATTTAATCCTTGGCTTTTTATGGAGCTAACAAAGCATTTGTGCATCTGTGCTCATATGTGCAATAAACTTTTCTTGTTCCATCGCACAGTTCATTCAAAGTAGTTTTTGCTGCTAACTTATTATTTGGATTATGCAAACAGTTTAAGAAATAAACCAGGGATTTTGCTTTTTGATCTGCTGAGAAATAATAAAATCAATAAACCCTTTAAAATGCATTACAGGGTGAAGGGGGAAAAATAATTTATATAGCGCTTTCCATGAGTTACATGACAGCTAAACTAATGGTCATTGCTGTAAATGATAGTGGGAGGAAAAATCCATACAAAATTAAATAAAGACTTGCAAAGTATGATTTTGCTGCTGGCAGTCTAAAAAGGATTTTCTTGTTCCTCACCCATGAGAGTTGGGGTTCTATCAAGGAAGCTTTCCTGCATGTCATACATCATTTCAAAGAGACATATATAGCCTAGGAACTGCTCTAAGGCAGCTGCAAGCAAGTGTCACTTTGAGTTAAATGCATTATTAAACTGTTGGGGAATTTCACATCATGGGTCATTTATCTATGCTAAATTGGGTCAAAAGCCTACACACGTGGCCAGACAAATGAGAGAGGAGAACAAAATTCTCCCTTGGGAACTATTTCATTGACAACCTCGCTGAGTTCATGTTATTATTTTTCCTTGGTAAAAAAAGAGAAGAGATTAGAAGAAGGAAGGAAGGAAAGAAGGATATATTGTTTATATTTAAACTGATATTATGACACACACAAATTCTTGTATTCTAATTATGTTTCTGCACAGTGTTTATTGTTCTTCATTTAATAACACTGCTTTGATCATTATTTATCATTACAAACCTATAATACTTATGGTTGCCTGGGCAGGTGCATTTTGTAGTGCACTTTGTAGCTCATGAATTCAGTGGAAATAAATCAAGCGGACACCAGACTTTATTGACTAAGAGCAAGGGGGTGGGGGTGGCATGGCAGTAAGGCAAGGATCAGTATCTTGTTCCATTCTGCCTTTGCTGGTGGAATGGCACTGCATTTGGGTGTCAGAGCACCCAAACCCGCTATATGGGAGCTGTCTAGAATTGAACCCTGGGGTGGTACAAGTGAAAACAAACTACAGTCCAGGCTGCAAAGTTTGCCAAGATGGGAAGAATGAGGTCGCTCCCTGCTCCTGGGCATGTTTAGAGGTGATGCCTGTGGCCTCAAAGCAAAGGGTTGGAAGGAATACTTCTTCCTTGAACCTTGCTGCAAAAACCTTGTTTATGGGATGGGACTTGACAAATGCACAGTAGCCACACTGGCTAAGTGTCCACCCCAATACACCCCTGGCAGCAGCAAAAAGAAACAATTGTTGTGTAGTAGAGTAGGGAGGGCAGCAGGGAAACAACGGTGGCTTTGCCTAAGAAGGCAGAATGTATTGTGCGAGAACTGTGAATGACTATTGATAGCCAGGTATCAGCGTGGATAACAGGTGGACTGGCTGTGGTCATTGACACAATTTCAAATTTCAAAATTGTCTTCACTATGCTCACAATGGCCATGCAAGATGGGCTAGAACAGGCTTCCTCAACCTCAGCCCTCCAGATGTTTTTGGCCTACAACTCCCACGATCCCTTGCTAGCAGGACCAGTGGTCAGGGATGCTAGGAATTGTAGTCTCAAAATATCTGGAGGGCTGAGGTTGAGGAAGCCTGGGCTAGAATTAATGCCCTCATGTTTCAGATGGGAAGGAGGTTTAAGAAAACAAAAGCTTGCTGCTAAGACTGAGTCTATGAATCTTTCCTCACAAGGAAGTCATGTGACAGTAAATGAGACTTATTCCTAAGTAAGCATCTAGAGGACAGCTGTGAGTTCAAGGCTGATATGAGAGTTCATTTTTAACACCTCAATGCTGCCCCGGAGCTTTCTGCTCTCTGTGTCTGCTACACACATGTACCAGCAGCTGAAATGAATTTTCTAGAATATGCTGCATATATTAAAAGCTTCCAGTTTAATAAGCTAGATTTGCTTTGTATGTGAGGTAATAACATTATTAAATTATTTTAGCCTTAATGTCTATGTCTTCCTGAATACGAACTAAGAGGAAAGCAGTAATTAGAGTAGGTTAAAATACATCCTCAAAGGATATTAAATATGCAAGAGCTCATCCATGGAAATTAGACTGCAAGAGGTTACACCATGTATTGGCTTATTTTGTAACATATCAAATTAGCTTTCATGAATAAATATATCTAATAATGTTTAGCTCTATAATTTAACAGCACCCTATTAAAAATACTTTCTGAATCAGCCAAGCTGTGTATTTGATCTCTCACAATTATCAGTCTCTGAGTACACAATAATTAAATGTGCAGTTTGTACTGATTTTGGCAAACACCATTCAGGGGACTATGAACTTTAATCCCCGTTAACAGATCCTTTCAACCACCCAGTGTTGTCATTTCCTGGGACTTGTCGGACTTGGCGAAACCTTGTAATCTCTTAAAGTTCTGATCATTTTCAAACATCAGGCTTAAACTGCCTTTCAGACTTCATGCACTATTTATGTTAACACTTTGTCAATAATGGATATGATTCAATTATCCATTGATAATTGTGTTTTGTGTTTGTGAACTGGACTTGAACAGATCCTGGATCCTGAACCAATTGGGTCAACCTGAGATTTAGTTGAATTGGGTTGAGGCAGTCTGAGATTGTTGCAGATCAGCTCTGGTGCAGAGCTGTCAAAAGGTTGCAACCTGCCACTGATGAGAGCAGGGGGGCGGGGAGGAGATGGCCTAGCACACTGTGTGTGTGTGTCTTTCTTCCACCTCTCCTGACTATGTGTTTAACCAGGGCTTTAACACACCTCTCTCGCCTCTTCAACTGCATGACTGTGCAAATCCCCCAAATTGATTCAGGGCCCAGATCCAGTTTAGGCTGGCACTAAATCATCCCAAATCAGATTTGAGCCATTCTGAAGCACGGGATTAGACCCCAAATTGGATCAGGGAGAGCTGTGCACTGTTGGTTTAGCTTTTGATCACAGTAAATTATTCCCCCAGGGCACTCCAATTTCAGTGATTTGGGGGACGGATGTTTAAGTAAACGTTAAAATCTTTATTTGTTTTTCACATGCATCTGTGCAGTTCTCCTCTCATGTAATCATCCCCCAAAACTCATTATGCCCCCCCACAAATCTATGGTGGGGATCAGAAGTCCAGCCCCACCAAGGGTCCTAGCTGGGGACAACATCCCCACTCCAGTGTTTCCTTGGGATCCATGCTCTTATTTTAACCCCAATCCCCTATAGCAACTACTACACCCATTACATAATGGTAGTCTACCCTTGCAGAGGTACTGCTGCATATATTATTCTGAAATTTGTCATACTTGGTCCCCTCTGAAGGGATGAACATGGCTACAAATTGCATCCAATTTTCTAAAAATTAAGGTTCTAGGCATTTTTACAGTCCCATTATAGTGACTGGAGAAAAAAGAAAGAGACCTTTGCTTCTAAGAAGTTTAATTCAGCCCCAGATAACAAGTCAACCTGGAATGATGCATAGCAACTCTGAGACAGATCAGGCTGGTTCCAAAAGATACAGATACAAGTTGAATTCTGTGACCAGTGTACCACCCTAGAATTTTGCATTGATATTTTAGTTTTATTATGGCTAATGTCCAAACAAATAATATTTACTTGCTTACTTGGCCAAGATATGGACAAACTGTCCATAATAAGCTTTTGAGTTAGCATGTAGTGGGCTTGCATACTATGAAAAAGCCATAAAAATCATGAACATGTTGCCACACAAGGGTGAAATGGGATAACATTAATCTTGTCTTTAGTTATTTTTAAATAAAAAACGGTCTGTATGAAAGAGGGGATAGATTAGCTGTGTCGTTAAAGCTTCATTTCAGTTTGACTTTGCTACCGCTCTGTCCTCTTTTCCCCTGATCCCTTTGTGGCTTATCAAGTGTCAGGCCCATGAACAGTGACCCTTAACCACCTGCACTTTCAACCTGCTAATTGCAATATTGTAATTAACTATGGACTAAGGCAATTGCCTTCATATATCAATGCCTTGACAGGAAAAGTACAGCCTCCAGCTGTGAAAAGCTTAGTTTTTATGTTGCCCTCTGACACAGATGGAAGCATTTTCCTGTTAAAGATGCATCCCCAAGAACAATGCCATGTCCTTTTGCAGAATTTACACACAGAAGGGAGATGTCTACACAATAGTGGATGGCATCTATCTGTTGTGGGGGACTACCGGAGGAGAGTGCACCTTCGGGGTGAAGTCAAACCGTTGGGGTGTAAGTTGGAAGGTGTTTAGGTGTTGCTCCTGGGGGTGTGTGTGTAAGTTTCCCACATCTCACTTCCATAAAGCAGCATGTTCAACATGCAAGCCTGGTAGACCTTCATCTTGGTACTGGACAGGAGTATCACAATTTCCCACACTCGGATCTTAATTTGGTTGAGGCAGCCCATGATTGTTCTGGGTTGGGTTGGCCCACCTGGAGTGATTAGCGGCAGTCAAGAGGCATGGGAGGAAAGGAGAGGCAGGCAGACTCTGCAAAGAGTAGAACAAGGCTGTTTGCAAGAGGGCTTTCAAATAGCCCCACACTTTGCTTTGACTGTGCATACTTGTTCACAGCAGAGGAACTGGCACATGCAGGCAGGATGAGTCATCATTCTGTAGCTATGTGCATTGTACACTGAGTTAAGGTAGCATAACACAGATAGATTCCAAATATAGCAGACAGTCTGTTCCAGGAGCCCAACATGCCCTTTTAATTTATTGTTGTGTTATTCATTTCTATGCCACTTTATATTTTTACGAAAAAAATCTCAAAGCAGTTTACAACACATTAAAAACATCAAATAAAACAATCCAGAATAAAGCATTACTGAAGTCAAAATCAATACATTCAAAGCAGCATTATTAACAGGAAACTACAATATAATCTTAAAGATTTTTTTTAAAAGTTTTAAAAAGTCAACTGCAGAATGCACATTAACACAGGAAAGTTAACAAAAAAATCTTAAATATTTCAATAGAAAACATTATCAAGGGAGTATAAAATGCACATTTTAAATAACATAATTAACAAGAGAAATAATGTATTATCATAAACATAAAGTATATATGCTACTGTTGCTGTTGCTGCCTGTCCTGCCAATGGGGGTTCATGGCGGACAGTGGCTATGAAACCTACGTCTGCACTAGCAGACACCAAGATGTTCTCTCCACAACAAGGCATCTGAGCTGTATTCTGAAAGTCTCTTCTGCTACCCTCACCACAAAATGGCCACCTTTCAAGGGCCTTTCTGTAATATTTTAGAAACTTTGAAGCACAGAGAGACTTTTAGACACATCAAAAGGCACTTTCCTCCCTTTCTCTGTTTCTTTCCCTTTAGTTTCAAGTGTTGCAGCAGTCCTCTTACCCCCTGGAAGCAGAAAAAACAACCCCAGATGCATTTTCTTCCTCTTGAAACAATAATCAAGGCTTGCTCAACAAAAGAGTCTCTCCAGTTTCTTTTAATACTAAAACATTAGAGAGAAGGAAGAGTGTCCTGATATTAAAGAGCTGCACCATTTGCTACAGGATGATTTAATGAATGCTGAGTGGATTTATTTAACAGGGGAGATAACAAGGTATTCAATCATATCAAACCATATTTACCTAGGTGATAGCAGTTATCTAGCTGTATATTAGAAGCAGTAATCATTATTGCTTTTCTGTTCATATGTGTTCAGACCCTCGTTACAATTCATTCCAGTTTGTATTTAGGGAGCTACCAAATTAAGGAAAAGTATTTCTAGTTTTGCTGTTTTGGCTAACACACACATTCTCTGCAAGAAAATTACCTGAATATGCTGCATTTTGTATGTTATTTTCACCAATATATGCATTATTATGCAGACTTTAGTCTACTATATGCCTTTGGGGCCCATTTTTGAAGGATAGTTGTGTTTTGATTTGTGTATTGGTGAACCTACATGATTTTCCCATTCTGAAACAATACAAAAACAGAAACAAAGCCATCCTTTGAAATTCAAACTTCTCTGAATTTTGCAGCAGCTAAGTAATCTGTACATAAGCACATATAATTGGATAAAATGCACGTATGTATGCATATATTGGTGGAAATTCCATAGCAACATGCATTATGCTATGGGAAATTGCTTTGTTAAAAAAGTGTATAGCCAATAAAATTGCATACACAAACTTGTCTATATAATAGGAGAAATTATTATGGGAGATGCTGATGAATTTTAATGTGGACTTTTGAAAAATCCCTGCAAGTGGAAATGTGTAGAGCCAAACTTAAGTTTGGAAAATTGAGAATAAGAGAAACCAAAACTGGCATATTTGAACATCTCTTGTTGAATCTGTTGGATATGCTAGTTCTTTGCAGCAAATGACTGTATCTCTCTCCCCACCCACTCATGAGGTCCAAAAGTGACTCAAGAGAATCCCTGTGTATCTGAACATGTGATAAAAAGAGTCAGGTCTCGCTCACATTCACTGGCCTGCTGCCACCAGGAAATGAGAGAGGATGCTCCAACAGTCTATGAGATTGGGCCCTATGTTAGTAGGAATAAATTAGCAGGAGAAATGCAATAAGAATCAGGCAGCTCAGTGTGTGGCCATTTTTGAAGCATAATTACAGCCCTGCTGAAGCAAGAATGGATCCTAACATATTTGGAAGTGCTGTAATCAGTGTAATCACTGTGCCATTTCATTTACTTTTGCACATTCTGTTAAGGCATTATAGCCACTGTTGAGGCTGTTGCAATGATACAGTTAATACTGCCCATTTATTCAACTCATGCTGTTCAATTGTATTGTTATTCTGCCATATCCGCAGCACTGTTCTATGCTTTTAAAATAAAGCTTTAGCCAATGGAATGCTGCCCCCCCTTTAATAGCAAAATAAGCATGGTGCCCAGCTTTGCCGGGGGGGGGAGAGACTGGTTGGAAATATTTGGTATTGTTCTGTTTGCGTGTTTTGTTTTTAAAAAAGCTTTTCTGTTATCGTGCCACTTCCTAATTCAAAACCTTGAGACTAAGTGACAATAGCAACCAGATCCCACCAATAAACAAATGGCCTCCAATATTTGTTCTTTCAGCTCTGTGACAGGAATGGGCAATCAAATGTTTTCCAACTGGCTTTTCAACCTTGTTCAAGTGTCCAGCTTACTGCATACCCCCTTAGAACAGCAGTAAATTTGGATTTGGTTCCTGGAAGAAGATCTCATAAAACAATATCTCTTTGCTAGTCATAGCAAAATTCTTTGGGACTTCTGAAATTCCTAAATCCATGTAGAGTAGTATTCCTATTGCTAATCCTACTCAGGAGCCTAAATTATGTAAGGGCTTTAAGCACTAACATGAACACCTTCAGTTGGGCCTGGAAGTGAACTGGCTGCTGGTTAGCTTCTGGGCACAATTCAAGGTGCTCAAGTTGATGTTTGAAGCCCTGAACAACTCAGGCCTTAAATAGCCAAGAAACTGATGCATCCCCTACAGATCCTCTCAGATGCTAAGATCAGTGGAGGGTACCCTCTTGGTTGTTCTACCACACTCTGAAGCTCAGGGGTGATGGCCTGGGAGAGGGCATGATTAGATGTGCAGAAACTGGCTAAGCCAGGCATCACCATGTGGCCTCCCCCTTGCTTGCTTGATATGGGTGAGCCTGATCCTGCCCTGAGCTGGAAGAAAGCACCTGCTTCTACCTGGTTTGTTCAAGCTTTTTGTGTGTGAAGAAAGTTATCCTGATTTGCTGCCACCCTAAGACTATGATCTAGCCAAGGTTCAAATACCAAGCATTCTGAGCACATATAAATGGCTCAGCTTGCAAAATGCTCCTTCCATTGTGAGCAGCCTGTTTAACTGCTCAGCATTGAACAGAATTAGACGCAAATCTCCCTTAGAAGAAGTGTAGGGTAGGTGGGAAAATTGTTTCCCTTTTGCCAAACTAGTTGGGGTGGGGTGGGAATCCCTACTTGGCCTCAAAACAACAGAATGCTGCTATACTATAAACATCAGAAGTGGGAGGGGTGGTGTGAAGATGACTTCAAGATTGCTGGAGGGGTACAGAGTTTTAAACCTTTTTCTGGCCACATCTCCCACAAGCAACATGCTGGTGTTCAGTGTGTCTGCACCCTCTCTCCCTCTGCCCTCTTTCACACACTGGATGCAACAGTGTCCCAGCACAGATTGGAAATGGCTGCAGAATTTGTCTGAACCTTATGCTCCATCATGATGTTGTGGAAGGAGAAGGGGGACACGGTGAGAATGTATTTTGGTTCTCTATTGCTTTGAGCAGTCATGATGGCTTGATAAATGCAACATGGGGTGAATTCTGCATGTGCAGAATGACTTCTGCTTGTGCAATGGAAATTCCCCCCCTTCTCTTCCCCATTTATTCCACGCCTACCCCAAATCTGCACTGGGAGGTTGTGGAAAATCTCAGAGCAGATTTGGTGGGGCATTGAGAGAAGGGATGCTCACTTGTGGTTCGAGGACCCGATCCCCGCTTTGTGGAATGAAGACACACAGACACAGAGTATAAGGTTAATGGGCAAGAAAAGGCCACAACTTTATTGATTACGGCAAGTGAGAAGGTATTGGCTTAGGCCCTGGACCATGACAGATTGACTCCACCCACTCAGAGAGGGGTGAGCCCAAAGGGGGTTTATTCACCAGAAGGTGGAGCCTGTTGATGCTAATACAACTATAAGCTCTCCCCTGATGTCACCGAGGGTCATGCCATGGCCCCCCGCCACACAGGCATCGGACAGGATCCATGACTGCCGGATTCCTTTAACGGGATACCCAAATTTGAAGGGGTAGGCAATGGCCACACCTAGTCCTTCCACACACCATCAACACATTCCAATGCCTAACCTAACCGCCAATACCAAGAAAGTTGTGACGATTGCTACGAGGTAGGTGAAAAAACCAAAAGGCCTAATGCCAATTGGAAAAATTCCTACCAGGCCCCCTGGACAAACTGGGTGACCAACCTAAGGTCCATAGCAAGGTCAAGAGAAAAACTAAGCCCTAAGCTCTAAGGGAGTGGAGGGTGGGTGACTCGAGACAAGAAGGCGGAAAATGAGGCGGAATGGCTGGTGCAGCAGTAAATTAAACTGCAAACCACACCCCCTCCAAGCCGCCCGGTTGGGTGCTTACCTGTGGGCATGGTGCACCAGCCAGGTGAGTGGGGCAGGGGGCGTAACGCCCCCGTGTGACGCAGAAATTGCATCCCGCCCACAACACCTCCCCTCTTGGAGGAGAGGCTTTATAGAGAGGGTGTGCTTATGCCATGATTTTGTTTGATACAATTCCCTGCTTGTATCAAAGAAATACTTGTTTCTGTGGGATATGAACAGAGGCTCTGGGTTGCCCCCAAGATTGGAGGGACCTGTCACACATTGTGTGCGCGCATCATCACAGGTGCATCATGCATCGTGTGTCACGTGTTTGTGATGGCACTTGCACAATGCAGGAGGCCAAGCGCTTTGGAGGAGCTGGCCATTGGACCTGCAGTGTGAGGCATGCAGTGCACATGTGATATCACACACACACACACACACACACACACACACACACACACAATGCCTGCAGGGCTGCCTGAACATTGTGGGGGGCTGGCCCCCTTAAAACAAGATTTGTTGGTGCACCTGGACGTGAGCAACAGACTGCTATTGCTTTCATGTCCTACCTATGGGCTTTTCAAAAAGCATCTGGTTCAGCCACATTTGGAAACACAATGCTTGACTAGTTAGACCTCTGGTCTAATCCAGCAGGGATCTTCTACCTTAAACTTATTAGAACTGTGGGAAAGGAGAGACTGGGATTTTAATTTAAATCCAATTGCTTGACGACACTCTCTGAATGCTAACTATTATTATATAAGCACACTCAAAAGGCTGTAATCTATACAACAGTTAAAGTAAAAAATGTGCACCCAATCATTATAAGCATCTGGAACGAGTGTGTGTCAAGAGATAATCACATCCATTGTAAATTTACATGCCACACATAGTGTAATAAGTATTTTAAAGGAAATTGTTGCAAGATAACACAGGTGCTGAAATTAATAAACGTTTGAAAAATCAACAAGAGGTTTAACAGCACTAGTTATTGTTTTATGATTAAATAATTAGTTTGAACATTTTTGTACACCTGGTCCCGCATCAAGGGTTTCAATTACTATGAATGACTTGGTTTGTATTTCATCAGTCAGTACTGAATTAGCCATGTATGGTGGGCAATACAACAGCTATTTGAAGACAGGGATTTGAGATTTCCCAGAAATTCTGCAGCAAAGTTTGCTAACTATAATTATGAGGGGGTTTTTTGAGCTCCTCCCCTAAAGAAATATTGAAAAGATTCCTTTGAAATATGTTGGTGCTTGATTTCCCCTGTTTACCCAGGCATTTGATAGTTGAAACACTCTGTTCCTGCCCCCTTAGAGATCACCAGTTGAATGTTTAAACTGTTTTTAGAATGCTTTTTTAAAACAAACAAACAAATAAATAAATGTTAGTTTATCATAATGTATTTGTTGTCCTGGACTTATTTGAGAATAAAAGTCAGGATGCAGGTGGTGCTGTGGTCTAAACCACTAAGCCTAGGGCTTGCTGATTGGAAGGTTGGCGGTTCGAATCCCTGTGATGGGGTGCGCTCCCGTTGCTCAGTCCCAGCTCCTGCCAACCTGGCAGTTTGAAAGCACGTCAAAGTGCAAGTACATAAATAGATACCGCTCCGGTGGGAAGGTAAATGGTGTTTCCGTGTGCTGCTCTGATTTCGCCAGAAGCGGCTTAGCCATGCTGGCCACATGACCTGGAAAAACTGTCTGCGGACAAACGCTGGCTCCCTCGGCCAGTATAGCGAGATGAGCACAACAACCCCAGAGTCATTCGCGACTGGACTTAACTGTCAGGGGTCCTTTACCTTTTTATAAATTAATTGAATTAATTAAATAAAACAATAAATAATCCATTTATAATGTATTATAATACATAATAAATAATTTATTTCTGATATAGGACAGGGGTAACCAATATGGTATCCTACAGGTGCTGAGACTCTGCGAAGCTCAATACCACGCCCAAGGAATACAGAGAGATAAATCACAAACTAAACAACTCTATATTTGCACCAGCAGAAGTATACACATAGAGAGTCATTCTGATGGATGAGCATATCTGAAAGTAACTTAACATTTTCTCCAAAAGATAATATGAGTTTTTCAAAGGATAGATGACAGGACTCAAGGATTTTGAAAAATACATTCCTTTTGCTTTGCCACAGTTATAATGGCCAGTTAAGGCTAAAAGACATTTATCAAACTCCCCTATTAGCTGTAAATTGGTGGGCTGCCTGAAAGTTCCAAGCAGAATCCTAAGGCCATGTTAAAGAGGTGGCCTTTAACATCAAAGAGATTTGTAGTGCTAGTCATTCTCAGATACCAACAGATTTAATGAGGTATTTACCATTTGAACTGCTGTTAGAGATGCAAGTGCAAATGCCAATTCTGTTAAGAGTTCTGACCTCTGTCCCTTAAATAAGGTGACAATGTGAAGGCAATGTGTGGCTAACTTGGGAGGAAGAAGCATGACTAAAGTTAGGAAGGATCTAAGTGTTGCTGTGACTTATGTAAAAAGGACTGTTATTTGTGTGTTTGCTTGCACTGTGGTGGCCAGCATTGTGGCTCCATAATGTCTCCAGCGAATCCTTGAGTAGTTTTTCACAAAACCTGAATCTGATGTTTTTAAAGTGATTCTCACACTCTCTGTCTCTTTCCCACAGCGTCAGCTGCTTCCTTGTCAGCTGTGGTCTTCTTTCCCTAGCTTCCTTCTGTTCTTCTCAGTTGTCACATCTAAATTAACGCAGCTGCTGTCAGTTGCCCTCTCCTCACCTGACAGCGGGAGAAAATAAAAGCGTCTCGGAGATGTTGTATCAGTTTGGTTGCATGCCATAACTGCAGCCACTTGATGGCTATGTGGGATATTTTCAAACGTTCTTTGCCCTCCCTTGCTTTTGACCTAGTTCTCTAAGGCCTTACCCAGAGCCTAAATTGTTTCTTGAAAAGCTGCTCTTCTAAGTGCCAAGTATTCACCTTTGTGAATGTATAAAGCGGAGAAAGAGGTGGGGGGAACCCTCTGCTCCTGTCAAAAGACTACATAGAAACAGTCACTTATCTGACTGAAGAGCTATACAATAGAGCAAGCTGAAAATCACATCTTAGTTGCCCTCTCTTGGTTGCTGCTATCCCTCTTGGGTTGAGATGTTTCCAGAACTGACAGAATTTCTCACATGAAATCTGTTATAAAATGAAGTAGGTTGACTCCTATGAAGCTGACTTCTGCAGAATGGATAGAAAACAAGAGCATTTGTAAAGCGGGAGTGGATAAAATGTGGCGAGAGGGGGGCTAAAATACGAAATTCTACTGTAAGACCAGTCTTTCCTAGAAGAGACCTGATACTGTTATGTGCTCACACCATGTCTGTTGTGGGTAGAAATGGGAAAGAAATTTGATTCATTATTTACGTAAAGTGAGCCTACCTAATTTCCACTTTCAGAAATAATACTGGAACACAGCTATCCTTTGAAATCCACACTAGTCTGCACTCTCCCAGTCCATGTCTGAGCACTTTGTTTTTTGCCCAACCTCTTTCCCCAGGAAAACTCGATGTTTACCACAGGTTGTCGTTTGCTCTGATTCAGCAATAAAGAGCAGGTTTTTTCAGGAAACATACCAGGCCAAAAAGAAAAAAAAGTGCTTGGACCTGGACCTGGAAAACCCGGACTTATGCCTAGATAAGTAGAGTGGGTGAGCCCTGAATCACTTTAAGTTGCCCTGGCAATAAAAAAGGATTAACAAATTCAGCAAATATTAATAATAATAATGTGAAGTATCCATATGAATGCATATATTGGTGAGAATAATGTTGAAATGCATTTCATATGTGTATATTTTCTGATTTTCTAGTTTCATTTCAATCACGGCTTAGGCCCAGTTTAGGCATAGAAACTGCTTTGTTTGCCCTGCCAGCAGCAGAGAAGCAACACCAGCTTTGGCACTGATTTCCAACAAGATCGCACAAGATTGCACCATCACCTTGGTGGCTTCGACTGCCTGAGGTGACTGCTTCACTCCATTTCATAAGCGGGTTGGCCCTGCACACCTGGCCCCGATAACAGATAATAGTTTGGCCCACCAGGCCAAAAAATGACCCCCATTGTTGCTCTAAAATTTATAGTAGAGTACAGATGGGTTAAAGCTACAGAGCGTGAGCTAGACCAGGGGTTAACTGACTCCAGGCATTTTGGATTTACTTTCTTTTACACTTGAATGCCAAGAACTACCAACTAGAGATGTATGTAGCAGACACACAGCTAGAATTACAAAACAAGGCTGCATCTGAGCACATTCTGAACATATGGGTTTCTTTCGGTACCAGAACAAAAGCTGACTTCTCACATGCATTTCGCATAGATGTCCATCCCTGATTAGGTTTTCTTCATTTCCGTAGCCTAATTTGGGTAGGAAGCATTTGTTGCTGCTGTTAAACAATTGTGAACAATATATGCTGGCTGTTCTACTGCACACCAACCAGAGATATACTGATAGATCTCAATCCGCTTTCTTCTCACCCCTGACAAAAACGATGACTTATAAAGATAAGTTAACGCTGCTAAGGAATGTTCCTTTGTAAGTGGTCTTTACATTTATAGTGAGAAAAATTTACTAGGCATTCAAATTTTAACCATGAATATTCATCCAATGATGATAACTATGGAGGACCAAGAAGCAAATTCCTAATACTGTTTAGAGGCAAAATGAAAAATGTTTGGACCTGTTGCCAGCTTCTGTTTGTAGCACGGATCATTGGAAATTGTAGTTTATTCAAACCACCACAGCTAGGTTACAAACTAGGATATCAACAGTATGAACAAATCAAAGCTTCTCATATTAAGATCTAATGGAAATTGCAGGTTTTTTGAAACTGCAAATGGAGCTTTAATTTCTTGCCCACTGCATGCAGAAGAGTTTGGGAGGTAAAAGGGGGAAATGCAAGCTCAAAGTTCATACTTCCTCAATCTTGTAATGAAAAATTAAGGCTCAGTTACAACCAGGCTTGTAGCCATCTACAGGATGGTGAAATGATGAATTATTCTCAAATTTTAAGTGCACAATTCTTGGGATTAAAATTATAATTCTTGAACATAATTTCTAATTTATTCCTGAAGGTTGTAAGAATGCAACCTGTTTTAGGTGCATGTACACGAGGATGAGATGGTATAGATAAGGAATCTATGGAATATAAACTTAAAATATTGACTTAAAGGAATTTGGGGGAAGGCACATGAAACATCTAGGGAAATTATCAGTTTGGCATTTGTTTTCAGAACTTCCATAAACAAAAGGAAGAGAATGATGACAAAAAGCTTACACCCTCACTTTTTCAAAAATACATTATACGTTATTTAAAAATCAGCTATTTGCTTTATCTGCAGTTTATATGCCAGAACAAATGTTGCATCTGTATAAGCTATGATGATGACCCTGAAGCATAACATAAAATCTCATTGATTTTGTCCCCAAAGACAGGTGTAAAGAATGAATAACCAGGGAAGCGATCAAGCATAGAATATCATTGCATGCAACATTAGTTGTGCAGTTCTGCTTTTAATCCATTTGTTCACCTTTGACCTGCAGCCTTCATTTGCTGTCAGTGCCGAAGAAGTAGATAGATGCTGTTAATAGTGGATCATTGGAAAACTCATTGTTCTCTGTCTGTCCTAAGAGATCATTTGATAGAGCTGTGTCTGCCACTATTTATTTGGATGGGGGGATTCCCCAAAGCTTAAGGTATTGCTCATGTACTGGCATTGGACAGTACAATAGCTGAGAGTTTGACCAAACTGCGGGAGGCAGTGGAAGACAGGAGTGCCTGGCGTGCTCTGGTCCATGGGGTCACGAAGAGTTGGACACGACTAAACGACTAAACAACAACTCCTTGGTTCAGATCTTGCCTTAGCCAGGGATTAGTGGGTAGCTTTAGTAAGTTCACCTTCTGATAGGGATGAGGGAGAATTTTCATCCAGTTTGCATTTTAAAGGCAAACCTACTTCATTTGCACTTTTCAAAACAATACATGAACAAAAACAGAGCTTTTGTTCTTCAACCAAACAATATGCACTAACAGGATTACTTTGTTAGTGCTCTGAACATTATTTGAGCACAAAACATTGTCTAGATATCTTTCTGATGTACCTGCCTCTTCCTAGCATCACTTCAGCTCTACAAGCTTTTGATATACATTATACTGTTTTGTGAAATCACTTTGAGATGCTTCATAGAAAGTGATTCATGAATGAATTTATGAAAATGAGTGTCATTCACCTTACCTTTACTCAGAGTAAACCCACTAAAGTCAATAGAACTAACTCAGTCATACCCATTAGTTTTTATGGGTCTACTGTGAGTAAAAGTCAGTTGAATACCTCCCAATAATAGTGCATAGAGTGTTGCACTTAAGACAGGGGAGAATTGGGTTCAGATTTCCACTCAGCCACAAAGCCCATGGGGGGGGGGAGATATTTAAACCTAACCTACCTTTAAGTGTTGTTGTAAAATAAAATGGGGTGTGTGGGTGTGGGAGAAAGAAAGAGACCGAGAAAGATCCGTATAGCCTGAGCTATGTATGGGAAAAGAGCAGGATATAACTAAAGTAAGTTGTGTTAGGTAAAAACAGTGGGAACTATTACTGTACAGCACAGTTTGTCTTTCTGCAGAGCTGGAAATTGGCATCTCCTTTGTGGCTGGCCTCTCACTCATTTCACTTGTACCCTACATTATCCCACTCCTATTCTGGCAATGTACAAGAATGAGAGAAACAAATGCTTTCCAACACATGCCCATATTTTGAGTGGGAGATCTGGAATTTTGGAGCCTGTTTAAATCCATTTAAAATTGCCAGTCTCAAGATGCAATTTGTACCTGTGACTCTCTGCAAGAATTTGGCAGGCTGGACCTTGTCCACTGAACGTAACTTTCCATGACTGCTGGAAATAAGCAAAAGAGCCTCCCAGAGGTGAATGCAATTTATTTCCCACAAAAAAGATGGAGCCAGTTCAATGTATACAGAAGTGTACCTCCAACTTAGGTCACTGTTTGCTCATACTGTGCAGCACAGTAGTATTTAAGTTCCTCTCACCAAACAACAGGTCTACAAGCTTACAGTGAGTGAAATAATTGTTCTATTTTCCTTTACCACAAAATTATACCATTAGTTTAGACAGGGTAAGCCAATTGTGAGTTATTGCAATTGGAAGACTATAAGGAGAACACTGCTGGTTCTAGTTCAGCATCTAGTTCAGCCTCCTGTTCCCATAGTGGCTCATCAGAGGCCTATGGGAAGCTCACAAGCAAGCAGGACTGAAACATCACTCTTCCATGTGTGTCCCCCAGCAGCTGGTATATGGAGGCAGAACACGGAATATATAATATATGTGAGTCAGAGCATTGGGCCATCTTGCTCAGTGTTGTCTACACTGACTTGTAGACAGTGCTGGATTAAACCCTGTGGAGGCCCCTATGCAGTTGAAATCTTGGGGGGGGGGCTCACAAATTATCTCCTAATATTATTTTGATCCAGAGCTATGGGGCCCCAAAAAGCATGGGGCCCTTAGGCTAGTACCTACTCTGCTTGTTTGGTAATCTGGCACTGCTGGTAGAGGCTCTCCAGGATTTTGGACAGGAGATGCTGGAAATTGAAGCAGGTACCTTCTTCATGAAAGCAAATGCTCTAGCAACTGGGCTACAGCTCTCCCTCCAAGTGGTCCAGATGATATGGTTTTCTTAAAGTTGTCACATATGTCACCCAAAATGACAATGTTTAAGGAAAACATAGAGCCCAACCATTTCAGGGAATTTTGAGCAAAGGAACTGCTGGGGGTACAGGGAGAGAGAGAGAGGAGAGAAACACAAAGAAGTCATAGACAGGCAGGGATCAACAAACAACAGGTGCAATAGGCAGGAGAGATGGGATACAGAATTGGCAGAAGCATAAGAGACAGGAGCAGAATACAGTAAGGCAGAGGACTAGGAATGGATGGACCAGCCTATTCCTTGCTGTTGCCAGTTTTGCATTTTTTTTTTCATTGACATCAGGGATGGGAAACCTGCATCCCTCCAGTTGTTTTTGGACTCCAACTCTCATATCCCTAGACAATGTGCAGGGATAATATGAGGAACCATAGTCCAAGAACAGCTGGATAGATATATGCTGCCCATACCTGATTTAGAAGCCTGTTCTATTCCACAACTACATTCATTTGTAGATTAAAATAGTTTTAGAGAGGAAAATAAAATAGAAGAAAAGGTTTTGCTGGGTTGCCAGGTTGCATGGCGAGGCAGAAAGAGGTTTGGAATAGGTGGAAATCACTTCTTGCCCTGCCATGTCCCTGGAGTGGCCCTTTTTTTGGGAATTTATGTGTAATGACTTAAATTCTGCTAGCTTCAGTTTCGCTGGTAGAGGCCAGCCTGAGCCAGCATAGGCCTTGCTCAGTCAGGTTGAGGGAGTTATGCTGATGGATCCTTGATTGAGCCAGGATGAGGGAGTTACACTGACACAGCCCTAGCTGAGGACAGTCCAAGTTCTGCATGTTCCAAACCTGCTCATTCTGGTAAATATTGGGTTGGGATTGTGTTGTAAGTCAATACTGAAGCAACAGAGGCTAGGAACAATATTTATTTGAACACCTTGAGTATAAGTTCATTACTCTCAGCAGAGCCCTGCAGATTTCTATACAAAAGGATCTTCTGGGGTGGGAGAGGCACATTCATTCCATCTGGGTCTTTTGAAATTAAGACATTGGCTCTTTATGAAGAAGTTTCGTAAGATGACAAATGTGCATATTATTATTTCCTCCAGCATATAAAGCAGCAAACATAGCCACTTCACATAAAACGTGTGTGTGCACATGCGGGGGGTGACAGGTACCTCTAATCCCCTGTAAAAATTCTTTATAAATCATCTCTCAGGGAAAAAAGTAATATCCTGCTTTACATAGAACCTGCTATTTAAATCTTATGACTAATCCACTAACATGCATTCTTTTATATTCTCTTTACCTGCAGGATTCCAAGTAGTGCTGTGAGCGATAGCAGCACTGTAAGTATTAGAGAAATAAATGGAAAGGTGAAATTAAACTCAATCTGCATCCCATACTGATAGCAGTTCTCCTCTGAGAGAGAAATATCTATTTCCCAAAGGCAGCTGCTTGTCTAATTCCTAGAGGAAAGGGAGGGGGGATAAAATGGAGCTAATCCCTCAAGTAACAACTGTCAGCGTGATGTGGTTTTTGTGACCCATATCGTGTCTCTGACAAGAGACAAAAGGCTGCTCCAGCTGGGACCAGAATTATGCTCTTGTTTTCTGAGATTATTCTCCTTGATTTCGCCTGTCTCTCAACTGGAAAATAAGGGATACTTTACCAGAAAGCCTGCAATATTCCTTTTTTCCTTCCCCTTGCATTGCAGGAGCACAGTTATTTTTATATAGGACTGCAGAACTATAGAATCACAGAGTTGGCAGGTGTCTTAGAGGTATTTTAGTCCAACCTTGTGCTCAGTACTGGAAGCAGCTTCGACATACCTGCCCAGAACTCCACTTAAATACCTCCAAGCAATGAGAAGCCATCCATATACAACATCCTATAGAGTTTTGTAGGTAAAATTTGGCATGCCCCTCTTCTCAAAAATGAGGAGAAAGATGGCAAAGGGTTCCAGTTGTAGATTTACAGTGCTCCAAGCTCTGATGGTGGGTGTTTTCATTTTTAATTTAAAATATACCCATCTTGCTTGAGTTTCATTGAAGTTAGATACCAATTGAGACCAATGCTTAATGCCTTCCCTCCTGTCACACTTCATATTACAGCTATGAATTGAAGCCTATTGTGTACAAAACAGAAATGTGTATTGCATTGACAGAGAAGCCCTCTGCTTTTCATTGAAGAAATCTTAGCAAAAGCCAGTGGGATTGACCTAGTAGCCTACTAATGCCACACTCCATTGCCCACTTACTTAGTTTGATTATGGGTGTTACCATGTGAAAGAGCTTGTTTCACCTCGTGCTTGGTTCTAGGACCTGATGATATTACTGTTCCAGTGTTGATATAGATCAGCTTTTGGATGAACGGCAGATTTCAAAGTCCAGTAGCAGCTTGCAGAAGTTTTTAGAACAACGTCAGTTTCCATTTAGGGCAAGCTTCCAGAAGAGTGGACTTCAAAAGCAGCATTGTGAGGGCAGCAAGCGGGACAAGTTCAGGTTTGGATAATTCAAAGTGTATTTCACAGCAGTTCAAGTTCATACACATGACCTTTCCTGAGCCAGTTTTCAAATGCTGGCTAAACTAGTTACAATCCAATGCTGACAGGATCAGATACTAAATTGTGCTTTGGCTGCATAGACACCCCACTCCAAAAGCGTTGTGTTAGTTGAAGACAATGATTAGAACCTCATAGAAAAGTCTGGCTGCAAAATCTGTTTTAATGCATGGGTCTCCAATGCTGTGCCACTTGTGCCTTCAAAGGTCTTCCCTGACACTGATACAGGGTCCTATCTTCCACCCCTCCCTCTGCTGAAATGATCCTTGAAAGAGGCCTTCCTTAGCCAACAGGAGGCTTTTTTCAAGTCTACTTGTAGTACAGGGGCCAATTGAAATGCAGAGTTGTGTCTTGCACATGGTGTCCACAATAGTTTCTCTGGTTTGCAAATGTGCTTTTGGACCCAAAAAGGTTGGTGAATGTACAGTGTGATCTTGAGCATGCTTATTCAGCAGTTGATCCTACTGGGTTCAGTGAGATCAATCTGCTGTTAAATTTACTTAGGATTAAAGCCATAATAACTGCTTTTGACCTTCTTAAATAATTATTGACAGACTTAAAACTTGAGGTATTCTTAAATTGTCCTCTTTATATTATTTCTGCCCACACCTACTGTCATTTGTTGGAGATGACCATAGACATTTGTGGCTAAGTATGCTTCTTCCATGCTAACAGGATAAAAGACTAATCAAATTAGAAAAAAATGACCCTTTTCTGTTCTGATGGAACAATTCTTTAAAGAGACATCTCTTTAAAGTGTGTGTGTGTTGCTTAGGTTACAACCCATTCCTAAGCACTTATTCAACAGTAAGATCCTCTGAGTTCACAGACCTCACTGAGTTTACTGAATCTTATTCCCTAGATATACATTAAATATAGGCTTAGGAAGGCTTACAGCCAGAGTGCTGACTTGCTACCAGGATTGAGGAGGCCCTGCACACAGTGTCATTGTGTGATGTCATGTACATGACACACATCATATGAGTGTGATGTCATACATGCAACACACACACACAAGATTGCATTGTCAGGAGAAGGCTGAGATTGTGGTGCAGCTTCAATGACCAGCGGCTCCTCCCCCCTCATGGCCAATGAAGCCATGCCACACTCGGCTCTGCACTTGGCCTCCCTTATCCCCTCAATGTTGAGGTTGCCCAGCCCCCTTCCAACAGATATTGAGGGGACTAAAGATACCTTGGCCCCACAGAGTTAGTGCACCTGGTTACAACTTAAGCAAGCTGAAAATGATGGTCCCTAATAAGTAGTTTAAACATTTGTTGTCTCAATTTGTTTTTGGTCCTCTGAATATACAGGTCTTAATATAGTACATATGAAACTGTCTGGGAGTGTCAAATCTAGTTCAAAGCTGTCAGTTTGGACTGGCAGTAGATCTCCAAAGGTCTATGTTTGTCAAATTATTTTTTTAAAAAAAGACCCTGGAAGTAACAGGGATTGAAGTTAGAACCTTCTACATTCAAAGCAGGCATCCTAACACTGAGCTATGGTGCTTTCAGTTGCACGCAACCAGTTCTGCTTTAGTAAGTTACCAATGTGGCAGGAGAATGCAGTAGGTACAATGAAGAAGAGATCAATGGGCTGAACAGCTTCCACAAATGTGCAATACTGTTCACCAGAGAACTGGAACATTTACCAGGACATTGGAAATACCTTAACAAGACCTATTTTATTAATTTAGTTTGCTCATAGCATTTTTAAAAAATGTAATGGTGTTAACTAAATTGTTCTTGCTACATTGACTTCATTTTACATCTGAAAAAAATGCAGGTATTCATAACCTGGTTCACAACAACAGGAACAACAACAAGAATCTGTGGCTTTGAGGGACACCATCCTTTATTTTCTCTCTCTCTTTTTCATTTTTGGTATTGAAATGTGCTGACCTCTTTTCCATCCAGTCTGTTTAAGAATGCTGAAATTGTAATTCTTAGCTAGTGACAAAGCAATCATTTGGAGCGGAGTGCTGAAATAACTAATACAGAAATGCTCAAGTGAAGGACCAGCTAACAGAGATAATTTCTCTGCTATCAGAGCCTTTTACATTACTTATCACCCTCAGTTAAATCTAGAATTGCTTTTTAAGCTTCTCTCTCTCTGCTTGGGGCTTGGGAAAGTGCATCTTAGCATGCTGAATTCATTGCTGCTGCTTCAAAATGTTTGATAGATAAAGGTGCTTCCTAGTATGTCATCCCTCCCACTTCTCCCACTTTGTTCCAGTCCATTGTAGTAGAGTTCAAAGACAGCAGGGCATCAAGTCAACAGTCAAGGATGATAGGAGAATTCATATCAGTGAGGAGGTCACTCCAGTGTGATTCAAACACAGAAAGGCAACTGATAGCAATCTGACATTCAAAAGAAGCAAGGGTCAAGCACAAGGTCTTCAGGACCATGGACAGATCATCAGGAGGAAACAGCTTGCTCCCAAAGTGCCCTAGCTCCAGATAATGTCTTATATACTTCTAGGCCTTGATTTCCCTTCCTAGACTTCACCATTGATGATTGAGGAAGCTTCGGTTTGGGGCCAGGAAGTTCCTTTCATTCCTTCTGTTGGGTCCGGTACGTTTCCACCTCAACAGAATTCCCCGACTTGTAGCAGAGCAGCACAGCGAGTGCTACTTGTGTGAGTGAGCTTGCAGAAGAGAGAGTCCACACGCTGTTGTTCCTCTAAACTAACAGCTTTATTAACAGCAGAATAGTAAAATAACAAACAGACCATCCAATACAGCAGGCATGGTGTCTCTGCTTCTCGGCAGAAAAACGAAAGTAACTCACAAAGAACTCAGCTTTTCTGGATGTAGAGAAAGCTCCTCCCCAGATGCAGGACACACAGAGCTGTTAACCCTATAAGCTCCAAACCTCACACCTTCCTGGTGTGTACTCTGCACTGTTGAGCAGGCATTAGGGAGTGGTTTGGCATGATGGAACTTGATTCCTGCAGAGGGGAGGTCAAAGTCAGGAGAAGCTGTCTCTGGGTATTCCACACTGCCAGTCTCGGGCTCAAGAAAGAAGTAGTTCTTGCTTTTCCGCTGGAAATGTGGGCAAGACAGATTTCACCAGATCCTTTCCTTACATATCCAAGTCCTAGCTCCTTCTTCAGCCCTCCTTTATGTAGGGATCAGCTATATAACTTAGTTTCTCATGAGGAGCTTGATTGTGCAGCTGATCCAGCTATGTTGGATCAAAATTCAGTCACATAGCTGATCTAGCTGTGTTTCTTCCTGAAGTCAGCTGTGGGGCAAATGGCCATGGTTTGCAGGAAATGGTTTGAGGCTGGAAGCTTCCCACCACTGTATTAAATGAAGTTTGGCCTGATTCAGCAGGGCTCTTCTTATGTTCTTATGCAGATCCTATTTATTTCAGTGGGATAACTTTTTCACAAAGATTTTCAACAGATTGTGCCTCCAAATATCTGAAACTAAACATTTGATTGTTGATTATAGTGTACAATTATCCTTACATTTTGTATAAGTGAATTTAAAGTTTGGTCATTGTATATAGGGAACATATCCCATGCTTCCATTTTCATTATTTGCCATTTCAGTGTTGGTTTCTAGGGAAAATCATAACAGCTGACCATCTTCAGGTTGTTTAAACTTTAGGATCTGTGCATCATATTACTAAGCTGACAAAATAACAAATAATAACCCAAGACTTACACTTTCAGAGGTTTCTTTCTTTCTTTTTTTCACATCTGTGACAATCTCTAAATGCCAAGGGGGA
Source organism: Podarcis filfolensis (assembly GCF_964270895.1). NCBI lineage: Eukaryota > Metazoa > Chordata > Lepidosauria > Squamata > Lacertidae > Podarcis > Podarcis filfolensis. The sequence goes on from NC_139611.1 coordinate 47,341,565, forward strand.
GGAAGCCTATGAATCTAATAGTCTGGTGTCTCTATTGAGGTCTCTAGGTGGGATTTGTCCAAATGCCATGAAGAGTTGAGGGCAAATTGAGTCTAATCCACAGCTGATGGCTCTTGTAGCTGATAAAAACAAGTTTGCAGACGGAGCAGGCGGCAGAGAGTGAACATTCACTAATTTCAGGTATTAATTATATTTCAGAAGGCAAACAAAGGTGAGGTCATTATCTAGGCATGAATTCAGCTACTGCAACTGAACTAGTTTGAAGAATCTTATAAGCAACCAGTGGCCAATTCATACATATATATATATCACTGTCTTTCTCTTCTCTTGAGAAGCAGTGGAATATGTGAAGCAGCACCCATGAAATGTGTTGTGACTGAGGAGATAAGAAAGTTTAGTGTATAGTATTGGATCATGTATGCAAGTCATCATCACTTCATTCTGTGGACATCAAGTTCTGGTATGCATGTTTGAACTAGCCTGCAGAATCTGGAGAATCCATCACAGGATCATCATTATTTTTTGAGACACCCCCCAGTAATAAATTGAAAAAGTGTATATTTGTGTTTTTGTTCCTTGTTATTTTACTCAGGAAAATGTTTTGGGCTGTTTTATATGGGGTGAAGGAGCTTGCAGTGGACTGGTCAGCAGTAAATAACATACTTTTAATGTGAGTCTGCCTTTGAAAATGATCTAGAAACACCAGTTAGTGCAGAATAGTGCTGCAGGATTATTGCCAGGCACTGGAATGAGAGGCAACACAAGGTGGGTGTGGTGCACCCCGGGTGCCACCTCTGAGGCGGGTGACAAAATGCTGTGTGGCAGTCAACGGCTGTGAGGGACACTGTTGTTTTGGCGTGCGCAGGCTTACTGCTACCGAAATGGTCAGCTGTATGGCGGCCAGCAGGCTCCTCATTGCAGCACGCCTCAACAACTTTGGCTCTCCCCCCCCCCCATGTAATAAAGTCAAACCATTGTTGCAGGCAAAAAAAAAATCAATAGGGGGTGACAAGAAATTTTCCACACCGGGTACCACCTGACCTTGCTCCGCCACTGACTGGAATGTATCATTGTATTGTCATCATGCTATAGTCCTCATGATTTAAAGTTAACAGTTTTAACTGTGGTTTTATTTTGTATTATGTTTATTATATTATGCCTCCAATTAGAAGTTTCTTATATTGAATAAAATAATATGTATAGGCTTTCAGCCCATTTCCAGGCCCAGGACAAAGCACTAGTATTTTCTTGGGGCTAAGTGCATCTGAATAATTTGGGATCCAGACCTAAATATTTGCACTGGAGGCACTTATCCAGATTCATCCACCTAGTGACATGATGTGGGTGGCAACTAAGGAAAAGGCCTTCTTAGTGATGACACCCTAGTTATGGAGCACTCTTCTCAGAATGCTCTTCATCTGATGCCTATGTGAATATATTTTCCTTAGAGCATAAGTTCCAGACAGTATAAGATTCCATGTCCCTCTTCCCCAATGAGGCATGTGCCAAATTATGTGGAGCTTGTTCAGGAGAACATCTATCCTTGGGGCTTTAATGGTAAGCATTTTAGTCAGGAAGCTTCCAGTTGATCTCAGTGGGATGTGCTTTCAAGCAAAAATGTTTAGTCAAAAGCTCTAAATGACGTTTTAAAAACTGGTTTTATTCCATACAAACCTTTAATGGCATTCATATAAATGATGGTGATGATGGTGATGGTGATGATGATGATACCCGCTGCATTCAATAATTCCATTTCTGACTTACCCACTTTTGCAACCCGTGTGCTGTTCCAAACTTTGTGGAAATCCTAACGTTTCAGCTTCTCACACTGTAATTTTTCTGCCCTTTAGTGCTAAAACAACTTTCTATCTCTGCTGCCTTTTCTTTAACCTCCAAGATATTACAAGTCAGTCTCTAAGTGGCAGTGTCATTTCAGTGTAATCATTGGTATAATCCTTTTAAAACTTCCCCCAATCGGTTCATTTCATAGATGCTGAGCATCCCTTCAAAGGCTTGAGATAGTTTTAAAATCCACTTTCGTTTTCTAATCCAGGGCTGCAAAAAGGATTCACTGTGTTACTGTTAGCTCTGAGACTTTCTACCCAGCTTGGAAAGTTGACAAGAGTTATCGCTGCTTTGCTTTTATCTTTCCAAGCATTTAACTTTCTCTGGAACTTATAACAGGCCCTGCAACAGACACACAGCCCAATACTCCACATACAAGAGTGGGGGGACATTGCCCATGAATTGGATGTCCCTGTGCCATGTCTCAGAAATTATAACACCATGGTTAGGTTGAAACTCCCTCTCCAGGGCAAGTTTTCACATTTTCTTGGTCAAAAACTAATCTCCATTTGCTTAAGATGACAATGTGCATCCCCTATCCACAGCATATGATGCGGCAACATGTATAGGTCTCGTTTGCAAAATGCTTCCACCCCCCAATGCTATACAATTAAAACCTAGACACCTATGGGCCTACACATTGTGCACATTATATTTTGTGGACTGCATCCAAATAAGTTCTCCTCAGACCAGATCCATTGGAATTAAAGGATCTAAGTTAGCCATGTTTTTGCTCTCAATGGGTCCACTCCGAATAGAATTTAGGTACAACCTGCTATATGAGTAGCAGGGGTTCTTCGCCTCTTCCAGGTGTATCAGGAACTGTTGTGAACCACTGAATGGTAGATAGCGGCTTCTAAATGAAGAACCTTATGGTCCTAGACTGACTTTGCCCAATCTGTCTGATTACTGGATCATTCTGGGCAGAATGTCTTTCCATTCTGTCTGAGCTCTGCTTCAGCAAGGTCTTCCTGATCTCTGGTATGTTCCTGTATTTATTTATTATCAGTGGAGGCTGTTTCATTAAAGCAAACAGGGTACTGACTTATCAACCTCAGTCAACCGCCAATTGCCTGCCTTCTGATAACCAGTTCAGGGGATGACCCTGGGTGTTAGCTTTTGCCTCCTTATTATCAGTTTTGCCCTTGTGTAATTCAACAGGGTGTAAAAGGTAAAAGGTAAAGGGCCCCTGGATGGTTAAGTCCAGTCAAAGGTGACTATGGGGTTGCAGCACACATCTCACTTTCAGTCCGAGGGAGCCGGCGTTTGTCCACAGACAGCCTCCTTATTATCAGTTTTGCCCTTGTGTAATTCAACAGGAAGTAGAATGGTAACAAAACTAGAATTAGATAATTCCATTATTAGCTGTGGCTCCACCTACTCCTTGCTGGCTTCTCGGCTTTTGTCCTACTGACCCCAATGGACACACTAGTCATTACTGTTAATTATTTCCCAGTCATTCATTTTTCCTTAACCTTGTCTCTTGATTTGTCCCTTAGTCCTAATTTGCAAGTTGGTCTCAGCTTTTGGCTTAGTGTATCCTTAGTCCTGACCTGTACTTCAGTCCTTTACTTCTAGCTTCTGGTTCCTGGCTTGCCTCAGCAGGTTGTTCAAGACCCGGAATAGGCAAGCAAATGCTGAACTGCGGGGAAGGATGAACAGGTAGCAACCAATCAGATCACACTTACCAGAATGACATCTGCTTTCACCCATGGGGGCTGAGAAAGGGAGAGCTATGCTGCTTCTGGGCTTCCCAGAGATAGCTGCATGATATAGGTGGCATAGGTAAAGGACTATAGCTTGGTGGTAGAGCATCCGCTCTTCATGCAGAAGGTCTCAGGTTCAATTCCCAGTATCTCCAGCTAGGGCTGAAACACTGGAGAGCTGTTGCCAATCAGTGTAAACAATACTGAGCTATATGGACCAATGGTCTGGCTCAGAATAAGGCAGCTTCCTATGTTCCTATAGGCCTGATATACCAAGCTTCTTCTCAGTGTTAATCAATGTTTATTAATAGAATCTCACACTGTTTAACTTTGCAAAGGGAAATGGGATTCCAAAGGCATCTGGTTGGCTATTGTGAGAAAAGAATGCTGGACTAGATGGGCCTTTGGTCTGATTCAGCAGGGCTTTTATTCTTATGGCTCTACCAATTCCTGACAAGGAAATCAACATTTTTAAAAAGTTGGAAGAAAAGGGAGAGAAAGGGACTTTATTGCTAACACCTCAAGCAGTGCTTCCCAGAAACTGTTTTAATTTAATGATAATGAATGACACAGTCATCTATGGCATTGCAAATACATTGCTCTGTCAAACTGTGAAGTTAAATGTTTCCATTGTTGAACTAAAGAGGCTTAGCATAAAACTTAGGGAAAAGACATTAATGCCGAGATTTGAGGCTGAAATACTTTTGAAGTATGTGGAACTACTTTAAACAAATGGGTTTATTTTGGGGGGGGGCAACTTTCATAAGCTCATCATATTCACAGACAGTAGCAGGTCTTTATAAAATAAACAAATAGTCAACAATTGCTTTGCTTTCAGGACATGCCTATTGAGGCAATTTTACTTCAAGCATGAGTTGAATCCTCTTCTGAAGATCACTGGAAAGTTTTCCAGCATTTCTTCAGAATGTACCCTTGCATAATGAAATATTAGACTCACCATGCCCCAGAGCAATTTAGCCATTGATAGATTATTAGGATGGGATAAAATGTCAGATAATTCTACATGAAAGTATAGTCAAAAGATATATTCAACATGTGAGTGAATATGTATGGCCCTGTAAGTGCTTGCTTGGTTTCATTTCCCCATCTGTAAAATAGGAGCAGTTTATGTATTCTTCATTTAAACTGACAGGAATACAAAACATTATCTTAAACATTTTTTTAAAAAATACAAGGAAAAAATCAAATATGAAAATACAATAAATAAAACATCTGCATATAAAATGTAATTAGCAGCCAAACAAAATAATGGAAATAAAAGCTGCACCCACAAAACCTTCAATAGCATCTCCTACCATATCCTTAACACCTTTCCATAAAAAACCTCACTCAGTCATTCCCACCAACCATACCTATAACACAGCTAATCCTTAACCAATCATTTGTCACAAAGTAAAGTCTATTTTTTTTTTACTTTGTGACAAATGATTGGTTGAGGATCTCAGATCCTGAAGCTGAGGGTCCAATACTTTGGCCACCTCATGAGAAGAGAAGACTCCCTGGAAAAGACCCTGATGTTGGGAAAGATTGAGGGCAAAAGGTGAAGGGGACGACAGAGGGTGAGATGGTTGGACAGTGTTCTCGAAGCTACCAACATGAGTTTGACCAAGCTGTGGGAGGCAGTGGAAGACAGGAGTGCCTGGTGTGCTCTGGTCCATGGGGTCACAAAGAGTCGGACATGACAACAACAAAGTCTGATCTACAAAAAGTCCCTTGCAGCATGAAGCATCATTTACAACCAGCTGATTCAACCATCTCCAGCAACACGGTGTCATGTAACCAGTAATACACACACATATACAAAAAAACAAAACAAAAAGACTGCATTTCTTTCAGAGCATATATGTACAATATGTATTCTTTTACAACAACATTGAGAGACAAGTTGGGTTGGGGCCCAGCAAAATAAATGTGACTTCATTCACACAGTTTTAAATTGGGGTGGTGGTAATTGCAGATAGTGGGTCAGGAGGCTGATTCTGGTGGGAGGGAGGGAGGGAGGGAGGGAGGGAGGGGTTAGGGTCAAGTCTTATCACCATACTGAAGTCTCAGTCCAGACCAAGCACAAAAAGGATACCCAATTTAACTGCCTGAAATCCTGGAGAGCTGCTGCCAGTCAGTGTACACAATGCACAATTTGCAAACAATTTGTTTCTCCACTAATTGATGGGCAAGGGTAGAAAATAACACAAAAAAGTTTTTAGGAGTTTTTTAGAACAGGACCAATTGCAATATGAGAAATTCAGTACTGGCATTGTGATTCCTCTGAATAGTATGGCAGAGCAGCTGGAATTTCACTTATGCTTGGAACAAATTTTAGGGATAGAAGGGGAGTCTGTAATTTATTTACAGGGTAGGCAAGAGAAATATACAACCAAGAAGACTGTGCATTTTCTATCAGTGGTAACTAGTGAGGAGGGAAAAAAAATCTTAGCCAAGGAGATTTCAAAATTTGAAGTTTAAGGACTCTTTCATTCATTTATTTAGGTTTTACATAATTTTAAACAGATTTGCATATTGTATTCCTTTCCATTTTATTTTTTAATATTTCGTTTTCATATTTGTAATAAGAAGTGTAATATCCCCCCCACACACACACACACTTTAAAAGCCAAAGAAATTCAGCTTCTTTAGTCTGTTTATGTTGCGGTTTATCTGGGTTCGAGTTAACGTCTATTGATGTTACCTTGCATTGCTTCATACTGTTAAACTTTCTTTTGTGAGGGTCTGATGACTGGATACAAATAATCAGCCTTATATTTGTTCTGTTGAAAGTTTACCAAGGGAGAACAAAAATATAGCTCCCTTAGCTCACAGATGGCTATTATTTCATTACCTATAACTGTCACCATCTCAGCCTTTACCATCTTAGTCCCCTTTCTGCTACCCCAAAGGATGCTTAAATTGACCAAAGTTGAGATCAGATATAAAGATGTTTGAATCACAGGGTCTCTTGGGCAATCCTCAAGCTATTAAAATGGCACAAATATTGTGATAAGAAAGGCTCAGTGTATTTAACAGTGCCATGGAAGAAATATGGGCCAGACAGGTAGGACCAGAGTGCCTAGCAGATAGCTTTCTGGAGCACTGTAAGGTGATTGGTGGTATATTACTTAAGAAAGCTCTGTATTTATGAGTGAACATGGCAATAACTTAGTTCTCAGCCTCTTTAGCTTTTTAAGCTCCTTTATCTTTGTAGTCAGAAAACCACTGGAAGATTGCTTTAGGCACAGCAGATTGATAAGAGTATTCTCATGTATCGAAAACTGCTGGGAGCCAAACACCATCTAGGTGTGGGTCAACTGTATTGGTGGTTTGTTACAGAAATGTGTGTTGCTTTTTCGGCAATCAACTAATGCAAAAATGACTTGCCCCAGCCAATCAATGCCTAATGCACCCATCCTTAGAATAAAAGAAGACAAGGTGGTTAGGAATTTAGGAAGCCACCTCACACTGAATCAGACCATTGATCCACATAGTTCAGTATTGTCACTGACCCAATATGGTAAGTACATACATTGAGAGAAAATCAAAGCACCCAACATTGTGGATAGGTGAAGTACAGTCCCAAGGGCCAACTGGTGGCTTCCCCAATAATTACTATTGAGCCCCCAGTGGATTCCTCCTGCATCCTGAGGCATATCCATCATACTTGGAGGGCTGAATGAGAGCGGGGTGAAATATTAAGCAAGGTCTGGGGAAGGGGAAAGACAATGTTTCAAACATATATTGACCTCCTTTGGGTCTGAGGATCACAGAGATGCTTACAATATAAAAACACAAAAGTACATAACATAGTAACAAACAAAAACAATACTCTACACACACTTTAAAAGGCCTGGTAGAAGAGGAATGTTTTTGCCTGGCACCTACAGATATGTAACAAAGGCACCAGGTGAGCATTCCACAAGGGGGAGCCACCACATAAAAGGCCTGCTCTAATGTTGCCACCCTCTGGATTACTTGCAGAGGAGGCACATGAACAAGGGCCTCAGATGATGAGAGGTACAAAAACTGCAAAGGGCACCAAAGTAAACTGTCTGGGTTTACTTTTTGAAATGCCTAAGCCGCTGCAAATTCTCCCTAAACCAACACAGAAGTAAGCCTATTAAAATCTGTGAGTTTCAGCATGGTTAACTCCTTGTTGAATTGTGTCCATTGAGTGCAAGATAAACAATTCTGGGTTTTTTTATATTTAATAGATCACCTGGCCACAAATTTAATCAGGGTGCCTTAAAGATTCTCAGGTTCTCAGTCATCCTTGGATTTTGTACAGATTTGGCAGTGATTTGCTTTGGAGCATCATTTTTATGTAACAAAAAGAGAGAGAAGAGGTTAAGTTGATAAGGTGCCACCCATTCAGTCATTTCGCCTGTGCCAACATTCCTCCTACATGCAGGAATAGCTATTTGTTTGTCTCCACTTTGGCGATCATGCCGAAGTGATTTGTCAAATTCTGTCACATTCGGCAGCTGGGTTGTTGGTTTTTTGTGACTCCATTCATCATCTCTTTTTGTCCCACTGACCTTAGCCCAGTGTGGGGTCAGCCATTTCTAGCTATATAACAGGGAGCTGTGTTTTCATATTCCTGCTCCTTTTTCAAAAGACAGAAACATTGTGAGGAAAAGGTGGTAAGTGAAAGTGGCGCTCCTGAAAATGTGAACTAAAAAAGGGAAGGGAAGCAACAGGAAGTCTTTCCCAGCTCCTTAGACATAGTATGAAGGCACAGAGTGCGGAAACTAATCTGGTCAGAGTCTGGTCAGTGGCTGGATGTGAAATGAACTCAGAACCACCTTGTGCTTTGATAAAGTAATTCAGTGTATAAATAAATAAGCAGGGGTGCATTTAGATGGGGTGGGATGTGTCAAGAGTGGGGAAGAAGAGGATTCAGTGAAATATAAATCAGTCATGAATGACATGAATCACAAATGCAGTACACCACTGCAAGGGTACTGACTGCAAATTTATATCCGTTCTACTCGCCTATAACTGCCAACACATTTTACAATTGTTTCTGCTAACAATTCTGCTAACAATTCTTTGTAGGGCAGAATGTAAACTAGCCTCTTTAAAAAAACCATATTATTTGTGGTCAGGGAGGCATTGGGGGGGGGAATGAAATTTTCCAACAGATTTTTCTTAGAAAAAAGTTATTCTGAGAGATTTGGCTCGCTTAACGTTGAATGAAACTCAATTGTTCCTCTTGCAGGATGTAGGAAGTCATGGGCTAAGAGAAGAGGGTCAGACTGTGCCAAAGCCATTGGGTCCATCAGCAATATTAAAAAATACTCCTGCACTGCAGGGGTTGGACTAGGTGACTCTTTGGGTACCTTCCAACTCATTGCATTCAAACTTGCTCCTACCACAACAAAAACCTCACCCTAGTTCACCACTGCTCTGCATGGGCAGATAACCAGAAATGTTGTGATGGGGAGGTAATGAATAATTGCAGAACATCTAGATCTATGTAGCCTAAGAGGGCTAAAATTATTTCTTGCAATGAAGATAAATAAAATAAGTGGGGACTGCAAGAAAAATTTTCAGTGCTCCAAGGCTGGCCCAATACATTTTGGCACCTGAAGCAAAGCACAAAATGATGTCTTCCCTTCCCAGCCAGCAAGGACCTACAACAAGACCTACAACAGGAACAAGGGGGGGGGGAGGGTAGGAGGATACCAGCAGCGACTCCTATTCACCAATAGGCTGCTGTAGAGGTGGCAAAGAGGACTGCAGAGGAGGCAGCAGATCCAACATCAAAGCAGAGCGCCACAGCAGTTGCTGTGGCAGCAGGCAGTTGATTCCTTGAAGGCTGTCTCTGCTGGCTCTGAGGATCCTGCCACCTGAGGTAGTCACCTCACCTTATCTCATGGGTGGACTGTTGAAGGTCCTTATCTAGGATAAGACATTACATCCCTCCTCAATAGTTCTTTGATTCTTTTCTGCCTCACCCCTCCCGAAACAGAATATCAACAGTTCTTATTTAGCTGTTTCTGGGGCTTCTCCCTCCTTTTACAGTTCTTCATGCTTCTGCAAATATTGGCGTTCCCCTCCCTCCTCCAAGCTTGTTCACTATTATCATATAGGATGATAAAATGCAAGAGTAGCTTCTTCTTCTTCTTTTAGTGGTATAATGTTGTCTGTTCTCCCAGTGACTTTGTGCTTATTGGTCTGATCAGTGAAAGATGGGAGCAACTTTTCTTCTTGGGAAACAATTGGGTAGAACAGTAGTTGTGTAGTTTTCCTCGCCCCTCGCTTTTTAAAAAAAGAATGAAAGATGAAAATTCAGAGCTGGCTGTGGCTCCACCTAGTGCAACGTAGATCTCTTCTTGATGCTGTGCTTTAAGAGTGAGCATCCATTGCAGACAATTGTTATGCAAGCTGCCACATACACATATTCTGCCTCCACTGCTGGAGGCAGCATGCCTATGTATATCTGTTGCTGGGAATCACAAGTGGGGAGAGGGCTGTTGCACTCAGGCCCTGCTTGTGGGCTTTGCACAAGCATGTGGTTGACCAATGTGATAACAGGATGCTGGACTAGATAGGACCTTTCTTTCTTATACAAGACTGAGGGAAATTTAAAAAAATAATAATTACAGATTCATCCAACTCTATTTAGGGCAGGCACGGCCAAACTTGGCCCTCCAGATGTTTTGGGACTACAATTCCCATCATCCCTGACCACTGGTTCTGTTAGCTAGGGATGATGGGAGTTGTATTTCCAAAACATCTGGAGGGCCAAGCTTGGCCATGCCTGATTTAGGGGATCCTAAGTAGGGTTGCATGAATCTGTAATGTTTTATTTCTCTCGGTTTCTCATTTGTCCAGCAGTTCAGTTCTCCATGGTTCTGAATCCATTTTGATTTATTTATTTTTAGTCCTTGCGAAGATTCATTAGCATTTCATTGTGCATTTTTCTTAACTTTTGAAAGATGCTTGCTCTAATATAACACTTTTCCTTTTCCATATATTGTCACTGGTATATTCCTTTTTAGTAATGCTTTTCCCTATTATATTCATATTTGTGAACATATTTTCATTAAAAAACTGCATCATAAAATCCAGAGAAGTATGAATTCTTCCAACTCTACAGTGCTATGATTCTATGATGGATTACTCTTTCTCAGTTCACGTATTGTTTTAGAAAGTGCAAATTCAGTAGGTTCACAACAAAACATAAACGGAATCAATTTTCTCTTCAATCCTTACCCCTAAGTAATGGTGCTGAAATCAGCAGTGGGCTGTGGGGGTGCATGCGTTTGTTTTTGATTAATAACAATCTCCTAGATTATAATTTCCCTGGTGCTAATCTCAAGATTATATAGCCTTTGTCCTATGTAATAAGTATAACATTCAATTTTCTTTATTTTAAAATGGAAGAAAGGTGATGTAAGGCTAGAGGTTGTTGTCTCTTTCAACTTACAACAACCTCTGAGTCACTCTTCGAACCAGTAAAACCAAAGATTGAAATTAAGTCAGGGACTATTATCTCAGGATAAAGAATAGTATAAACAGGGGGCAGGGAAATAACAAACAGCTAGTTTCAATATAGTTGTACAGTATAGACTGATGTGGGCGGGTAATATTCTATGCAATTTTACCTCAATTTTTCCCCCTAGTTAAATTTCAATTTATCTGGGAGTATGTCAAGATGACAGAATCTCATTTAAAAGGTGCAAAGACAGCTGACAAAAAGTGCATTAAAAATTAGATTTTGAATTCAAAGAATGAAAGCTTTAAATCACTACAGGCATGTCTGCAGGACAAGATTGATACCAGATGCTATTTAGTACATGTTATTAACAAACCATTCAAGCCTTGAAGGGACCTTGTCACTACATAACTTCTGTCTATGTAAATAAGATTGAAGCAAGGATTTATATTGCCAGCAATATCAAGCACCCAGTACATCAAAGATACAGGACAGAAAGCGGTGCTCACGGTAAGAAAGTAATAGTGAGAAGAAAGAATCTGTGACTTTCCCCTGACTTTGCCGATATACATAAATCAGACAATAACAGCACAGGGAGGGGAGGAAATCCTGCAAAAATATTCGCATCAGAACAAACATCTAGCAATGTTTGTTTGCCAAAGACACAGGAAACAAGACTCTATCAGTGAGCGCTGGATTATTACAAAATTTAAATGTATGAAAGGAAGAAAAAAAACTAAGTGGTTAACTGAAAATATTCATCTTTCAAATCCCTCCAGACATCTTATTCCTTTTGTAATCTTCTCTCTGGCCTGTGTTAATACCTCACTGGCAAAACAACAGTGTTTAAGAATTCATGCTCTGATTGAGCTCTAAGATTTTATCGCAAATTCCTATCCAGCCTCATTGCTCCCAACCTCCATCCATGGCCAGGCATCCTTTCTATTGTGCAGCCACGATAATACTGTATGTGCTCATGATGACATCAGGGTGATTATATGTGATTCTTATTTCAATATTCCCTGCCCTGCAAAAGTTTTGAGCTTAACATAATGCTTCACTGCTTCATTTCCAGTCAGTGTGTGTCCCGTAACTTCCTGCTGGAATGCATAGACAACCTTAACCTGAAACCACTGGTTCATTTCTTTTTGGAAGTAGTAGACCACATAAATATGGAAGTGTGAGAAGGAGATAAAGTAGGGTCAAGCCTTAGGGTGGTGGCACTTCTTAATGGAGGACAGAACCATTTCCCAGTCTTCCCAGTAATCAAACAAGTCCTTAAAGTCTTCTGAGTCTTCATAGCAAGGAATTTACAGATTCAGTAAATATGGACTGTTTCTTTACCTTTGTGTTATGTGCCCTCTACTTCAGTGATTAGGGCAAATGGAAATCTCCATTTATATTGAGCCACAGCTTCTCTCAGTAGATCAGTGGCATGCTTGAAAGCTGTGTGTGTGTGTGTGTGTGTGTGTGTGTGTGTAGCATTTTCACACTAGAATAAATTGGTTTCTCCTCACTTTCTACTTGCCCCTTGTCTCCTATGACTCTAGTTAGGGCATCCTTGACTACACAATTACTAAATGCAACTATAATGTATTTGCTGACGAGTATTGTCAGGGGGCCAAGCTTCTATAGGCCCATTCTATATCTGGTCTAGAAATTTCCACATCAAAGTCTAGTTCCTTCCACCATGAAATCAAATAATCAGTTAAGGTCTTGCTCAGTCAATATACGGACACAGAGAATTAACAATAACAACAACCAGCATCACCACCACCACCATAGAATTGAGCATAAACATGAGGTGCTTCCGGTTAGCGCCGGCGCTTAATGGCGGATCTCAACCGGAGCTCCGGGAGAGATCTGCTTCGTGGGTTCGGGTCCTGTCAGCTACGGCGAAGCGGGGACCCCTAAAAATCACAGGCGCGTTGCCTGTGAACTGGAGACTCGGCGGGCACCTTTGCGCCCCCCCGACGCTGCGAAATAGCCTTTTTAAAGGCTCCGGAGCAGCGGAGGGGTCTTGGAGCGGTGCTGAGAGTCGTCTTCACCCAGCCTGCGAAGCGAAGCCGCGTCGCCATTAGCGGAGAGCGCTGACTTCTTCCCGTGAAATTGGATTAAAAGAACAACTATCCGTGAGTAGGATTGACTGCTAAAGTAGAAATTGGACTCTAAAATTAAGAAATTGGGTACCGAGACGGATAAGCACTAAAAAGGAAGTCTGCTTTCCGTTCTGTAGCAAGATCAAAGCGAAAGGCACTCTAGCTGTAACTGCTTGAGAGGAAACTTGCGGGATTTAAGAAATCCACCACCAAAGCAAAGAACTCCCCCCCCCGAAGGCAGGAGGGGGGGGAAGAAGATTTTAAAAGTGTTTCCCTGCCAATTTAAAAGAATTGGATTAAGTATCGCTGCTCTTTAACCTGGGATCGGACTGCCGGAGAAAAGGAACCGGCTAAGGACTGTTGCTATAAGAAGCTAAAAAGTATCTCAAATTGACTTTGGTTACTTCCAATTTGAAACACTGTTTCTGTGGTATTACAAAGTTACTTACAGGACACTATTGACTGGGATCCCCTTGAAAAAGGAAAGAAAAATTGAAAGGGACTAGGAAACTTTTATTCCTTCTTTTTTGAAGAGTGTGGGATTACTTTGAGAAGCATAGAACTGACTCTACGCCCCCTAGAGGACCTACAAATTGTTTCAGCAACAAGTGGAGTTTAAAACTTGAGAACTTTGTTTGTGAGTTTCAAAGTCTGGGAATGACCTTGACTAAAAGACTTTGTTATGGCAGATGGTAAAGAGAAAGGGGAGTTACAAGAAACAACCTTGAGATCTGGCAGACAATACAAAATTGACACTTACATGCAAAGAAGGGCTTCTGTAACAGGAGCCTCTGGAACTATAGTGGCTGCAAAGCCAAAAGTGAAAGCAATGTCTACAGAAGAATCATTTGCTAAGGTATTGGAGAAGATAAATGACTCTTTGGAGGAGCTAAAAAAGCAAGGTGCGGAGACTAAATTGCAAGTTGCTGAAACTAAAGTACAAGTTGCTGAAACAAATAAAAAAATTGAAGAAATCTCTGGGAAAATTGACCTAAATACTAAAAGTATAACTGACCTAGGGAATAAAGTGAACTCAAATGCAGAAGCAATTGGGAAATTATTGGAAGATTCATCTATAACACGAAAGATAGCCGAGGAAGCTAAGGAAATTGCAACTGCTGCGGAGGAAAAATTTCCACCAGTTTACAAGAAATTGGATGAATATGAACTGGCACTCTCTATGCAGGATATGCAACGCAAGGAGAGGAACCTGAGGATCAGACTTGTGCCGGAAAAGGAAGGAGAGAACTTGGTGGATGATTTGACAAAAGAATTTTCTGATTTTTGGAAGCAGGAGCTGAAGAAAGAGGATTTTAAGATAGAAAGTGCATTTAGATTGGGAATAAGACAGAAGAGAAATCGACCCAGAGATTGTCTTATTACCTTAAGATCAAAGGAGGAGCGAGATAAAATATTGAACCTGCACTACCAAACAGCCCTTCGAATTGAAGACTTTTTTATTGAGATCTTTAAAGACATCCCTAAGAGTATCTTGGACGCAAGAGGACATTATAAGGACCTGGTGACACTGCTGAAGAAGAACTACATACCATTCAGGTGGGAATTTCCCCAAGGCTTGTCTTTTAAATATAAGGGAAAGAAGAGAAGAATAAAGACTGTAAGTGATAAAGACAAGTTCTTGGGAGAACACGAAGAAGACCTACAGAAAGAGACATTTCCAGGACAAGGGCATCCATCACTGGACACGAACACGGTACCACCGACAGACGAGGAACAAAAACAGGGAGCTGTAGGAGGAAGGAGTAAATAATCCCATCATGGCTCTGCAACTTCTAACCTGGAATTGTAATGGCTTAAATATTCCCAGGAAGAGAAAAAGTATATTTCATGCCTTAAAGAAAGACCAATTGGACTTGATTTGCCTACAAGAGACCCACGTGACAAGAGCACACAGAAAATTATTAATAAATAAAAGACTGGGACAGGAATTTATATCTTCAGACAGAGTAAAAAAGAGAGGAGTGGTGATCTATGCAAAAGAAAAATTGCAACCGAAACAAATCTTTAAAGATGATCAAGGAAGATATTTGGCAATTGAAATTCAATCTCAAGGAGAGAAGTATTTGATAGTGGGAATCTATGCACCAAACGAAGGGAAAGCTGAATTTTTTAAGAAGTTGCATGAAATTTTGATGGACCATATGGATTACAACTTAATTTTGATGGGAGATATGAATGGAGTGGTTTCAACAAATATGGACAAGGCACAAAGACAGGTAATAACAAAAGATGGAAGACTACCAAAGACTTTTTTTGAAATGACTGACAATATGGACTTGATTGATATTTGGAGAACAAAACACCCATTAGAAAGAGAGGGAACCTTCTTTTCTGAAGCCAAAATGACATGGACAAGGATTGACCAAATCTGGGTGACTAGCAGTATGGCTCCGAACATAAAAAAAGTAGAAATCTGCCCAAAAACTTTCTCCGACCATAATGCTGTAAAGATGGTGATGAGGCAAACAACAACTGGTTCCTTCAGATGGAGAATGAATGACACCTTATTTAGAGACGAGGAGATCTGCAAGAAGGCCCAAAAAACCTTGAAAGACTATTTTGAAATCAACTTAAGGTCTGAAGTAGAAAAAAGAATAGTATGGGACGCAAGCAAAGCCGTGATGAGAGGGTTTTTGATTCAGCAAAATACTTTAAAGAAGAGAAAGCAAAATGAGAAAAAGGAGAGAATTTTGGAAAAGATAAAAGAAGGGGAAAAACAATTAAGATCGAAGCCAAAATCTCAAGAGATTCTAAGAGAAATCAAATTTCATCAAACACAATATATGGAACTGATGAATCAAGAATTAGAGTGGAAAATTAAACAAATGAGACAAAAGACCTTTGAATCTGCTGATAAATGTGGCAAGTTATTGGCTTGGCAAATAAAGAAGAGACAAAAACTCAACACGGTAACAAATATAGAAGTGGAAGGAAAAAACATAAGCAACCCAGCGGAAATTAGGAATTGTTTTCAGAACTACTTTAGACAACTTTACACACAAGGGCCGCAAAAAGAAATGGACATACAACAGTTCCTCGAGGAAAATGGGCTGAAAAAGGTTTCGCAAGAAAGTAAGATAATATTGAACCAGGAGATATCAGCACAAGAAATAGAAGATGCCATTCAAGGCATGACGCTGGGCAAATCCCCTGGACCGGATGGACTGACTTCCAAATACTACAAAGTTTTGAAGGAAGGGTTGATACAACCTTTGAAGGAAGTCTGCAATGAGATTATGGAGGGGAAAAGGGCACCCGATACGTGGAGAGAGGCCTACATTACACTTATACCAAAGACAGAGACTGAAAAGACCCAACTTAAAAACTACCGACCCATCTCGTTATTGAATGTGGATTACAAAATCTTTGCTGATATTTTGGCAAAAAGACTGAAGAGAGTTTTGATGGAGGAGATTCACGGGGACCAAGCGGGCTTTCTCCCAAAAAGGCACTTGTCGAACAATGTAAGGAATATAATTGACATTTTGGAAAAGCTGGAAGTGAACATAAACACTAAAGCTGTTTTGATATTTGTGGATGCCGAGAAAGCCTTTGACAACATTTCTTGGAGTTTTATGTTGAAGAACCTCCGGGGGATGGGGGTAGGCCAAGGGTTTGAAAATGGTATAGGTGCAATATACTCTGAACAGAAAGCCAAACTAATTGTAAATAATGTGGTTACAGAAGAGTTCAAGATTGAAAAAGGGACACGTCAGGGGTGCCCTATCTCCCCATTACTTTTTATATCGGTCCTGGAGGTTTTGCTTAATATGATTAGGAGGGACCAGTTGGTTAAAGGGATTCAGGTCGGAGCTAAACAATATAAACTGAGAGCATTTGCAGATGACTTAGTACTTACATTGCAAGAGCCAGAAGCTAGCACGAAAAGAGTTTTGGAAATAATTCAAGAGTTTGGTCAAATGGCAGGATTTAAATTGAATAAGTCTAAGACAAAGGTTTTGGAGAAAAATTTGACACAGATAGAAAAGGAAAGGTTCCAGAATGAGACAGGGTTGACTGTGGTTAAAAAAGTGAAATATTTGGGTATAAATATGACAGCTAAAAATGTGAATTTGTTTAAAGATAATTATGAAAAAACTTGGAGAGAAGTGAAAAAAGATTTGGAGATTTGGTCCAACTTAAAGCTTTCCTTGTTAGGCCGTATTGCAGCTATAAAGATGAATGTATTGCCAAGAATGTTGTTTTTGTTCCAAGCATTGCAAATAATTGATAAAATGGATTGTTTCAAGAGGTGGCAAAAAGACATATCTAAATTTGTCTGGCAGGGCAAAAAGCCCAGAATTAAATTTAAGATACTAACGGATTCAAAGGAAAGAGGGGGGTTTGCCCTGCCAGACTTTAAACTTTACTACGAAGCGGCAGCTTTCTGCTGGCTGAAAGAATGGCTACTTCTTGAAAACACAGACATTTTGGATTTGGAAGGTTTTAATAACATTTTTGGGTGGCATGCATATTTGTGGTATGACAAGGTTAAAGCACATAAAAGTTTTAAAAATCATATTGTCAGAAAAGCACTACTAAATGTCTGGGACAGATATAAAGACTTGCTGGAAAATAAAACTCCAAGGTGGCTGTCGCCAATGGAAGCTAAGGCAGTTAAAAAGTTAAATATGGAGTCCAAGTGGCCAAGATACTGGGAAATTTTGGAAAAGGAAGGGGATAAATTGAGATTGCAGAGTTTTGAGAAATTAAAAGGGAAGGTGAGAGACTGGTTCCACTACCATCAAATAAATGAAGCGTTTAAACTGGACAGTAAAATTGGCTTCCAGGTGGAAAAATCAAAATTGGAGACAGAACTGTTAGAACCCAGTACTAAGAATTTGTCCAAAATGTACAATTTGCTGCTGAAATGGAATACACAAGATGAAACGGTTAAATCGGTCATGATTAAATGGGCTCAGGACATTGGTCATAATATCTTGTTTGCTGATTGGGAAAAGTTGTGGACCACCGGGATAAAATTTACGGCATGTAATGCCTTAAGAGAAAACATTATGAAAATGATATATAGGTGGTACATAACCCCAGTCAAGCTTGCAAAGATTTACCATGTGCCTGACAACAAATGTTGGAAATGTAAAGAAACTGAAGGTACATTTTTTCATCTTTGGTGGACCTGCCCGAAGATTAAGGCATTCTGGGAAATGATCTATAATGAACTTAAAAAGGTATTTAAATATACTTTCCCCAAGAAACCAGAGGCCTTTCTCTTGGGTATTGTCGGCCAAGGGGTGTTAAAGACGGATATAACTTTCTTTATGTATGCTACAACAGCAGCTAGAATACTCATTGCGAAGTACTGGAAGACGCAAGAACTACCCACACTGGAAGAATGGCAGATGAAGGTGATAGACTATATGGGCTTGGCAGAAATGACGAGCAGAATCCGAAACCAGGGAAGAGAAGCAGCGCAAGAAGAATGGAAAAAATTCAAGGACTATTTAAAGAAATATCACAAAGTTAATGAAAGTTAGAATGATGTTGGACTGGAAAGTAAATGGTTACTATTAGCAATGGTTAAGACAAGGAAAATAAGGAAGAATAGTCTAAATTTAAATTAAAATAAGGGAAGATTTGCTGAACAATCGATAAGAATTTGGAATACAGAAAGGGGAGGCATGAGGAAGTCGGGGAAGATAGGATATGAAATTAGGATATGAAATGATACATGTTTTTTGTTTTGTTTTTGTTTTTGTATGTTTGTTGTATTGTGTTTATATGGAAAAATAAAAATATTATAAAAAAAAAAAAAAAGAATTGAGCATACACATGAGCACTGCATTAAAATGCATGCTGGAACCAGAAAGTCATTGCCATGCACCTGAAGTTTAGCAAGGAGGAATGCCTGTCTATACTCAGTCAGGAGGGAATGTGATAGGCTTGGGCCCATGAAACTGAAAGCATGGCTCCTCGTCATTATGAACTGTGCATCTAAGTCAACAAAAACTGCTCTGAATAACTGGGAGGGGATATTAGTGATCAGGTAGTCCTTAAGAAATCCTGGACTCAACTTGTTAAGGGCCTTGTACTTTATTACTTCTTCTATGTTCAAGCAAACACACAGCAGCTGTAATGCTCTGAGCCAACCCTTCCTCCCTTCGACACCTGCTGCCAAGCCTTAACATCAGTGCTGTGGTCTAAGAGCATACCCCTAGATTAGTCATTGTCATGATATTCCCCTTCTGGACCTCACAATTCCTGTATCCAAGCCATCAACAGGGAGGCACAGCAGCTAGATGCTACCACTGGCTTTGCCCTCAACTTCTTCCTCACATTATCTTTATTGGTATCCTCATTTTCTAAATTGTACTGGCTTAGTTTTTAATAAGAATGTCACTGAAAATTGTATTTCCTGGCTCAGAAATATGAACCTCGAGGGCTAGTAATACACCAATAGAAAGCAAATATGTGATGTGTCAAATACAAGACACACTTTATTACTCAATGCTTATTTTCCAGCTATGCACATTCCACCTACCAACTTTGTTCCTGAGGCTGCTCTGGTGTTGGCAAGTGAAAATGAAGAGAGAAAAGAGGGAGATCTCTTCCCATTTTGGTACTTAGCATGCTTATATTTACCAGGTCTACTTGCACATCAGTGTGTTGGGCACTGGAAGGGGAAGGGCTTTCATTACCACTATTTCCATCTACAAAGCCAGCAGAGATGTTAGTGAGTAAGATCATGGCATGTGGGAGGAAAGACTCTGACAAGGAGGGGAGGGAGTTGGGGACTCATGTTTTGAGGGGTGAGGAAGGGATTGGCCCTGCCACTTCCCTGAGTATTCCATAGAACTGAATTGGATCAGATTAAGCTATTTACCAATCTTGGTTCTATCATACCTCTAGCTGGGGCAATTTAGGGCTGAATAATCTCAGATTAAGCTATTTCTCATTGTTGGGAGCCAATATGTTTTACCCCTTGGGATAGTGGCAGACCTCAAATTTCAGTGGTAACCTGTTCAATGTCAAAATTTGCCCTCCTGCCACTCACACAACACTGTTCCAAAAATGAAGGAGCTCTTTTGACAAATCCAGCTCCAATATTTTTATTTCTTCCTCAGGTGAGAGCCTGTCAACAGTCTCCATTTGCTGGGATTCTTTAATGCTCTTTTCTAGATAATGCTTTATACATAGCTGTCAATTGGGAATTACAATGTTACTGGATTTCCACATATTACTAAAGTACTAGAGACTTATGAGGTGCTTTGTTACGAAAAGTGTCAAGACACCTTTTCCTGTGTAGTCTGACACATATCTACAAAGCACCTTAGCTGTTCGCCTGTTGATATTAAGCATGTTCACTTTATAAGACTAGTTAATGCAAAAGCTCTCCATTAATATGGACTATTGTAGTCTAGCTACCAGATTGACACAAGTACCTGTCACTTTTAAGAAACTCCAGCAGTCTTAAATTACACTACATTATTCACTCAAGGTTTTCTTTGTTGTCGTACTCAGAATTCTTGAGAGCTAGAGAGAGGTTTTTTCTTGATGTTGATGTTGCGGAAACAACATTGAGGGTTTTCTTCCCCATATGCCCCCCTCCCCAAATTACACACTTCAGATGATTTATTTAAACTGTCCTTTAACCAAGAGTCCCTGGGTGGTGTACAACTAACAGGGCGCTCAAATACCTAATCTGTCTCGAAATGCTGAATGGAACAGTTATGTCTTCAGCTGAACCATTGCTGGGCAACACAGCAACACAAGGTGCTGTTGCACTCAGGTCCTGTTTGTGGGTTCCCCATATGCTTCCAGCAGGCTCCTGTGAAAATGGGATGCTGCACTATATGTGCTTCTGTCTGGATCTATTAGGGCTCTTCTTATTAATTGAAATTACAACAAAAAGTGAGGGGATTGATCATACCTGCAATGGAATGGAGTTCCCCAACTGGGGGGCCATAAAATATAGCCCTGCATTGTGAAACCATTGAGGGCCATGCCTGTGGATGGAATCAAGACAGGACCTCCCATCAAAGCACAGGCTAGCCCAGACATAGGCCAACTCGGCCCTCCAGATATTTTGAGACTACAATTCCCATCATCCCTGCCCACTGGTCCTGTTAGCTAGGGATGATGGGAGTTATAGTCCCAAAACATCTAGAGGGCCGAGTTGGCCTATGCCTGGGCTAACAGATAATAGGAGAGGCACAACTTAAAATACCTGGGTCCCAAGTGGTGGAGGACTTTATTCACCAGATTCAATACGGTCAGTTCTTTTAGGGTCAATATAATGTGGTTCATACTAGCTGAACCACCCAGTAGCCTGTTGACTATATTCTCCACCAGTTGCAGCTTCTGCACAACCAGCACTGGCAATTTCACACAGAGTACATTCCAATTGTATAATAGGAGGTTGACTAGAGGTGACTATTCAAGTCTTAGAAGAACTGTAGATGGCAAATGAACTTTAGGTGGAAAAAGGCATTCCTCATTACCTAGGCCACATGGACCTCAAATGGCAGGATCACTACCAGACTACTAGTCTTTTCCTTCAATAGCCACACATCTCTTTCCAGAACAATCTGCCTACCCAACTCCCAGGAATTTCCCACCATCAGTGCCTCCAACTTGTTGGAATGAAATCTCAGTTTTCCTTTCTTCATCTCTAGCCCAGTACTTCATCTTGGCATTGTTCTTGCAACTGAACAGCCTCTCTTGATTCAGAAGGAATGGAGAGAGAGTGTTAAGTGCCATCTGCATATTGATGCCATTGTACTCCAAGTTTTGCCAACTTGATCTGATGAAAACATAGACTTTTGCAATTTTTGCTCATCAGTGTACTGCTGAATTAATTAGATATGGAGATGGGGGTGCTATTTTTGGTAGGACCCACATGGTGGGCAGAATACGTAGCCTGACAAGCTGGCAAAACTCTCATGGATGTTAATGGAGTCTGGCTACTAGTCATGATGCCTGTGGACTACCTCCCATATCAGAGGCAGTGTGCTTCTAAATAAACAGTTGATGGGAGACAACAGTAGAAGAGAGCTGTTGCCCTCATGTCCTGATTGCAGGTTTCTCATATGTGTCCAGCTGGTATTAGCAAAATCACATAGGCAAAGCAGATGGAGTCCAGAGAGAAAAATTCTGATAACACATTAAGGAGAAAACTGAAGAAAAACATTGGCGGCGGGGGGGGATATTTTGAGGAGAGGGTCTTTGTCTTTTCTTTGTTCAAGTCTTGTACAGAGCAAAGTTAGGTATACAACAACACATGCAGAGGGTGGGGGACTCCCTCATAACTACACAGCCAATCAGAGCACATCCTACCTCACTAGAGACAATGCCACTTTGGCTGGTTGCTAAGCAACATACCACCCAGACCCATGCAGAGCTTGTCTGAGGCCTAGAGTAGGAGTCTTGTTCTTGGCATGACAGTGTAAGTCCAGCAGGCCCCTGAGAGGGCCCACCAGCCAGCTTAGTCCTGCAAGTCCTGGGGCAAGTGTACCCAGCTGCCCACAGATACACATGGGCCTGCCTGCACCACTTTAACCCCTCTTGGTTAGCTGATAATAGAATTAGCCCTTAAGCTACAAACTGAATAATCTCTGCTATTGCATTGCCAACAATGGCCACAGTAGGAAGCAGGATTCCAGTTGAGGCAGGTTTGGTCTGATCCAGCAGAGCTCTTCTTATGATCTCGTGATAAAAAGTAACTTTTTTCTTCCTTGAGGCATATTTTAGATGAGGTCATAATGACCTGTCCATTAGAATTGCTCCTGCCGGCATGAAATTTAGAGCATGAGTTTAAGTCCTGTGAGCTACAGCTTTTACTTAGCCATGATTCATGCAAAAAGGAGAAAGCAGTGCAATAGAAATATATAAACCAAAGCTTCCTCCATTCAGTAACTGTTATTAAACTGAGATTTACAACCAAACCCCTGTCATGTTGAGGCTGGCTGTGCTTTCCAGCTAACAAACACTGCAGCCATTAAGTGATATATTTTACCACATATTGAATCATTGCTCTTCCATGCTGGTACCGTATATTCAAACAAGCAAAAGATAAATTCACATCAGACAGGAGGAACAAGCCAATTCCAACCCTCTGAAATGCATGCTTGATCTTTAAATACAATGGCAACTGTATTTACTGTTGTACTGGAGGGGGGGCTAGAATGACATTTTATGGTTAATTTCCCTGTTGACGCAGATAGGGAGGAATAGCTTGTTCAAATGTTACAATGCAGCCTGGAAAAGATGATACTCTTATCTGGATCTACTCATGTGTGGTGGGCATGACACTGTGCCTTCTTTCGCTTTCTATCTGCCATGCCAGTTCTACCATCTACAGTTGGGCTTATTGTTGGTCATTATCATTTATTATTTTACATCCATTAGCCAAATGGTCTTTCAGAGCAGCTTAAAAAATAAACTGTAGGACAGGTTCACAAGTTCACAGTCTAAAAAAGACATGACACATGAGGAAAAAAGAACAGGGGAAAGGAGGGAAAAGAAAGCACAATAACAAGTTCTTAGAATCACAGTTCTTAAATTAAAGTGGGTGCCAGTGGAGGTTCTGGCCATCTTTCCCTTGATAAGGAGAAGTCTCTCCCCTTCCCTCTCTCTTCCTTCAGGCAGTTGCCTTAGTGTAAGTTAAAGACATCCACATATTATAAGCTGAAATTGGGAATTGGACCATAGACCTGGGTCTACCCATATTGGGTGCCTGTAAATGGAACCAAGCCTAAGTCCACTTTCCCTTAAAAATCACTTGGCTGCCATGAACGCTTTTCTTCCACTCAACAATATGTGAAAAGTTATTGCCATTCATAATTTCTACAGCCAGTCAACACATAAACACCAACTCATCACTTTATTGACCAATGCAGAAATTAACCATCCAGGAGCAGGAAAGAAGGGATATCACCTCTAATTGACACATTTTCTAAATATGTCCTGGGGATAAATACAGTTTTCTTCTTATGTGCTGCCCAGGCAAACCTCCAAGACCCTCTCTCATTAAAGGTTGAACGTTGGCTTACCCATAGGCATGTGCAGAGGGTGTGTCCAGACCCACCCTAATATTTCAAAAAAAGTGGGGATTGAGGGAAGCAGACAGAGAGAGATACAGGCAGAAGAAAAAGGCTGGAATGGAACTATAGCTATTGCCTACGTCTGCATCTGGAGGTAGTAGTGTGATTATTGGCTTCAGTGGTGGCAGAAAGGGAGAAAGAGGGGCTTTCCCAGAGGCATAAACTGCAGATTCATTTCAGCCTTTTTCTTGGCCTTAATCTGGCTCTACCTCATGGCTCTGCCTTTGTCCAAGCTCTGCTAGACACCTATTATAGAGAGAGAGACCTGTGGGGGTGAAGGACTGCTTTTGTGGTGTGCGAAAAAGGAGGAGGAGAAACCATACCACCTTTGGCCCTCCAGATCTGCCCTGTCTCTTGTCAGCTTGCCATGGGTCTTTTTCTTTGCAAAAAAACATATCTTGTTTTGGCTACTTGACCACTCTTATTGTGGTTGTTTTAGCTTTTTGTCTCTTTACTTCTTCCTTGTCCTGATTTCTTTATCATGCGACTTCCCCCCTTCTTCATTTGTTGAAATAGAAGAATACATAATCCCTGGGTGCTCACCTTAATGAAATGCACTGCATATGCCTATGCTTATATTTCATCTTTAAAATAAATAGTTTGGAATGGGGTTCCTGTCTTTGCCTTCATTAGCTATAGGAAACCTCTTCTGTTCTCCTATGAAGTGGGTCCCGTCCTGAAGGCACACCATTTTTCATCTTCTTTTTTGTCTGCGATTTCTCAAACATCTTTAAAATATTACAGTCTTATTCAGGGGTGCCTAATGAGGCTTAGACAGTGATGACTGTTGCCCACTGGGACTCCTAAGGTGGTAGGCAAGGAGCCTGAAAAGTAGGTTGTGTCAGAGCCAATGACGGGGAAACTAATTCTAGTTTCATCCACATCCTCTTCATTCTGAGTTCACAAGGGGCAACACTGAGACTAAGGAGGAGGAGGAGGAAGCTGACAGGCAGTACCATCCTGTAGACTGGCTGTGACTTAGAAGGCAGGCAGGCAGGCAGAGGGCACGTTGGGAGCTGTCCCATATGCCTTAATTGATGAATTTCCAATCAACATAGATAAACACATGAGGAGGGGAGAGTATTCACAAGCGCTCTAACATCACATCATCCACATTGTGCTTGCTCCTGACCAAACACTTGATCATAGATCTGGGTTTGTGTATCAGACCTGGCACAAAAATTGAATTCATTGAAAATCTGAAAGCTGGCATAGAGCCTTTGCTATGATGCAGCACAATTAAGTCAGAGATAATGGGAGGGAATAGACTTAACTGCACAAAAAATCACTAGAGAAATTACTGAAGAAATGTAGCATACCCAAACAGGTGAGAATGAGCAAATAAATATTATAACTTCAATTAAAAATACAGCATTTAATGAACTGGAAAGGGATATGGGAATTACTTAGCCTCATGGATTTCATATCGCTCACATTAGTTCTGTAATATCCATTTGCACTGATATGTTTAGGCTTTCGTTTACTGGGAACCATTTTCATGGAGGAGGGGGGCAAATCCCCACTATCTCCAAATATTTCAACAAAGGTTAGTATGAACATTTCACTTGGTCAAGGGAAGCAAAAAATGTTTTGAAAAGATCACTTGAATTTCTTCAAGAGTTCTTTGCATTCCTATATTGTCACCAGGTGTTGTCTAAAGTAATATTCAAAAAGTCAATTTGTAGCTTCTTCAAGTAAGCCATAAGAGTTTTTGGAACACTTAGTGACATTTCATAGGAGGGCTTTGTAACATCCCCAATCAGCAATATTTTGACACTGACCCTTGGCTAAGATGAAAGCTATTTACTTACACAACATGGTCCGCTTTAATCATGTTCTTCTGAAGAGCTGCCTTTGCTAAATAATGGCATTAACTGAAGATGTCTCTTACATCCATATGGAAAGGAAGAAGGGGATCAAGGAGAGGTGAATGAAATCATTCCCTGAAGCTGCTATTTGCTAGGGATGCTTCAGGAATTCAATCTTTTTGATCTGTACAAACTAACCTGATTTTGCCTCCTAGACTAGAGTGTGGCTCAGAAGTGACAACAGACTGGAAAAAGAGTGGTCTGCCCATTCCTACTATTGGCATCAGTGGGGCTCAAAATCAGCTTCTTATTCTGGTTGAGGAAATAATTACAACCCCCCCCTCCCCATGCTAATTCACATCATCGTAAGAAAACAACTTTGACATTTTTATCCAACTTTACCTCTATGCAGTTCCAAGTGGCCTATGAGTTTCCACTCCTTTTTTAGTCTCACAGCAACCCTGCTAGGTAGGGCTTGATAGATGGTAAGAAGCCCAAGGTCAGCTTTGTGGCTGAGTAAGGATCTAAAGATGGGCGCTAATCAGAATTGCTGCCAATCATTGTTGATGCTATTGAACTAGATGGACCAGCTCACTATAAAGTAGCTCCCAGTGTTGTATGTTCCAACACTCTGGCCCAAGGAAACTTTTTTAACCCAAGGGGTGCATTTTGTCATGAGAAACCATTTGGGAACCACCTGCCAGTGCAGGGTGTGGCCATGTGCAAAAATGGAAAAGATGTGGCTCTTACCTTTGTACATCAGGCTACAGCTAGCTATGCAAAAATCAAAAGTTCCAGCTTGCAACTCTCCATCTTCCATCCTGGCAAGCAGGAGGCATTGACTGCACTCACATAGCGCTTTATTCCATGTTCACAACTTTCCCATAACAGTTAAGTTCCCCATTATATTTGAGCTTTCACATGATGTAAAAGCTATTTTGGAACCATAGTGAAATATAGTGCTAGTTAAGTGCTCTTGTGTGTACTGTTTGCTTCCAGGAAAAAAAAATCCATTTTCAAATACTGTGGATATGAGTCCTAAATTATTTATTCTGAAGAGCACAGAGCAGTTTACAATATAAAAACACAAAAATGCATAACATAGTAACAAACAAAAACAATGTGCCCCTGTTTAAAAGGCTGTAGATTGTTTAATTAGACCTGGGAGAAGAGAATTTTTTTTGCCTGTTGTCTAAAGGTATGTTACGAAGGCACCTGGTAAGCCTCCCAGGAGAGAGCATTCCACAAGTGGGGAGCCACCACAGAAAAGGCCTGTTCTTTTGTTGCTGCTCTCCTGACCTCTCATGGAGGAAGCACACAAAGAAGGGCCTCAGATGATGATCATAGGACCCATGTTGCTTTATATGGGGAGAGGCAGTCCTCAAGGTATTGTGGACCCAAACCATTTCTGGCTTTATAGCTCAACACACACACCCTTTCTGCGTGTAATAAGAAAGCTTTATAAAAGTAACGTTATTGAAATAACCTAGAAGAGAGAATGCTTAGTGTGTAGTTAAAGAATGTAATTTGGGAACCATAATGGGAGGACTGGCGGTCATGTGGAAACCAACCACAAACTGTTACCTACATCAAACACTAATTATGGAATGAATGTTCGTTTATTTATTTTTTCTGTTGATTACTTTGTGTTGTGTAGTTTTGTTAAAACTAATAAGGCATTATATATATATATATATATATATATATATATATATATATATATAAACACCAGCACTTTGAATTGGGCCCAGAAACCAACTGCAATTGAGCCAGGGTTGCCATTATATGCTCAAACTGTCTTGTCCCACTGAGCAACTTGGCTGCTGAATGCTGGACCAGCTGTAGTTTCCCAGCCATCTTCACAGGTACCCCACAAATAACATGTTGCAGTAATCTAACCTAGAAGTTATCAGAGCATAGACAGCAGAAGTTAGGCTATCTCTGTCCAGGTAGGGGTGCAGCTAGGCTACCAGCTGAAATTGATGCAAGACATTGTATATAAATTTGCCCTATATTCCACAATCATTCCTCTATATCCATCTATATTTCTGAAAGTGGCTTTTACATTGAGTGAAAGCTCAAATTTAACATGTTGGCTTATTTTTATGGATGAATGTTCTGTATTATTTCATTAGTCCTATTGCTACATTTGTCATGACTTTTGGCTAGAAGAATAAACCTTATCAATTTGAACTTGAACTTGAACATGGAAATTAACAGTTAGAGAAACATTGGGAATAAACAGCCATGTGAGAGTAGCCATTATCACAGTTGAAGGATACGTTTCAACCAGTCAAAATCACTCAAGGAAGGCAAAGGGCTGGTGAGGAATAGACAAATGTGTGGCCTGAAGACAACCCCAAGGGCCCAATAGAGATCTCTGCAGCACCACATTCAGTCCCAGACTTGTAGGTTTCCACTCCTGATCTGACATGTAACTATCAGTAGTAGCCCCTCACCTGTGATTAGGAGTTGCTGCTTCTCTTCAGTAGCAGGGAGATTTGATTATGAATCTCCAGTGAGACTCCCATCTAGTTCAGATCTGAAAGCAACATTTTCCTCCAAAGCTTTTCTTTCTCAAGAGTCTCAGGTGTTATGTGCATTGCATTGGGCTAGGTTTCATGAAATCCTGGTTATTCATTGTGCACCTGCCATTGAGGCTAATGATTATCAGTGCAGTTTTTTCTTGCCTTCTCATTTTGATAATTCAGCATTTGCCTGCACATGCACAATACACACTTAGGCAATCTAATGACACACCAGAAATGGGCTATGGCTCCCGTCAACCTTCCAGTGATGCAAATGGATGGATGTTGCTTGATGCATTGCAGGATGATGTGGGTGCCAAACCCTGGACAAATTTCAATGAGAGACTGAACGTATTGTTGGGAAAACAAAAAGGAACCTACAATGTCCCATTTAGAAGTGCAGGTACTCTCATGAATGATTGTATAACCAGATGGTCTGCTTCCATTTGGTAACAGCTCATATAAGTAGGGACTGGCATAAGTCTACAGGGTCAACTCAAACTTCCTGAATGATAGCTGCTCTCTAGTTTCTAACACAGGGGCAGCAAGGGATGGCCAAATCTGTCAATGTTGGTTTCTCTCACTTTAAAAATTTAAAACACTTTAAAACAATTATAAAAGCAGCATAAAATACAGTATAAAAACATGAATAACAATAAAAATCAAAAATCAAAAATCAATTAGATAATCCCCAGGGTAGCTGGCTGAATTGGTTCTACTTGGGCCAGCGAGGAGGCCAGGGGAGAATTAGCTGTGGGTCTCAGAGTGTGTGATCTTCATAAAAGGGGGGGGGGGGAGGGAAGAGAAGGGAAATAAAATATCAGGCTGAATTCAAATTAAAGGCCAGGAGGAATACCTCTGTCTTACAGGCCTGAGGGAAGGAGGTTAAATCCTGAAGGGCCTAGTCTCATGGGACAGAGCATTCCACCAGGTCGGAGCCATCACTGAACATGAGGGAAGGTGGCCCTCTGGCTGCACAAAGTTTCCTTACCCTTGGAATAGGAATTATTTCTAAGTAGACATGGTTAGAATTTTGCTATTAGGCACTATGAATAAAACATATAGAAAAGAGTGGGTAAACAGAGTGAAACAGGCAAACTTCACAGCTCATGTATGAGTAAACCACCTCTAAGAAGTCAGGAGCAACAATAGGAATTTCATGCACACAATCTTGAGCATCCCTTTGGCCTAAAGTACCACCACTTCACACGGGTTATTTAATCCTGATTAATGTAACACCTCCCAACAGAAAAGTCCGAAGCAGGGCTTTTGTCTCCGCCAAGTTGTTGTCCATCACGAGAAAGAATCTATTTAATTCCCCCTCTTTTCTTTTAACAAGGACAGATAGGCTCATGAGTGACAGCTAAATTTGTTGAAGGTATTAAATTGCCAGTGCTAATGCATTCGGAAATCTTCTGAACTGATTTGCTATATTAGGCTGCCATTCAACGTCTTAATGAACAATTCCACGCTCTTAGCTTAAAAATCATTCTGTCAGACTGGGAAGCATTTGGCAATTGGCTCAAACTGCTAATGTGGTAATAGCTTACAAACAAATGATCCCCCCTGCCCTCTCCCTGCCTTAGCCCCCCACCCTGGGTCATGGCACATGTCACTGATGTGACATTAATGGGCAATGTTTTACCATAACGCATCTGCTCTGATGCCACACTTCTCTTGAGTTGTAGCTAAAAACATTTGTGCCCAAGATTTGACTTCCTTGCCTGCCTCCCTTACCCCACCCCATCCTTCCCGCCTGTAATAAACTCCCCCTTTGATCCCAAACACTGTCAATTAATTACAGTGCAGCTTAATATGCTCTTTAAAATACATTCTCATTATCTGTACTACTCCTCAATCCCTTTCCTCCATGGGATTCCACCTGTCTGTAAGAGACCTATTGAATACGCTGCTACTTCAGAAGCTTGATGATCTGCAGATGTTCTAAACTATCATACTCATTAGGGCTAATACAAAACAACAGGAAGCCATACAAATTAAATATGTTGTTCATTTGGTTTTGAACATGTAGCAAGATAGAACAATTTCACAAAAAGTAAAACAAAGCAGACGCCCTTCCCCGTCTTTTTGTCCCATGATTTAATTTTCAATAAAACAGTGTTAACCTATTGCCTGAAGCAATATGCAACAGGAGTCCCTTGGCCATTTCCGTTGGTCAGTCCTTTGAGGCAGGTTTGTAGTTCAGTGGTAGAGCTTATGTTTTACATGCAAAAGGTCCAGGTTCATCCCTGGTGTTTCCAGGTATGTCTGGGAAAGAACATACCATAAACCATAAAGAGCTGCTGCCATCTAGTGCAGACGATTCTGAGCTAGATAGATCTATCACAAGGTAGCAATCCATTTGTGGAATACTCTCCTCAAGGAGGTTCTCTGGTGCCTTCATTATACACCTTTAGGTGCCAGGCCCTTTTAAATGTGTTGTGGAAGGGGGGGATTATTGGGTTGTCTTTGTTACTATTTTTTTTATGTATTTTGTCCTTTTTTAATTGTAATTTTATGTTGTCAACCACCCTGAGATCCATAGGTACAGGGTGGTGTGCAATTTTATTATTATTATTATTATTATTATTATTATTATTATTATTATTTATTATCATCTACCTGTCAGGAACTGCTGACTACCGTCCTATGTGGCAATCCACATTATTACAGTTTCTCAGTGAAGAACCTTTCAAACTAGTCATTGACTTATCCTGGGCAGAAATTAGTATAGCAGAGCTTCATATCTCAGTGTATCTTTGTTTAAGCAATAAAGCCTACCAGATCTCAGACATGTTTTTCTATTTAGTTCTAACACCTGGCTTGTTTTGCAGTTCTGCCTCCTAGTTTAACCTCGAGTGCTCTTTGGACCTGATTCCACGCTCACTCCAGACTTTTGCCCACAGCCCTGCCCTGCCATGTCCCTTGTGATGGTATTACATGTTCAATACACTTATTCACATAGGCAAATATGCAAAGTTACTTATTGATTGATAGAAATACATCCTGTTTTTGAAATGAATCAAATGTTAATTCTACCCTGAGTAGATCTATTGAAATTAATGAGCACTACTAGCTTAGATTATTTTATTTCAGTGGGTCTACCCTGCATAGAACCTCTTTGGATCCCATACTTTCTGTATTTAAAAAGTGACTATTTTTTATAATGCATTGTTGTGCATATCAAATGATATTGTCAGCTTAATTTCCTTCACCCCCCACAATGTTGCCCATTCAGCATAGACATCACTGTAGGTAGTATAATGCGATTCCGAATCCTACAAGCCTTATAGTGACATATAGTCACAATAGCCTGACCATCCAGAATGGGCCAACTTCAAGTGTCAAGAGGGTCTCACCCCACTGTCAGTGTGCCCTGGTAGGCTGATCTAGAGGAGGTGCAAATCAGCAGTGGACTGGGTGGCTGGGATTACCCACCCATTTCACTTTCCCACAATGACTGAAAGCAACATTGCATCAGCAACATTCTGAGAAATTTAAATGCAGCTGCTCAGAGAAATGGATCAGAATATTTTTGAAGAGGAAGGCTAGGGCAGCTGGTAGCAGTGACCCTCACAGCTGCCTGAGGGTGTTGGGTCCTGATGCTGCCCTTGCTGATTTTACCATGAATCCATCAATAATCTATTCAGAACCACTACCAGTTTGAGACATTTATTCACAACAGTGATTAGGCCATTTTCTCATATATATATATATATATATATATATATATATATATATATATATGCACCCACCCACACATATACACTCCCCATTGGCAGCAGAAAACCAGAGATATTTGCAGGATTCCATAACTCTTTGTAATGCTTTATCTGGATTGTAATGATAAAGTGGAGCACTTACAACCACACATGTACAGCATCTGCAGTTAAGTGGAAGGAAAAATAGATGGTTGTGAAACAGATGAAATGCTCTAATGGCTCAATTGATATGGTATTTGCCTGTATGTTTAAAATAACACACACACAGGGGAGGGGTTCCTGATGCTGACCAGGGCTCAGTCAAATGCAGAACCTGACCTATTTGCCAACCTGACCTATTTCCAGGCCAAAAAGTGAAACAAGAGCCAGTCCTAATGTTTAATTCCAAAAAAGCAAAAAAAAAAAAAAAAAAGCACAGAAATGCATATAGCAGGGGAAAGTGTGCATAAAAGTGCATATGCTTGCAAAATGTGTAAATTATGAGAAATGCATACTAAAACAATAACACACTGATACAGAAACATGGCAAACTGCAATCAACTGAAACCAAGAACGGCAAAATGTGAAAGTGGAGAACTTCCCAGTTGGATTGTGCCCTTTGCTTTACTATGGAACACATATATAATATTTCTCAGGCTGTCACGCCAAGTTGCAGTTGTCACATCTCATTGTATCAGCCACATCACTTTGTATTACATCTCCAAATAAATCAAAGCATGACAGATTCTACTAGACAATGCATTTTTACTGAAGTGTCAGGATTAGATGTTGAATGGTCCTTTTAAAAAAAAGATGAGGAGTGAGGTTGGAATTATTATTTATTATTATTTATTACATTTCTATACTGGTTTACAATTCTATTACTCCTAGTGTGTCTCAGGTAAAACAGATTCATTTCAAGTCACATGTTTAATTTATTCATGCAAGCTGCATTTCAAACCTTGATAGTTCGCTCTGTCTGTCTGTCTCCTCTTCACTAAAAAAATGGAAGGCTCTTTGGACTGATCCACTTGGGTTCTTCTTTTCACTTTCATTATCTTACATTTTTATCTAAATCATGTGCAGTGGCAATTTCTTAAGTGTTACAACATTCTCCCTTAATTAATTATTTTTAGCAGTTTCAACAATCATGGAATCAGAATTGTAGATTTGCAAGGGATCCCAAGGGTCATCTAGTCCAACCCCCTGAAATGAAGGAATCTCAACTAAAGCATCCATGACAGATGGCCATCCATCCTCTGCTCAAAAACTTCCAAGGAAAGTGAGTCCACAATCTTCTAAGGACGACCATTCCACTATCAAACAGCTCTTACTGTCAGAAAGTGTTTCAGAAAGTTTAGTTGGAATCTCCTTTCTTGTAACTTAAAGCCATTGGTTCAAGTCCTACCCTCCAAAGAAGGAGAAATCAACTTTCTCCACCTTCCATGTGACAGCCCTTGAGATATTTGAAGATGGCTATCATATTGCCTCTCAGTCTCCTCTTTTCCAGGCTAAGCATACCCAGCTCCTTCAACAGTTCCTCATGAGGCTTGGTTTCCAGACCCTTGATCATCTTGCTTGCCCTCTTCTGCACACATTCTGGCATGTCACTATTTGTGGTTCCCAGAACTGGACACAAAACTCCAAGTGGGGTCTGACCAAGGAAGAATAGAGTGAAACAGTTGCTTGTGACACTATACTTCAGTTGATGCAGCCTAGAGTAGCATTAGGTTTTTTGCTGCTGCATCTCACTGTTGACTCCTGCTAAGCTTATGGTCTGCTAAGACCCCTGGATCCTTTTCACATGTACTACTGGCAAGCCAAATGTCTCACATCTTATATTGTGCAGCTGGTTCTTCCTGCTTAAGTGCAGAACCTTCCATTTGTCCCTATTAAAATTCATTTTGTTGGTTTGGGCCTCATCTGTTATGGTCATATTGAATTCTGATTCCGTCTTTTGCAGCATTAGCTACCCCTCCCAGTTTGGTGCCATCTACAAGTTTGATGAGCATCCCCTCATTAGCTTCATCCAAGTCATTTAAAAAGATATTCAAGAACAATGAGCCCAGACCAGAACCCTGCAGCCCCCCACATGACACTTTTTTCGAGGATAACAAGAAACCATTAGTGAGCACTCTAAGGGTTGGGTTAGTCAACTAGCTACAAATCCACCTAACAGTTACATCATCCAGGCAACATTTTACAGCTTCTCCAGAATAATTTTATTGGGGACTTTGTCAAAATCCTTACTCAATCGAGATGTACGATGCCCACAGAATCACCCTGATTCACCAAGCTTGCAACTTTATCAAAAAAAGAAATGAGATTTGTCTGACATGACTTGTTTTTGAGACATTCATGCTAGATCTTAGCAATGACAGCATCCTTTTCTAATTGCTCACAGACCAACCAGTTAATTATCTCCTAACTCAATGATTCTACGATAATACTTCTTGCTTGCCTGGATGGAGGGTAGAGAGGAGTGTGTGAGTAAATTGGCATTTGCTTCTGGCCCTGCCCACCACCTAGAAGGAAACATGGCCCTTCAGATTAAAAGGGATTCCTTGTTCTAGAGTAACTCCCTTTGGTGTCTGTAGAGAATAAAGTAACCTAAAAGAATGTTGTTATATATGTCCTTTGTCAGGGCCTATAAAAGCCTCCATAGATCATTACATCACCTCCCAGGGACACCATTTTGCAGCTATACACCATCTATAGAACACACCATGGAAGTCCCATAATGAATATATAATTGGGCCCCAGTGTGTGTGTACCACATTTGTTTTCATTACAGTGTTTACCATCTATATTTTGGATGTGTCATTTTTGCTTTGCTGTACGATGTAAAAACTGCAATCCCACAGCAATATTTTAGATGCACTTTCTATTTTAAAAATACCATTCTTTTGCTGTTCCTATTTCCCAGGTGTGTGTAAATTTGTAAAGAATTCTCAGACTCGGTGAAAGTCATATGAACTCAGCAGTTTTTTAAATAGCACTCTAAAAACATTGTACTTGTAAGATATGAGAGGTGGGGAAAAGAAATCACTAGTTTGAGTGCTTCTTGCTTTCTTTTGCACACATGGAGAGGTAAAGCTTTGCTACAAAAAAGTAAGTATCTCTTTAAGTAACTTCACACTACGAAATATTTAAACATGAGAACTGTAGAAAGATAGAAGAGAAAAGGTTTGGTATAGCATACTCAACCTGTGCAAAAACTGTTTTACAGTAAAGGCTTCGTGTTTTATTCTTTTTCAAAATGCTGACACACATCTGGGCATATGATAAAAAAAAATAGAGGTAACGTATGAAACACAGAAAGAATTTCACTAGAAATTCCATTTGCTTGCTCTTATGCGATAGATTGCTACAAAAAATATATATCCATGAATTGATACATCATTTGCTTCTTCAAAATTTATTAGTTTGGTAGGTATGTTGGTGATATCTAATAGGGCTGTACATTGCATTTGACCAAAGCTCGAACCAAATCTGGGCTTCAGCCAAGTCATGTTGAGACAGACCTAGATCACCCTGTGATTCACATGGAACATGCTTAGAAAGAAGAGCCAAACAGGACTGACTCCTCCATTCACTGGCTGGTGAATTGAGGGTTCCATTTTGTAGGCTGAAGGCTTAATATTTCAACAATCTCTAAGTGGTGTCAAAACTCTCTAAGCAGTGTGGAAACAATTTAATATATAAAAGCAGCTGATAATGTTTGGGATAAATATATCCACTTAGAGGACTTGTTGAAAAAGGAAGGTCTTAATTAGCCTCAGAAAAGACAGCTGAAATGGTGCACGTCTGATATGTAACAAGCGGCAGTTCCAAAGGGTGAGGGGACCACCACACTAAAGGTCCAATTTCTACATTGCACAGAATAGTACCTGAAGTGATGGTATTTGCAGGAGATCCTGTTCTATGGATTGCAGTGATTAGTTGGGTACATAAGGGATAACAGACTCTTTTTAGATAGTCAGAAGGTGGAAGACAGGCATGTACATGGTTACAGAGGCTCATGTTTTTGTTTTTATTTTAAAATGTATTTTATTCTACAACATGAATGATGTTTAGCCCCAAGTAAATGAGTTTAGCAGGGTGAGAGAAGGAAATTCCATTTCCTACCAGGCCAAGTTCAAGTTGTTACTGTTACTATTACAACTTAACAGCTTGAGACCAGTTTACTTGCAGGATAACCATACCCCTTACATTTCTTTGTTAAGCTAGTTTATACACACATTTTTTTAAAAAAAGCTACTGTTAATTTTAATCAGCTTTCAAATAGTTTTAGATAACTATTTTTAACTGTTTTTAACCATTAATTCAGACTTTATATTTTTGTAAACTGCTTAGAGTGGTATATCAAGTGCAATATAAATTAAATAAATGAAAATAAATAAATATTATTCCTGTAGTCCTGATGCTGCTATTATTCCAGTGAGTTTGAAATGTGAAATTGCCCATACTCAACTCAGAGTATTTCTTTTATCGGACTTGTCAAACTGTTTTGATTTTATTGTTGTTCGCTCTGACATATCAGCAGTGTAGAAGCAGTTGTAAAGCATGGAGTGATTGAAGAGAAATGTTAATTGTGTGTTTTACAACTGAAGTAATACTTTTGGCCACCTAAAGCCAGCTCCCTCCCCAAGTCCATTAAGTCCAGGGTCTAAAATTGGGGACAAACAAGTATGTAACTCCAGTGATCAAAAGCTTGTCAATACAACTGACTGCCCATACAACTACAAGCCCAGGTTCATGGTTATTGTATAAATTTGGAAGGCTCTTAATAATGGGCCCAGGATATTGCAAGGACCACTTGATCCCGCCACAATCAAGGTTCTGTGTGGGAGTCACTATTCCAGAATTGCAACTGAATTCTGATTTAATAGTTTTAAAAAGATTATAATTAAGCAGTATATGAATTATTGAAATAAAATAAAGAAATAAAAATTATTTCATCTGCCACTGTGGTTATAGGAAACAAGCTCCAGATGATCAGAACTTCAAAAAACTGAAGAAAAAGAAATGTATGCAACAGGATGAACTCATTCCTTTTCTTTAATTTGGCAAGGTAACAGAATTTGTATGCCATGTGTGTGTGTGAGAGAGATGCAGATATATCAATTGCCCTTGATAAATAGAAAGAATTAAAAAGTAACAATTTCACTCAAGACACCTGACATTCAGTGTACAATTTTTGAAAATGATAAAATCATAATTGTAAAAAAAGAGAGCCGCAGGATTGCCAATCAGATCCTCACTCCTTTGCTGCACCCTGGCACATATATCTTACTGTTCCCCGGCAGAAGAAAGAACGAACGTAAAGAATAGAGCAATTTCCTCACCGTAAATTGGAAAGCCTGCCAACCTACTAAGTGATCTCCCATCCATCAGTGTTAAGTTCTCCTTAGCTGCAGAAAATTCAGGGGCTAACTATTACTGAGAGATTTCACAGAGTGACTAATGGTATATGACAAACACATTTGGAATCTGCATAGGCTAGCACCAGTTCCAAGTATCACATGAATAATATTGATAATAAAATCTTCAAAAAAGGAGGAGGAGGAGGAGGAGGAGGAGGAGGAGGAGAATCCTGGTGTGCAAAGTAAGATATAATCATCTTAGACACATTTTGCACACAAAATATTTATAATTCTAGAAACACACCCCATATCAGTATTAAAAAACTGACATGCTTGGTGTACTCTTCTTGCTGTAGCATCTTTCAAAAGAGATGCATATGAATGAATGAGGGCACATTCACAACTGTTATTAAGGATGCTTTATTGTACATATGGCTAATGCAGCATGTAATGTGGGAAAGTAGCATATTTAATTTTTATGATGGTCCCTGGAAATACAGCTATTGAATTTAAATGATCTGGTGTGCACACATTTTAAGAAAGGGTCACGGACTAAAGTTAAGCTGAAATTCTCTACACACTTAAGGTGAAATCCTAAAGTTGGGGGGGGGAGTGGAATCCAAAGGCAGCTCATCTGTCCCACCAATGTTCCACTGGGCTCACACTGATAGGGTAGAATCATTAAACTGTAGAGTTAGATAGGACACTATCTTCCAGAATGAGGTCTCAAGTTCATCCAGGTTATGGTTTCCCTCCTCAGCACAGCTTTGCATAAAATTTGCATGCACATTATTATGACAATAATAAAAAATACATTTAGAATTAAAATATATATTGTCATAGAGAGCAAGAGTATGACCAACTGATTTTGATATGCTTACTGTTGATGGGCAACTTTCAGGTGCATGCCCACTTCTTATGGGTAGCCCTTCAAACAGATGACTGCTTCAAATAGGAGACTGTCCTTTGATAGCCCTTGAATCAGAGCAGGGGTGCACAACATGGTGCCCTCCACATATTTTTGGACCCACATTAGCCCCAGGCAGAGTAGTCATTCCTCAGGGATGATGGGTGCTATAGTTCACCAACATCTGGACAGCAACACAGAGGCAATCCCAGAAACAAAGGACAATCTTCTGTTATTCTACACCTGCACAACACTACTAATCAGCCACCTAAGAGACTGCATGGGGAAACACATGGAACATATCCCTAGCAGGTGTTCCACCATGTTGTCTCCAATATTAAGAAGGCTCTACCCTATGAAGGCTGATTGTTGGAGAATTGATGCTTTTGAATTGTGGTGCTGGAGGAGACTCTTGAGAGTTTCATGGACTGGAAAAAGATCAAACCTATCCATTCTGAAGGAACTCAACCCTCAGTGCTCACTGGAAGGACAGATCCTGAAGCTGAGGTTCCAATACTTTGGCCACCTCATGA
Source organism: Podarcis filfolensis (assembly GCF_964270895.1). Classification (NCBI taxonomy): domain Eukaryota; kingdom Metazoa; phylum Chordata; class Lepidosauria; order Squamata; family Lacertidae; genus Podarcis; species Podarcis filfolensis. Next base: position 47,380,592 of record NC_139611.1, read on the forward strand.
GAAGAGAAGACTCTCTGGAAAAAACTCTGATGTTGGGAAAGATTGAGAGCGCAAGGAGAAGGGGACAACAGAGGAAGAGATGGTTGGACAATGTTCTTGAAGCTACTAACATGAGTTTGACCAAACTGCGGGAGGCAGTGGAAGACAGGAGTGTCTGGCGTGCTCTGGTCCATGGGGTCACGAAGAGTCAGACACGACTAAATGACTAAACAACAACAACAACCCTGTGTGGCAACCCAGCATAGTTAGCAGGGTGTAGCTGCTCAGAGTTTTCCCAGGTTCAAACCCCACTTCAGTTACAAACTGAGGCAAGTCACTGTTCTTTCAGCCTCTTCTAACTTGGGATGCTTGAAAAGATTGATATCTGCAGGTTTCCAATACCAACTGACCTCATCTGCATCTCCCAAAATTAAACTGCAGTATGGAACTAGGAATGGGTGAATCTTTCATTTTCAGTTTCTCCAATATTAAGTTTAGTTCACCACATTTCCTCATAAGGCTGTTATTTTTTTAAAGCCATCCTTAAAATTCACTGGCATTTTACTGCACATTTCTCATAACTGCAAGCGTTTCCTCCTAACACAATGTATTTTTGGATTTTACTTTAACTATTTTATGCATTTTTAATGCACACTTTCCCCATGCATTGTTTTAGAACTGTGAATTAAAATGTGAACCAAAACTAATTTATCACCCAACCCTAATTAGCAAACATTTATTCACTGGCAGTCACATATTTTGAATATCCAAGACAGTTGATACATGCCCCCCCCAAAAAAAGGGAAAAGGGAAACTGATTGGAAAACTGAGAAACTGTGAGAAACTGAATCAATATCCCAATTGTTATCATTGTGACATTTAATCTGCTCCTGTTTTAAGACTGGTGTTGGCAGGACCATGCAGAGCTTGTCTCAGGCTTGGGGTGGGAGTCCTGTTAGAATAATTTGATAAACTCATAAGCAGCTGGTCTCTGGAGTGGGCCCCTGACCAAATTAGCCCTTCAAGGCTCAGGGCAAGTATATCACCTCTCTGCACAGACCTGTTTTTTGGCATTTGTGGTTCATTTTATTGTACACAGTCTTGAGATAGCTTGATGATGGAGGGCAAGCTAAAAGAAAATGAAATGCTTTGGACATAATAATTCATTATAATATGTTCTTACATTCTCTGTTTCTTTTCCAGAGGGACTCGAAAAATTATGAGAGACTAAGAAAACGTTAATAAGCACAGCACTGATTATGCAATTGCCTTGTTCTTAGAAACACAATGTACTAAATGTATTAAAATAGCAAGAGGAAGAATAATAATATTCAATTAATTATAGTGAAGTGCAGCATATCAAAGCACAGCATGAAAATATGTCCTGTACCATGTTGTGCTACTCTGGAAATCTGGCCATTTTACACTGATCACGCAAGACTCCTTATACTCCTGGTGAAGGTGAAGGTCAACTTGAATTCATTTACAGCCAACTGTTTGTTATTTAAAGTCCTTGTTCCATGCATTGAGAGTTCCTCTTCTAGCAGCAGGGGCCTTCATTTTCAATCCAGAAGAGACCAAAGATCCCTTGTCTTCTCAGCTGTCAAAAATGCTTTTGATATGCAAAGTGGAATCTGTTTATTAGTAAGCAGGAGTAATGTCCTTCACTTTCACACAGAGGTAGAGGCTATTAGATAAATGAAGGAACTCTCCTTACATACAAATAAGGGTTGCTTGTATGACTTTCTACATTTAATCAGGTGTTAAAAACAGCAACACTTGAGTGATGGTATTTTAAATACTTTGCCTGAGGGACATAAGCTCAAAGATGGTGACTATTACCAGGCAATGAGGGAGAGAGTAGGGAGAAACCCATTGGCCATAGCCTCTCACTTCCTCCCCTGCCTCCCAGTTTTGTCAGTCTCCATGTATTGGGAGCTGGAGAGCTGCCTTGTAAGTCTAACAATTTGCTCCATCTAGATCAGTATTGTCTACATTGACTGGGAGTGAGTCTCCAGAGTTTCAGACAAGATATATCCCTAGTCCTATATAGAGATTTTATTATTATTATTCATAGTTCATAGAATTATAAAGTTGGAAGTGACCTCAAGGGTCATCTAGTCCAACCCTGTGCAATGCAGGAATCCTTTGCCCAACATGGGGCTTGAACCCACAACCCTGAGACTGAGTCTCATACTCTACCAACTAATTTATAATCCACTATTCACTATTCCCATGGACTGCAAGAAGATCAAACCTATCCATTCTGCAGGAAATCAGCCCTGAGTGCTCACTGGAAGGACATATCCTGAAGCTGAGGCTCCAAGACTTTGGAAGACTCCCTGGAAAAGACCCTGATGTTGGGAAAGATTGAGAGCACAAGGAGAAGGGGACGACAGAGGACGAGATGGTTGGACAGGGTTCTCGAAGCTACTAACATGAGTCTGACCAAACTGCTGGAGGCAGTGGAAGACAGGAGTGCCTGGCGTGCTCTGGTCCATGGGGTCACGAAGAGTCGGACACGACTAAACAACAACAACAATTCACTAAACATTTCAATCCCAGAGTAGGCAACAATGTAAAATCTTCATTAAAACATATTCCCTCAAAAAATAATGATATAGAAAAATTACAGAATGTATAAAAATCAAGTCCAGTAAATAACAAAAACAAATAAACAGCTCCATCATAAAGCAAGCAAAGCTAAACTGCAGTAAGGATAGCATTCAGAAATGCTATATAAATATGTCAAGGATTCAACCAGGAACCTTATTCTTACAAATTTGTTGATCTATGGTTCTTCAATGAGCAACCTTATGGAAGTTCCCTATGTGATTTAAAATCCTGATTGTATATTGCACCTGGCTCCTACATGGGCACAGAAGGCCCCCTGTTGCCAACATTCGCCCTCCAGTGCATGAAGGGTGGTAGGGACTGGGGATAAGGACAGAGGGGTGGAGGCAAACAGGTTTATCCTTCATCACATGAGGGGCAAAACATCTAAAGAGTGTAAGATTCCTGCTTCTAATGATGGCATAAAGTCCCCAGGTGAAGCCCAGATCTAGGCTTTAAAACCTGAACTGTTTCTCTCAACATCTGTCTTGACTATGCCATTGAATATTGCAAGTAATGCAATAAAACATAGGAATAATAGCTTCTTCCATATCATATGCTAAACAAAACACTCACAAACACAGAGAGAGTGTATCTTAACAGCAGTGGCACATATTGTCTATATATGGTGTTCCTATGCCTGATATTTTGTCAGATAGAGTACATGGCTATACTTAAAGTGGTTGCTCCATTAGCAGAATTATCCTAATGGCTTTCATGATTCGGCTATTACACAGCTTTAGTTACAGAGTGAGGTTAGCAAACAAGAAGTGAGGAAAATTTGTGCTACACAGACACTGCCTGATAGCTTGATTTATTTTAATTCAAGGGTGAGCAACCTGCTCAGCATCGCTGGGTCATGTTGGGGTGCCTGTCAGAAGCCAGATGGGCACTGTTAATCTGCATATGTGAATTGCATGAAATTAATGTAAGTTGCATATCATTTCTGAAAATGGTGTCTTGCAGTTTGTGACATTTGAAAACATTGGCGGATGTTCTGCACCTCTAAAAATGAGACATCTGCCCTGGAGTGGAAGTGGAGTTCTGCATGATAACAGATCTGAAATTGACAATGCTTTTCAGATGTGCAGTCCAATGTAAATTCCAATGATTCTCACATCTACAGCTGTGGTGAATATTTACCAGGTAGTTTTTAGTTGAAAGGGTTGATTTCAGTGGGTAGAAATCTCTCCCAAAATGATTTAAGTTATATACATATTCAGTATTTTCTTACATCTATTCTGATATGAAATATGGCTTCTCCTCAGGCTTTCTTTTTATTAATTAAATGTGATTAATCACATAGGTCAAAGATGGTTCCATCATTTGGGGGGTGGGGAGTGTCACATGGTGAATAGATGCATGTTAAAATGATACATCTAAAGCCAGTAAAAAAAAACTCCACAACCAGTTGGCGTCACTGAAGGCAAATGAGAGTTACACTGCCTAATTTTATACACCTCTATAATGTCTCCTCTCACTTATCATTTATCTAAACTAAAAAGCCCCAAATGCTCAAATAATTCCTCTCAGGGAAGCTGCTCTATCCTTCATCATTTTGGTTATCCCTTACGGAAACTTTCCCAGATCCACAATATCTTTTTTTCAGCTTAGGCACCTAAAAATGTGCACAGTGTCTTTAGTCAGCTAAGTCCTACTTGTGAGTAGACTCCATAAAACCTAAGGATTTCAGCTAAAATATCTATGACAGATGGCCATCCAACCTCTGCTTAAAAACCTCCAGTGAAGGTCCACCACCTTCCCATTAACTTCAGTGAGTCTAGCCTAATTAGAACTAGCCTTGAATACCACCCTATATTCCAGGTGACTTGTCTAATAGCACTATGATACTGGCTGTTTTATTTTCAACCCCTTTTCTAATGATCCATAGCTTGGAATTCACGTTTTTTTTACAGTTGTCATACAGTGACCTATTCGCTATAACCCCAAGGTCTCATGGGAATGGGAACCATAAAGGGGGAATGCACAGTAGAGCAGGGTGTGCATGATGATTACACAGGGAATCCATAAGGATGACCTGAGTTCCCAACCTTCCTTATTTAGTAAGAAGGGGCTCACCAAACTTTCTACGTAGTAAGAGTTAGGACTGGGATGTTGATTGCATTTTTAGTATTTGTTACCATGCTGGCTCAGATGGAGTGTGACGAGATCTAAAGAATAATTACCTGAATAACCTAGAAACCTGCAGCAAGCATGTTGGATATCTCTCAAGCAATAATCATCTCCATTTCATCTCCACCTACACATCCTCCAGGATAACAAAAATGGCTCTGTTCCATCCAAAGTGACCTTGCAAACATCATTAACCTGTGTGATATTAGTCACTGGGTCTCATCCATTGCACCCAGCATCTGGAGCAGGAGGATTGCTTGTCAATAAAATGAATCGCTTGAAAAGAATCTCAGAAGTCTGGAAAATGGTCAAGGAGGCATATTGAATCTGGTCAATCTCATACAAAAGAAATGAGCAGCCGTCTCTCACAAATACATAACCTAAAGGAATACTTGAATAGCATCCTCTTTTCCCAAAGAGGATTCTTTTTGGTAGATGGAGGCTGTTGTGCAGAAACAAAGGTTTCTATTTGGCAGGGATATATTATTTCAAGGGAGGTGGAGTTCAAATCTAGTTTGAGCTATGGTTATGGAAATTCACCATTCAGATTTTAAATTGTGCCTAAATCAAGAATGGTTTTTTATGGGGCTGTGTAAAGAGTATTAGGAGGTTTCCTTCATTTCTTCCTACCTATCTACAATTTATATACCACTTAATTACAGCCTTCTCTAAGCAATGTATAGGAGAATAAAAATGAGTTCAAACTAGGAAATCAGAATTAACTTAAAAGCCTACTAGAATTTTTATTTAAGGCATTGGTAGGCTTCAGACAGGGGGAGACCTGCCTGAACTCAACTGAAACACATGGTTCGTGGAGGATAAAACTCATGCATATGAGCCATAGGGTGGGGGCTACTAACTAGAGGTGCCAAGTTGTCCCTGAGATTGAGGGGGCCTTATATGAAAGCAAGGCTTTAGTTAATAACATAGGCTGCACATGTGAAGCACATTTTCCCTCCAAAGAAACCTGGGAACTGCAATTTGTTAGAAGTGCTGGGAATTACAGCTCTGCAAGGAAGAAACGACATTCCCCATTATTCTTTCAGGGTGGGGGGGATGTGTTTTAAATGTATGGTAAAGGTAAAGGGACCCCTGAATGTTAGGTCCAGTCGTGACCGACTCTGGGGTTGCGGCACTCATCTCGCTTTATTGGCTGAGGGAGCCGGCGTACAGCTTCCGGGTCATGTGGCCAGCATGACTAAGGTGCTTCTGGCGAACCAGAGCAGCGCACGGAAACACCGTTTACCTTCCCGCCGGAGCGGTACCTATTTATCTACTTGCACTTTGACGTGCTTTCGAACTGCTAGGTTGGCAGGAGCTGGGACCGAACAACGGGGGCTCACCCTGTCACAGGGATTCGAACCACCAACCTTCTGATCAGCAAGTCCTAGGCTCTGTGGTTTAACCCACAGTGCCACCCGCATCCCTTAAATGTATGGTAAGTATATAAAATTGGAAAGGATAATATGCTTTCCTGAAGAGGAAAGTTGAACAGTGTTCTTTGGAATGGATTGGATGGGATAGAAATTGGGAAGGAGGTATCAGAGGCTATGAATAATAAAAAGACCTACGTGAGGCAGATGGAGCATGGTGGCTTGTCAGTTAATATTATTTAAACCAGTTTCTTACCCACACAGCTATTTATCTTCCATGCAATTTGGATCAGATTACTATAACCTGCAAGCTTACCCCTTCAACTGATAAGTCTGGCTACGTGAAGATTTTCCAAGGTTGAATAATTTTCCTTATACATTGTTTGACAGTTTTCAAAACAGCCTAGTTGGCTTTTGAACTTTACAGGTGGGACATTTTTCATGCTTGCGGTGTTCACCTGTCTCTTTTCCTTTACAGCTGCTGCTGTGTGACATTCCAAAGATAAATCTCAGAGATTGGGGGGTGGCAAATATATTTGCTGATCTTCATCAGAACCTTCTGAAACCTACAGATAGTTAAGAGTCTCTAACATACGTCCAGGCACACAATGTCAGCAAATCACAGGTGAAGGGAGATTAGTTTTCCTCCCACTCCACTTTAGTTTTATAAATGAGGGCCTGTTGTGGCAAAATTGTAATACAGGTTATAGGCAAAGCTGGTCTGACCATGAGGCACAGTGAGGCTGCTGCCTTGGGTGGGTAAAAGCTGAGGGACAGGCATTGCCCACTGACTTTCAAGAATACATTTGCAGCCATAAGGGTAAGAAACCTTTTGTGGGGGGCTAATTCCCCCCCCCCACTGAAATTTTGAGGCTGTCTCTGCATCTTCACTGCACCCTTGCAGAATTAAGGAAGAGCCATGGCTCACCGAGTAGAGCATATGCTTTGGATGTGGAAGGTATCTATGTTCAATCCTCCAGCTAGGGCTGAGGTAAAGTCCTGCCTGAAACCATAGAGAGCTGCAGTCAGAAAATGTAGACAATATTGAACTAGATAATCCAGTAATCAGGTACACTGCTTTTTATGTTCCTGTGCCTTAAGGGGAAAGCCTTAACTCAGAGATAGAGCATCAGCTTTGCATTGAGAAAGTCCAGATGCAATCACCATGAAGGGCAGGGAATACCCATGGGGGGGGGGAATCCATGCAGCATTGCTGCTGGTTAGTGTAGGCAATACTAAGGTAGATGAGCAATGATGTGGCTGAGTGTAAGGCAGCTTTCTTTGTTCCCAACTCAGGCAGCACATTGTTACAAACAAGCCCTGGCTATAGCTCATCTTTCTCACAAGCAGTTAGATGAGTTGCTGTTGGCCATTCATGGAAATTACATTATATCATATGCTGGGGATTGCTTCATTTCTATGGAGAGAGAATTGCAGGCCCTCATCCAATTTACTCCCCACTGTAGCACCTCTGCCATGTCACCTGGCTATTTTGAGGAGGAGGAGAGTTGGGTGTCATCAGCACATGAATAATCTCAGCACATCTAACTGCTTCGTGATTTCATGTAGACATATGGAAGACAAACTGAAATTTTGTGGGGTGCCATGGGGCTGAGGAGAAGTTTTACAGCATCACCACCTGGAATCAGAAAACTAAGAAGCAGGAAAACTATTCAAGAGTGCCCTAGTCTCCAACCCTGATAGTATGTCTAGACAGTGGAGGAGGAACCCTTTCCGGCACCCGGGGCGGTGCAGCCCGTATGGACTGCGCATGTGCAGCATTCCACGCATGCACACTCTGTATGGAATACCACACGTGCGCACTCCGTATGGACTGCTGCTCACGCGTGGCAGCCTTATGGGCTGCTGTTCGCTCGTGGCGGTTATACGGGCTGCCGCTTGCATGGCGTCCATACAGGCTGCCACTTGCACGGAGACTGTACAGGCTGCCCGTACATCACCGTGTGAGAGGCAGCCCGTACGGACGGTGCACAAGAGTGGGGGGAGGCGGGGCCATCTTGCCACTGCTCCCAGAGTGGCCCCTGGGGTGGCTTGCCCGCTCTGGCCCCCTTCCTATGCAACTGTGTCTAGAAAGGTACTGTGGTCAAATCTCTAGTCAGCCATGAACATCCCTGGGTGCCTTTGGCCAGCCAGTATAAGCCTACAGGGTTGCTGTAAAGATCAAAGGTAACACACCTTGATTTTCTTGGAGGAATTATGGGTGGGGTGGGGGGTGAATAAAATGTATTTGTAAGTGTTATGGCAAAAGAAGGAGGGGAATGATACATTGGCAATAATTCAAAATATTATCACTTTATTCTTGAGAGCCTAAGACATATGGATAAAATTTTTGATTTACAGGGTAACGTCCAATGAAGTCCACCCACTTGGGCAATGACGTCTAGTTTCTTCTTTCTCTCTTCTTCTCCCCATTTGTCTCCAAATGCTGCTTCAGATGGTCCTCCAGGGCAAATTTTGGAGGTGGCACTAGGAGATCATGAAGAGGAGAGGAAGAAACCCCTTGTGTATGCAGATGCCTACTACACTGTGTCGGATCTCACATAGAGAGTTCTGTACTGTATTATTGCATAACTATTTTGACATGGGACATGGGTGGTGCTGCGGTCTAAACCACTAAGCCTCTTGGGCTTGCTGATCAGAAGGTCGCTGGTTCGAATCCCCGCAATGGGGTGAGCTCCCGTCCCAACTCCTGCCAACCTAGCAGTTCAAAAGCACATCAAAGTGCAAGTAGATAAATAGGTACCACTCTGGCAGGAAGGCAAACAGTGTTTCCATGTGCTTCTCTGGTTTTGCCAGAAGCAGTTTAGTCATGCTGGCCACATGACCCAGAAAAACTGTCTGCGGACAAACATCACCTCCCTCGGACAGTAAAGCAAGATGAGCGCCGCAACCCCAGAGTTGTTTGCGACTGGACTTAACTGTCAGGGGTCCTTTACCTTTTTTTATTTTGACATACTTCATTAGGGACGCGGGTGGCGCTGTGGGTAAAACCTCAGCGCCTAGGACTTGCCGATTGTACGGTCGGTGGTTCGAATCCCCGCGGCGGGGTGAGCGCCCATCGTTCGGTCCCAGCTCCTGCCCACCTAGCAGTTCGAAAGCACTCTTAAGTGCAAGTAGATAAATAGGGACCGCTTTATAGCGGGAAGGTAAACGGCGTTTCCGTGTGCTGCGCTGGTGCTGGCTCACCAGCTGCAGCTTCGTCACCTGGAAGTGTCTTCAGATGGCGCCGGCTCACGGCCTCTAGAGCAAGATGAGCACGCAACCCTAGAGTCGGACACGACTGGCCCGTACGGGCAGGGGTACCTTTACCTTTACTTCATTGCAGGCTAAGGATATTAAAAGATGCATTGGTTTGGAATATCAGCTAATTTTAAAAGGTGAAGAATGGATCCCAACACCCCCTGAAAAAAAGGAAGAAAGGAAGATAAAAAGCAAGGAGGGAAGGAAGAGGTTATATATAACTTGCATTGTCCATAATAGTGCATTTTACATGTACAGCTCCAAGCTGGGAAGACTTAGAAAATAGCAATTAAAATGTGACATTTAACTAGGGGAAACTAATTGAAACAGTAGAACCTTGACCTTTGTTTCAAGTATGTTTGGTAAGGTTTTAGTGTGCAATAAGAACGATGGAGACCAGTGGGTCACTCTGCAATTTGTAGCCTTTTTTGAGATAGCAGAGGTGACCAATGGGAAGTACAATAAAAAATAAAAAGTGATCAAAGGGAAACTGAGGAAGGGATCATGGAGGCCAAGATGTCAGAATCTACCTGTGTTTCTGAAAGCCAACTTAAAGTAGGATAAAAACACCACTATCTCCCTTCCCTCAGCTAAATAATCTAACAATTGTGTAGGTATCATAACCCTGTTGTAGAGGGACAATATTGTTCCTTCATGTGTTTGACCCGATAATATCACATTCAAGCTGGTATCTTACATTTGGGACACACCGTTTTCTATTACACATTTTCTGTTATGGTATCCTGACCTTTTAGTCTGCCTATTTCCCAGGCTTTATTTCTTAGATTGCCTGTTGAAACATATTGATTATGGTTTTATTAGTAAGAGACATAGACTTAGATATGGGAGAGAAAATCAGTTGTTTGCATTGAAAGGCAAACTTACCTAATCTGCATTTTCCAAAACAATATACAGACAAAAACACAGTTATTGTTTAAAAAAACAAACCCAATTCTCCTATTTTTGCAAATGCATACAGAACTACATATACTAGGGTAATGTGTGCATTAAAATGTACATATTAGTGAAAATAACATACAAACATTTGTTTCTGGGAAAATTCCTTTGCTAAAATGTGCAACTCAGTCAGAATTGCATATAAAAGTAAGTATAGCAAGAGAGAATTGCACAAAAATGCTGGCAAATTTTCACTGGGACTTTTAAGAACATAACAAACTGAAGCAGAAATATGGATAAGTGAATTTAAGATAGGAAACATGAGGAATTGGGTTCAACAACATCAGGAGGGCTGCTTGAGTGTGGTGAAGTATAAGATGGAGCCATCTCCTATTTTACACACAAATGCTGATTGAATTGGCAGTTGAATTTTATTTTGACACTGGCAATGTTCTCCTGTGGGCAACAGGCTAGCTTGAGTGGGCACAGGCAAACTGTCCCCAAACACTTTGTCATCATTCTTTGGTGCCTGAGATGTTCACCTCACCATGCCCAACAACAGGGCAGCCTGGAAAAACAGGAGCCGCTAAATTAATCTCAGACTTTTGGTGAAATTCTGTGGCAATTCTACTTTCAAACATCATGAAAGAGATACTGAATCTTGTATAAAGATATAAGTATCAGATAGTCATTTAAAAAAAGAAGGCAGCAAAAATTGTTTCAGGAAATAAGTGCTTGAAAATCCAGTTGCCAAATACCTGTAATTCATAATTCATCTCAAGTATTTTCAAAACCCATATCGCATTTAATAGGCCTCCCTCATAGGAAGCGGAATCTTTTTATGATTCCCAAAGTAGAATTTCTCACCTGAGTAGTATTTATGGTCAGCAGAAACCTTTGATGTTGAGAGGGGTTTACCTCTCCCAGAACACACCACTAATTGAATATTCTTTTTGGTACTCACGGATGAATAATGGTTGGCCCCAAGCTATTTAATGCTGAGTTTGAAATGCATATAGTGGGGGGAAAGAATGCAAAGTTAGAGGTATTTACAATATGAAGTTCTGTGTGGTAATCAAAATTTGGATTCAACAAGGATCACCCTCACGAGACACTTTGCAGTGCATCTATAATTATAATATAATGAATGATAATAGTTTGTGGTGCAAAAAAAAAACCCCAAAAACCCTGATGTGGGAAACATAAGCCCCTATGCAACCCCAAGGAAACTGAAGCTGCTGATGCAAGATAGCAAATCTAAGAACTGATGCTTTGTGGTTCGAGGACCCGACCCCCGCGAAGTGAAATGAAGACACAAGGACAAGTGATATAAGGTTGATGGGCTAGAAAAGGCCACAACTTTATTGATTACAGCAATGAAGAGGTATTGGCTTAGGCATTGGATCGAAACAAGTGGGTTTATTCACCAGTAGGTGGAGCCTGTTGATGCTAATCCAACTATAGGCTCACCCCTGCTGTCACCGAGGGTCGTGCCATGGCCTCCCGCCAAGCAGGCATCGGACAGAATACACGACCGCCAGATTCCTTTAACGGAATACCCCTAAAAATTGAAGGCATAGGCGATGGCCACACCTAGCACTTCGACACACAACACATTATTCCAATGCCTAACCTACCCACCAATACCACAAAAGTTGTGACGATTGCTACGAGGTAGGCGAAAAAACCAAAAAGCCTAATGCCAAATGGAAAAACTCCTACCAGGCCCCCCGGGCAACCAGGGCGACCAACCTAAGGTCCATAGCAAGGCCAATGACCTAAGCCCTAACTAAAAGGGAGTGGAGGGTGGGTGACTTGCGAAGGGACGCTGATGAGGAATGAGGCCAGGGAGAGGCTGGCACTGCAGCAAAAGGCCGCTGAACACGCCCCCTCCACGGCACCTGGTTGGGTGGCCATCGGGGGGGCGTGAGTGCCAGCCAGGTGAGCTGGAGGCAGGGGGCAACGCCCCCTGCTGGGCGGTGCTCGGGCTCCCGCCCACAACCACTCCCCTCTCTTTCAGGGAGGAGAGTCTTTGTGGTTCGAGGACCCGACCCCCGCGAAGTGAAATGAAGACACAAGGACAAGTGATATAAGGTTGATGGGCTAGAAAAGGCCACAACTTTATTGATTACAGCAATGAAGAGGTATTGGCTTAGGCATTGGATCGAAACAAGTGGGTTTATTCACCAGTAGGTGGAGCCTGTTGATGCTAATCCAACTATAGGCTCACCCCTGCTGTCACCGAGGGTCGTGCCATGGCCTCCCGCCAAGCAGGCATCGGACAGAATACACGACCGCCAGATTCCTTTAACGGAATACCCCTAAAAATTGAAGGCATAGGCGATGGCCACACCTAGCACTTCGACACACAACACATTATTCCAATGCCTAACCGCCACCCGAGCCAAAGGCTCGCCGCCAATACCCTCAAAGCTGCAACCAATCCCAGATACTTTTGATGACACTAGCTAACTAAATGTCGTTCCCCCAAATCTGATAGGTGGACACCGACATTCCGGTATAAAGCTTGGTCGCCGATCCGGATACGGTCATGATAAATGACTTGGCCATACATAAAGCGCACTCGACGGGCTACCGCCCGGTTTACGAGTTTCCTGGTTCTTTCAATGGCCATACAGCTTTGCGCACCGCGCCAAACAGTTCTTTTCAGGAAGGAGGACCAGAACACCGTCGTTCTGGGACACAAGGCTGCAAATGCATTCAAGTCTCTTTTTATGCTCCACAACAAGTCCACACTCCTTCTGTTAGCAAGGTCATTCTCCCCCAAATGAAACACAAGGATGTCGGGAGGGCCGAACTTGGCTACTTTCTCCCACAGCAATGGCATCAGCTCCTCCCAACGCATGCCTCTTCTCGAAAACCAGGAAACTCAAACACCATGTGGAAGGCCAAGATTGGATGCAAGACCGCAGCTCACCGCTTGTACGCGGGCCCAATGAACTATACTGTGGCCGCAAATCCACACGCTTCTTCTGAGCATAACTGGGGTAAAAGACAGAAAGAAAAAGGCGGGTAAGTAGGGTAAAGCGGCAGGTCGCATACTAGCGAATATAAGACTTATAAGCATTGGATTTCCACCGGCCCATCTCTTTGATCCTGTCCGCCGGTAACCCCAGGTGCGCAGCCGTGGTTGCGGCGCCAATTCTAAAGGAGTGCGCAGCGTACTCCTGGGAGGATAGACCACAAGCCTCAATAGCCTTGCGAAGCACTCTGGTGAATTGGTGCCTCAACAAGGGTGACCCATCTTCGTGGACCAGAAACGGACCCGGGCCGGGCGGTCTGAGGTAGAGGTACCTCCTAGTGTCCTTTACCGGGCATGGGCCCTGCTGTGCCGACGCCGTGAGCTTAACTAGGACACCCTTACCCGCCTGATCAGTCTTGGACTGACGTAGACGCACTGTCACGGTAGTTTCGGACAACTGCACGTCCTCGCACAGGAGGCCGCATGTTGAACCTCGTGCACCAACTTCAAACACCACCTCACCAACTCTGAGCGCGCCAAAAAAAGGCGATAGCGTATGCTGTGGAAAAGAGACGTGCCTCGAACCTGGACCAGCAAATTGACCTGAGTTTTATGCGTATCTGAGATAACCACCCGTAAGAAATCGGCTTACGGCTCTCGGCCCTGGGAGGTTGCAACCTGCCCCAACCCTCAATGGCTCTACGGATCAAGAAGTCACTACACGGGTCAGGAGCAAATGTAGCTTTTGAAAAGAAGCTGATGGCGGCTACGTGAATCTTTAAGGTTTAGGAGCACGTCCCAGATCATCGAGATGGGAAAGGTACTGCAAGACATCGTCAGTGGTAGGAGGTACGTTATGTGAGAGCCCAGATAACCCAGACCTGAAACCAAGGAAATCACACCAGGCCTTCTTGTAGGACCTGAGAGTGGAAGGTGCCACGAATGCTAATACTCCCTGTATCACTTTGCGTCTCCAACGTTCCACAGGTACTCCGGAAAGGGTTCGGGCAACAGTTGTGCTCCAGGTGCAAGCGACCGGAAGCGAGGTATCTGAAATCGAGACAAGGCATCGGCTATGTCATTATTGGCTCCGGGTAAGAATTTGGCTGAAAATATTATGTTGTACTCAAGGCACCGGAGGACGAACGCCCGCAGAAGGGAGGAGACCCACTCAGACCGAGATGACTGCCTGGCTAGAATGTTCACCACCGCCAGGTTGTCGGTCCTGAAGCACACGCGGTGATCTCGAAACTCTTCCGTCCAGATGTGAACGGCCACCACTATTGGAAAGAACTCAAGAAAGGTGAGATCCCGCGTAACCTGCCCCAGCCCTCGATAGCTCTGCGGATCAGGAAGTCACTGCATGGATCGGAGGAGCTAATGGCATGTATTTTAAGGTTTTAGGCGCACGTCCTAAGTCATCGAGGTGTGAAAGGTATTGCAGAACGTAGTCAGTGGTGGGCGGCACGTTAGGCGAAAGCCCAGATGTCCCAGACCTGAAGCCCAAGAAATCGCACCCGGCCCTCTTGTAAGACCTGAGAGTGGAGGGTGCGACAGACGCTAATACTCCCTTAATCACTTTGCGTCTCCAACGTTCCACAGGTGCTCCGGAAAGGGTTTGGGCAACAGCTGTGCTCCAGGTGCCAGCGACCGGAAGCGAGACATCTCAGAAGGGAGGAGAGCCTTGCAGATCGGGATGACTGTCTCGCCAGTATGTTCACCACTGCCAGGTTGTCGGTTCTGAAGCACACCCGGCGATTTCGAAACTCCTCCGTCCAGATATGCACGGCCACTACTATTGGAAAAAACTCGAGAAAAGTGAGATCCCGCGTGATGCCCTTGCCCTGCCACCCCGTTGGCCAACGTTGCGCGCCCCATCGGTCCCTGAAATACAAGCCAAAGCCCAGGGACCCTGCCGCATCAGAATGGACCTGAAAATCTGAGGACAAGTTAAGAACATCCTGCCATAGGGATACTCCATTGTAGTGTTCCAAAAATGTCACCCAAACCTCTAGGTCGGCCTTAACTGTCTTTGGAAGACGGAACCTGTGGTGTGGGTGCTTGAGACCCACTGAAAGCCTGGCTAGGCGGGGAAAACCACTCTACAAGCAAAATTGAAATGACCTAACAGGGATTGTATCTGTCTGAGGGTGATTTTTGTTAGTGCAAGGGTAGTATGAATTATTTCCTTAAGGGTGTCAATCTTCTCCTTAGGTAAGCGGGATGATTGGGCAACTGTGTTCAGCTCTATGCCCAAGTACGTGAGGCACACAGACTAACTGAATGTGGATGTTCATTATGCACTGTATCATAGTATAGTACAGTGATTATAAGAATATCTGCTTGAGTATACGTTTTCATCATGTGTAAAACTCATAAGGAATAAACAAATAGTTCTATATTGTGATCAAGTAACTCCTAGAACAAAATTGTACGTTTTAGCTTCAGAAAACCAGTTGCTTCTAGCCAACATCCTGTTGCCAATGTAGCTAAAATTTTAGCATTTTTGATTGTTAGTTGATAACAAGATTGTTAGTATGACAAGAGATTGGTGGGATACTCTCCTACAGATTTCCAAAACTGTTGTACAACAGACACAGCCAGGACATTCCAGAACAATTCTATCTGATACTGTAAATGTCAGGTTTCAGTTTCACTGTAGCTAGACAGAACTGCTACATATGCAACATGTTCTAGAAGATTCCCAAAGGTGAGCTCTTGGCCAAAGCATTATCCACTTCAGTGAAGTGTTATTTCTCACAAAACTAGCAATTTGTTTACTAACTATACATGTTCCCTAATATGGTTAAAGCATTGAAATTATGCGATTCCGACTGTTGGGCTTAAAGGCTTACTAGATTCTAGGACTAAGGACTAAATCAGTATTGTACTTCTTTGCAATTTTGTCCACAGCTGCCCTGCTCATTGGGAGAACAGGAAATGGATCTGGAACACTTCAAAGCAGTACCATTGCTCCCATGTGTCTTCCTGCTTGGGCTGTCATTTTGTTAAAGCTGTGGTCTTGCTCTTGTAGTTGATCTGGGTGGAAAAGGCAGGTTCCCCAGGAAAAATAATTCCTGTATGAGGTGTTATGGGATGATACATTTGGTTGCCTAATTATCACAAAAGGGGGGTGGGTCTGGGAAGGGGTGCCTCTGTCCTGGAGACCAAGCAGGGGCTAAGTGGCGGCCCTGTTGGGTTCATCCCAATTAGCTGTATGCCATAGTGTGACTCCAGAGGCGGAGCTAGCTGCTCTGGCACCCGGAGTGGCACACGTGGTGTGCACCCAGGGGTGGGGCTAGCTACCCGTGGGGTGAGGCGAATGTCCTTTCCCTTACTGACTTCTGATTAGGAGAGTCCTTCGCGGTTAAGGAGCCACTACCGGGATTCTGAAACCCTCTGAGAAAACCTTCCAAAGATAGGATGCTGCACTTCTGTCTGGATGGATAGACAAGAGGTTGAGGAGAGGAGAAAGCTAAATTGGAGAAAATGCTAGACCCAGAAGGACTTTAACGATGGTTCCCTGCTGCGGGGGCTCATCTGGAACTAGAGTGGTGGAAGCCCTGACCTCCCTGAAAGGGCCGCTTCCCTTAGTAACACGCCGTGGCTGGGTGAGCCCCTGCACATCTCTCACACTTGTGCGGGTACTTACAAGACTGCCTTTGGCATTGCCCTTTATTGAATTACCAGCACACCTTACGTTTTAAATCCTTTCTAAGGTCCAGCTTTCCAGTGTGATACACCTCTGATGGCTTCTTCCCGACCTACGGGCTAACTGCCAGATGCGGCGGCCTCCCCAGAAAGGGCGTAAGCCATTCTGACTCATCATCACCGGCTGATGAGGTGCCTGATTCTGGAAGCTGGACCCTGGGCTGCCTATTCTGCAAAGAACTAGAAGAACTGGAAGCAACCAGGCTATTGATACGGGCCGGCAGCCTCCACGCAGGCGCCCCGATGCGTTTCTGAAAGTCGCCGAGCAAACCTGAGACCTAGTTTGCACAGCCACCGTTCCTGTCTGAGGGCTTGGGCCTGCACCTGGGTAGTTTAAAGGCTGGCCACTGGTTTGCGAAACAAGGAAGTAAGAAACACAAGGCAAATAGAACTAAAGAATAGCTAGGAGAAAGTGCTGTTCATAGTCAACAATGAATGATCTGAAGGCATTGAGGAACTGTGAAATGGGTTTGGGTTTATTATTATGACAGTTGCCATCTGCAGTGTGTGCTGGTACTGCACCCGTGCGCTTCCTCATGGCTCTTCTCTGTGAGGACTCTCCTAGCTGATGACTTGCGAAGGGACGCTGATGAGGAATGAGGCCAGGGAGAGGCTGGCACTGCAGCAAAAGGCTGCTGAACACGCCCCCTCCACGGCACCTGGTTGGGTGGCCATCGGGGGGGCGTGAGTGCCAGCCAGGTGAGCTGGAGGCAGGGGGCAACGCCCCCTGCTGGGCGGTGCTCGGGCTCCCGCCCACAACCACTCCCCTCTCTTTCAGGGAGGAGAGTCTTTCTTATTCCATAAAGGGATAGGAGAGGAGGAGATTAACCACTGCAGCTTCATTGGCTTAGAGAAATCCAAAGGTCCAAGCACATGCATGAAACTTCTTCATGTTCAGGTTTACCACTGAACATGTGAAATTTAAACATAGGAACAGGAGCAGTGCATGCATGTAAATCCCACCCAAACTTCCCTGCATGTATTGCTTCCATCCACTCAGTTCCCCAACCTTCCTGCATTGAGTAGGGAAGGTATGCAGTGGGCTTTTACTTGCATTTGCTTGAATATGAATAGAAACCTCTGCACATTTAGGGATCCTGATACAGCAGGTCACTGATCAACCAGGCTTGTATTCAAGTGTCCACATTTAAACATCACATTTTCAGGTGAAGGCCTGAACATAGCATCTGTAGAATACATAGGATCTCTTGAAAGAATTTGAGAAATCATGCAAGGTGATAGTGCCCAGTGACACAACTCTTCTGCTGGTGATACAGGGAACAGGTGAAGTGCAGTCACATTCACTTTCATGGTATTCTGTGGCTCTTCCAAGGCCAGAGGTTGAGTATTTGTGGGCATGAATGCACCTGCAAGCAATTTCTGCTAACAAACAATGGGACTGAGAGTTTCCCTTTTCAGATTCATTTCATATGCCAGCCCCACTTGCCACCATCATGAGTCTTTGCAGGATTTCAGGTCATGCACCTAGCCTAGAAGCTGAACAGGTGTGGATAAGCATTCCAGATGTTGCTTAACTACAATTTCCATCTGCCCCAGCAAATGTAGTCAATGGCCAGGGATGATGGAAACTCAAGTAGCAGAAGAGTTTGGATTTGATATCCCGCTTTATCACTACCCGAAGGAGTCTCAAAGTGGCTAACATTCTCCTTTCCCTTCCTCCCCCACAACAAACACTCTGTGAGGTGAGTGAGGCTGAGAGACTTCAGAGAAGTGTGACTGGCCCAAGGTCACCCAGCAGCTGCATGTGGAGGAGCAGGGAATCAAACCCGGTTCACCAGATTATGAGTCTACCTCTATTAACCACTACACCACACTACACCACACTACACCACCACACCACACGAGCCAGTACGTGGTGTGGTTGGGGAGAGGGTGCAGCTTGGGTAAAGTTCTGAGGGCCAGGTACAGGAGCTTGGAAGGCCACTTTCAGCCCTAAAGTCTGAAATTCCCTTCTACTATTCCAAAAAATAGTTAATGACAGACCCATGGTAAACTATGTACATTTGCTAACCACTGAACAGTCATTGCATGGTGTATATTCTACACATGTAGGCTCTATATTCACAACTATGGATGACAGAAAGTAAGAGGAGGAGGGACAGAATAAAGGAAAGAAGGAAGGAAATGGAATTTCACCACTAAATGACATACTATGATCCTCACGTTTATTAGGCCTACATAATATACTTCACAAAATTTATTAAGCCCCTCTCTATCTCCTTCTCTTTGAGGAGAATGGTGCTAAAATTGCCCTTAAAAGAAGACAATTGCTTTTCTTAAAAAAAGAGTTTTTTCACAGCAAATCAAAAGTGGTTCGCAATTCTTTCTAGCTGTACTTCACTGCCAGCTTTCAATTAAGTAAAACCAGCTTTTGACTTCCAACAAATCCCAGAGGTTGTAAGCCTGGAAAATGGCTTTATACTGATCACTTCTTTTATATGGATTTCTCATATTTTAATGGCCTGAATAAGTATGAATACAGCTTTACCTCTTTGGTAATGCTCTGATGGGAATGGAATGGTGCCGTTGCTTTCCAGTAAGGAGAGAGCCAGGTGGTAGGTAGGTTGGCATGCAGAATATGCACCAGCAGAAGCACCAGATTGGCTTTGCCACTGTGTTTGCCCCACAGTAAGCAACAGTGACCCACCTGCCAGGAGCCTAGCATAGAGGCTCCACTTTGCCTGGTGAGCTACTTCTGCCTAGTATCCTGCCCAGGCTGAGGTCTCTGCATTAGAATAGGCTGTGAACACTGCAGGGGGAAGCTTCACTGTCTGGGTACATTTAATGTCTATAATAAGCAGTGTCCAGAACTACCACGAGTGTTCTTGGGAGCTGGAGCCTTCACAATGCAACTTTCCCATAGGATGCTTGGATACCTTCAAAGTGTAAGTGGTTTTGAAGAGCGCATCTTTAGACACGACTGTTGTTGGATGCCGTTATCACCAAGGAATAGACTGATGCTGCAATGCTGCTCCCTATTCTCTAATTACAAATGATTTCCTAGAATGGACAGGGAGAAAGGAATGTACCAAGAACCAGTCACTCACTTTAGCTCATTTTCTTTCCTCTCTCTCTCTCTCTCTCTCTCTCTCTCTCTCTCTCTCAGAACTCTAAGAAGCTGGCTCCCTCTGTCAGAAGACAGATTCCTTTGGGGCTCTTTATCCTTTTCTTCTGGGTGGAGAGAGAATTAAAGACATCCAGCCATCTCTCAGGGGCATGGAGCTGTTGCTTAAATGTTAATTGCTTTCCTATTGCTTTCATTGCAGACATTTTTTTTAAAAAAAACAAACTCATCAAGTATGATACTATTTTTATTTGCCATGTTTCATGCATTTTCATGGCACACTTTAGTCAGCGGGTGAAGAGGAGGCCATGCTGTTTAACAAGGCAATTTGCAGCCCACCAAACTGCATGCAGCCTACTTATGATAAAAAGCATATCAGTAGCCCAGGGGTGCCAGCAGGGTAGGATATTGGGGCAGAGATCCAGAGCCCCACTGAACAGAAGAGCAGAAGGTCCCCCAAAAGCTAAGGATTTGCAAGTCTGTCCAGTTCAGTTTCTCCTTTTTCCCAATCTTCAGTTCAGTTCTCCACATTTTCACATCAGTTTGTGGAGTGAGTTGGAAGGCACCTTTGGGGTCATCTGGTCCAACCCTCTACAATGAAGGAATAATAATAATATTATAATAATTTATTATTTGTACCCCGCCCATCTGGTTGGGTTTCCCCAACCACTCTGGGCAGCTTCCAGCAAAGTATTATAATACAGTGGTCTGTTAAACATTAAAAGCTTCCCTAAACAGGGTTGCCTTCAGATGTCTTCTAAAAGTCTGGTAGTTGTTCTTCTCTTTGACATCTGGTGGGAGGGCGTTCCACAGGGCAGGTGCCACTACCGAGAAGGCCCTCTGCCTGGTTCCCTGTAACTTGGCTTGTCACAGTGAGGGAACCGCCAGAAGGCCCTGAGCACTGGACCTCAGTGTCTGGGCAGAACGATGGGGGTGGAGACTCTCCTTCAGGTATACCTGACCGAGGCCATTTAGGGCTTTAAAGGTCAGCACCAATACATTGAATTGTGCTCGGAAACATACTGGGAGCCAATGTAGATCTTTCAAGACTGGTGTTATGTGGTCTCGGCGGCCATGCCCAGTCACCAGTCTAGCTGCCGCATTCTGGATTAGTTTTGCTTCCAGGTACCTTCCAAGGTAGACCCACACAGAGCACATTGCAGTAATCCAAGCAAGAGATAACTAGAGCATGCTCCATCTTCCATGTGACAGCACTTTAGATATTTGAAGATGACTATCATATTTCCTCTCAGTCTCCTATTTAGCAGGCTAAATATACCCAGTTCCCCCAAGCATACCTCAAAAGTTTGGTTTCCATACTCTTTTTCATCTTGGTTGCCCTCTGCAGACATTCCACCTTATCAATATCCTTCTTAAATTGTGGCAGCCAAAACTGGACACAATACTCAAAGTGGGGTCTGACCAAGGCAGAATAGAGTGGGAGTATGGCTTCTCTTAATGAGGACTCTACATTTTTGCTGATACAGAGGTACCGTGGGTTAAGAACTTAATTAGTTCTGGAGGTCTGTTCTTAACCTGAAACTGTTCTTAACCTGAAGTACCACTTTAGGTAATGAGGCCTCTTGCTGCCGCTGCATGAATTCTGTTTTCATCCTGAAGCAAAGTTCTTAACCCGAGGTATTATTTCTGGGTTAGCGGAGTCTGTAACCTGAAGCATATGTAACCTGAAGCGTATGTAACCTGAGGCACCACTATACAACCTAGAATAGCATTAGCATTTTTTTGCTGCTGCATCGTATTGTTGACTCATGCTAAATTTGCAGTCTGCTAAAAAACCCTATATCCTTTTCTCAATCTGCTCATCCCAGTGCAAATTTCTCCTAATAGAAACATTTTTTTGTATGACGTTCTGCCTAATGTAATGTGTTTTGTATGTTATCTTTATTTCTGTGCACACTGTATTTGGTTAGAGAACTGCATTGCAAAATTTGAAGAACTGGGATGCTTTTCTATCCTCATATTGTTTTGGAAAGGGCAAAATAGTTTGGTTTGCCTTTAAATGCAAACTGAATTCAATTTATTTCCCATCCCTACTTACCACATTACAGTGGTACCTCGGGTTACATCTGCTTCAGATTACATCCGCTTCAGGTTACAGACTCCGCTAACCCAGAAATAGTACCTCGGGTTAAGAACTTTGCTTCAAGATGAGAACAGAAATCGCATGGCGGCAGCGTGGCAGTAGCGGGAGGCCCCATTAGCTAAAGTGGTGCTTCAGGTTAAGAACAGTTTCAGGTTAAGAATGGACCTCCGGAACAAATTAAGTACGTAACCACTGTATATCCTAAGTAACATAATACACCTCACCATCTGGGGAGCCACCTCCACACACACTGTAAGGCAGGGTGTTGGACTATATGCCCCCCAGGGTCCCTTCTAGTTCTACAATTCTATGAGTCTGTGAGATTCTAGCATCACCTAATTTGCATGTCACTTCCAGGAGATCAGTACATCTGTTTGTATTGCCTGTTTGGGATAGGAAAGAGGTGCTATCCATCGCATGGGAGCCCACAATAGTTTTGCTAGTAAATCCAAGCAGGATAGTGACATGGGGCAAAGGACAGGAATCTGCCATTGTTATACAAATCTATGGAGCGGTGCGAGGAATGACCTCAGCAGGAGGTCATGCTTAGAGGCTGTGGAACCGCATGCAACCCCCAGTGTTGATTTTCCTGGCATTTGCTAATGAACTTCAAAAGTCTGAAAATTGTAAAGGTTTCTTCGTATTTCTTTCAATTTGCCTTAAATGCAGCAGAACCTTCAAAGTATACAAAGGAGATTTGAATATTTTGGGGGGGCGAGGGGGGGGGGATCCGACTGGACTAGGCTGATAGTTGGGTAGGTGAGGAGATAGCAGTGGCAGGCAGCATTCATTCAGCTCAAAAGGTCTGGATTCTACCTACACCTCATTTGGATCTCCTAAAACGGAATGTAAATGATTTGCAGATTCTGTATTGACCTCAAGGGTGAATGTAATCCCAACAGAAGGCAGAAGAGATGGATGGGACAATGGCAGGGAAGCAGTTTTCATTACCAAGGGGGGGGATTCTAATACTTCACTACTCCCCCACTCTTTAATATATATCTTTCATATTTGCAATAATGACTGAATTTGCATCTAAACAACTTTGAATATTCTTGAGTTATCCTCACCACACCACCTCCTCTTCTGTATTACTGTATCCTACAAGGGCCTCATCTCACTCGATGACACATTTATTGCCCAGTGATAATTGAAAACTGGATGGAATAGCTTGAAGAAAAATGGAGAAAGAAGCAGATAGTTTTAGGAATCAATTTTCTTAGGGGTTGGGATGGGGGTTCATAAACAGTTAGGCACAATAGTCCTGCATTAGAATCCCATCTGGAGTTTTCTGTCTTTGCCCTGTTTTTATAAGTTAGTAGTAGCATGTGAATAAAGCTACATCATTCAAATATTATTATTTATGAATGCAGTCCCCTTTAAAAACAATGATAATTATTAGAATAATTTTAAAGAATATGTGACACTTGCCAGGAATTTGCAGAATGGGGGTGCAGAGAGTATACCCTATCACTAACAGAAGTGGGAAACCTTTTGCCTTTTTAAAACTGTTCTCCTATACAAGCAGATTTTAAAATTACATGTAGGTTCCATCAGGTCATGCAGCTATGATACATTTTAATTTTTTTTGTTTATAATAAACAATATAAAGAGCCTAATATTTTATACAAAAATAAAATATGGGAGAAGAACAGGTGTTTCTGCCTGTGATAGGTGAATATGTCAATTAGTTTCTCATTTTTTCAATCTTAAGTTTGGTTCTTCATATTTCCACATCATTTTGAATTATATATTTTTTAAAGATCCTAATGAAAATTCATTAACATTTTAGTGTGACCCCCAAAATATACACATTTTAATGCAGTTTTCCCTGATATAGTTTGTTTTTTTAATGTATTTTTATTAAAGATTTTCTTGATTTACAAAAGCATGTGCAATGTCTCTCTTATTCCCCCCCCCCATGTAACATTTTTTACAAATCGGTTTCATTTGTTGAGACATTAGGAAGAAAAGGGGGAAAGAGGTGGAGGGGGGAAAAGATGAGTGGGGTGGGGTTAGGTGGCAATGTTTCTATTTTATTTAATATATGTGGGGTTTTGTGTCAGCGCTGCTTGTGCAGGTTCTCTGCTGTTCCTTTGGTAGTGAGAGAGGTTGGGGTTGGCCTAGGGTGTGGCTGTTCATTTGTGGTTGGCTGTGGTGGTCTTTGTTTTCATGTGTGAGTGGGGTGGATGGGTGTTTTGGATCAGGTTAACCATATTGATTTGTATGCTGTTGGTGGATTTTGTCATTGTCTTGTTGGGCTGTGTATGTGATAAAGGGGAGCCATACCGGGGTGAAGGTGTTTTCTTCTATTTGTCCCTGTGTCAGTTTCAGTTTATTGGTTAATTTTTCTAGTAAGGCTGTTTCCCATACTATTTGCTACCATTGGTCCATGCTTACTCCTGACAGGTCTCTCCAGTGTCTGGTTATGATGTTTCTGGCCCCTGATATACAGTTTGTCACTTTTTTTGCAAAGCAGTTTCCCCTAATACAATTACCTGGGGCAAGAAGTGCATTGCTAAATTTGGAGAAGTGCAAATTTCAAAGAACAACTGTGTTTCAGTTTGTGTATTGCTTTGGAAAGTGCATACTCAGCAAGTTCTCATTTAATTGCGAACAGAAACAGTGTTCCTATCCAGGGGACACTGCTGTGCATTGGATTGCTGATGTCTACTCTATTCCTTATAATAATTATTATCATCAACATCATAATCACTGATACATATAAGTAGTGAAGTCTTTAAGTGCTTTCCAGTCCCACTTTTCTGCCTTACATCCATGGAAGGAATGTGTAACATATAACTCTAATGTCATTTGTCTCAGAGTGTTTGCTAACAGCTGTCAAATGATAGTAATAAGTTATGACAAATTGATTCAAGATCTGCTGGTGTCACTATATATGCCATCCATATTAAAACACAATGATGTTTAATGATGCAAACATAGACTAATGCAGGGATGGTGGAGGAGATAGTAAATCCAAGTCAAGGTGAATTTGGCTAATCAGGCATGAACCATTGAAACAAGAAAAAAAGGCCTTCACGTGTGATTCCCCCCACATCAAACTATTGACCTATTTCTTATAAGCATACCTGCAGCTGATCACTAGAGTAGCGAAAGACCATTCATTCATCCATTCATTCTTCCTTGTCCCTTGAAACTTAAGGCAAAGAAGTAACCAGTTTTGATTGATTAGGGCCGCCACTAAGTTTGAGAATTTTAGTCAGTTAGTTGGTTTTAATTGATTATAATGTCCAACAAACATGAAATGAAAAGACAAGACTCATATCTTTGGCTTTTAATGAATGACATTATTCTCTATGCCAAAGGATAAATGGACACAAACTGACATTAAAAATGACAATATTGAAAAATGGGGCGGGGGGGATTTCAGCCTCCCATGACACTCTGCAAGTTACGTTCATGTGGCCATCATTGAGGTTTGGACTGGGGGTCAGCAATCTCCACCTGTCCATCATGGGCAACCCATTGCTGCTGAAACTCATTTTTAGCCTTAAAATCAACTCTAACATGACTAAGAAGTTTTCTGACATTCATCTATTTGCAACACATACTGACCTTTCTTTGCATCTTACTACCATTTGAATCAATTTTGCAAAATTGAAGTACAGCTAAAGTAGTTAACTTTTTCCTAAGTTTGTATTTGGTATTGGGGGGAGGGGTTATGCAACGAATTCCTCTTAAGTAAGGAAGACCTGTATTGCTATTATTTCATTAAGATGCATGCCAACTGAAAGAGGGGATAAGTCATCACCATGGTGATTTACTGAGAGGCTTGCATACTGATCAGTTGTGTCAAGCATAAATCAGCATGTGAGATGTAATGATGCCAGGGCCATTTGTTTTATGGTATTTTATCATTTTCAGGCTGAGGAAGTTTATTTAGGTGGTCCTAAAAACTGGAATGAAATATGACCTCAGAGTCAGCTTTCTAAAGACATAGATCAACTCATTTTGCATCAAGTAAAAGTCTAAATTTTGAGATGTCTGCAAATTGCTGTCATGTGACTTGTGTGTCACCTCTTTTCCACTTCAGTAGGAATGCAATGTCATTCAAACTCAATCACTTCACAGGGAAATTTCTGGCACTCTGCTTCCCACCCAGGGCGGCACTGCCTTCTGCCTGCCCCTCAGAGCTGCCACATCATATGGGGCTGGGCCTTGGTGGCAGCAGCCTCTCCTCTCTTCTCACCCATTTTCCAGCAGCCGCTATGAACTGCCCAAGGTAGGAGGTCAGTAGCAGCGGCCATGGAGAAGCCATGGAGACGCCACAGAATGCTCCCTCCCAACCGATGCAGCTGCCACTCAGAACAAGCGTCAGCTGATCCTCCTTCTCGAACATGGCAGCAGCAGCACTGGTGGGGAAAATAGGGACATTCCAGGATCAAATCAGAAGCCACGGTGGCTTTCCTAATTCCAGGGCTGTCCCTAGAAAATTGGGACACTTGGAGGGTATGGTAAGTGTCATGATTGATGTTGCCAGGGCCTTTGATGGAACAGCACACCCACACTCTTTTGTGGTCCTGTCTCTTTTTCTGCCCTTTTAGATGTGGTGCTCATTTTATTGTTAGGCTGTACCCCCACGACAGCCATTTAAAATTATGCCTTTCGCCATGGCAACCACAGAAATCTGCTGAAGGGCACATGGCTGTAGCAACAATATATTAATAAGAAGTTTATAATGAGGTAAGCAAAATTACAATTGCAAGCATTACAATTGCAAATATGTACATTTCAGCAAGGCTTACAGAGAACCATATGACACAACAATAATTATTATTGAATCGAAGAATTCACTAAGCAATTGACAACAGACAGGCTTCCAGATAAGGCCCTGTTTCAAGGCCCTGACTGCAATTTTCACAATTGCAGACCCTTCAGGTATCCCTATTTTCCAGGGATGTTCCTGATTTGGAGAAGCCATCCTGATTTCTGATTTGATCCTGGAATGTCCCACTTTTCCTTAGGATGTCCTTCATTTCATTGGAGAAATGTTAGAGGGTATGGAGTTATCTGACCCCTGAGCTGTCTGAAGGCAATCCTGCATAGGGATTTTTATTTTAAAAATGTTTATTGTTTTGTTATGTTGGAAGCTGTCCAGAGTGGCTGGGGCAACCCAGTAAGATGTATGGGGTGTAAATACTAAAATTATCATTATGGAATGAGACGTCCCTATGTTCATCGGAGAAATGTTGTAGGGTATGCAATTGGGAGGACTTCGGGAATGCTTATCTCTCCCAAAAGGTTATGTAATTCCACACAGATAATACCACTGCAAGGGTTGGAAATGATAGGTGCCCAGTGACATTGTGGACTGGCGTATAACAAGAGTTCAGTTTCCTTCTTCATTCACATGGGGCATGTGAGTGAAGGATAAGGCATGGAGGGTGTTCAACATGTATCAAGTAACTGCACGCAGCCTTGTGAATGACAGGATATAGAATCAATCAAGATTGAAAGCTGTATGTTGAGGATGAGCATGAATGGCTCTAGATTAAGGAGAACTACTTATTTGCACTACAGATGGGTGTGTACATAGCCTTTAATTAAAATAAAACAAAAAAGCCAACACATATTTAGAGTGTGATTTAAAAGGAAGAGACGGGTCTATTTATCAACCCTATCAGTTGTCAATCAAACCATACTGCTTTCATTCCTCCTGTGAAATCCTCCTTGTCTTACACTAAATAAAAGCTTATCTACAACATGGATGTTGTAAGAGATTCAAATATCCATTAAGTCAACTCTTGTTTTAATTAAAACTAAGGTAGGCCAATCCCTGTGGGCGTATATTCCATCCCCAGGACTAGCTTGTTCATCTGCTGGGCTCAGAAAACCATAAGGCTGCATTGCACTTATCTTCAGTAATGCAATGGAAGCAGAACATAAGGCACCAGTAAGGATGCTTTGGAATAGAAAGGAAATATTTCCTTTTGTAGAAGCAGCTAGTATCTGATTACCAAGTATTTCGTCTTTTAGACAAGCTTGTGCAAGCTGTTTTCTAAGCACTTGACCAAAAGGCAGCAAAATAAAGCAACAAAGGATCATGGTTTATTCTGTTTGTTCATGAGATGACACCTGCTTTTCCACTCACCTTATATTTTTCTGGGTCAGGAAATGAAGGAGGTGGTTAAGAAGATGTTGCCCATCACATAGGCCATGCTCAGCTGACGTGAAGTTCTGGCAAGAGTATACTGCGGTTTCTGAGCTCACAATATTTGAACTTCTAACTCATTTCTGACACACAAGTTTGCTCCCCACTGAGGGAAGGCCAAATATGTTTTGGAGAAACAAAATTTAAAAATTCCTTCCAGTAGCACCTTAGAGACCAACTAAATTTGTTATTGGTATGAGCTTTCGTGTGCATGCACACTTCTTCAGAGACAGCTTAATATAAGGAGCTAACTATGACCAGGATTTGCAGGAAAGACCCAGGGAACAACATGCTGCAACGTTTGAATCTGAAGCGTAGGACTCCTTGTTTTTGTGTTCACAAAGCTGTACATAATAGAGGTGGGGAAATGCCTCAATTTGGTCTGCAAGAGCATTTTCCACAAACCACCCTCACTTGCCACACACCTGATGACTGAGTGGGCTGCAGAAAATGTTTTTCCTTCAAAGAGCTTCCTTCATTGCTTTCACTCCAAACCTCTTCCTTTGCAGAGGAGAAAATGCTGTTTTTAAACAGAACATTTCCCCCTCTGTGGAGACTTCAAGACACCTCTTTGAAGGTGTGCTCCCAGCACCAATCAGCTGATTGGAGCTGAAAGCATGTCTTCAAATGAAATGTTGTAACCACCAAATAGCTGATCTGCAGTTACAGCTACCTTGTTTCACATTTGACAGGTGGCCTGATGTCAAACTGTCCACCTATCAAAGTTGGCTCACAGAGGGTGGAGGATTTTGGAATCCAGACCACCAGGAGATCCAATTCTTCACTCAGTATGTAACATATACTGTAGCTGACCTGCCCAAATGTTAATGATAATTATTTGACTCAATTATTACCTTTTGTTTTTATTTTGTTCAGTAATCCTTGTGCTATGCAATGGTGTCTTTTTATTTATTATTTTGTGTGTTCATTTTGTTTTGCTTTGAAGTTTGTGGCAACTGAATTATTATTAATCTCTTCCTTTAATACCTTTTTTGTGGAGGGAGGGATGCAGAATTAACATACATTGTACATATTTTTTGTATGTTGGTATGTCTCTATGTGAAGCTGCAGCTTTACTGTATGTACTGAGCTGATTTTGTGATATCAAGATCAGTTTTATTCTGTTGGTTGTAGGAGAGAGAGAGAGAGAGAGAGAGAGCATGTGCGCACACACACCAGAGAGCTCATAATCCTATATTGGAATTTGTAGAAGATCTGAAATGTATATGACAACACTCTTGTAAAACTGCTCAAATATCAGCATTTATTATTTCCCAGGCTTTGTTGTTGTCTTTCAAAAAAACACACACTATGATATTCCCTGAAGCTATTGACCAAATGTTGCAATATTAGATTCTGGGGGTGGAGAAATAACATTCTGACTAGAGCAAAGAAGCCTCCAGAAACTCAGATAGATCAGCTGTTGTCACTTATTGAAGGGTACAAGCAGATGGTTCTGACATGATGTTCAGGGCTTTAATCTGTGTAGTTCTGTAATTCTACACTGATCATGTCTGCAGCCTATCTGGTGTGTTTTCACACTTGAGTGACAAAGTCCTTCTGCTGTGGCAAAAAAACCTGATTAATAGTATTACTATGCAGGATTTAACCATATGAGTACTATAATCTAATTAGAGGCAATAAATCCCTACCCTTCAATCACCTTTTGCCCATCTCTGATGCGTATTGAAGAATTGAGAGAATTCACACCATTCAGCAAAAGAAGAAAATATACTAAACACTTTTATCAAACATCTAGCCTGAGTTGGAGCACTGTGATACTCAAAAGTGCACGTTAGACTGTATATATTGATAAGTTCAATGTCAAGCATTGTTTTCCTGGATTTAAAAGAAAAACCCATAGCTTTTAAGATTATCTCATAAATTCTAAAAATTATTTCACCAATGAAATAGTTCACCCTG
This sequence comes from Podarcis filfolensis, assembly GCF_964270895.1. Classification (NCBI taxonomy): domain Eukaryota; kingdom Metazoa; phylum Chordata; class Lepidosauria; order Squamata; family Lacertidae; genus Podarcis; species Podarcis filfolensis. The sequence continues at coordinate 47,410,829 of NC_139611.1, forward strand.
CTATAAATTTTGGCACATGCTTTGAGCTGGAGAACGACATCACAATGTTAAGAGAAGTGTAAATTCCAAAAGGCAGTTGCATTTCAGTTCATGGAGTGCTTCAGGAATTGCAAATTAGGAATGAAATGTGAACTGAACTAAATCACTTTGAGGTTTCTTCTACAATCAGGTGCTATATAAATGTTATGGAATAAATAAGTAAACTGCTTCCCCATCCCTCTGTTAGCATGTAAAGGCAGGAGAGGAGAAACAAATTCAGAAAAATGGGTCGATGTTTGAATGAAGGTGGCTTGTCACTGGAAATATCAGCCAGGATTTACATCTCTAGGCTGGCTATTTAGAGTGTAGGAGCTGTCATCAGAATGGCTGACAGATCAGAGTAGACGTTTGAGGAGAGTGTTGATACATGATAATTCCAGTGCCATATGGTTTCCATTTATATTATATGTGAGTAAAAACAACCAAATTCTTAAATCTCCAGCAAGTCAAATTTTATTTTGGGAGGACATATTGAAGTGATCAGCATAGGATGATGAAGGGAAACATTCTGGGGTGCTTGGTATGTTAGTAAATGGTAGCTGCAGCACCTTACTGTATATTTAGACCTGCACAGTGTTCTACTCTGCTGGTTGTTACTTGGTTAATGTGCTGTTGATGGAAACAATTTTTTAAAAAACTATTAAAAAGGAAAGGATATATTTATATCTAAGCAGAATGCTTAGCACAAGTGGTGTTCAAACATCACATCCAATGATTGTACAAAATGTGTACCTGTGCACATAATAGTTGAGCTGTAAGCACACAGTTGTTTGCTTGTAATTTTCAATGGCTGTAGAATCTGTGTACTTGTGTGTTCAGTAGTTGAATTGTACAAATCAAGAAGTGAACACCCTTTTGCACAAGCACTTGTACATGTGTGTAGGCAGCTTGCACCCATGTTCAAAGTGACATGTGAACAAGCTTCCTGAATGCCTTCTTTGAAAGCAGAACATAAAGTCCCTTTGGCTAATAAATCAGCAAGCAATTATGTTTTCTGGGACTGTTTGGAAACTTTGTATTCAGCTACATTCATTTCTTGAGCAGTAAATAACCCAAATGAAATGGAACGGAAGCAATGACAACTCAAAGGGAGTGAGTCAAAAAAGACAGCTACCTGCAAGTAAATGTAGGAGAACAGAGAACGCAAGCAGCTGCCTTGATTTTGATTAATATTATTATGCAGCTTGCTAAGAAAGAGCCTCATAAATATCCATGAAACATTTTATTAGGTGATTGTAAATACTTAACATCTCTGTCTCTCTCTGTCTCTCTCTCTCTCTTACTGTAGAAAGGAGGGAGACAGCATTAAGATGTACAAATAAGATGAGTCTGCAGAATCTGTGTGTGCATGTTATGTTTCACTAATGCAGTGGTTAAACTGTTGCAAACAAGTCAGGGTTTTTTATAGAAATATGATAGACTTTACTAAAGGTGTGATATATAGAGCAATAGGCCATGGGGACAGCCATGTTTTTCTGCCTCCCACAATGCCTCTGTGAATGACAGGGGGTTGGACTCGATGGCCCTTGTGGTCTCTTCCAACTCTATGATTCTATGATTCTATGATTCTATGACACTACTTCGAGTTTGGGGAACCTCATGCCCAGGAGCCAAATACAACCCCGCAAGGCCTCTCTATGTAGTCACGCCCATCACTGACTCTGCTTTGCACCTTGAGTGTTTTTGCCTGGCTGGAATGCATCCTTGAATTTTTTAATGCCTCTTGTTTGCCTCTGTCCTGGCTCCCACGGATGGGGTACTTAGACTCTTGTCAGGATTCATTCCAAAGCTTTTATTCCAGAGTTCGCTACAGTTCCCATAGATGTGCAGGTCGGTGGTTAAAAGAAAGCTCCAGAGTTCATAGCTAGCTGTTAGCTAAGAGTTGTTCCAACACTTGATAAGCCTATTCAACTGATCTTTTGAATACTGGGGAAGGCACAAACACACCATCCAAAACCCAGGGACTGGGCAAGCAAGTGAGCGCTTCTATGTGAAGCCTGGGTCTGCTCACATTGGCACAACTGCTGTCATGTCCTTGGAGATGCATGTGAGATCAACATTGTCTGTTCACTGTCCAACCCAGGTGCCAAGGTCTCCTGGGGGCAGGGACCACTTTTCTGGCAGGAGTCACAGCTGAGGTCACGGAGAGAGGTGCTTCCTCATTGCTTAGGGAAGTAAATGCTACTAAGGTAGGGCTTGCTCCTTCCTCTCCAGCCAAGATGACTCATGACATCCTGGATAGACAATAGAGAGGGGTATGTGAGCATGTGTAGAAACTAGCATAACTGTGCAAAGGTAAAAATCACATTTGCTGTCCCAGACACTTTTACCTGTAACCCTAAGCCCGGATTTATATCCCACCTTTTTTCAAAGGAGCTCAGAGCAATACATGTGGTTACTCCTCTCCGCATTTTATCCTCACAGCAATCCTATGAGGTATATTAAGCTGATAAAGACTTTGACGGAGCCAAAATTGGTCAGCCAGTGAGCTTTCACTCTTTCATCCCCTCTCGTCAGAGTGCCTTTTGTATTGCACCTTCTTAGGCAGTATAAAGTCGCTTCCAACTAGGGATGGGGGATAAATTTGATTCAGTTCCTATTTTAAAGTGAACCTATGAACCTATCTAATATATGCAAACCAAAACAATCACACTACTGCAAATTTTGCAGTTCACTACTTCAGCCAAGTAATTGTCTGAGAAAATTGTCCACATTAGTGAAATTATATAATAACATTATACTAGGGAAAATGACATTTAAAAAAATGCATATAAAATTGCACTAAAATGAATTTTCATGAGAACTTTATTTTTAAAAAGTTATTAACTGGTGTGGAAATATAGAAAAGGGAACTTAAGGCTGGAAAAAACAAATTGACAGAGTCACACATCCCTAGACCTCAGCTCAGTCTACCTTTTGTTCTGATCATGGAAGCTGCCTACAGCCCATGGGTATAGGACCCAATAAACTCCAGACACAGCACAGTCTTGAATCAACTTCCATGCTGTGCTTGTGAGATATCGCAGAGGAAAGTGGCCAAAAACTGACCTGTGCATTCTCTCCTAGGGAAAGGTAGATGTCATGCTTGGGGTGAGGGACTTACTGTTCATTGCAAGCCTGGAGGTTCACAGAAGCTGGATCTAGCTTCAAGGAGCTTGTTCATTTCACTGCAGCCATCTGACAGGCTGTCTGAAAATGGAAGTCATGTCACTTTTGCAGAATAATGACGGTGGCACAAACCTCCTAAAGCAATTGCACCTGTGCTCCTCAGCACTGACTGATGGAAAGCTCTTCCAGAGTTGAGGAAGCACAGCATATGCCATAGACTTTCAGCTCCTTGTCTGCTTTCTACCAAGTCTGACAAAGGAACAATGTCATTCATGACAGTGGAGGGAAAGGAGCAGAGGTTGTCAGTTCACTTCCTCAGAGAATCAAAACAGTTGTCGGGAGATAAAAACTAGAGTTGTCTAAACAAGGGAATTAGACCTGAAAATGGGCTCTTATGAAGCCATACCAAGAGTGACAAACTATGATCTGGAGCTCTTTCAGCAAAAGGATACAAGGACCATGGCAGGAATAAGCAGATTTAGCTTTCTGAGAAGGGGGAAAATTATCAGGCAGCTGTGAAAGTACTCTTAGAATAGTTGTTCCACTGATGTTAACACATTGCCCTGGGAGCAAGCTGTGCTGGCAGATGTCCTTTGATATAGTCATGCTAAGATATGCTTCTGAAATTCCTATTTAGTCATTAGATAGTGGGGAAGACCTTGTCCATCTCTATGAAGCAGTCTCTTCCAATATGATTTGTCTACAGATTCTTCTCTGCCCTATTAGGTAGGTTTCCAGGACTGACTGTTTGTTTTAGGGTCAGGTTGCTAATCTGTTAGGGCTGATGGACACATTTGCAAACCAGAAAAACTGTTGTGGGCAGACCACAGCCAAGCAATCAGAACAACTTATTCTATTTGCTACAACAGGATGATTCTTTAAAGCCTAGTTTCAGCATTAGGGAGCAGAAGGCGAGAGGATCCTTTGGGCACCAGGGACAGCCTTTGCAGGTGCAGGTGCCCTGTTTTAGTATTTGGTGCTATCCCAGCCAGACACCATAAATTTCACCACAGCCAGGATTGATAAAAATAAGTTGGGTTTCATGAGTATCATGTGTTCATCAGAGCCAGGAATGGGTGCAACTCTCAGCTGAGTACACACTGGTTGGTACATCTGACTTTCCTGCCACATAATGTGTGGGATGGCCGTGAATCTATTTCATTTCAGTTACAAAGCCTGGCTCTGTAATGTTTTCCTTTCCTTTCCTTTCCCTTCTGTGAATCTTGTCTTCAGCTCAGAAGTCCATGTTTCTGTTTCTCTGGCGGGGGAGCCAAGGTGACAGCTGTCATCTTTGTGCAGCTTTTTTGATCCATATCCTCCTCGCATCCTGGCAATTCTGCACTGTTTTCTCAGTCCCCAGATATAAATGCTGCTAAGCTGGCTTTGATAGATGCAACCACCTCCCCTCTACTTATTTACTGCTTTTCCAATCTTCATGTACTATTAGCACAAGAAGTGTTGCCTGGGATTCATGGTTATTGCTTTAATTATTGGCGTTTAGTCCTATGATGCCAATACACTACTTTCCTTCTTTTTCATTGGAGAGAGAGAGAATTCATTTTATGCACTATGACTTCTTTCACAAATAACTGTTAAGCCTCTGCATAACTGTTGTCCTCATGTCATAAAAGATTGGCAAAAAAATGGATGGTGGTGGGAAAGTGAAGGATGGTTCACTTGGCCTGCCCTCTGCCTGCTATCACCTGTCTACTTCAAATAATTGACAGATGTATTCATGAAAATACAAAACAACAACAGCAACAATAATGGAAGGTTCCCTTGCAAAAATGCCTATATTGGGCAAAATTGCAGAGAAAAGTAATGTATATTAGCATACATGCAAACAAGTATGAATGTGAATTTTGATGCAGTTTTTTGAAGAAAAAATGTGGAAACATATATGAAAATGGGACAAACAAAACTTAAGACTGGGAAAATGAGAAATGGAGAAACCAAAATTAGTAGCTTCTTATCTTCCCCCCAGGCCAGAAAAATAGAGGAGAGGAGGGGCAATCCTTTCTTCCACTAAAGGGGGGAAAATTCTTTACAAATCTATGTTGCTTCAGGCCTAGGGATGGGGTGGAAATTTGATTCAGTTCGCATTTAAGTGCAAACCTCCTAAATTCATACTTTCTGAAACAAGATGCAAGCTAAAACAAGTACTCCTTCAAAATCTGCACTTCTCTGAATTTTGCAATGCAGTTTTCCAGTCAAGTAATGCGTACAAAGCATGCATATATACTAAGGTATAGTGTGCAAAAAATACACATATTAATTTAAATAACATGGAAAGTGTGTTATATTAGGGGAATTTGTATTGCCAAAATGTGTATGTTAGGCAAGATTGCATACAAAAGTAGGTGTCTTTGGAGAAATCAGCACTAAAATGCTGATGAATTTCCAGAAGCTTTTTTTCCCTTAAAAATATTACAAACAGAGGTGGAAATGTAGAGAACTAAAATTAAGATCGGAAAAAATGAGAAACTGAGAGAAACCAAAATTGACAGATTGCACCCATCTCTTCTTTTGATTTATGTTGCTGGAGGAGACTCTTGAGAGTCCCATGGACTGCAAGAAGATCAAACCTCTCCATTCTGAAGGAAATCAACCCTCAGTGCTCACTGGAAGGACAGATCCTAAAGCTGAGGCTCCAATACTTTGGCCACCTCATGAGAAAAGAAGACTCCCTGGAAAAGACCCTGATGTTGGGAAAGATTGAAGGCACAAGGAGAAGGGGACAACAGAGGACGAGATGGCTGGACAGTGTTCTCAAAGCTACAAACATGAGTTTGACCAAACTGCGGGAGGCAGTGGAAGACAGGAGTGCCTGGCGTGCTCTGGTCCATGGGGTCATGAAGAGTCGGACATGACTAAATGATTAAACAACAACAATCCATCTCTTGTTGCAGCACATTGATGAGAGGTATGCAGCAGGCTTAAAGGAGTCGGGGAAGTGAAGCAAAAGGGTTAATATATGATTTTCAAGTTTTGTCATCTAATCAACTGTTAAGCAGTATGAGAAAATTAAGTGACCTGAAAATGGCATAACTAATAGCACAGCTCCTGGAAGGAGAAGGGGATGGTGACACAGCAATGTTGAGGTTCATGAAATGTGTATGAACTGTATAACGTATTCATGCTCTGTTACTGAGAAGTTTGAAGTGTCTCACTGTTCAAGATAATAGGTCTTGATTCAATTCAGCCTGATGTAGAATGAATTTCATGTGCTAATTAGCAAAGCATTTCTTAATGATTAGGAAAATGGTTGATAACATCTGACGGAGACCAAAACTGTCACAGATAAGACAATGACACAGCTCAGGTTTCCAAGAATGCCTGTCATGGTGTGTTCAGGTGTCTTAATTATGATAATTAATGATTGTATTCCCTATATAAATGAACTCAACCAACATAAAAAGCATATTGTAATTAAAGAGTTTTTGGAGAAGTAATGTTTAAAACAAATGCCAAGGTAATATTAATTAGGGTTTTATTTTTTCATGCATGCACGCACTCACACATTTAATTGCTTCAAGGCACGCTACAGCTGCTATAGAAAAGGTTTCAGGATGCCACAACCCTCCTGAAAATATTTGCTTCGTATTGTCCAGGATTTCTCTGATACTGTTGGGGAATGATCTATATGGAGCTGGTTCATAACTTGCATTTGTGAGGTGGGAGCCAATCCCATCTTGTTTTGGTCCCACCCTGTTCCTGTAATATTTGGAAAATCACATACCCCATAGCACAGGCTATGTGGATACTTGCAAGTGAAGATTAATTAGAAGACAAACAAAAACAAGAGCATTATGATTTTCAAATAAGTGTCTTCATTAAACGGGAAAGAAACACTTTGCAAAACATCTGCGAAAAGCTGCGGAAAAAAACTACCTATCACTTGTGATTCTGTTCCACAGGCAGGACAAGTTGGATCTAAACAGCAGATCCCATTGATAAATTTGACAGAGTTGGAATTATGCAGCACCCCTAGTTATTACGCCTATTACAAGTCATCACAATGCCCCACAGAAAAGACGTATGGCAGGTCAGGGCGAACAAGGCACATCTGTAACATCCTATTCTCATTCCAAGCATTGCTGCCCTAAGCCTTTCCCACAGCCATGACATATTGCTGAAGTTCTGTTCTGTCATCTGTGCATTGCATTCCTTTACTCTGCAATAGTGTCCTCTACTGTTTTAAAAGACAAGAGGCTGTCATTGTTAGCATTTGGTTTGGGTTAAAGATAAATGGCTGTATCCACTGCCACTCTTGTTTGGAACAGACAAACTGAAACTAACAGACGTGACTGCTTAGGACACACCCATACTAGGAAAACATAATTGGACCCACACTGCTTAGTACAACCCATACTAGGAAAACATAATTGCTTTGCAATATATTATCTCTTGAAAATATGCCGCATAAGACATAAAATGTGATATGGGAGGTATACACTCTAGGGTCCTTCAGTGTTCATGCCTATGCATGTGCAGTAGAGGCAAGAGGCAGTCCCTGCTCCACTGAGAAGCTTAACTGCTAGAAAACATTAGATGGAGCCAAAATGAGATGTAATGAAGTTTTAACAAGGAACACCCAAAGGGAAATGAAAAAGTGTGAACAATGATTTATCGGGGACCAACACTGCAAAACAAGACTATCCCTAGATAATAGGGATGTTTTAATTTCCTGGCATCCTTGAGGCCTAGCTGGATCATGAAGTGTTTTCTCACAGCATGAGAAGTAGGGTAGGGTTTGCCAGTATGCATGTAATATGGAATTGCCATTGATCTGACGAACATCAGATTTGTGCAAGATTAAACAATTAGCTCAAATCCTAGTCAAGAAGGAACAGTTTCGTTCTCTGGATGTTTGGAGCTCATTGGATAGTCTGAGCCACCTAGCTTAGGGAAGGGCCATAGCGATGGATGCATGAAATATTTCTTAAGGTGGAGGTATATGAGGGTTGCTTGTTATATATATATTTAGAAAGTGGAGGAAATAAGGGATAGGTGCTTTGCAGAGGGTTCCAGGTTGAATCCCTGGCATCTCCAGGGAGGACTGGAAAGACTCCTGACTGAAACCCTGGACAGCTGCTGCTGATCAGTATAGATAAACAAATGGCCTGACCCAGCTTAAAACAACTTCTAAAGAGCTGTTAAACCACTACACCGCTTGGACTTGCCGATCGGAAGGTCAGCGATTCAAATCCCCGTGACGGGGTGAGCTCCTGTTGTTCGGTCCCAGCCCCTGCCAACCTAGCAGTTCGAAAGCACCCAGTGCAAGTAGATAAATAGGTACCGCTCTGGCAGGAAGGTAAATGGTGTTACCGTGCGCTGCTCTGGCTTCGCCAGAAGTGGCTTAGTCATGCTGGCCACATGACCTGGAAAAAACTGTCTGTGGAAGTGAACAAACACCAGCTCCCTCGGCCTGTAAAGTGAGAAGAGCGCCGCAACCCCAGAGTCGTTCGTGACTGGACTTAACTGTCAGGGGTACCTTTACCTTTAAAGAGCCTAGTCTGGAAGTAAATCCAATTGAACCAAATTGTTAAACGCTGTCAAATCTGACTCCCCTTCTACTTCTCTCTCTCTTTCTAACTAACTGATATGTAGGGCAGAGATACCCATGCAAGAGGTAGGACCAGCCAGGCATTGGCTCCAGTTCCCTAGAACTGTGGTGCTAATTTTGGTCAGGTTTCAGTAGAAAGATGCATGCCATTGGGCCTAAATCAGGGTGGAGAACCTATGGTCCTCCAGATGGTGTTAGACTACAGCTCCTATGATTCCTGGCCATTAGCTATGCTGGACTGATGGGAGCTAGAGTCATAGATTTGTAGAGCTGTAGGGCACCCCAATGATCATCTAGTCCAACCCCCAGCAATGCAAGAGCCAAAGCTAAAGAATCCTTGGCAGATGGACATTCAACCACAGTTTTAAAATCTCCAGCAAACAAGAGTCCTCCACCTTTTGAGTCCAGCAACCTATGGATGGCTGCAGGTTCTCCATCCTGAACTAAATAGATAAAAACTGTTCTAAGAAATATCACAGCAATAAGCAGTATGCCCCTATAGACCAAAATGCATTGCACAATATTCCTGTTGTCTTTTAAAAAAAATGCCCCTCATTCACTTTTGCTGAATTAAAAGTCACTGTGCCAGACTCTTCTGGGCAACATTCTCAAACAAATTTAAAAACCTCAGAGAAAAGCTGTTTAAACGAAGCCAAATCTGCAGATGCCAACTCTGAAAGATCCAAATTTTGCAAATTGTTCTCACCTAAATGAAGCAAGATAATGGAAGGGGATGGGAAACCAGCCATTTTCCTAAATAGGAACGAAATGGACTGGGCCCACCACATGCTCCACACATTCAAACAGCAGAAAAGGGGCTCTTTGGGTTAAGCTGAGATCCAAAATGACTGAGTACTGCTCTCTGTTGGAAATGGAAAACAATACTGTGCCCACAAATTGAGAAGGAAAGATCATGGAGGGGTAATGAGGATGTGAGAAATGAATACAACATAAGGTGTGACATATCACTTTCAAATGCACAAACATCAACAACCCCATCTCGATATAGATTCAGACTGCCAGCTGTGGCCATAGCACCCAGAACTTGTGGTATGTGCATGTGTGTGCAATAAGGTATATATACAGACGAAATCAATTTATTATAAACCTAAATTAGCATTCTTAGAAAAAAACACACCTCTATAGTCCAGCTCAACAAGTTCAGTAAAATAATTTAAAGCTGTTTAGAATTCAGACAACAGCATAAAACAACAAAAGATCCACCACAGCACTAATCAATTAATTAAATTCCACTTGTAAATTACATCTTGAGGAATATCAACTATAAAACATATAAAACATTCGTATACTTAAAATGTGTATGTGTGTAGATTCCAAAGCAGATGCAAACTGGGATTTAAAAAAAAGCTTCACTTAAAGGCTTATTGGGAAAAGGGGTTTTTAAGAGTCACTGAGAAGAGAAAATAGATGGTGCCTTTTCTGATGTGCAATGGGGGCTGCCATGGCAAAGACCTGATAACTAAAAGCAGAGTGGAGCAAAAGGTTTCCAACCCCTCCATTACCGGTATTTCTAATAGCCTTGAGAATCAACAAACAAATCCTAAAAGGTAACTCTTTGGTAACTCTTTGACTATTTTTGCCTCTTTGAAAATAGTAATGCTTCTTCCTAGTACTGGCACATCAGCTGAAATAATGAACCAGAAGAAGCTTCTTGCCAATCTTGTGGTTCTGCCACAAATGTGTCCCCACCTGGACCTTATTGAAGCTGGCTGCTGAAATGTCTCTTCTTCTCTGCATACTTCTTGGTTGGAGAACTACACCACAAAGTTGAGAATTTCTGGGGATAGCTGTATTTTGGTTTGTGAATTAGGCAGGTTCTCCAAACAGGACCAAATTTCTCCCTCATCTCTAAGAAGCCCACCTCCTCCACGACTCATCATCTACCTAATTTCATCAAGTGTAAGCCATTGGAGAAGAGCTTCTTATATAGATTTGAAAACTCCGGTGGAAACAGCAATTCTATCCCCCTAATAAAGCCTCCAAGGTTCCCCATTACTGAGCTTTCACCTCCCTTGTTTATGAATGCATGCCTAGTAGAAAAGTTACTGAATGCGTCTAGAAAACAACAACATACATTTATATCAGGATTGGGTTTCGTTCTTCACTTTCGTTGCCCCCCCCCCCCCAATTTGTTTTTACAGTTTCAAACACAGGGCAATCATATTGCCTGTGTACACCACAGAACCTCTCATACTGCATGAATGAGTGTCATTAAAGTCAGCAGAAATCAAGGTCAGGGTGCAGACTTTAATCCATTTAAGTGGTAGGTTAATCAGAAAAAGCTGTAGCTCAGAGTTATTGGAATTTGTATAGCTTTGGTGAGCCCTTTCCATACGCTGTCAAAGAGCCCCTGCACATGTGAATTTACAAAATATTTCTGAGACTACCCTATAATACACACTCAATTCATGCATGCAGGGTATTAGCCTAATCACTTGGGCTTCATTCTCCACGTGAACTAAGTGTACTCTAGAAGAGTGTTATTCAACCTCAAGTCCCCATATGTTGCTGGACCACAACTTCCATCAACCCTCACCATTAGCTAAGCTGGCAAAAGATGATGGTAGGACATCCGGGTACCAGAGGCTAAAGAATCAGAACCACAAGTTCTTATTCATTCTTCAAACACTGTTCAGCCCTGATCTCATACTTGTGAGCATCCTCAGGATTTGTTAGGTGTTATCAACTCAGAACACCTACTCAGAGTATGCAACGAACAAGACAAGAAAACCCATAACTTTTTTAATTTGATAAAAATGGCTCTGTATATGCTATAAAGAGCAGAACCATCTGAAATCAGTCCCTTACCACTGTTCCTGGATTTCTCCCTCTAGCATAGGGGGCTTGCTAATGTTTTCATTATTGCTTGGCTCGCTTCAGGAATCTTTCAACTATTAACTTTCATAATTAAAAAAAGAAAGAAATTACATACCCTCCTAATCCCAATTTAGCATTTGTTAGTGGAAATGGAAGATGAAATTGGTCCATCCACAAGAACAATTGCATGGAATAGGAGAGGAGGGTGGGCTACACAGTAGGGGGTAAATTGCTTTTGTGCCCAAGTTTGCAATTTCCAAGCCAGATTCCTGCATATGCACAGGCCTGAGAACAAATTCAGCAGGGGAATAAATCAGATTAAATTTAAAGGGACTCCTTGTACGTTTACCTGGGCTAGCGTGTAAGCATTTTCAAGGTCAAGGGCTAAATGACTTCTGTGGTTGTCACTTTCATTTGTAGGTAGCTTACCTAAGGAATATCCCCTGACACACAATATTGTTTACGGTGTAGCTGTACCAGCAATACAGGATCCCTCTGGTCTACCTTCATGAATGTTGCGATGTGTCAGACTACATCTAAGCAAAACTGGGAAAAGGCAGCAGAGTTTGTACAAAGGGCCAGAATCGCAAGGCCATATCCGAATGCGTTCTAGCCCTAAATAAGGCTGTGGAACTGCTGAAAATTCATTAAGTGTAATTGGATATATATACTATTTTTTGCCTTAGCTTGAAATTGGCCTTGTGTTTCTCTTTAGCTGGAACCAGTAGCAGCCTGTGTGGTGGGGTAGAGAATATTGGATCTTGCTGGAAAACCTCGGGAGCTGCTACCAGTCAGTGTGATCAACCTAAGATGGACCACTGGTCTGACTCAGTATTTGGCTGCTTCCTATGTCCTTGAGGAGCTTTGCTGCCTGGGACATTTTGCTACCATGTACAGAAATAGCTTTAATACAACATTTTATTTTGGTTCATTAGCTCAGCCCCGCAAAGCCCACAGAACTCAGGCAGAGACTAAGGGCTCATCCAGACTTCATTTTTGCGCTGCATTTCTAAGCACAGGTATGTACTTTAAAGAGTCGTGTCCAAGCACTTCTTGTTGTTGCTGCATTATCAGTGCTTTGCCCATGAAAACTTGCTCTTTACCACTGAATTGGAGCATCCTTGATTCAGCATTAAAGAGTGGGTTCTTGTGGATAGTGCCCTCTGGAGGGGGGAACTGCTTGGACACACCACTTTAAAGCCTGGACCTGTGCCTAGAAAGTGTGGGTCAAAAGGTAGGTGGATGAGCTCTAAGATTAATATTTGCTATATGGTTCAGCAAATTATTTTGCTGCATTTACCATTAAAGAATTTGGTTTGCAACCTGAACCTATGCATGTTGGAGTCAGTGGCTCAGGAGGAATGGCAAGAAGAACTGCTGCTGTTGCCACTGAGAAGGCAGGGGCAAATTTCTACAGGCAGGGAGTTCCACAGGGCAGGGCCTGCCAAATTCAAGGCTCAGTTGGTAGTGAAAGCCAACCAAATCTCAGAGGTGTGGGGAAACCACCAGAAGTACCCCATCAGAGGTGATCAAAGTGGACCAGATAGTACTTAAGGTAATATGGGCCCAAGCTGTTTAGGGCCTTGTGAATTAATGTGAGAGCACTGAACTTGGCCCAGTAGCAAATCAGCAACCAGTGCATTTTTTTCTGCAGTAGAGTAACATGGTGCCAGTAATCTGCTCCTATGAACAGTATGGCTGCTGCATTGTTCACAAGTTGCTGACCAGATGCAAGTTACACTTCTGGAGGTTCCCTCACTGAGAGAAGTGGTGTTACAGGGAACTAGGCAGAGGGCCTTCTCAGAAGTGGCGCCCTCCCTGTGGAACGCCCTCTCACCAAATGTCAGGGAGACGAAGAATTACACAGCTTTTAGAAAACTTCTGAAGGCTGCCCTGTTCAAGGGAGGTTTTAATGTCTGACATGTTATTATTTTTTATATTTTCCAGGAAGCCACCCAGAGTGGCCGAGGAAACCCAACCAGATGGGTGGGGTAAAAACAATAAAATAACAAATGGCATATCAGCAAGAGCTGGTAAAAAACACTGATGGAGACAAAGGTCAAGTGACAGAGATAGATCAAGGAGTACCCCCAGGCTGTGTACCTGCTCCTTCAATGGGAGTTAATCCCATTCAGAAAGGCAATTGACCTATTTTGCAGACATGGGAACTACCTACTCACAAAGCCTCCATCTTTCTAGGATTCAAGCTCAGTGAATTGACCCTCACCCTATCCACCACTGCAATCATGGGCTTTCCTGAGTCAGGTGTATTAGAGAAACATAGCTGTGTATCATCAGCCTACTGATGATACCTTGCTCCAAAACTCCAACTGACTGTTCCCAATGGTTTTATATTTATGTAGAATAGCACTGGGGACAAAGCAGTGCCCTAAAGCACCCTATAATGTAAACACCATGAGGCCAAAGATGACTCTCCTAGAGGTACTCTTTGGACATAGCCATCAGATTTGTCAAGGCTAATTCAGTCCTAACCCAGGCGTGAACACAGACTGACATAGACATAGGCACCATCTCCCTGGAGCCCTGGGTGCCCGGGCTCCCACAATTTTTTTGTTGTTGTGGCTACCTAGCCCCTACCCCTGCCACCATGTGCCCCTGGGCATGGAGCCAGTTAATCTGTCTCTTCAATCCTGGCAACTATCTTTCCCAGGAAGGATTATTTACCAGGCAATAGTTGTCAAAATCCTTCAGGCCCAAGGTTGCATTACTGCTCCCTATAAGGCAGCAGGCATCAATGCTAACTGCAAGGAAGAATTCACTATTCATGGATCTCCCCAATCAACCTTCACCTGATGGTAAGGTTGGCCATAATCTTCACCTAATGGCAATGAACCAGTCAGTTAAGTTTTAGGGCAAAGACTAACCAATTTGGTGCCCTCCAAATGTTTTGCACTACAACGCCTATCGTCCTTGGCCGTTGGACATGCTGGATGGGACAGATGGAGTTGTCCAAAATATCTAGAGGGCATGACATTCACTACCCTTGCTTGGACAGTTGAGTGCATTTATATATAATCTATATAAAATTATATTATTATATATGTATATACATTTATATCTAATCATACTCCCTACCCATCCTTGTCTCCAGTCCTTGGCAGCTGTAATTAGCAAAACGAACATCAGGCATGGTGAGAGTCTCACATCCGATTTGCAAATGCAATCAGCAAACATTTTTTACAAGTGAAAAGCATTCTGTCAACCTGCTGCAAAATACTAAAGCAGAAAGCTCTGTCAATGAACTTGGTCCTGCGCATTGTAGACTGACAGCTTCCCCATATATTTAAATGTCACCATGATAGGCACTTACTAAGAAGGATGGCTTGATTAGATATACAAAACAAGTATTTATTACTCAGAACACTGAAACATTTTACTTAACTATTTCTATGATTTATTATTATATAATGATTCTACTTCAAACTATCTTATTCTGTTTTAAAGGGGAAAATTTTTTCTCAAAGACTACTGAAAGTAGTGCTATTACCACCACACTTCATCTTTATCAAAAGATTTCTTTCAGGTCCTGTCCTCTCCTTTTTTTCTTGCTGTTTATTTAGATCATGACAACTTACATTAGGGATGAGCTGATTTCATCCATTATGTTCTTTTACAAAGCAATCCAATACATGTCTACTCAGAAGTCACAATGATATTTTTTTGGGGGGGGGGGGAATCTGCCCTGCCTGATTTCCCAGATAAAGCTGAAGCAGTTAATAAACAGGGATGGGAGCACCTGTCCGTTTCTTATTTCTTTTCCAATCTTAAATTCAGTTTTCCACATTAGTGAATTCTTACAAACAAATAAAAAATCCACTAGCATTTTAGGGTGAATTTTCCAAACATACACAGTTTTGCAAGTTTGGCAATATTTGTGTTTGCTATTTTCCCAAATATATACATTTGTATGTACACTTTACTGCAGCATGTACATTTTTTTACACCTTACTTGGCGAGAGAACTTCATTGAAAAATTCAGAGAAGTGTGAAGGACTGCTATGTTTCAGTTTACAAATTTTGGGAAAGACTTCTATGTTTCAGTTTGCAAATTGTTTTGGGAAAGACTGCTTACCATCAGCTGGAAGGGGAGAGGGTGTTGCGATTCAGTGCAGCCATGGAAGATGTACATTACAGGGTGATCCTTAACCTTAGTTTACCCTGCCAAAAATTCAACCAGCAGCTTGGCTGGTTAAGTCAGACTACACAACCAATGAAAATTCACATCCCCATGAAAAGTAGATAGTCTACCACTGAGTTATGGCCTTTCCCTATATTTTATTTCAAACCATGTGTCTGGATGGAACTGGATGCATGGCGTTTGTCTTTTTCCTCACAAAATGTCACTTGAGGCCTAGGGATCGCCAGTCGTTTCTATTTCTTTGAGTATAATAGACTCATGGGAGCACCCTGTATGTTCCTATCAGCTTGCAGTACACTGCTTTTGTGCTAAAATACAATGACACTCTTGTGATAGCTATTCTTAGATTAGGACTCCCATGATAACTATAGATTAGATGGCAGTGTGCTTATGTGTCTAAACAGAACAATATCTGCCAAATATACTCCCAAACTTCCTTTCTGATTAGGATTCTCAGAGGAATCAAAGATGATTGACAAAATGTTGGCCACATCAACAGACAGTATTTGGCACTATCTATGGTTTTCATTGGCCCTGGTAAACTGAGAAAGTCATGCTGCTTTACAGGGAACAGAAATATTCCTGCCATCCTCCAGAGAAGGAAGAGACATGTAGTGGTAGTAGACTCGGTCATAACAGAGACTGAAGCTCCCTCACTGTGGGAACTTTTGCACAACCAATGTCTCCTGATGAAACAAATATCAGGGGGAATCTTTAGCAGAATCAATGCATAGGAAAGGGAAATTTCTGGTTGGAATACCACAAATGGTACACTGGTTGGGTTAGTGGAGACAGGAATTTTACCTGGAACTAGCACTGATTGTCAGTGGAGGCTGGTTCATTAGGTCAAATGGAACACTGCCTCAACAGTCTCTCTCTCTCCTCAGCCAATGCCCCCACCCCTTGCCTTCCTGCTTATTTATAACCCATCTGAGGTTGGCTTTTCCTATCATTTGCTCAGGCTCCACATGCTGCTGGTCTCCCTACTTTCCACCATATGAGTTCCAATGGGCATCAGCCATAGCCTCTGATCACAAGTTGTGCAGGACTGGTCTGGAAAGGATGTTGTTAAGCAACAAAAGAGGTGCTTACTGCATAATGTGGGATGGGGAGGACTCTGATCAGGCCCGCCATCTGCTCTATTGAAGTCTACAGACTGCTTCACATCATTGAGCTCCTGCCTATATAATGCCCCCATTGTACTCGCTAAATGTCATTCCCGTATCTTCAACTGCTGCTTCTTCCATAATAATTTTGTGCAATTTATTTGTGTTTAATTATAGAAATGTGGCATCCTGTGGAGAATTCCTACTGTCCTTTTCTCCTAGGTCGGTATTTTATTAGCAATTCAATAAAACTGCTAAATTTACAAAAGAAATATCATCTTTGCCACTTCAGATCTCATCAATATTTCATCCTAGTTACACACAGAGCTTCACTGCAGATATAATTCTCTTGATCCCTACTGTGACCAAATGTCTCTTGCAAATATTGCACAAATAGCTCAGGAGCTGAAAGTTTAGCCTCGACTTTGCTTCTTGCCAATGGGATGGGAAAAGCATGGAACATAAGTGAAGCTCCTTCTTCCTCAAGTGCAGGCTCTCTGTGTTATAAATGAGTCTAAGCTATTATCTCATTCTTATTTTTAAGCTGAACAGCTACCACATTTCACCTAAAGCAATATTGGAGGGAGTGGTGGATGGGGCGGGGGACAAAACCTCTAAGATTTCTTCAAGAAAGTGAAAAAGTTTTGATAAGGGCTAGGGACCCAAAGCTCTTAGGAACTCTGATCATGGTTGTCTGCTATAGGTTTGTGTTGAGGAATGAGATGCCAGCAACCCTTAAGGCAGTTCTATAGCATAGTCAGCTAAGCTGGAAGTAAACTTGGTCATGCAGGCTGTGATGCTGGACAAATAGCTCATACACCTATAAAAAGATACAGATGCACATATATGTGTGTGGACCTAACTAAGGGACCTACTACTTCCTTCCCAATGAAGAGCTTTTATGCTTGCAAGACTAAATGCTTTCCCCTCTGCAGTGACTACAGGTAGATACTTGCAAATTCCTTATCAAGCCCGTCTGTGTGCCTGCAAACAGGGAGTGCCAAATTCACTGGACCATATTCTTTTGGACTGCCCTTTGCACAGCAGACTCCACAAACAGATGCTAAGCAAGATGCTGGACCTGCGACCCATGGCTCCAAGAGAAAGCCAAATGAGTTTCTTCCTAATGGACAGAAACAAGGACGTTACTGCCCCAGTGGCTTCCTTTTTAATCTCCATCTCACCTAAAAGGCTTCTTAATGAATCATCCCTCTAGGGAATAGACAGGGTGAAGCAGAACAGTCAAGTGCCCTGTGACCCTCGACAGCCTCACTCCTGTCCCTTTTAAATTTATCCCACAGATTTGAAATGCCTTAACTTGTAATGCCAATAAAGGTATTTGTATTGTATTGTATGATGTGTGGGGGCCTTTCCAATCAGAGTAATTATTTTTCCACTTTACTTTGATAGACTTAAAAACTCAAACTTGCAACTACTACATGACATGCTTTGCATATGCAATAAGGAAAATAAGATATTTTTGCTCTAATTATGTGAATGATTGATAGATAGTCCTTTTAAATTATTCTCTCCTTGAATTAAAAATATCTCATGCTATTTGTTGAAGAACAATTGTACTTCTCTTCTTATTTTACAATATTAAAATGCATATGGCCCGAGGGATAGCTTAGGCAGTAGAGCATGAGACTCTTAATCTCAGGGTTATGGGTTATGGCCCAACATTGAGTGAACGATTCTTACATTGCAGGAGGTTGGACTAAATGACCCTTGAGATCTCTTCCAACTGTGATTCTATGAAGATAGATAGATATAGATAGATAGATTAGATAGATAGATAGATAGATAGATAGATAGATAGATAGATAGACAGATAGATGAGAGAGGGAGAGAGAGAGGAAGAGAGACAGAGGGAGAGAGATGAAACATGTTATGACTATAGTGCTACACTGGGAATTCTCAGCAAAAAAAAAATCAGCTCCCACATTGAGGATCTTTCAGCAAAAATCTCAAGAAAGAAAAGAAACAGAGGTTGTTGTTGGTTGTTGAATTCACAGTAAAGTTACAAAGTTAGGGCAGTGAAGAAAATATAACTTTCTGAGTTAAACAAAGCGCATGAACATATGATCAGAAATAATTTTCCTTCCTAAATCATTGCAAGTTGATACTGAATTCAAAACTAACAAAAAAAAGGCATCACTATTAGAGTTTTGGCCAAACTTGAAATTTATTAATTTATTTTGTTTAAGAGATTTCTGTACTGCCCTTCACCAAAAATATTCCTCTGGTGGTTATTTGGAGCCAGTGTGGTGTAGTGGTTAGCGTATCAGACTAGGACCTGAGAGATAATTGCTCAGATCCTCACTAAGCCAGTCAATTTCTCAGCCTAACCTACGTCACAAGGCAGGGTAAAATGATGAGCACCATATATATCACCTTCAGCTTCTTGGAGGAAAGGCATGATAT
This sequence comes from Podarcis filfolensis, assembly GCF_964270895.1. Lineage (NCBI taxonomy): Eukaryota > Metazoa > Chordata > Lepidosauria > Squamata > Lacertidae > Podarcis > Podarcis filfolensis. The sequence goes on from NC_139611.1 coordinate 47,430,069, forward strand.
CAATTCAATCATGATTATATTAATACATGCAGGACCATTTCTGTTTCTATTTATAGTTTCTCTTTCTTCTAAAGCCCAGACTGAGATAATTTTTTCAAATGTCTCTCCATAATTTTACAGTTTCATCATAGGTGAATTGCCTAGAGAGCTACAGTCACCAGAGATGGAGTAACAAACTATTTCTTTGGAAAGGCTAGAGGTAAAATGGCCTTTCCATCAGCCCCTTGTACTTTGATTTCACATCCGCCTACAAGCACACTTTTCTAGGAGGAGAATGGCACCAGTCCGAGTTATTATAAATATTTTCCTTTGCAAATCCTCTTTCTAGGTCTTTTGTTCTGGCAAGTCCTACTGATAGAATAGTGTCACACAAGTCAGATTGTTGTGAAAACTCCATACACTAACTGACAAAAGCGATTTATTCCTCGACAGTTTATCTGTCTAGAGATTGCTTTTAAAGTGGGAAACTATTACCTTTTGTTGGTGCTGTTGACAAAGGCACTGACAGTGGGATATAATTAGGGATGGGATAACCTAGTGCAGATTTAGTGAGAGTTGTTTTGTCTTTTTCAGAAACATAATTTCCCATACACCAATCCACCTGTGTTTCAAGGGAACTCTGCTTCAAAACAGTTTTCATGTATTTCTAATTAAATGAAACACTGTGCTATGCAAAACATTAGGTTTTGTATTTGAACATGAGTGTCATTCCACTGACAGAACCACAAAGGAAATATGCACAGTAGCCTATGCTCTCTTTCATCAGTCAAAAGAAGACTGATCTGTTGAGTCTGGGATGGGAAATCTGTGGCCCTCCAGATGTTGTTGGACTACAACTCCCATCAGATACTGCCAGAATAGCCAATGGCCAGTACAGATGGGAGATGTTGTCCACCAGCATTTGTGGAGCAACATGTTTTCCACCCTTGCTTGATTTGAAAGATCTGTGTTCTTAGATTCAGGCTTGGTCAAGGCAAGCATTATGGTCTGAAGATGCAAGCTAAGATGAAGCTAAGTCGTCTGTGCCTGAATGGAAGACCTTCTAGGAATCATGTGTGCAAAATGCCTTGAGTTATCTATGGTAGATGATTACAACAGTCTCCATTTAGAAACTTCAGCTGGTTAAAGGTACAGTGGCCTGACATTTAATTAGCACTGGGCAGATAGAGTATATTACTCCAGTCTTCATTCAGCTCCATTGATTATCTGTTTCTAGGCTCAATATGAAGTCCTGGTCTCAAGCTTTTACTAGTATAATATTAAGTATGTTTTCCTTTGCCTTGTAAATGGTCCATGGCTGCCTTGCAAGGTTCCATGATTATTCCAAACTCTGGTTCATTTCATTGGAGCAATTTCTGCCTTAACATGGCACTTGTTATGTTATGTTATGCTACTGTTTATTTATATGGCTATATGAGGGTGGTGTCTATGCTGGCTGGCAGTGGTTTTCCAGGATTTCAGACAGGAGTCACTCTCAGCCCTAACTGGAGATGCCAGGGATTGAATCTGGTAGGACCAGATGTCCTACCACTGAGATACAGCCTTCCCTCTCATATTGTTTATGTTACTTTAATCTTTGTTGTTTTTATTACTGTAAACCACATCAGGTTAATTTTACGCAGAGTTCGATGTAAGAATGAGGAAACCCCAACGAAAGAACAATGGCAAGAAAAACTGATGAGTTTTGCAGAGTTGGCAAAGTTGACAATCGTGACTTCAAGGAAGAATGGGAACTTTTTATAAACAACCCCAAAATGATTTGGACTCCTTGGCAGGTTTTGAATAAACACCCACAAATTTGTTAGTAGAATATATGACAGATAAGGCAATGATTTGTACAATTTTTAACATGCAGAGAATAATATGTGCAAAGAAATCAGTGAGGGGAGCTGAGGGAAGTCCTTAGTGGGTGGGAGAGGGAGGGAGGGATGGGGGGAATAAAAAGGGGGGGTTATTTTGATTGATAATTTGTTCTGTTAAAATTGTTTAATAAAATATATTGGTTTTTTTTTAAATATGCAGTTGAATGATTTTTATAAACAACCTTATTTGTAAGGCAGTATGCCTTTTTTAAAAAAGTAACATAACTAATAAAATTATAATCCAATCATTTCTTCTTCTTCTTCTTCTTCTTCTTCTTCTTCTTCCTCCTCCTCCTCCTCCTCCTCCTCCTCCTCCTCCTCCTCCTCTACCTCCTCCTCCTCCTTATAACCCAACCATCTGACTGGGTTGCCCCAGCCACTCTGGGCGGCTTCCAACACACAAAAAATTAATAATAAAGCACCAAGCATTAATAGTAACAATCTGTATTGATTTCCTCCTTCCCTTACGGATATTTCTAAGAAGAAGCAGCAGCAACACATTACCTAAATGTATTTGGTACTGCGGGTGCTTGAGAGATTCAATATTTGTGATTTCCTATATGAAGTGACATGATGCACACTTCGTAGGTGAGTTGGAACTTAGCCATCCATTTCCACACTTTTCTGAAAGTTGCAATGCATTGCTAGGCATTGTAAAGGTGGCTGTAAAAGGCTTAGGTGGAGGCTTAGGCAGCTGTGGGAAGGTGGGAAACTTCAGTCTCCCAACTGCCTGATAGGGGGAAAATCTACTGGGAAAAGTTGCTGTGCTCATTAGGCCTACCACTACTGAGCGGCCTTCTTTCTTCTAATAAAGAACTAAAGACTCTCCTCCCTGGAAGAGAGGGGAGTGGTTGTGGGCGGGAGCAGGCAGCCTTTTGTTGCGGCACCAGCCTCTCCTCGGCCTCATTCTTCTCCGTCGTCTCGTCGCGAGTCACCCACCCTCCACTCCCTTTTAGCTCAGGGTCTTAGTTCATTGGCCTTGCTATGGACCTTAAGTTGGTCGCCCTGGTTGTCCAGGGGGCCTGGTAGGAATTTTTCCATTTGGCATTAGGCTTTTTGGTTTTTTCGCCTACCTCGTAGCAATCGTCACAACTTTTGTGGTATTGGTGGGTAGGTTAGGCATTGGAATAATGTGTTGTGGTGTGTCGAAGGGCTAGGTGTGGCCATCGCCTATGCCTTCAATTTTGGGGTATTCCGTTAAAGGAATCTGGCGGTCGTGTACTCTGTCCGATGCCTGCTTGGCGGGAGGCCATAGCACGACCCTTGGTGACATCAGGGGAGAGCCTATAGTTGGATTAGCATCAACAGGCTCCACCTACTGGTGAATAAACCCCCTTGTTTTAGACATCCAATGCCTAAGCCAATACCTTTTCACTGCTGTAATCAATAAAGTTGTGGCCTTTTCTTGCCCATTAACCTTATATCACGTGTCCTTGCATATTCATTTCACATTGCGGGGATCGGGTCCTCGAACCACAACTTCACTTTGTGTGATTTATTGCTGACCTGTTCCTGACACCTGCTCCTGAAAGCAGCCCTCTATAATTGATTGATATGAAAAAGTTGGGGAACTCGTTGCCATGGGAAAGTTGGCTTATTATTTAAGGAGTAATCAATGTCATATTTATTTATGAAAAACTGAGAAAATTATTTCAGCATGGAGATCCAGGGACTATGTATCCAAACTGGGCTATAGGATCTTGTTCTTGTTTGGGGTGGTTGATGTTTTGAGTTCTTTAACAGCTGTACTCCGCAGGCTAATGCTTTATTTGATTAATATTAAGTTAAATGTCACTCTTGTAAGGGACTATGAACAAATGGAATCTTCTTTTTAATTATTATTTTGCATATATTGCTGTTTGGATCAAGTTTTAATCTCAGTCTCCAGGGTCTCTAGGTAAGGTTGGATGATGAAAGAATAAATAAATAACTACACAATTTATTTATTTTTGAGAAAAAACTGATTTGCATGTACATAAAGTATACATTTACATACATATCTGGAGAGGATGTGTTTTGTTTGGTAATGCAGCTGTGGGAAGAAAATGAAATTATGAATGAAAACATCGGAAGTGACATGGACTGGTAAAAGACAGATGTGTGCATGAGGCACGTATTTTATATAAAATGTTAATTTCTTTTCTTGCTATTCTCTGAATTAGCAGAATATGAATGCTATACTTCTAATCCCAATTTATGCTAGATGTTCCCTCTATGTTAGTATATCTTACATGTTCCATTTCAAATTACGGAGCAAAGTGTTGTATACATTTACATTTTAACTTGTGTAATCATGTTATTATCTGAAACTAATGCCATGCTGTTAAAATTTAGATAAAATGTCATGCAATGCATACAAAATGTTCATTTGTTGAAGGCCATTAATTTAATTTCCTGAGACCAAGATTAAATGTAAGACATTTACATAATTATTAGTTGTAAGGTGTAGGATAGATAATTAAATATTCTACCACATTAATTTATATTTGATTAACAATGGGTCCATGGTCCTTCACTCTGAATATTAATATTAAGTAAATAAAATATTAGGATAAATACTTACCTGTATTTTTTAAAAAAGTGGTATAGGGATTCTGGTCATTCCCATACACAGACCAAAATGAATGGACATTAAATGTTCTTCAGTTAATTATTTAAAAGTTTAGTTCAATAGTACAGTGGTAATTTTCACAAGATTCTTTAAAGAACTGGGTTCAAAGGTCACAGTGTGCTGTTTGCGTGGCTACTGAAGTTAGCAGCTTCTAAATCTGCTTCTTTATGAACTTAGGATCATAATAAAAATTCCTTTAGAGAAAGAACTTTTTTCTAGGCCCCTGTGAAAGGAGTTTTGCCTCATAATGCAATTATCTTTCAACAAGATGATCCTGTGGTGAGATTATCCTCTGACAAGATTATGTTGTGGCACTTTCTTTTCCTGGGGAGGATTATCTAGAGAGGTGATGTTAATAATTAGCTAAAGATGTGGCAACTTGATAGAGAGATTGCAGTGGAGATCAAGAGAACTTTCAAAGGACATTATATTAATTTGGTATCTGTATGAGAATATGTTCAGCTTGCTTACACATGAACAGGCACTATAAATGACAGAGTACTCCCTTTTGCAAATTACAATGGCACAGATCCCAGAGACCTTTTCATGCTGCACAAGGTGGTTTTACAGAGCTGGGCCAATAGGGATTCTTTGCTGTTTTCTCGGAAATGAATATTCCTGCATCAGTGTAAATGCAACCTGGTAGAAGTACATGAAGACTGAGAATTACATGGAACGAATTACATGGGATAGCCTGCTTTGGTTCAGTATTTGGGATATTGCAAAATTCAGAGAAGTGTGAATTTTGAAGGGTGGTCATCTTCTGGTTTGCAAACTGTTTTTGGAAAGTGTGAATTAGGTGAGTTTACCTTTAAATGTGAGCTAAACTGAATTTTTCTGCCATACCTAGCTAGGGGTATGGTCTGCTCTTCTGTTTGATCATGTTTGATCATCTTTTGATCGTATTATCATTACTCAAACTCAGTCTGTCATGGTTCACATTTTATTACATTTGTATGACTGTAGTTGTGTATGGTGATTTGATAAAATAATGTCATACTTGTTCATTCTCCTGATGGTGGCATGACAACATCTTACATGACAGATATCATTACTACCAGTCTATCAGGAAACAAAACAAAATATCTTAAGTCATTGTTTCTGTGTGAATGACACAATCATCATCAATACATCCCCGATGTGAAACAGCTATTGTAACACAACAGCAAATTCCATCCTCTCCCTCACCCATCCTTCTCTTTTTTCTTGAAAAGCAGACAAAAGCTACATGCAGAATAAAAGTTGAAATTGCTGCAAAATGCAGAGAACATCATTATTTCAAAAACTGATCAATATTTTGAGTTATGGCGGAGAGACTTGAGAAAGACACAACACAAATGGATACCATTGTTAAAAGTGTTTGTAGATAGTGCTTTATATACTTTGTGTTAGGGAGGGGGAAACCCTTCAATTTAGCCATTACTGCATGAATTAAATGCTATAATAGAAAGATGATTGAAAACACAACAGAGAAATAAAATCAATAAATTATTTGTTTAATCATTTGTATGTCAAAATATGTGTTACAATCATAATTTGTCTGCTTATGTATTTATCAAGATATTATCACCCATCCACCCATAATCATGTAAAGGAGAGCTGTATAGGTACCATTGTCTCCTCAATAAAACAAAGTTCAACTGAATACAGATTTCAGCACATCTGATCTGACAGTAATTCTTGGGCTGGCCCAAGACATTTTGGCATCTAAGGTGAATGACAAAATGGCATCTGCCTCTTGACCAGGGAAGGAGTGAGTGAAGATCTACATCAGGAACAAGGTGGGGATGAAGATTTACATGGGGATCCGCTGCTCCTGTGGATCCTGCTGCCTGAGGCAGTCACCTCACCTTGTCTCATGGATTGGCTGACCCTGGGCAATTCCAAAGCAATGTCGACAAATAAGAGTAAAGGTAAAGGGACCCCTGACCATTAGGTCCAGTCATGACCGACTCTGGGGTTGCGGTGCTCATCTCACTTTATTGGCCGAGGGAGCTGGCATACAGCTTCTGGGGCATGTGGCCAACATGACTAAGCTGCTTCTGGCGAACCAGAGCAGCACACGGAAACGCTGTTTACCTTCCTGCCGGAGCGGTACCTATTTATCTGCTTGCACTTTGAGGTGCTTTCGAACTGCTAGGTTGGCAGGAGCAGGGACTGAGCAATGTGAGCTCACCCCGTCGCAGGGATTCAAACCGCCAACCTTCTGATCAGCAAGTCCTAGGCTCTGTGGTTTAACCCACAGTGCCACCTGTGTCATTATTAAGAATTTCCTGGCTTCAAAAACTGTGTTGTTAATTTTGTCAATTTTTGGGTGTGGGGGGGGTCAGTTTCATTCAAGATCACTGGTACTATCATGGAAATGGATCAGTAAAGGAACTCATGCAGAGCTCAGTACCAAGTTGATTATTGTGAAATTTTCCACCATCCCTAACCACAGCATTGAGACTAAAGTCTGCCTTTGTCTTATTTCCTCTCTTCCCTTACATTTATCTTATTTGGGCCTGAATTGCTGAAAACACTATTTTTCTTCTCTGTACATGAAGGTAATTTTTGTAGAGAGTGCCCTAAATGTTTATTCGAAGACAGCTTTGACTCTACAAATAGATGTAGATCTCCTTGGTTAGTGTATCAAAAATAGTTGCTGGAGAGAGGGAAATAAGAGGTTAGGACCATCTTTGGATTTGAGCATAGAACCTGTCTGCTAAATCACAGAGCCATCACACATACATGACAAACTATTGTTCATTTCTACAATCCGTGTACAAAGGAGTTCCAAGGTTAAAAAGTACAAGAGCATGAAATAGTCTTGAAAAATGTCTAGTGGATTATCCTTCCCAGTAGGTCTGACCCCTCCCGCGCCAGCTTCTGCTGACACTGAAAAAGTAACCATTGCAGCAGACCATCTTTAGTATCAGCTGTGGTCTTCCAGTTTTCAGTTTTACCCACTTTTATAATTAAAAATTTGAAATGATAAAATGAAACATTGTCAGTAATCTATAGACATTACATTTTCCCTGATCGTCCAACCATTTTTTTTTTTTTGCCAAAAAGGGCTTTACTCAGAATTATCAAAATAAAAATGTATTTCCCTTTTTTATTCTAAAATGAGCTTATGCGTTTGCATTAATTTCTTTTCTTCTGTTCCACAGATAATTAAGAAAAGATACTGAGACGCATTTAACTTCACTTCAGCCTATTTGAAGTTTATTACCCATGTGACCAACATATCACACAGTCCCGTCCCCCCCCAAATGGATAAATTGTAAAATCTACAATACTAAATCTTCACTTCAAGGACTACTACTCCCAAATCTCCTAGCAGTACATTTCCAGACTGCCCTTTCTAATAACTTAGTTTCCCACTGAGTAAAAAGCTTTTAGTACATTGAAAATGGAACAGTGTTATTCTTAGCTACTTGATTCTTAAATTTCCAATTCAGCTATGGTTCAAGTGACAGTATCTTCATGTGCTCATTCAGTAGAACATTTTCATACCATATATATATATATATATATATATATATATATATATATATAATCATGACATATAGTGATTTAATCAACCTGTCTTTTGACCTGGATGGTAAAAAAGAAAGCTTAACTAGATCTAAATTCCTAGAAGGTTTAAATCGTTCAAGACTCTCCCATCTAGAGAATAAAACAATACCTCAGAGGGAAATTTAGTTTGTTTTTAGACAATGTATGGACATGTCACAACAGGTTCCATTTTGAAAAATCAACAACACTTGGCTAATGTGGCAGAGAGAAGAACCAATGGAGGTGGGTCCCCGCCCTTCCCTCACCTGACTGGTAATGAGAAGGGCAATAGCCAAAGTTATGTGAGCTGGGCTAGAATCAAGCAGAAGACAGAGAGTGAGAGCCATGCTTGATTCCAAGACTGTGACTATGGAAGAAGCAAAAGCTTTTGGGGTATTGATGCTTTGAGATCCTCCATGGCAGGCTCAAGTTGTACATATGTGTAAATAAACCATATATCATAAAGACACCACAACCTCCACCACCCCTCATTCTGAGGAAACCAAATCCTGGGTAAATGCCTGGAACTCCTGGAACCTGTCACCACTCAGAAATTAGGGTGGCATGCAACAGTATGGAACTTATTGCCACAAGGAAAATGCTATGGCAAATAATGTAGCAATTTCTGAAGTTGGATTAGATATGAGTAGAATGTGATGTGAGCCAGGTGATTATGCCAAACTCTGCATCCATTAGCCACCATTTTGCAACTGTGTCTTGTACCAGCATTGTGGCTGGTGAATCTTATAATTTTCAGCCATTTCAAGCTAACCCTGGGTGTAAAAATTGTGAGAACCTGTGGTGTAGAGGTCAGCCTACCACTCCACCCCCAACCCTGCAGCCAATTTAGCTTGAAGGGCTGCAGGCTTGGGGGGTTTGTTTTTGTTTTTGAACTGGTTTGACTAAACATGCTTTCAAGACACTTTGCAAATGGGAACTCAGACTTTTGCACTAAACACACATGGTCAGAGGGGGAGAGGGTTGCCCAGAAATATTAGCCACAATGCCACCCCATCCTTCTACACACTTCTGCCCTTGCACGTACATGCTGAGCTCTAGAAAAGGACTTGGATTTCTAAGATGGTGTCTGCAAGCTGCAATTTTGTATTTTTTTGTATTAGAATAATAAACAGTTAAAAATAAAAATAAAGATTGGCTGTCCAATTAGTCAGATATGCCTTTTTAGTGGATCAATCAACTAAACTTTGAAGCCCTTATTATCATAAATGCATAGATCATAGATCATTTGGATTTCTCTACAAGGCTAACACAAAGATCCAGTGCTTTCTCAGAATGCAAAAATGTTTGTAATAAAGACATGCAAATTACTTTTTAAGACTTTTAGGAATGAACATGACATTTTCAATGGCATTTATGCAGGGAGGGTATCAAGTTTCTATATAATTAAGCACCATTGCAAATTGCTATTGTGTAGACATGGAATAGAATTTTTAAAATGATGTGCTGACTGTCTTGTTTCACATGATTAAAAGAATACTAATGGAGTTTGCTTGCAAAGCCATTGTCAGCATTGGTCCTGTAATCTTAAAGTGATAAAGAGTCTTGGTGTGTAGTTTTGCATGTGACTTAAGAGCATGGGGATGCCCCCTTCACATTAAAACAGGTACCTCGGTTTTACTGCATATCCAGAATATACACAAGCTTAAGGTGTGAATTATGTTCAGTATTACTGATAGTATGCACTTAGAACAGAATTATGTCAAATAGAAGATCAGAGCTTGTGATATGTAACAAGCAGTCCTCTGGGCCCAGGATTGTTTAGGGAAGCAGTGGGGAACCTGTGGCCCTCTAGATGTTGTTGAACCCCAAATCCCAACAGCCCCAGCTAGCATAACCAATGACCAAGAATGGACCATAAAGAAGGCTGATCACCAAAGAATTGATGCTTTTGAATTATGGTGCTGGAGGAGACTCTTGAGAGTCCCATGGACTGCAAGAAGATCAAACACATCCATTCTTAAGGAAATCAGCCCTGAGTGGTCACTGGAAGGACAGATCGTGAAGTTGAGGCTCCAATACTTTGGCCACCTCATGAGAAGAGAAGACTCCCTGGAAAAGACCCTGATGTTGGGAAAGATGGAGGGCACAAGGAGAAGGGGACGACAGAGGACGAGATGGTTGGACAGTGTTCTTGAAGCTACTAACATGAGTTTGACCAAACTGTGGGAGGCAGTGGAAGACAGGAGTGCCTGGAGTGCTCTGGTCCATGGGGTCATGAAGAGTCAGACACGACTAAATGACTAAACAACAACCCTGTGTGGCAACCCAGCATAGTTAGCAGGGTGTAGCTGCTCAGAGTTTTCCCAGGTTCAAACCCCACTTCAGTTACAAACTGAGGCAAGTCACTGTTCTTTCAGCCTCTTCTAACTCGGGATGCTTGAAAAGATTGATATCTGCAGGTTTCCAGTACCAACTGACCTCATCTGCATCTCCCAAAATTAAACTGCAGTATGGAACTAGGAATGGGTGAATCTTTCATTTTCAGTGTCACGAAGAGTCGGACACGACTAAACGACTAAACAACAAGTCTAGCTACATCTTGAGGGCCACAGGTTCCCTATCCAGGGTATAGGGTTTTAATTTACATAAATGACAATGAGGTGCCATGTGAAGTTCTGTAAGTCCCACAGTTGGTCTTATTTCCATATAACTATGCTAAGGAATGCAGCCCCAGAGGCACATGAGCCAGAAGCTGCAGAAGAACTTTGCCATGACTTAAACTAGCTGGGACCCAACATTATAGCTTACTTAGCATAATGGTTAGTCTGGCCCTCACTGTTATCCTTATTGTTCACTTAATTATATGCAACATTTTGCTTGTACCCAACACTCAGCTCTTTAAGTGAATCTCAAATAACAAAAAAACAAAAAAAACCTTCTAAATTGGACAATGTATTTTCACTATTCCTCTAAATTGGACGATGTATTTGAAAACCAAGCAGCCAAACTTTACTATACATGTTCATATTATCTTAATGCTAAGGTAAATGCAATACTTCTGTTCCCTAACTTCGAGGAGCTAGGCTGAGCAGTGGGGGTTTCAATTAAAAACCACAGGAAAGGAAAGGAATATGTCAATAAAACCACAGACTTGTAAGTACTGCATAGTAGTTTGCAAACAAACACAGCAAGCCTTCATGGAGTTTGAGTCTATTACTGTAAATTTAGACTGAATGCAGAGCGTTGAAGGTGACTGTCCCAGCATGGTCTCCCTTCCATTCGTGTATAGTGAAATGCTCTCTGGCTTTTACGTTCAATAACTCGATCTAGTCATATGGCAACGAGACTATGGCCAACTACAGAAAGCTGAACTAAGGGGAGGCATTGCCAGAGCGACATTAGCAATGGCTTGTTCTACTTTAAAGGTATGGTCAGCTTTAAAGACTAATATGACACCTGAATTAATTGACAAACATAAATTATTAGATGCCTGGTGGATGGATTTTGCTGATAATAGCCAGTGTAATATTACTGCTATAGCTAAAGGATCATCCTTCTCTATATGACTCTGCTCTGGACCCGAGATCATCATCTGAGACCCTTCTCTGTGTGCCACTTCTAGGGATGGGAGACAAATTTGGTTCAGTTCTCATTTAAATGTGAACTTATCTAATACACACTTTCTGAAACAATATTGGAATAAAAAAGCAGGTGTCTTTTGAAATCTGCACTTTTATGAATTCTACAATGCAGTTCCTCGGCCAAGTAATGGGTTAAAGAAAATGCATATACTATGGTAAAGTGTGCATAAAAATACACGTATTACTGAAGATAACATACACAAATACATCACAGTTAGGAGAAATTCACACTAAATTGCAGGTGAATTTTCATGAGGACTTTTAAAAAATGAAAATTGATGTGGAAGCATGGAGAACTGAACTCACCATGGAAAAAACGAGAAACTGAATTTACTTACCTACTTACATTTGTCCTATACACCCCTCCCTTGCTAACTCCAAAGGAAGTTCAGAGGATGGCAGTAAGAGAATGGCTGCCTGGTGCAGACGTTGCAACTGAGTCTGAACTCGCCATTCCTTTGCAAAGTGAATGGAAAGGGAGAAAAGGATTAACTGTAATGATGCCTTTTGCTTGCCTGGGTGGAGAGAAGTACATGTAGAAACCTCTGGCTTTTGTATGACTGGATTGTACCCTCTGGTACATACAAAGGTTAGAGTCACTTCTATTGCCCCACTCACAAGTGGCCAATGAAATATAGAAAGGAATATGGCTCTTGAGTTGAGAAGGGTTCCCGCACGTCTGCTGAAGAGGCTGAGCGGCATGGTGTCAAAGTGAAAAGGGTCTTTGAGCAAAATGGAGCTAAAACAAATAAAAGATACTGAAAGCAGAAAAGGGTGAGAAGTTGCTCTATGTTAACTTTGTGAAGGCAGCTATCTTGATATCTAGTGGAGAGGAGCCCTTCAGACAGGGCTCCTCTTCAGACAGCAATGAAGAGGATGAGAACCTGGGAGCCAGGAGGTTGACTGATTAAGAGTTGGTCCATGCTTGTGAGGGGAGAATAAGTCTTAAGGAGGATCAGCATGGCTCACCCATGCTTGCAAATTTATCATGGCTTACGAGCTTTCTTGGTTACCAGCATCCAGCAGAAGGGTGGACAGGAGGCAACAGAGGCTGTCATGAACAGCAGCAGCCTGGATTGAAAATTGTAGAAGAAAGCCAAGAAGCACAATATGTTTTACAAGATTATGAAAGTGATAGGCAATGAGAATCTATGAGAAACTCAAATAAAGAAGAAGAAACAACAAATGTAGGCTGTGGGGAGCAAGAAATAGTATGTGAATCGAAACCACAGAGCTGAAAAGAAGATAGACTGAAAGTGAAAATGGAAGCAGACTGAAGATGACAAGGAAGCTGTGGTTTTTATGCTGGCTGAAATTATTTGAGGTCAGTTCCTTCTGGAATTCTACCATGGCTGCCCCAGAAGCAGAGACATGGGAACTTGGGAAGGTGCCTTACACCAAGTCTAAGCATTGGTCTATCTAGTTCAGTGTTGTCTATACTGACTGGCAGTGGCTCACCATCTGGACAAGATGGGCCAGTGGCTAGATGGAGCAGGTCTTTTCACGACCATTACACAGCTGAAACAATACATCACCACACACCACACACCTAGGAGCACATAGGAATGAGAGAACAACTATTCAAAATGTGAATTCACATTTGGAGTTTCAAATGTGTCATTTAGAATTTGAAAGATCTGGTGTATATAAAATATTATTTTTAATTCCAACTGCCTTGGTCCTTCCAAGTTCTCTGCAAATGTATGATTTATACAATTCATTTGTTAAATATAGATATCAGCAGAACAAAAAACTGTAACTAGAGTGATTTACTTTGTAAACCCTGCTGTAAATATTAGCTGTCATTAAAACAGATTATGTTGATAATTAATTAGAGGGAGGGAGTAATCACTATGTAAAAAAGGATTACCTGTTTTACAATCAGGAAATTGACTATGGAAGGCAACCAAGGTGAAGGGAGTATGTCAACAATTTAGAGTTCATAGACAGTTATATAGTCTAAGGCATAATTTGTAAATGAATGCACCCTATGGTTTTTTTTATTGCTAGCATATTAAAGAGATGAAACATTGAGAGAAAACAATATTGTTTACCAAATTAATTGAGTCAAATAAAGTTTCTCTTTACTGCAGGTTAATAGCAATCATTGAATATATTGGATTCACATTATGCAGGGTAAAAGGTAATAAAACACATCTCTATTTCGGGATACAATTGAATATATGCTTAAAATATACATTGGGGGGGGATACCAAAGGCTGTAATGTCTCCATGTTCCTATGTACTCACTCAGTTCATTGATCCATATTTCCCATAACTGTTTGCTCTGACTGGCAGAAGGTATCAAAAATCTTGGACCATGGCCCTTCCCAGTCCTGCTACCAGCGAGCATTTAATTGGAGATCCCATGGGCTGAACCTCCTATTTCAACCTGAAGGCCACATTCTGTTCTAGGCAAACTTCCGAGGGCCACATTTAGACAATGTCTATACCCATAAATTTCAATCATCTCTAAGTGGTTACATGAAATTCAATATAATGAAAATAAAAATCATTTAAAACTATAAAATCATAATTCATTTAAAAGGCTTGCTGGAATCCCACCCCTGGTTAATTTCAGTATGTGCAAGGAGTTCAACAAGGAGTGGGGCTGGAAGGAAGTTCCATAAAATTCGGTTCACAATACTGAATTCATGGCACCTGGTGTATGCAAGTTGTGAATCTGAGTCATGGGGGAACACTAAAAGTGACTCCTCCAAAGACCCCAGAGACTGAGCAGGGATCAAGCAGTCTTTGAGGTTAATTTTGCAAAGTAGGTTATTTTTCCCCCAAAAATGGCTCCTTGCCAAACTCTTTGTACCATTGATCCCGATGTACACCTTGCAATGTCTTCAAATAGCAAGCTATTATAAGCAATGGGTTTCCACTCCTCCAAATAGGATTGCGTGTGGAGCCTGGTAGTGGTTGGCCATGCCCTGGTATGGATTTTTTCATAATTCCTTGCATGTTTTGCCTGGGGAAAAATTTCTGAATTTGCTTCAGATTCTGCTCAAATTTTTATTGGCACCTTGAAGGTTCTATGGTCAGATCTGTTTTTACAGTGAACACATGAGCCAACATTTCCAAAGAATCATATTACTTTTACTGTGTACTTCAGAGGTAAATATGATAAAACTCATAAATAATGGAAAGCCTGGACTGTAATAGCCATTAAATATTAATGCAACACTTTTGTGGTAAACCTTCCTGGTAATAAAATTAGGTCATCAAGCACTATAGGTCCCGCCATTATACTTTTCATAAGTTCTTCCATTCCTCCCCCCCCCTTTAGGTTCTGACGGCTTTCTATGTCAAAATAAAACATTTTAATCAACAATATGTGCCTTCAAACAAATGAATGTCCTTTTTAACATATGTAACTGGAATTCCTATTTATAATTAGCATTCCAAAGCCAGGGCATTCCAGAAGAGGTCAGCTGGCCTTTATTTTCTGTTCCTGTCCACCCTATTTTCCTTCGTTATGATGCCCATGCCAGGACCACACAGGCAACAGCTTTGGAAAATATGTGAGAATTGTACAGTGGTACCTCTGGATGTGAATGGGATCCGTTCCAGAGCCCCGTTCGCATCCCGAAGCGAATGTAAGACGCGACTGTGCGTGCGTGGGTCGTGTTTCATCGCTTCCGCGCATGCGCGAGTGCGAAATCCAGAAGTAACGCGCTCCATTACTTCCAGGTCGCCGTGGAGTGCAACCCAAAAATATTAAAGCTGAAGCATGTTCATCCCAAGGTATGACTGTATATGGTTTTGTGAAACTTCCCTCTCTTGCCCAGTCCTGCTCAGGCATGGATATGAGCTTTAAAAAAGTTTAGCAGAGGTCTAATTCATATTCTATTATTTTAAAAACATGGTTAAGCCCATCACAGTTGTTTCCCAGGGTCTGTCATACAATTAAGCAGAGTGAGGCATTGATGTCAGTCTATAGTTAAATCTGATTGGTTACACAGAGCACCATGAGGTCATAACTTTAACTACTTGCTCTCTGATTGTCTGGGATTGACTCCCTGTTTACTTACTACCTTCATTTTCAATTGGCTTTGTTTGCTCAAAGTTGCAACAACTCTGATTGACTATGTAATGTGATGTCAACTAATTCACTGTGTGATCCCTAATTAACTGAGATCATCCATACAACTAATGCAGGAAGCCTTTGCCTCCATTTGAAACAACAACAGCAAGAAGTACTGTATTGGCCCAAATATAAGCTGCACTTTCCCTCCAAATTCTGGCCATGAAAAGTTAAAGTGCAGCTGATATTCACGACCTTACAAAAATTGGCTTGGAGCGGGCTTGTCTCCAAATGTTGCCTGGTTTTGGCTGGGCCGGCTCCCAAGATGGCGGCGTGGGGATTCCTGAGAGGGAGTCAGAAGGCAGTGAGGAGGAGGAAGGGAGGGAGGAGCACAGACGAGAGAAAGAGAGAGAGAGAGAGAGAGAGAGAGAGCGCGCAAGCAAGAGCTGCTGCCCACCACCGCTGTCACCACAGTGAAGGTACTGCCTCCTTGGCCCCCCTTGGCCCCCACTCCTCATCGGATATTGTCTCTCCCCCCTTTAATTTTAAAGGTGTGGCTTATATTTGGGTGCAGCTTATATTCAGGCAGCAGGACCCCGAAAACGATGGCAGTGGAGAGCACTGGAAAAAGTGAATGTTCTCACAGAAGGATCTTTTAAGAAATATTGTGTCATACATACCAAAAAAGAGAGAATGCATTTTGACCTGAAACCTGAAGTGGGAGAACATTTGACGCAGTCCTAGGAGAATGGAAATAATTTGAAATATTTTTATTCATTCAAAATTCTAAGGAAGCATACATAAGAGTTATCCATTTCAATCCTTGCAGCAAACCTGTGATTTGAATTAAGCTGAGAGACTAAGGCCACATTCACACCCCCATTGAGTTCAGTTTTTAATTTGTTAGAAGATGAAAACACAACACAGCTATTCACCTTCAGGTAACCTGTTTACTGAGCCTACATCCTGAATTTGTTTGCTTATGTGGTTCAACTATAGGCACTTCCAGACTGTTGCTCTTTTCAGGGGGGGATTCAGTCACCTACTGGAAAATCCAGATTGCACAATTCTAGTAGATGACTGGAGTTCTTATGATAGGAAAGATGATGGAGTATTTGCTGTAGGTGGCAAATGGCCAGAGGCTGCCAGAGCTGGATGGAGGGTTACATCTACTCAATCCAAGTTGGTTGCTTTGTTAGATATTTTCAGAGGTGAAGAGACCTGTTTTGCTTTACTATTTTTAAAAAAGCTACCTTGCAGTTTTGCATTTTAGTGTTGATGCTTATAGCCCTTTATTACAAATATAAATACAAGGTGGACTGTTTTGGAGGGATTTATTGCAAAAACCACTCTGGTTTTAAAAATGTACTTTTTTCTTTCTTAAAAATATTGAACATTGTTTATATACACTTTGTTTTATTTCTGCAGGGATCAATTCTCAAAAGTAACTTGTCCTAAAACACAGAAAAAAAGAGGACTGCTCTCCAGGCACTTATTTTAGTGCTTTAAAGTTTAACTTTGATCTGGCTGAGTGTTGGAGTAGCTTGCCCCCTTGTCTCTTCTTATCTTCCCAACCCCCAACCCCCCACCAGCAGAAGTTATTACAGTATATCTCCACCCCCGCTCTTTTAAGCAAAAGACATATCAAGAGCAATAGGTGTAATTTGAGTGTTGTATGTCTGCTTTCCTATAGATTTCCTAGGGATGGGGGAACTTGTGAGATTCCAGCTGCTGTTTGACTGCAGCTCCTCTCATTCCCTGACCATGCTGGCTGAGGCTGATCTACTTGGAGTCTAACAACACCTGGAATTAAACACAAGGGGTGTTTTTGATGCATTTTTGATGGGTGAATTTGTCCATTTTGGTTTCTCACAGCTTCTCATTTTACCCCAGCTTAAGTTCAGGTTCCCACATTTCCATATCAGTTCACAATTCTTTTTCTTTTTTTTAAAGCCCTCATGAAAATTCACCAGCATTTTAATTTGCATTTCTTCTAATATGCAAGTTTGTATGCAGTTTTGCCTAATATATACATTCTTCCAATGCCCAATATAATGCATTTTTTTAAGTATGGCTAGGTTTCAATATGTGCATTGTTTTGGAATGTGCAAATCAGGTAGGTTCACCTTTAGATGCGAAGTGAATAAGAATTTTGTTCCTTTACTATACTGTACATAAAAACATCGTGTCAGGGAACTGCCATCAGAGCTAGAGGCGGAGGGAAGGCTCCAGAGGGATGCTGGAGAGGGTCCCAGTAGGGAGAGAGGCAGCCCATCTGCTGGGGAAGGAAATCAGCGTAACACAAGTGGAGAAGGGGGGCAGATGGGGGAATCGGAGAGGAGGCTCCAGGACTCTTCACCGGAGACCAGCAGGGAGAGCACGGGTACGCCGCTGCCCACGCCCTCCCTGTGCAGAAGACTTCTGCGCAGGGAGAGTAGGAGGAGACTTGGCGTCAAAGAACTTCTTTGCTGGAAGAGGTTCAAGAAACGCCCACTGACGGATTCTGCCAGCGACTGAGACAGTCATGAAGTGAAGGGCTGTCCAGACAGAAAGGGTTCAACCAGGTAACCTAGCCTGGAGTGGTGGCAACTTATGCACGAGCAACCCCTAGAACCATTACACATCGGGTAAGTAAAGATTTTGAAATAGCTCATTGGAAGGAGTGGCTGTTTCTAGCATCATCAAATCGTCATGTATTTTTTTCTTCCTTCAAAATTCATTGGGTGTTTCAGCACCACTTTCAGATTTTAGATAAAGTGGGATTTCTGTAGCCAATTGCAATGTGTTGCAAGCAGCCTTCTTCAACCTAGTGCTTCTGCCAGCATGGCCAATGGTTAGGCGGCTGCAGTCCAAAACATCTGGAGGGCACTAGATTCTGGAAAACTGATACGTCGGGTGCTAAGAAGAAGATGATAGTCACAACTAAACCCACCTTTGTCATTGATGGTTCCCTGCCAGCCAATTCTAGACAGTTGAATAAATAGCATTGCAGAAAAGAACATTGGTTTGCTTGCTTTTCACACCCCTCCTTTTACTCTTGCCTTCTACTTTCATCAGCCCAAGGTAGGGATGGCAAAATCTGTCAATTTCAGATTTTCTCAGGTTCTCATTTTTTTTTATCTTAAACTCAATTCTCTACATTTCCACATTAGTTTGCATTTTTTTTAAAGTTCTAATTAAAATTCACCAGTATTTTAGCATTAATTTCTCTTAATATGCACATATGAATGCAATTTTGCCCATTATATGCATTTTTCCAAACCTCTCTCCTCTAATATATGCATTTTAGGATAGTGATTTGTTGCAGGCTTTTGATGTGTACCATTCTTCATCATTATTCCATTGTGTGGGAGTGGCCTAACTACAAACTCCAGAAAAAAAATATTATAGAATTGCTCAGTGCCTCAATGTATGTGTGTGTGTTTAAAATATGTAGAACAAATTTCTCTGCTCCCCTTCTCTCCACAAACATTTTTAAATTCAGAAGCTTCCCTTTAGGGGCTTATCTGATAGGTTTTTGATCTGGAAATCGGATCCTCCCTTAAAGAGAGCACGTATTGCAGTGAGACCTGGAAAACCGACACCCTGTGTTGTGGGTGGGTACGATTGGTCAGCCACAACACCCAATTGGTAGGTCCCTCATAGCTGGGTGCAATCTGGCCTATGGGATGCAGTCCAAACAGTTCGAGGGACCTATTTATACCCATGCACATGACTCAGAGCTTTCTCTTTCACTGGGTGCATTCAGAACACTCACCCACCTCTCCCTACTTTTAGGGCTTTTTGCGCTGGACCTTGCTATGCCGTCATGTGTCGTCTGTCGTTGGGACAGGGGCACGGCAGGAATTTCCCCCACTTGGCTGATTGGCTGTTGCTATTTGGGTTTCGCCTGCCACGTAGCAAATCTTCACAACTTGTAAGGTTGCGGATAGGCTCTGATTCAGGTGATAGGGATGGGAGAACGCTCTCGCCATCCCTATGTGAAAGGTATTCCGTTAAAGGAATCCAGGGACTTGATGGTTTGGTCAACCCCAGAGAAGGGGTTGTGCCCGTGCCTGAGTCCAGGGGGACATTTGGGTGGTGGAGTTAGCCCGTTCCCAGCTTTCTGCTTATTCAGGTGTTCACCCTTGGCTGACCTATGCTGCAACCCTGGGTCAGCGCTACCTGCATGGCAGGGAGCTAGTCGAACCAGAGCCTATGCAACCAGTCACTTTCTGTAATCAATAAAGTTGTGGCCTAAATTCTGCCAAAAACCAAAAACAAAATTTGAGTCAAGTGTGAATTTATTTGGGGGGGGGGAGGTTTCTGGGTTTGAAAATGCAAAGGAAGAAGATTGAGCGATTACTAGCATATTGCTTTATTAGCAAAGTTATTTTGTATGCCTACACCTTTATGAGCTGTGTATGTGGTTATCTTATTGTGTAATATGAAGTTGAAGGAAAATTGGTGAGATGATAGCATTAAACTGGAGGTACTTTTAATTTAAAATCCATTAGCATAACACATAATTAATTAGAGTTTTACACTTCACCAATTCTTGATTCCCTGAAGAAAATTGAGAATACATAATATAATTTGATTTAATTTTTGGTCTGTATTGAATCTAACCTGAAATAATGTTGTATCGTATCTTTGAGGGAACTGAACCACTTATATTTTGAGGTGCATACAAATACTTTTCAGTTTCATTTTATTGGGAAACATAGGGTTTTTTAAAAGCATGAATTAGCCTTTCCTCAGAACAGTATAAATATCTATGCTCACTGTGCTTCTTCTCTTACATGCAACAGCTCTTTGATGCAGGCCTAGGTGCTGCATAGTTTGGCCAGATGTAGGGCTACTCTGCTGCTACATCTGTGGGTCTCCCAGCAGATGAGGGGAGAGACTGTTGTCTGCCTGGTCTGTTGGTCTGTTGTTTACTTGTGCAAAGGAGGGGTTCTGTAAGAGCCTGGATCCCTTTAACAGGATGCCCCATTTTTTGGTGGGGCAGGCAGATGCTACAGCCTCCCCTCTGTCGAAGACTGCTCCTACACAATGCCTAAACTGCCAAAGTTGTTGCAATTGTTATGAGGGTGGCAAAAACCAGACGGCTGGAGCCAATTTGCCAACTGGGAAAATTCCAACCTGGTCCTGAATATGGCAACCAATAATGTCATAGGAAGGTCAAGCATAGCAACACGTGTCAGCCAAATAGGGAGGGAGGGTTGGAGAGCCAGTGAAGCGAGTACCTACCAAGGCAATCCTTTCTTATGTGCCCAGGGTGTGGACTGAGCCTACCCCTGGGAGTTACTTGCCCCCTTGCCTGCTCATGACTGAGCAAGCAGGCAGGATATGTTTCCCAGGCAGCAAGCTTAGCCCAGCAACCTCTTTTGTTGCCCGGTGTCAGGGATTGGGCAGAAGAGGGGGAGGAATGGTAGATACCGCCTCCTCAGCCTGAGCCTTCCAGAGAAGAGGAAGAAAGTTTAGATTGACAACAGTGGTTTGCGGGAGGTCACACCTCAGAGGCTGCAGAGGAGAGAATCTGAGAAATATTGGGAGAGGAGCAGGAAGAAGAAGAAGCACCAGGGGAGAGACAGCAGACAGACTCAGTGTCTTTAGAAAGCATTCCAGACCCTCTCCCAGAACCTGGAGGGCACTGAAAGTAGGAGAATAGGAAGCTCAGAGGCAGAAAGCACAGATCAGCAAATGTGGGGATGATGTATAATAGGACAGACGGATGAAAGAGCAACACCATTACTGCAAGAGGCACCTTTTCTAAGCCTCTCTCCATGAATATTGACTAAAAGACTTGGTAAGATCTCTCCTTGTTTATCTATGGCTGCCAACAGTGGAAGGGATCAGATTCCCTGAAGCCTGACACCTGGGAAGTGACCCAAGGGGCATCCTCATTGGATGACAAAGGGTGGAGGAGTGTCGGTCCACAAAAGCATCCACCAGGAAGGGTGAATGGACTTCTGTAGGTTTTTTCAAACACTGGAACATAGGAAGCTGCCTTAAACAGAGTCCGGCCATTGATCCATGTAACTCGGGATTGTCCACAATGACTGGTAGCAGTTCTCCAGGGTTTCAGGCAGTGATATTCTGCAGCCCTATACAGAGATGCTGAGACTAAACCTGGGACCTTCTGCATTCAAAGCAAATGCCAATGAGCTCTTTCCATTTAAGAGCTGGTGCCAGTCAGAGCATACAGTACTCGCCTAGATAGGCAAACAGCCTCCCCTGATATATCACAGCCTTTCTATGTTCTCAGAACTTTAAGAATCACAGTGACCTCTAATCCCACATGATGGTATAGGCCATTTTGAGAAGAGCACGTTCTACAAGGCTTGTGTTTTCATTGTGGTTTTATTTCAGTGTCTGGTTATCTTAGGTAGCTTGATCAGCTATATTAGGAACTAATCCCTTAACAAAGGAAAAGGGAATTCAAGTCCCTCATTAAGGTGATTATATCTCAGAGAGAGAGAGATCAGTAATTCATCAGGTTTTTGAAAATATGATATTTTGGAAAATAGCTGTCAGGTAAATTATATTTTTCCCTCCACAAGTTCAGCATAGTGAGTTAAAAATGTTCCCCTGTTATCATCTCATTTATAACAATTATGCCTCAAGACGACCACTCTTCTGAATGATAGACTTCCTGTCAACTCTCAATGCCAAGAGGACTAAGAAAAAAATGTATGACTAGCAGTCTGATCTTAAAAAGTGCTTTGCCTGCGGAAACTCCATTGAAAAGAATAATATGGTCTTTATAAGACGATGCAAAGATGGGAGTAAACGTTAGGCCATGACATGCCTGGAACATTGCCCCCGGGGCAAACTAGACAATATTCAGGAAATTAACCACTGCAGGGTTTGGATTGAGGTCACACATTTTTGCAAAGCAATTCCCCCTAATGTAATGCATTTTTAATGTTATTTTCACTGGAATATGCATTTTTCTGCATAATTTACCTTTGTATATCCATTTTTGTATATATTCATTGATTGGAGAATTGTACTGCAGAGTTCAAGGAAAAGTGAATTTTGAAGGTTGGTTGGCAGTGTTTCAGTTTGCATGGCTTCAAAATGTGTGAATTTGGTAAGTTCCCCTTTAAATTTATTTATTTATTTATTTCATAAAATTTACAGGCAACTCCCCGCTTATGTAGGGGTTATGCTCTGGGCCCTCACGTGCGTAACTGACAACACATAAAATGGGGAGCACCATCACTGCTACTCTCCTTTCAATCCATACCCAAAATACTGTATCAAAAAATTATCCACAACTAGAATTGATGCTCTGGGGCCAGAAGGATGCCAGAGGACATGCAGGAAAGTGGCTGCTGCTGCTGCGCTACCCCACCTGTCAGTTGTTAGGTGGGGAAGCTGAGCAGCCTAAACAAAGCCCTGCTGTGCCTCTCTTTGGTGATTCCTCCACCCTCACTGACATTCTCTCCAGGCTCCATGGAGGGTCTCCTCATGAGTCACGAGGACTCTCCAGCTCTCTCCCACCATTTCCGATGGCACGGGAGTAGAACACGCATAATGGGGGGGGGGGAATGCCTGTATATAGTTCTTGAATGTAGAAACTCAGGACTCTGACTTGAAATAAGGAAATAGTCATTTAATTGTGTCATAAGTATAATGACTTAGGTAAATAAAATGAACATTCCATGCACAAAACGCTTTTGTCCTAGCAACAGGTGTCCAGAAAAACATCAGTAATATTCAAGTAAGCAAATATTTGTACCCAAATGTCTGTTGAAATTCCATGACCTGGTTTTTCAACTGCATTTATTTTTTTAATGGGGTTTTGTCCTTGCCAACGAAACCCATTTCCTCCCTGGAGGCTTTTACATTTAGAACTCTTTATAAAGAGGAGTAAAATACTCAACACTTTATGTCAGAAAAATAAAATCCCATTTTCTAATTTATTGCTCTCATTTTTTAGATATGCATTTTTAAACTTGATTGAAATTGCTCTAATAAAAGATAATTTAATCACTCTGATTAAGCATTTTTATGTCATTCCTTCACTGCGGATCAGTGATCTTGCCAGATGAATAGCAAAGAATGAGTGATGAGGGAGAGAATAGATACAAATTCATCATTTTCTACTTGTGATCTCTCCCCAGATTTTGGGTGTCTGGAATTCTGTTACTATGGTCGCATCCACACCATCCATTTGGAGCATTCATATGTCACTTTATAGCTGGGATGGCTCCCCACACCACAAAGAGTAAAGAGAACTGTAGTTTGTTAAAGACAATGTGAACTGTAGTTTCTGTGGAAGGTCTCCTAACAACTCTTTGCACCCTTAACAAACTAGAGTTAGTGGGGTTATTTAAGGGAAACCTTGAGATGGTATAACTGTGCTTTAAATAGATGGTACAGAGGTGCCCCTTGTTTGCAGAGAAGGAACAATCAGCAAACCACCATTTTTCCATCTCAAAATAATAATCTGGTCCTTTGTTCAGACCACTGTGTATGCACAGTCTGCTTAAGTTTAAAAGGATATATGCTTTCTTACAAATAACTTCAGCACTATCAACTCACACAATTGTGTGTGCTCACTGATCAATTCACATCACACACGTGAAAAAAGACTTCATATCATTATAAGTTTGCATGCACCAAAGATGTCTGCAAACCTGACATCATGGCTGGCAACGTTTACCCCACTGTCTGGGAATCCCTTGCAGATGGCAGCAATGCCTGGAAACAGCCATGTTGTATATCTGCAGCAGTGATCAGAAGAGCACAGAAAGAAGAAATGCCATGGTACACCTGTATCAGCACAACCAGGCACCTTCATCTGCCCCAGCTGCAATAAAACATGCTCCTCCTTTATTGGTCTCAACAACCACAGCAGGCGCTGTAATTCTCCAATGGTTTGAGTTCACCCCTGAAGGCACATTCTTCCATTGTCCCCCAAGACAGACAGATGCCAACCAACCAGCACCTTTACCATGCAGGGAGAGGGGGTGGATGTAAACTGAAAATTGTGAGAAACTGCCCAAGCACACATCCTAAAATTATAAATCTCATAGAAGATAATGTGGGACAGAGTTAACGCATGTGAGGATTGAAATGGAAGAATGATCATCTGCTCATTTTAGGACTGAGCAACAATATTCCACAAAAAGAGAGTCCACAAAAAGACAGCCCCCACCATGGTAAATTCTTTCAGTTGCTCAACCTTAGATGTGATGTGTAGAGGCATTCTGATCTTCAGACCCTGAAGAATTTATAATCCCTATGTTATGTACCAACACTAGGGCAAGGAAACCCAGACCCACACTATCTATTATTAATAAGGTACCCACCAAATAATGAAAATGTGTGTGAGCACATGGTCATAAAGGTGGGATGTATCAGGGAGACTGTTATGACCTAAGCCAGTGATGGCCAAACGTGTTCCTCCAGCTGTTTTGGGACTACAACTCCCATCATCCCTAGCTAACAGGACCAGTGGTCAGGAATGATGGGAACTGTAGTCCCAAAACAGCTGGAGGGCCAGGTTCGGCCATCACTGACCTAAGCGGTCAAAAGACCAATCTCCACTTTCTCACTTGTAAATTCCTGTTGGTCTACTGTCTACTGATGTCACAATGGTTAAAAAAATGTCCTTGCTTATCTCTTCCTAAGTGCTCATCCTACAGATGTTGTTGGACTCTGACTCTCATCAGCCCCAGCTTATGGACAGGGATTATTAGACTTGTGGCCTAACAACACTGAGAGGTCCACATGTTTCCCACCCCTGCAGTGGAGAAAGGCAGATGTACTCACTCACAGACATCTGAAGCAATACAGATTTTTTTTTCATTGTACACATGTAAGTGAACCTAGGACTTTTGTATTTATCCAACAAAAAATGAGTTTCCATGACAGTAGATGGTCCTGTCATGTACTCGTTGTTCTTGGGGTAACATTCTCCCTGATAGGCCAGGTTTGCAGACTGAGTATACAGACTGAGAGGCAGTGGAGTGTATAGTGGGTTATACTGGGATGGGGTGGGGGAAAGAAGTAGATCCAAGTTCAGATCCCTAATCAGCCATGATGCTCTCTGGGTGACCTTGAGCCAGTCACTCACTCTTAGCCTAACCAACCTCACAGGGAAATTGTAAGGATAAAGTGAAAGTGAGACCAGACCATCTGCACTACTCTGCAATATTCAGAAGGCTGAATAAAAATGAATAAATTCAATAAATAAGCATGTTTGGATCCAGCTATTTTTGGGCAGAAGTGCTTTTTTAGTGTGTGTTTTTCTTCCTGATAGACTGTGTGCCTATGCATATATTACAAAGTGAAAATGGGGGTATTGTGATTATTATTATTTGTATCTCAAGATGTTGGGATACTTAAGGAAACTCACAGCAACAAATATCCCCAGCATTGTTTGAGGATCACCCATTTATCATTTATCCATAAGATGTTTCTGTTGACCTGACAGATTCTATTTGTAAGAAGACAAGATTCTTCCCCCTCCAACAGAAAATTAGATTAACTAGGAGGGCGACTCAAGGCAACAGCCGTTTGTGTTTATTTACTAAATATTTCGTCTTTAAATTAGCCCAGGATTGCCTGTCGGAATGCATAAAACATCATTGTTTGACAGGAAGATACCCACCCCATTCCCAAATGATAGATCCAACCCAAATAAGATGGCTGCATTATTATGTCAACAGTTCATTTAATGATGCAGAACCTGATGGGAATCACATTGAGAGATGCTGACAATAGAGGCTTTTTACTAATCCTGATAATACGCTACAGCTAGTGAGAAAGACACCAAACACTTGCATGGCTGGGTGGGTGGGGGAGTCAATACTAAAGGCTATGTAATAAATGACACTCCATTTGGACCTTTACTTTAGAAGAGGGATGGGAAAACTTTTTCAGACTGAGGTCTGAATCTCCTTCTGGCAACCTTCTGAAGGTGACATGCCAATAGTGGTCAGAGTTAGAGGCAAAAATGGATGGAGCAATGAATTTATATATTACCTTTCTAGAATAGGCTAGTGTCTACAACACACACCTTGCTTTATTCTTCATCCAGGAAAGCAAAAGGCATTACCAGAGTTCAAGGGCACAACTCAGCCAGGCAAACACACCTGGGGAGGAGGCCACTTAGTAGGGGGTATGGCCTGCAGAAAATCCCAAGGGCCAGACAGAGATATCTGGGGGCTGAGTTTCTCCACCCCTGCTTTATAACATGATACAGAAGAGAGATGGAAGAAGTCACACACTTCTTTTAGCATGTGGGATAATATGGAATGTTCCATTTTATTTATTTATTCAGAGAATCAGCCCCTCACGCACACACACACACACGCACGCACACACTAAAAAAAAAAGGTTGAAGAGCAAAACCTTAGGCTCTCTATCAAATGCTGTGCAGAGAATGCAGTGAAATTCATTATTAATGGGTTGTCCTTTTGGCGTGTTTGCTTAATTTGTATCATATACTGAAGGAGAAATGATAAGCAGCTAAAATTCTGCTGAATGAATACAAGCATATCACCCACGAAATGCATTCATTCGGGGAAACATCACCAAGGCCTGCAGTTTAAATCCAGGTATTTGAAGAACCACACCAAGTTAAACATTGCTAGGAAGCAGTTTGCATGTCTTCAGAACCTTGCAAAAATAGTACATGCAAAGTGCTTGCAATACTGCCCCACATCCCGATGCCGACCTTGCCCTTGCCACTGTGTCGCCCTCTTCCCAGAGGGGAATGCAGTGGCCATGACCCAACCTCCTTGAGTAATGGGGCAGCTGGTTAGCTCACAGCAGCTGTGTCTCCCTCTCTCAGAGAAAAGGGAGACACAGTGACAAGAGAGGGGGCTTCTGAGTTTGAGCACCTTTTCCACCAGCTGCTTCTCTGGCTCCCACTTCCCAGAGAGGAGCCAGCAGTAGCAGCACACAGTAGGCAGTGGCAGGCCCAGATCTGCCACCTGATGAGCTCTCCTGAAGCTGCTGCCCAAGGCTGCCACCTCACCTTGCCTCATGGGTGGGCTGGCCCTGTATAGCCCCTATATACAATGTCCATATATTCACACAGAACTTAGCTGTTTCTGCAGTACAACTGTAAAAGGTAAAGGTAAAGGGACCCCTGACCATTAGGTCCAGCTGTGGCCGACTCTGGGGTTGCAGCGCTCATCTCACTTTATTGGCCAAGGGAGCTGGCGTACAGCTTCTGGGTCATGTGGCCAGCATGACTAAGCTGCTTCTGGCGAACCAGAGCAGCACACGGAAACGCCGTTTACCTTCCCGCCGGAGTGGTACCTATTTATCTACTTGCACTTTGACGTGCTTTCGAACTGCTAGGTTGGCAGGAGCAGGGACCGAGCAACGGGAGCTCACCCCGTTGCAGGGATTTGAACCACCGACCTTCTGAACGGCAAGTCCTAGGCTCTGTGGTTTAGCTAAAGGGGAAATGGATTAGCAAAGGAGAAGGCCAACCAGGAGCCCATGAATCCTGACCCTACCCCTGAGGAATATGACCTACTATCTAAGCTTGCCTGTCCTGCCATGGTGCTCTTGGCCACACATTTCCCCACTCTCCCGAGTAGGGAGTCCCTACTCTGATCTAGTAAACAGACCAACAAAGCCTAAAACATGGATGCATTTGCCACATAAATGTGGCTTAATAGACCTGTCTAGTAAGAATGAGACCCTCATTCTTGCACAATCCCAGGTCCTTCCAAACAATCTGGCCGCTGGCCTAAAATTGTGTACAGCAACTCCAAGGTGTATTGGGCTCAAAGTCTTTTTTTTTAAAAAAAAGTATTTATTGAAGTTTTAAGTTTACAAAAAGAAAAAAGAAAAGAAAAGAGAGGAAACACCAAATTAAACAATAGCAAAACAACACATCACAATAAAAAACAGAAAAATAGAAACAATTAAAAATTAAAAAATAAGAAAAAAACAAATCAAACCTTCCCATAACTTGTCTTTCATTTGCTTGTTTCCCTGACCTCCTCACACCTCCCTTTTTTGTATTCTAAGTCAATTATCCATTTCATCAAATCCTTTCCCTCTCTTCAAGTTTTTAACCTGAAAATTTATCTTGATCTTAATATAAGTTTACTTTCCCTCCTTTCACCAATTAACAGTCTATTTTTCTTAAATCTTTGTTACATTTTTGCTAAAATCACATAGATTCATTCCAACATCATTCTAACATTCATTAATTTTACAATGTTTCTGTAAATAGTCTTTAAATTTCTTCCAATCTTCCTCCACCGACTCTTCTCCCTGGTCTCGGATTCTGCCAGTCATTTCCGCCAGTTCCATATAGTCTATCACCTTCATCTGCCATTCTTCCAGAGTGGGTAGATCTTGTGTCTTCCAATACTTTGCAATAAGTATTCTTGCTGCTGTTGTGGCATACATAAAGAAAGTTCTGTCCTTCTTTGGCACCAATTGGCTGACCATGCCCAGGAGAAAGGCCTCTGGTTTCTTCAGAAAGGTATATTTAAATACCTTTTTCATTTTGTTATAGATCATCTCCCAGAAAGCCTTAATCCTTGGGCATGTCCACCAAAGGTGAAAGAATGTACCTTCAGTCTCTTTACATTTCCAACATTTATTATCGGGCAAGTGATAAATTTTTGCAAGCTTGACTGGTGTCATGTACCACCTGTATATCATTTTCATTATATTCTCTCTTAAGGCATTACATGCCATGAACTTCATACCTGTGGTCCATAACTGTTCCCAGTCAGCCATCATAATGTTATGTCCAACATCTTGTGCCCATTTAATCATAACAGATTTCACCGTTTCATCCTGAGTATTCCATTTCAACAGCAAGTTATACATTCTTGACAAATTCTTAGTTTTGGAGTCTAACAGTTCTGTTTCCAATTTTGATTTTTCCACCTGGAAGCCAATTTTTTTATCCAAATTATATACCTCCATTATCTGATAATAATGAAGCCAATCTCGCACTCTATTTTTTAATTTTTTCAAAACTCTGCAGTTTTAATCTGTCTCCCTCTTGTTCCAAAATTTCCCAATATTTCGGCCATTTAGCCTCCATATTGAGCTTTTTCTGAGCCTTCGCTTCCATTGGTGACAGCCACCTTGGGGTTTTATTCTCAAGCAAATCCTTATATCTTATCCAAACATTAAACAGTGCTTTTCTGACAATATGGTTTTTAAACGCTTTATGTGCTTTGACCTTATCATACCACAGATACGCATGCCACCCAAAGACATTATTAAAGCCTTCTAGGTCCAACACATCAGTGTTCTCAAGAAGCATCCATTCTCTCAGCCAGCAAAAAGCGGCTGATTCATAATAAAGTTTTAAGTCTTAAGTCTGGCAGGGCAAATCCACCTCTTTCCTTAGCGTCAGTTAATATCTTAAATTTTATTCGAGGTTTCTTGCCCTGCCAGACAAATCTAGAGATATCTCTCTGCCACTTCTTGAAACACTCCATTTTATCTAATATTTGCAGTGTTTGAAACAAAAACAACATCCTTGGCAATACATTCATCTTTATCGCAGCAATTCGGCCTAGCAATGATAGCTTCAAGTTTGACCATATTTCTAAATCCTTTTTCACTTCCATCCAACATTTTTCATAGTTATCCTTAAACAGATTCACATTCTTGGCAGTCATGTTAACCCCTAGGTATTTCACTTTCTTAACTAATGTTAACCCTGTCTCCTTCTGAAACCTTTCTCTCTCCATCACTGTTAAATTTTTCTCTAGGACTTTGGTTTTCATCTTGTTCAACTTAAATCCCGCTACTTGTCCAAATTCTTGAATCAATTCCAGTACCCTTTTAGTAATAGATTCTGGCTCCTGTAGTGTCAATACCAAATCATCAGCAAATGCTTTCAGTTTATACTGTTTAGCCCCAACTTGTATGCCTTTAACTGTTTGGTCCCTTCTAATCATATTTAAAAGAACTTCCAGGACCGATATAAAAAGCAATGGAGAGATTGGGCAACCTTGTCGTGTTCCTTTCTCTATCTTAAATTCTTCCGTCACTACATTATTCACAATTAATTTAGCCTTTTGTTCTGAATAAATTGCCCCTATACCGTTTTCAAACCCTTGACCAACCCCCATCCCCTGTAAATTTTTCTTCATAAAATTCCAGGAAATATTATCAAAGGCTTTCTCTGCGTCCACAAATATCAAAACTGCTTTAGTATTAATATTCACTTGTAACTTTTCTAAAATATTAATTATGTTCCTCGTGTTGTCAGATAACTGTCTACCCAGGAGAAAGCCAGCTTGGTCTTTATGAATTTCTTCTATTAATACCTTTTTTAGTCTCTTAGCCAAAATGTCTGCAAAAAATTTATAATCCACGTTAAGCAAAGATATGGGGCGGTAATTCTTAAGCTGTGTCTTCTCAGACTCTGTTTTCGGTATAAGTGTAATATAAGCTTCCTTCCACGACTCTGGTGCCTTTTTCCCTTCCAATATTTCATTACACACTTCCTTTAAAGGCTGTATTATCCATTCTTTCAAGGTTCTGTAGTATCTTGAAGTCAAACCGTCCGGTCCTGGGGATTTACCCAATTGCATATTCTGGATGGCCCCTTCTATCTCTTGCTCCGTTATTTTGTAATTCAACATTAACTTGTTTTCTTGAGAGATTTTTTGTAGCCCATTTATTTTCAAAAAACTGTCTATGTCCATTTGTTTCTGAGTTTCCTGTGTATATAGTTGTTTAAAATACCTCTGAAAACATTTTCTAATCTCCACTGGATTCTTTATATTCTTCCCTTCTACTTCCAAATTTGTAATAGTGTTAAGTTTCTGTCTTTTTTTCATTTGCCAAGCCAATAGTTTTCCACATTTATTTGCCGATTCAAATGTCTTTTGTCTCATCTGTTTAATTTTCCATTCTATTCCATTCCAGACTATCGGCTGGGTGAGGACTGCAGGGCCTGCTCCCTTCCAGGGCCTTTTCCAACTGGCCCAGGGGGCGTGGCCCAGGCCCTCTCTCCCAGCTATAAAGGGACTCCTGCTGCGGGGAAGCCTCGGACCATCGGCTGGGTGAGGACTGCAGGGCCTGCTCCCTTCCAGGGCCTTTTCCAACTGGCCCAGGGGGCGTGGCCCAGGCCCTCTCTCCCAGCTATAAAGGGACTCCTGCTGCGGGGAAGCCTTGGACCATCGGCTGGGTGAGGACTGCAGGGCCTGCTCCCTTCCAGGGCCTTTTCCAACTGGCCCAGGGGGCATGGCCCAGGCCCTCTCTCCCAGCTATAAAGGGACTCCTGCTGCAGTGAGGCCTTGGACCATCGGCTGGGTGAGGACTGCAGGGCCTGCCCACTTCCAGGGCCTTTTCCAACTGGCCCAGGGGGCGTGGCCCAGGCCCTCTCTCCCAGCTATAAAGGGACTCCTGCTGCAGTGAGGCCTCGGACCATCGGCTGGGTGAGGACTGCAGGGCCTGCTCCCTTCCAGGGCCTTTTCCAACTGGCCCAGGGGGCGTGGCCCAGGCCCTCTCTCCCAGCTATAAAGGGACTCCTGCTGCGGGGAAGCCTCGGACCATCGGCTGGGTGAGGACTGCAGGGCCTGCTCCCTTCCAGGGCCTTTTCCAACTGGCCCAGGGGGCATGGCCCAGGCCCTCTCTCCCAGCTATAAAGGGACTCCTGCTGCAGTGAGGCCTCGGACCATCGGCTGGGTGAGGACTGCAGGGCCTGCTCCATTCCAGGGCCTTTTCCAACTGGCCCAGGGGGCGTGGCCCAGGCCCTTTTTGGAACAAACTTTTTGGGAAGGGTGGGAAGTGTTCTGCCATTGCTTCCCTGTTCCAGGTGGTTAATGTGCTTTAAAATGTCCTCAAGCAGTCGGTGGCAATTTAAATTTTTATTTCTTTTTTTCCTTTTTTCCTTTGTTGGGGGTGGGTGGGATGGATATTTGGTTGGGGATTAATTTTAGTATAATTGTTCTGTTCTTTTTTGTTGTTGTTGTTTTATTGGTTCTGTATAGTTTGCGTTTTGTTTTTAAGGGGCGGGATCAGGGCTGCCTGGGAGTGGGGCCCCAGCCAACACGATGGCTGGGACAAGTTCCACAGGGGGGGAAGCACTGGGACATCCGATCTCGGTGATCATGGGCAGGAGGCGGAGTTACGCTAAGACCAGACCATGTCATTACCAAGGAGGCAGGTTTAGTCGTTGTTTGAAGACTATCCCTGCCTCCGGGTCTGGCCTTGACTGGATGGATACTGGAATCAACAGGGGAAACCTACATGACCTGAAGGTGTTGCTGTGTAATGCCAGGTCAATGATGAATAAAACCACTGCCATCCACGACCTGATTGTGGATGGAGGATTTGACCTGGCATGTGTGACAGAGACTTGGTTGGAGGAAGCAGATGGGCCTGTCCTTGCTGCTGCTTGCCCACCAGGTTTCTCTTACGCACAGCAACCCAGGTCATGTGGGCGGGGAGGGGGGGTTGCAGTGATTTTTAGGAAGTCACTAGCTTGCACCAGGCGTCCTACTGGGAAGATCCAGTTTTCTGAGTGCATGTTCTGGAAGTTGGGCAATAGGGGCAGTACAGGATTCCTTTTGGTGTACCGACCTCCCCGCTGCACCAAGGATTCCCTGTCTGAGCTGCTTCAGGTCGTGGCGGATTTTCTCCTGGAGACACCTAGTTTGGTTGTCCTAGGGGATTTTAACATCCATGCCGACACGACCTTACAAGGGGCCGCTCGGGACTTCGTGGAAAGCATGGCCTCCATGGGGCTGTCCCTGAATAAGTTTGGCTCAACTCATAGTCATGGACATGCCTTAGACCTGGTGTTCACCTCTAGTGACGTGGGTGATCTGACACTAAGTAAAAGTGAAACAAAAGAAGTGCCATGGTCAGATCACTTCCTGGTGCAACTGGACTTCTCCGCGACCCTTCCCCTCTGCAGGGAGGTGGGACCAATTCGGATGGTCCGCCCCCGCCACTTAATGGATCCAAATGGTTTCCAGAGAGTGGTAGGGGATGCTTTATCCCATGTTGATGGCCTTTCAGCTGATTCCCTGGTGGCCCGCTGGAATGCAGAGTTAACCAGGGCTATCGACTGTCTGGCTCCGAAGCGCCCTCTCCGATTGCATGGAGCCCGGACAGCCCCGTGGTTTTCTTCGGAGCTGAGGGCAATGAAACAATCGCTGAGACGGCTAGAGCGTCGGTGGCAAAAAACTCACTCCGAATCTGACTGGACACAGGTTAGAGCTCAACTTCGAGCCTACCAAGTGGCGATAGCGACGGCGAAGAAGACTTTCTTCACCGCCTCTATTGCATCTGCAGAAAATAGTATCAGGAGACTCTTTCAGGTGGTTCGCAATTTAACGGAACCACCTTTACCACCGGGGCCTTGTAAAGACCCCAAGATCTCCTGCAACGATTTTGCAAAGTTTTTTGCAGATAAAATCACTCATATTCGGAAGGAGCTAGACACAGGGGAGCAGGGCTCGGGCGGGAGAGTGCTAGAGCTCTGTCTGGTCAAGTTGCATGGAATCAATTTCAATCCGTTACCCCCGAGGATGTGGACAGGCTGCTTGGACGCGTGAAACCAACCACCTGTCTCCTTGATCCTTGCCCATCCTGGCTAATAAAAGCAAGCCGGGAAGGGCTGGGCGATGGGCTCTGCGGGGTGGTGAATGCTTCCCTCTGTGAGGGAACATTCCCAGATCCACTGAAAGAGGCGGTCATTAAACCGCTTCTTAAAAAACCATCTTTAGACCCGGCCAGTATGGCCAACTATCGCCCAGTCTCAAATCTTCCATTCTTGGGCAAGGTGATTGAGCGCGTGGTTGCTGAACAACTCCAGGCACACCTGGAGGATGCGGACCATTTGGATCCCTTCCAATCAGGATTCAGGCCTCATCATGGGACTGAAACTGCCTTGGTCGTGCTGGTTGATGATCTCCGGCGAGCTAGGGACAAAGGTGAGAGTTGTTTCCTGGTTCTGCTGGATCTCTCAGCGGCCTTTGATACAATCGACCATAACATCCTTCTGGACTGTCTAGAGGGGCTGGGAGCTGCAGGCACTGTCATACAGTGGTTCCGCTCCTTCCTCCTGGGCCGTGTTCAGAAAGTGGTGGTGGGGGATGAGTGTTCAGACCCCTGGGCCCTCACTTGTGGGGTGCCTTAGGGTTCCGCCCTCTCCCCCATGCTTTTTAACATCTATATGAAGCCACTGGGAGAGATCATCAGGGGGTTTGGACTGGGTGTCCATCAATATGCAGATGATACCCAGCTCTACCTCTCTTTCAAATCAGAACCAGTGAAGGCGGTGAAGGTCCTGTGTGAGTGCCTGGAGGCAGTTGGAGGATGGATGGCGGCTAATGGATTGAGGTTGAATCCTGACAAGACAGAAGTACTGTTTTGGGGGGACAGGAGGCGGGCTGGTGTGGAGGACTCCCTGGTCCTGAATAGGGTAACTGTGCCCCTGAAGGACCAGGTGCGCAGCCTGGGAGTCATTTTGGACTCACAGCTGTCCATGGAGGCGCAGGTCAATTCTGTGTCCAGGGCAGCTGTCTACCAACTCCACCTGGTACGCAGGCTGAGACCCCACCTGCCCGTGGACTGTCTCGCCAGAGTGGTGCATGCTCTGGTTATCTCCCGCTTGGATTACTGCAATGCACTCTACGTGGGGCTACCTTTGAAGGTGACTCGGAAACTACAACTAATCCAGAATGCGGCAGCTAGACTGGTGACTGGGGGCGGCCGCCGAGACCACATAACACCGGTCTTGAAAGACCTACATTGGCTCCCAATACGTTTCCGAGCACAATTCAAACTGCTGGTGTTGACCTTTAAAGCCCTAAACGGCCTCGGCCCAGTATACCTGAAGGAGCGTCTCCACCCCCATCGTTCTGCCCGGATGCTGAGGTCCAGCGCCGAGGGCCTTCTGGCGGTTCCCTCATTGCGAGAAGCAAAGCTACAGGGAACCAGGCAGAGGGCCTTCTCGGTAGTGGCGCCTGCCCTGTGGAACGCCCTCCCATCCGATGTAAAAGCGATAAATAACTACCTGACATTCAGAAGACATCTTAAGGCAGCCCTGTTCAGGGAAGTTTTTAATCTGTGATATTTTAGTGTATTTTTGGTTTCTATGGAAGCCGCCCAGAGTGGCTGGGGAAACCCAGCCAGATGGGCGGCGTACAAATAATAAATTATTATTATTATTATTATTATTATTATTATTATTATTATTATTATTTCCTGATTTATCATTTTCATGTATTGTACTTGATGTAGCTTTATCTCTTTCAGAATCTCCTGCGATTTTGGCTTCGCTCTCAGTTTCTTCTCTCCTTCCTTTATTTTCTCCAAGATCTTATCTTTTTTCTCATTTTGGGCTCTCTTTTGGATCGCATTCTGTTGTATCAAAAATCCTCTCATGACCGCTTTACTTGCATCCCAAATTACTCTTTTTTCTACTGTGGTATTCATATTTATCTCAAAATAGTCTCTCAAAGTTTTTTGGGCCTTCTTGGTCACTTCTTCATTCCTAAACAACGTGTCATTCATCCTCCATCTGAAGGAACCAGTTGGTGTTAGTTTCATTTCCATCTTCATCTCCAAGATGGAGATGGGCTCAAAGTCATTGTTGGCTTTGTTGGCCATTGTTGGCCAAAAGGCCTAAAGAGACCCCCCCAAACCACCTCTCAATGATCCTCTCCATCTGCCAGTCAGAAGCTGAAGAGGATACATGATAGGTAGAGCAGGCTTATACAGCCCACCTTGTTCTACCTCCTATTAGCACAGTGTGTGCCTGCATGCCATGTA
This sequence comes from Podarcis filfolensis, assembly GCF_964270895.1. Lineage (NCBI taxonomy): Eukaryota > Metazoa > Chordata > Lepidosauria > Squamata > Lacertidae > Podarcis > Podarcis filfolensis. Next base: position 47,466,444 of record NC_139611.1, read on the forward strand.
GACACTGCTCTGCTAGTCTTCTGGACCCACCCAAAACTGTGTTCATGCCTATTTCACAACTTGGTGGCACAATGGAGTTCTAAAATATTAATTTAGTGAAGCTAAAGAGTTTTGCTTCTTTGCTGCCCAAAATGAATGATTTCTGGCAAACCTTTTGCTTCTTCAGGAAACCATGACATGTATTCCTGCTACTGTACGGAATTAAATCCAGGGTAAAGCACAGAATTTGCTTTTGCCTTCTGTGACTGTTGGATAACTGTAAATTGTTGGATAACTGCTGGATAACACAGTAAATCTTACTGTGCTAGATTTACTTTGGCGCAACCTTGGTATGCTGGACATTTTCCTTGTGATAAATTCAGGAACTTCATGCAGCTGCTAAAGCTGTAGGGTCCCTTTAAAGTGAAATTCCAGCAGAAAACAACAACCTGTACCTCAATATTTGACAGAAAACTTTTTAAGAGGTATGAAAGGAATACGTTAAATATAGCCTTTCCTTCTAACAGCAAGCAGCTGCAAATGGTTTATTTAGGGGGCAGTTATTCTCAGGGTTTGGAATAAATGTATTTACACCTGTTTAACGGGCCAATCCATTCAAAGGCAGCTGATTAATCAAATTAACTTATTTGTATCTAGCTAGGGCTGCTGCTTCACAGCAACCCTGTGAGGGTGGGGAAGCTGAGAGATACCTATTCAACACAAAAGGGGAAACTACACACACACACAAAATGAGGGCAAACTCATCTTGGCATTGTTCAGAAGTGGACTCAGAAAGCTGAGCTGTTTCCCTAAAAAATCAGAAAATAGCTTTGCTTATTCTGAAACCAGTTTCAGGTTTTTTCAGTTTTTTATTTTAGTTCAGTTTGTCCTATTTTTGTGTGAATCTTTTTTAAGTCAGTGCAAAGTTTTCCACCCATTTTCATGCTCATGTCTCCTAATATACACATTTTGTTATTCACAATTCTGCCTAATAAACATATTTTTGCTAGCAATTTTCCATAATATAATGGAATTTTGCATGCTGTTTTGAAGAGTTTGTGAAATTTCTCTTGTGCCTCTCCAAATTAGTAGAATTGCAAAGGGAGAACAGCCCTCTGAAAATGGTGAGGGAAATTCATCCCAGCTCTAGTCCACACAATGGACTTAGGATGACATCTACCAGGAGCTCCTTGCTCATAGAAGAGAGTTATTATACCAAGCGAAGCAGGGTCCTATAGTTTCAAACTGGGTGTGGAACCATGTGTTGAGATTCCTCCATTGCAGCGGGTTGGACTAGATGACCCTCAGATCCCTTTCAGCTCTACAATTCTATGATTCTATACAATATAGACCTTCACAGAGCTATTTTGTCATCACTACTGCTTTTCTATGGCTGCTGCCACCAAATTTCCACCAGGACTGTCTGTAGGAATTTGAAGCAGAGAAGCAGGTCCAAACTGAGAAAGTTCAGTTCAGCTCATTTGGGGGAGAGGCTTTTAAAACTGGGGTAATTTCTGTTTATTATTGAATGGTCCCAGTTTTGACCTCTCCCCTCCAATAACGAATTACCAAAGGGAAATTTTGTGGGTATCACACTGGAGCAGTTTTCCACATCCCAAACCATGGTGACTGAGAAAGCATGACACCTGAGTTCTTGCTTTTAAATACTGAAATGACAGTGGTTCCTTGAATGTATGGCTCAAGTTAGAGCTGATATCCCCAAATCATCCTCTCCATCACAATAATGGGATTTCAACTACCCAAGCCCACGTTAAATTATTCAAGATATCATCATTAATAATGAATGCAGGAAGTATTACAATAGTGACTACGGTTTGATACCTTCAGATTTTTTTTTCTTAGCAGGTTGTGTTATTGATTTATTTTTCAAGAATTGGAAACCCAAAAGGAGTAGGTTAGGCAATATCTGGAGAAGATTCATACCTATGAATAAATAATTCCATGTGGAATGAATAATGTTGCTTAAAAAATGATTCATGCACCGGAGTATGATGGAGTCTACTTGCTCCCAAGCTTGTGAAGAAAATGCTTCTGCAAAAGGGGTTTTTTAACATTGCCCTCAAGTAGGTCACCTCCAACCCATAGTTGTTTGTAACTATACACCATTCTAGGAAATTATGCTCTACAGAAGGGGAAGAGGCAGAACATCTGTTTTGTATGCAGAAATCTCAGGTTCAGTCTCCAGCAACTCCAGGTAAGGCTGGTTATTCCCCCCCCCCCCAAAAAAAAAAAAACTCTGAAAAGCCATTGCCAGCACTGTGCCACTTTACTATGGCTTCTGAGATTTGGCTTCTACTTTATTTTTGTGGCTGTGGGTTGTTTTGAGCTGCTTTTAGTATTGTGTTTTAATTTGTAACCTAGGGACCTAGGGTGAAAGGTGTGTAATAAATTATTATTAATAATAAACAAACATCTGTCTTTTAATGTTATAGTAACATTTTTTAAAAAAATAAGATCCTCGCAATATGTTTTGAGGCAATATCTGCCTCAAAAGTGGTATATAAATACTTTAATCAAACAAATGCCCCAAGGCCTGCTTGCCAGTAGTGGGCAATGCCAGTAGTGGGCAAAAGTGGATGGGGACTGAGGCAAATAGTAGGCAGAGCAACAGACATGACTCTTACCTTTGTATGGCAGGCTACATTCCAGCCATGCATAAGTCATAGGTTTGCAGTTTGCATACACCTCTATCCCCCAAGCTAAGAGCATTATTACAAAGGATATATTTCTAGCAAGCAAAAGAACTTGAGGGTACAAAGGGAGATGATTTGGAGTAGAGGTGGTGACCTGGGAAGGTTCCAAAGGCTAGACAGAAAAGCCTGGAGGGTCTTCAGGCCTAAAGTTCCCCACCCATGGAATAGATTCTAGATTGGGAGTCAGTGGCATTCCAGATTTTGCAGGACTACAGTTTCCATCTTCCTCTGATCCCTATCCATGCTGGCTGGGTTTCAAGGGAGTGAAGTCTAGCAACATCTCGATGTCCACAGGTTGCCCCACCTTAGGATTAGATGTATCAATCATTTGACAGTAAATGACACCGTCATCTGATTTTATGTTTAGGTTACACCCCATTCTTTTTTAAACAACAACCACGCTGCACACAGAATGACAGCCCAGCCTCACTTCTCCCTGTCATGTTGCACCCACCCAATTTCAGCCACCATTTTGCTGAAAAGTGGGAGAAACCCTTTCATTTGCTCAGCGAGGTGGCCCTGCTATTTCAAAGCAGCGAAGCCATTATTCACTAGAAATCAGCGTAACAGCAAACTGACAAAAGCCAGAAAGGCAGTATAAGATAAACCTGGTGAGAGAAGATCTGAGGAATGGCACAGATTTAACTGTCTGATCTTCTCAGGTGTTCCTTGATACCACTTGCCAAAAAATATAATAACAGCAGAGGATAATCTGTTACTCTGCCCTGCCTTGATGAACAGTCCCTGAAATACTGTAGGTCAGGTATTCAAGGCTCCAAAATTACTAGAAAATTGATTGCCTGGAACTGAAGCGTGCATTGCCTCATCAGCATTCAGCAGCATTCCTCCGGCAGACAGAAGAAGAGAAACAAAACCCACACCACAATAAGGGCAGAGAAACAGAGGGCAACGTGCAGGGAAAAAATACACCTCCTAGCCCACCATGTTGGAGATTGTCTTGCTTTCCCCCCTATTCATTGTTACTCTCCTGCCAGCCTTCTTTGTTGAAAGAACTGCTGTATAGTGCATACTGTAAATGGATGAGAAGCGAGAAACAACACAAAGAGTTGTTTGTGTTCCACAGTTCTGTGCAAAGACAGGAAAACCATAGGCTGTGGTGTTGGGAGCAGAGTCCAGGTTTCCAAGAAGAGACAAGGAGAGAAATTGGTTTTGGATTGTATTTTAAATGCAAACCTATCTAATTTGCACTTCCCGAAACAATATGTAAAATGAAACACAGCTATCCTTCAAAATGTGTGCTTGGCTGAACGTTGTGGTGCAGTTCCCCAGCCAAAATTGTGCACAAACATGCATATATTATTGTGCATAAAAATGCATATACATTTGTGAAGAGCATACAAAGTTGTGTTATATTGGGGGGGGGAATAGTTTGAAAAAATAGTTATATCAAGCAAAAATACATACAAAAATGTATAGTTTTGCCAAAATGTGCACTAAAATACTGTCTTTTTCCTGAGAAATTTGAAATTAATCATAAAATTAAGTAGAGATTTAACAAACCTAAATTGATTGGGTGAAAAATAAGAACCTAGGAAAAACAGAAATTTAGTGTTGTATCCATCCTAACACCAAGACTCTCATTTTTATTCTTAAAAAATGGTTTCTAGTACTTATTGTTACAAAAATGTTTGGAAGAATTATGTGTGTATGTGCTATCATGGAAACTTGAGGAATAAAATTGATCAGATTTCTGCCATCACAAATTGAGGTTTCAGTACCCATAATAATTTTCCCCTCCCCTATAATGATGGGCAGAATCAGGAAATAATTTAAACAAAATAAGCATATTCCATGAACTTGTATTTTATCTGCATAATTTATGCAGGGTATAGAATCTACTTCTAAACTATGCAGAATTTTGTTACCTTGGTGCAGAATTCTGCATCAGTAAATATTTCTGCAGAGAACATTCAAATAGGGATGATGAATTTTGCTAGCCTTTAAAAAAAATCTCTTTTGCTACCCTTGAAATTTGTTTGACATTTTATTCAAGCTGGAACTTCTGCATTTGCCTCAAGAGTAAGGATGTGTGTGTTGGTTTGAGAGGGTTTGCTGTAATATTTAATAACAATTCCTGTGGAAAGTGGTATAGTGGGGGGGAATCCCTCTGGCTATCTGACTCCCCCCCCCCTTTTCCTTCTCAATTTCACCCCCTGGCTTTTCTAGGCCCCAATTTTCTTTCGCCATTTTGTTCCCTGGCTTTCCTGCCCTACCCCACAATTTTCCTGCTCCATTCCACCCCCCTTGCTTCACCACAGCATTTCTCCTCCCCATTTCACATTGTCTTCCTTTCTCTTCCTTTCCGCACCTTTATCACTCCTCTAGCATGCTCTCACCCAGCACCCACAATTCCCAGGGAGGAGCCATTTTGGGGGTTGCCTCAGGCAGCAAAATGTCTTGGGCCAGCCCTATCTACCCCTGAGCTACTCTGCCCCTTACACACACACATTTTAGCCTGTTCAAATGTGTTTTCATTTTCTTCTGAATCCCATGAATACTTTGCCTGAGCAGAAACTTTCAAATTCTCCTTGAAATTTCACTTTAGATGAAATTAGATGGCAGCTCTTTATAGTATTCAAACATGGCAAACAGATTCAATGTGTAGCTTAAAGCTAACTGGCTGCCACAGTGCACATATATTTTGCAAACGTGGAGGGGGGGAATAGCCCACACAAGAAATGAGAGATTTGTAAATACTCTCTGACACTAGCTCTAATAACCTTTCTTCTCTGTATCAAGCTCAATAATTCAAGCTACAATTCTCATCTATTTTTCCCCCTCCCGAGTCTCAGTGTCTCACAGATTTGGCTTTTGGACTTTTCTTCATTACAAGGGGATGTAAATTGCTTGGAATTTATTAATCCTGGCAAGAGTAGCAACACACAGCTGCCACGTGGGGTTTTCTCTTTAGCTCTTTGTGCAAAGCCGTACAACAGCCTTCCTTTTGCCGACTGTCGTTTGCAGCTCATTAAATCAAGGAGGATGAAAAGAATATTGATATTCATTTGTGGCAGGATAATAAACAAAACAAGCATCCCAAAATGTTACAAAGGCAGCTGAATCAAAAGGAGGCCACGGAAGGTAGCACTGGAAAGGAACAACTGCAGAGGAAACCTGAGGTTTTTAACTGAAATCCATACACACAGTGGATGGACACACTGCATCCCGTTGCACCCACCACGCAAAAATAAAAATAGATAATTCCCTGTGGCTGGTGAAGGATTGGCTTCTGTAAGGTGCCTAATGCAGCTTGCTTCAGCTACAAGGAAAGATTACCCTGTTTGGATCTGTGACCAGGAGATAACATGCAGTCATTTTGCAGAGAAACATTTCAAGTGTTGGAATGCAGTGAAAAATAGTTTGGTGCCATGACCTTCCTGTGTCCCTACATTTTAGTGAGGAAGACTGATGCCAGAAGAATGCATCCGCAATGTTCCTTGCTAAATTTTCTGCCCAGAGTGAACAGTTCCAAATAATCTGGTCTTATTTCTATAGTAGAACCAATGGCTCAGGAATCCTCAACCATTCCATTGTTTTTTCAGCGTTTTGCACAAAGAATGCTCTTATAGAAGTTTTGAGGTTGTACCTATCTTTTCCCCAGCTGGACATTAAAGACACAGTACAAACATTGCAGGAGAAAACAATCTTCATATAAATTGCATGTTCAACCCTAATAAAATTGACTGAAGTGTACAAATTTGTCAATTTGAATTTCTTTCAGATTCTCATTTATCCAGTTTTAGATCATTTTCTCATCACTTTAGATATATTTTCAACAATTTGCTTAAAAAAGTAAGCATTTCTGTACACACTTCTCCTAGCATACACATTTTGTGCAGTTTAATATACACTTCGTATACACAGTTTTTGCAAGCATTTTCTCCTAATATTTATCTCTGTGTTATTTTCTGTTGGCATATTAGTATGAGAAATGTGAATTTGGTTCATTGGCTTTAAAATGTGAACTGAGTGCAGTACTCCCCCAACCTGGCTGAACACAAAACATCTGTATTCAGAAATTTATGTGTGTATGACGGCTAATTATGTTGTTTTGGTTTCCATTTTGCTTCTGGGAATGCATGGGGTCAAAACTGTCACACTGGCATTATCAGCATTGTGGGATTGGCTTCTGATCTGGATACAGAGAATGATGAAAAACCTGGAAAACAAAGTTTTACCTATACAGAGGACAGCATATGTACATCAATAAATAGTTCCACACATTAAAAAATATTGATGCAGTCATGTGTATGACATGTGTCCGTCTGTCTGTCTGTCTATAGTTTTGGCAATATGCCTCCACACAGTCCTTTCAGTGATTGCAGCAAATATAAATCAATAGAGCATAACTTATGTGAATACATCTAATTAAAAAAAAAATGTTCTTTTGGTGAGTGGTCAGCACTGCACAGCCCTAGCAAATTTGGTAAGCTAATTGTTATGTGATTTCTTTTGTTTTGACTGTCCTACAGCTGTCAATGGATGGGAGCATGTACATATATAGCATGAGGAGACCACAAATACTCCCTCCCCCATCAATGATCCTTCATCTGTTTGCTTCTATGGGCTGTGTGGCTAGGTTGTTGCCCTTTGATCAGTAGGAGGCAATTCCTAGGGGCTGAGGTCCCTTGCCCCCCCCCCAATAAATATAGTAAATCCTAAGCATCCTTCTTTTCACCCATGCCTACCTTGAACTGGACTGAAAGGAAGAGTCCCAGGCTGAGGGAAGAAACTCCCTCATACAGCTAAACAGACTAGGATGTGTCATCAGGTGCATCCTGCCTGATGGAATTCCTTTTGGGTGGAACTGTAATACAAAAAGGGGTGGGACAGTAAAGAAAAGCCACATACCCAATCCATCATGCCAGTCCACAAGGCTTTAATGTGGAAAGGTGTGGCCATTTATTGCATGTGCATCTTGCATGTATGGAGGGTCCCTGTGTAATAATTAGGGTGGTGTCATTCTGTTGTTTCATATCTTGATCTGGTGCCTTCCATACATGGGTAATGGGAGGTATTGTTGGCATGCTGTGATAGTGACAATAATTGCTGCTTCCTTCACTTTTGTATATAAGTGTATCTCCCCACCCTCCGCACCAATTTTGCAGTTGGGAATGCAAAGGACTACAACTATGTCATGCTGGCATTAGCCATAGTGTATTGTATCCATAGCCAGCCTCTGATCTGGACCAAAATAAAGTCAAAGAACTATTTATAAAAAATAAAGTAAATAAAACCACATCTTCAGCATGTAAGCTTGACTTTCTATCATCAGTTCATGCAAGATATATATTTGTCTCTCTACAGCATATGATGGTAGTGAGCAAAGCTATTTGTAAAGGTAATAAATTCATGCACAGCAATAAAAAAATAATTACAATATTCTTATGGGGCAGAATTGATTTTGGCTAGGTACATTAAGCTCATTTGTAACACTAGGCAGATCCTTCAAGTATGTGGGGATTCTGATATGTCTCTGCTATGTCTGTGAGAATTAACTATTTCATGAGTGTTTAAAAACAAACCAAAGGGCAGAGGGAAGCCAGAGGGTCAACATAATAAGAATACAAGAAGCCCTTTGAAGGATCAGGCGAAAGGCCCATCTAGTCCAACAGCTGGTTCTTACAGTGGCCAACCAGATGCTTATGGGAAGCCTGCAAGCAGGTCTTGAGTGCAACAGCACCCTCCAACAGCACCCTCCACGCTTGTGATTCCCATCCAACACTTTATCACTCTCACTTCCCTACTTTACCACCCATTCTCTCATGCCTAACATTGAGTCAACTGGCATTGTCTGGGCAAGGGACAGAACCAGACCTAGTATAGATATAGTATATATAGATGTAGATATAGATGATATAGATATAGATATATGGCCCTTCTTCTGATTTCCTAATTTGAGTACAACAGGGATGTTTTTACATCCACTTGTCAATTAATAAAAACTCAAAACCTCTGCTGGCACAAGCAGTTGGCAACAATGGCAAGAAAGCGGGCCCAGTCAGGGAGGAGGCATCCTTAAGTGCACATTGCCCAACTCCAATTCCCCTTCCCAAAAAATCTGGAGCTGACCCTGCTTGCCACTGCTTGTTCATGCAGGGTTGATTCCCAGCAATTCATAGAATCAAACTTAGCCTTGATCAACTTGGGACTGGGTTACCTGAAAGATGCACTGCTCTTGTATAGACCTATAAGATGACTTCCTTCATCTGGGGAAATTTTTGGCACCATACCTTTCAGCATATCATGGAGTAATGACCCTGAAAATGGGTATATTCTGCCACTTCTTCTGCACTATGGAATTATTATTAATTGTTATTTATTAAATTTGTCAGTTGCTTTATCTTGAAGTGATTTGCAACCAAAGAAATAGACAATAAACCCCACAATGAAACATTGAAACCAAGAGGAAAGGGAATGTCCTTCCCCCTGCCATAAAAACATTCTCATATCAAGAACAAATGACCAACACTGAAACAAAGTAATTCTATAAAACTGCTTAGCTAAATAGAAACATTTTCACCAGGCAACCAAGTACCAGAATTTTGGGTGTCTCTGATTTCCATCGGAACAGTGTCCAAAGTATCGGTGCCACTATAGTGAAAGCTTTTGTTCATGTATGTTTTTATATACAGTATGCTGTAAGCTGCCCAGAGTGGCTGGGGAAACCCAACCAGATGGGCGGGGTATAAATAATAAAATTATGATGTTGATGATGTAGAAATTAAATGAATGTTAGATGACTATGTGACAGTCAGGAGGGCTTCTCTAAATGATCACACCAATCTGGCCAGTGTATATAGGACAAAACACTCCTTCATATATCAGTGACCCTCCATAATGTGGTAATTGTATCAACAAGGATCAAACTCTCCTGGAAAATCTAGGTGTCTCTGCTTGCCTGTTACTGACTCCCCTCCCCCCTCCAAGTAAATTACCTAGAGGAAAACACAACAGAGGGGAAAGGTTGCTGTAAGATGATGTTCAAGAGTGAGTGGGCACTGCACCATGTGCTATCTTGCTCAAGTGCCAATGTAGTTTAAATAATTGAGAGTGGTATTTTGAACTGTTCTTTCCCCCATCCCCTGAATCAGACAAATAATCTGTCACTCTAAGAATGGAAACCAGTCAGTATTATAAATAATGCACAGATTTCAGCCTGGTAAAATATAGTCATTCATACCCAGCACAACTCTCTAACAATAATGCAGATATAACCCTAAGCTGCCCTTCCTGCTGATTCTACTTCTGCCTCTGATCCAAAGTCAGATCAGCAGTACTCTGGTGAATCAACTGTATAAGGTTACTCACACTTTGTTATTTCTCAGACTCCAGAAATATAATTAGAGTTGGGCATAGGGGAGAGGGGTCAGACAATATAGTAGGGTATTCTGCACCAAGAATAAATAAAATATTTTGTTGTTAAGCAACCAAGAGTCATGTATGATCTTAATGATTAACATATTCCAGCTGAAACAGAGGAAGATGCCTTCTGTCAAAGCAGATCAGTTCCCCATCTAGCCCTGGACCACCTAACCTGGCTGGCAATACTTTTCCAGGCTTTCAGATGAGTTTCCTTCCCATAGCTACCTGGAGGTGTCAGAGACCTTTCACATCCAAAGCAAGCGCTCTACCACTGAGTTCAGTCCATCCATCATTACTGTGGCAAAAGCCAGGAGCACCATTTAGAGAGGGCAAAGGAGAACCATCTCTCCCACCTTTAGACCTCACATAGAATTGTAGGATTGGACAAGACCCAAAGGGTCCTCTAGTCCAACCCACCTACAATGCAGGAATCACAGCTAAAGAATCCCTGACTGATGACCATCCAACCTCTGTTTAAAAATATCCATTAAAGGAGAATGACTTCCACCCTTAAGAGCACTAATATACAGCAGAGGCTGGTCCATCGGTGTTATGGGGAGACTGCACCACCAACCTTGATTTGCCCACTTCCAGCCTCCACCTGCCTGCCTTGTTACTAATAGCCAATTCAAAGGGTGGTATTGGCTGCCAACTTCCTCCTTAGTCTCAGTTGTTGCCCTTGTACATCTCAGCAAGAAGTTGCAGGGAGACTAGAATTAGTTGGTTCTGCATCCTTTTGCTTCTGGCTCCACATACTTCTGGCCTCTCTAACTTCTATTCTACTTGCCTCAATGGGCACCAGCAACCACTACACACACACACACACACACACACATCCATATTTTCATTATATGCCATAAGTAAATAACATTTTTTCATCCTGCTGGCCACATTCCATTCTGGGCAGCTTTTTGGGGCCAAAAAGCAATGGGAAGGTGGAGCCAGGGCAAAGGTGGGAAGAGCAGTTGATGGAAATTCTAACTGCATATAGTATGTTAGTTTCCATGCACATTCACACAAACTATTCTATTAATGCCGCAGATCGTATATTCCTGAATGGTCTGTGCCATTTCAGCCTGCAGGTTGCATGGTGTAATTTTTTTAATGTTCCTCCATGAAACTCCACAAAAGCTCTTTTTTTAAAAAAAATCACATTGTGGAGGAAGATCCATGCCATACTCTGATGTTCTGGTTTTCTACTTGGAGAAAGATTTTATACATGGGAATATTCAAAACTGTGATTTCTCCCACCTGCAGAGTCTCTTATATTGAATCTCAGCACTTAACAGCTGTCAAGAAACTAGGAGAAGGTTAGGCTGATTAGTTTCAGGACTACATTCAGCATTGCCTATGAATCAATAGGATGGAGTAATGCGTATGGCAGGACATTAACACAGCAGGATGACACATATGGATTCGCACATTCACATCAGCAGCAAGGGCAGAGCAGTGGGATGCATGAAAGCATTCAATTTGTGAGACACCCCCTCCCACCATCTGATATAAGACAGCTGTAGCTGACGAAGCAAGGAAGTCCATTACAATGATAAAAAAAGCATTATATGGTGCAGCACTTCCTGGACTGTTCCATTTCAGGCTACAAATGGAAGAACATATGTCTGAATGCTTCCACATGCTAAACACAACAACCACAAAACCCATTCAGCCCTTAAACATGGAAAGCTAACTAAGTGTGGAGAAAGTTAGGCTAGATCAGGGGTTCCCAAACAGTGGTCTGTAGACCACTAGTGGTCCACAAACTTCATTCAGGTGGTTCATGGCACATCCCCATTAGTAATATTGGGGTGTTTTTTTACTGCCTTCTCCCCATAAATTGTATGTTATCGTATAACATTTTGAATTCTCCAGAGTGCATGTTGCAAGACAATGTAAGACATAAAAGAAACAATTAAAATGTCATTAAAAACATGCAGCACCAAGACCATCAGCAATTTTGTAGCAGGGCTGTCAAAGTGGGTAACTACTGCTCTAGATCAAGCTTTCCACAAGCCATGAGGAGGAAGCTTTCAAAAGAAGGAGTCCTACAAATTTATAATCCTCCACATGCAATCTAGATTGAAACAGTCCAATGAGGACTGGGACACATGATATTTTTGAATATGTTCACTGATTCTTTAAAAAAAACAAAACTCATTACATTACAATTCCAAGGAATTCATGATAATGTACATGGTTCTTCCCCATGATAACCTATAGATGACCTTGTGAGGTAGGATCGTGACTGGTACAAAGCCACTCAGTGAACTTCACAAATTATTTGATCCCTGGGCTCCCTGGTCCTAGTTCAGTGCTCTAACCACTATAGTACTCTGTTATATATGTGACACAGCACTTCCGGGGTTGTCCCAATTTAGGCTTCAGAAAGTTAAAATTCTTCCCTTGGTAAAAACCAATCAACCCTTAGACATGGAAAGCTAACAAACTGCAGAAAGTTAGGCTAGAAAAGAAGTTCCCAAACTGAAACAATTTCTACAAAAGTAAACTTGCTACCCACCCAATCATTCTAATATAGCTGCAATACAAGAAGGCTCATTTTCATTTTTATTTTAATGCAGGGCTGATATAAACAGGCAAAGTAGTAGAGTGCTTTCTGAAATACACAATAAACAGCTTTTGATCAAATATTTTGGTCTTTGTAATTCCAAAAGCTGTTTCAAAAATACCTACTGTCTACTGAAGTCCACCATGTATATAAATAGCTATTTATTTCATTTACTATTATATTCCAACTTCCCTCCAAGGAGCTCAATATGGCCTACAACACTAGACCACAGGGGAGGGGCTGAGCTTGCCCCAGTAGCCATTGGATCCTGAATCAGTTCTACTGTCTTCACAGGACAGTGTCAGGTCTGATCCCTGCATCTTGCCCCCAGCCATCATGTATGGTGGGCTGTGGGTGTGGTGTTGACCCCACTACTCTGTAAAGCCCTGCTGGATGGCAGCTGGGATTTCAATCATCCCTATGATTAATATTATGTGTGTACGAAGATGAACATTAAGCAGCTCAATGGTTGTGCCAAACCCATTGTTGATAAAAGAAGGATTGTAGGTTGGAGTTTAGCATATAACTATAAGTACACGCAGGGACATGGGTGGTGCTGTGGGTTAAACCTCAGAGCCTAGGACTTGCCAATCAGAAGGTCAGCAGTTCGAATCCCTGCGACGGGGTGAGCTCCCGTTGCTCCGTCCCTGGTCCTGCCAACTAGCAGTTCGAAAGCACGTCAAAGTGCAAATAAATAAATAAGTACCGCTCCAGTGGAAAGGTAAGCCAAAAAGCAGCTTAGTCATGCTGGCCACTTGACCCGGAAGCTGTATGCAAGCTCCCTTGGCCACTAAAGCAAGATGAGCACCGCAACCCCAGACTCGTCCATGACTGGACCTAACGGTCAGGGGTCCCTTTACCTTTTTATAGGTACATGCATAACATGAATTATAATTCCTTAAATAATGTGGAGGGTGGGGTTGCAATAGGGACAAAGAGGTAGGGAACAGCGGTACAAGGTCACTCTTGATTGCTTGCCTAAGCATGGTTGGAATTTTACGCTTGATCTGGGCCACATAAGCTGCTGATAGTTAAAAGTGATTTGTCATTTCCTATTGTTTTAAATAAGAAATAGCTGTTGTGTTTGTTTGCGGTCAGTTTTGTAATGGGTATGAAAGTGAAGCTATCCATCTTGTCCTAAGTTCCTTCAGTTGTATACTGCAATACCAGTTGCTGGGAAGTTTGCATTTAATCTTCTGTTTATGGAGATATATAGCACCCTCTTCAGCAAATTGCACGTGTCTACCTAGCCATGACAATCATGCTAGCAAGCTGTCATCTACAAGATACATTTCCTTTTCTTATCCATCTAATAACTCAAAAGGAAAAGAAAATGATGACCAACTGTGTCCAGCACTATAGCAACTATTATTATTATTATTATTATTAAAAAAATAGCTTATTCTTATTATGATATGAATAATGTCCTGCCCCTGCAAATTTCCTAGCTAAGATGAAAGAGTCACTTGACAGTCTAAAGGCTATTGGTCTCATCTGCTCAACCCAACAGAGCCTGAGTTCCCATGCAGGGCAAGTCCCTAACTCACCAAGGGCTTGAGACCCATCAGCTACCCTTACCTGGTTTAGCCAGCCAGCCGAAGCTCCTGTTGCATCCTGGCAGCTTCTAGGAGCCACAGGTAAGAGCTGAGTGCAGGGTGGGGACCAAAGGTGGACAAACTACACCAGAAGGAGCATGTCATGTCCCTCACCGGAGGCACTACCCCTCATCTAACACCCCATACACTCCAATTTAGAGGTATACTGCACTTATCCATGGAAGTTCCATTGAAATACCATGGTTGATAGACCTATCTAGGCTGTACGTTTTTGTTGGCCATCTAAGCTCTAAATATGCTTGCTTGGTTAGTGATTCCAAACAGGAATCCATTCATGGAATCTCACGGCTACATGAAGATCTTCCTCGCTGTATCTGGGTGTTTCAGGAATTGGATGCAAGTCACTTAAAACTCAATCTTTGTTTTCTCCCCTCAGCTCTTTTCTGGTTAGATATTATCATGTACACATTATTTTACTTCACGCTTTTCTTTTCTTCAAGCCTCTTATTATAACCTTCTCTGAATGCTTCTAGAGTCAGTGGTCTGTATCAGCATTTATAATCGCAAACCCTCATTTCCAAGGTTTATATCAGCCATAAACAATAGCAACTATACTGTATTTTTAATCTATTTGGTAATGAAAGCAAAACCGTTAAAACAATCAAAGGTGGCCCCCCCAAGGCAAAGGTCTCGTCAGTTTCGGTCTCATCTCCAAATGCACATTTAAGAAAGTTGAATTATGAATGGATTTAATACCTTCTAGTTTCTCTGTAACATTAATACAAACCTAGATTGTCTGCAATTTGAAACTTGTTGCTGCAAAACAAAGTCAACTTTGCTGAAGAGGAATAGTTTGAGTCGTTAATTATTGTTTTATTAATAA
Organism: Podarcis filfolensis; assembly: GCF_964270895.1. Lineage (NCBI taxonomy): Eukaryota > Metazoa > Chordata > Lepidosauria > Squamata > Lacertidae > Podarcis > Podarcis filfolensis. The sequence continues at coordinate 47,481,525 of NC_139611.1, forward strand.
TAAAAATAATGAATTCATTGAATTCTCTACATCTGTCTTTCTCTAAAACAGGAACAGGGAACCAATTGCCCTACAGATACTGCCAGACTGAAAGGGCCATCATCTGTGATCATTGGCCATGTTGATTGGGGCCAATGAGTCCACCAATATCTGGAGAGCTGCAAGTTCTCCATTCCTAGTTTAGACCATTTGCTGGCCATGACTCATACTTCACCACAACCTGAGACTGTATGTGTTGGAGGGGTGGACCAAAATCCCAAATGTGAATCTGTCGTGAAAGGGAGGCTACTCTTTCAACAGCAGCCAGTGAATAAAAAATAAATGAAATCTGACACAATATGGAGGGCTTGGTCAATCTCATTCTCCTTCTGAACGAAATCCTAGTGTGTTATAACACTAGCCATTTTTGCAGCTGTATCTAAATAGTCTTAAGGCACTTTGTAGACACCCTCCACAGACCAATATGATTACCACCCCTATATTATGAATCGGAACAAAGCTGAGTTCAATGATCCTGACTAACCTAAGTCAACACAATGGGTTTACGGCTGAGATGAGATTTGAACCAGGAACTTTGAGCCCATTGTTGAAGTTCTTAACTACTATCCTACACTGTTATTTTAGTTCATGAATCACCTCTTACATATGCCTCAAGGTGTTTTAGAAACATGCTATAAAACAGTGATGTTGTAACTAAAAGAAAATAGTAAATATTGTATACAAATAAAAACAACTGATAGGTTTAAGAACAATACAAAAATAAAAACCTAAGCCACATATCTTTTAATCTGGCTGGAAAAGCTTGTTGAAGCAAAAGTATTTTCATTTACTTCTGGAAAGTACAGATAATAGGTGCCTGTTACATCTCAACAAGGATGCTGCTATACAGGACAGGGGCAGCCACAATGAAAACCATGCTCTGAGTTACTGTGAAGTGGGCTTTTGATATTTTGGGGAGTTTAAGAAGAGTACGTATATACAGAATAATGCCAACTCTAACCTGGTCCAGAGCTGTATAAGGCTATGCATAACATACCTTGTGATGCTTATTCTATCTAGTATATGGTGCAAATATATTCCTTTCTATTGTATCTGTTCGTGACAGCTTGGAGCAATGGTGATTCACTTAACTTCAACAAAACAATACCCCCCCTTTTTGTAGAATAGTGATTAGGACTGTGCTTTATTCAGTTTTAATGCAGAATGGCTCAATGTTTTAAAGTAGGTATGTTCAATTGGTGACCCAAAAGGTGGATCCAGCCCTTGGAGAAATGGCAGGTGACCAATCTTACTGTTAGTTAGTTAGTTATTTAGTTTAGCAATATAATGCTGTTAACAGTTAACAAAGTGTGGACAAAAGCTTGCCCATTCGTGACCATTCCATTTCAGTCCACTTCAAATTCAGTCCTGATCATTTTCAAATTTACCCCCTTTCATTCCTGAGTCTCAAATTATTATGTTTTACCAGTTTCTAATTAGAAGCCATAGAACCTCCCCAACCCGAGTTCGCATGATGGTGCAATGAGATTCAATCAACTCACCCTTAACATAGGGTGACTGTGCTTAAAAACAAAACCTACACCATGTTATGATTGATCATGTAATAAGTGTGTTTGTGAGCAAGTGCCTCCTCCCCGATGCCCCAAATCACCATTTTAACACAGATAAGTAGATAATAAGACCTGGTATGGGGCAGCTTCAAAGTAATTTCTCAACACTGACAAATTGCAAGATTCAAAAGTTCAGAATTATTTGGTCTGAAAGTTCATTCTCAAGATCTTTAAAATCACTGGAACTATGACTGCTGTTTATTTCCTGTTGTTGCTTTGGTTCACAGTTGGCAGCCTTAGAAAAACTTCAAAAATCATATTGAAGAAAGATTTTTGTATGGTTTCTTGGGCAAAAAATAAATATTTTGGATGACAGAAAATGATAGGGCTATTACAGGAAATGAAAATTATATTTGCTTTACACAACTGAACTGGTAAAAAAATTCTCTGTGGGGAAAAGTAAAGTATTCACATGCTTGTGAGTTTAATGAAAATGAAACTCAAGGCCTGATCTTACATCATCAACCATAATGGAAGTTGAAAAACAGGTTAAAAAGGATAATAGACAGGTTATGCCAAAGTTCATTTTTGACTAGTTGTAACATGTAAGTCATCAGAGCACAAAGGGCAAAGGAACATTCTCAAGAATATTGCAGGAGGGTGAAGTATTGTTTTCATAAAATAAATGCTCAGAGATGAATACCATTGAGAAATATATTGCAGTAATAGTCAACGAACTTTCTCCAATGAGCCATAAAGACTTCAAGGATCAATTATACATTAGAGAAGGACTTCCATGTAAATGAGGGGTGGATCCAGAAGTGGTCACTCCTATATGGGTCAATTTGACGTGTGGGAATACTGGCTCAGGAAGTGCAAATTAGGTAGTTGCTCATTAAAATTCTCTTTTAAAAAAACCCATCACTGTTTGATGCAAAATGTGCTCCTGATTCTTCAACTGCAGGCAAAACTTACAGCTTTAAAAAATTTGGAGCCTTTTTCTATCTCTGTATACAGTGGCAGCAAATGGTCCCAAATTCAAATAATGGTGTATTTTGCTTGAGAAGGAACAATTGGAAGCAAACTCTTGATTCCTCTTCCTTTGCAGTCATGGCTTGAAGTTTTATTTCACAGCTTGAACTTTCCCACACCTGATATATGTTGTGATGTCTGGGAAAGGTGGTGATGGTTCACCAAAAACAGCCTGGTAGGCGAACCTCCTAATTGGGCCAGTGGAAGTTTCCCAACACTGATGTAAATTATTGGTTCAAAAGTAGAGTCTGCTCCTATATTGATTCATTCAGGGAAAAAGCTCCCACTGTTCCTCTAATCAGCTTTCCCTTCTAGAAAACCTCTGGACGCTATCCCTCCATGTTTGAAAAAGTGCCTTGTGTCATGCATGTGGGCGCCATTTGCCCCATATTTTTTAAAGCAATATCATTGCTTTACACACCTTAAACACTCATGGCTTCCTCCAAAGAATTCTGGGAACTGTGAGTAGTTAAGGACCCTGAGAGTTTTTAGGAGACCTATTCTCCTCAGAGAGCTACAATTCCCAGAGTTCCTAGGAAACTGATTGGTTGTTAAACCACTATGGTCTCCTAACAACTCTAAGCACCCTTAACAAACCACAATTCCCAGGATTCTTTGGAAGAAGCCATTACTTTTATATTGATTGCATAGCACAGGTGGGGTCTATGACAGCCATGTACAACATTTTCTTACATTCCTTTCCTTTTGTGCTCTTGGGAAACAGCTTCTTGGCATACTTTTGAAAATTTTGCAAAAGTAGTAGGGCAGAATTGGGGAACCTCATGCTTTGGGACCAAATGTAGGGCTCCTCATCTGGCCCTCAGGACTTCCCAGAGTCCACTACCCATCACACTCCTCACTGACCTTGCTTTGTGGCCTACTGAGTGATTTTGCCAGACCTCAGTATGCCCTTGAACTACAAATGTGGCTCAAATGTAGCATGCTGTGCAAGCATAAGAGTCACATCAATTGCGCCGCAAATTTTTGCCTCTGATCCTGGCCACAATTGTAATGTAAATAATTCACATTACAATTTTCTGTACATTTTCTGGGAAGGGTAGGAGTTGAAAGATATAATGGAGGAAAGAAAAGGATGCATCCAAGATGATGTCTTTACACTAATGTGATCAACTTAGGATATTAAGTGCATCACCAACCCATAATGAAAAAGCCACATGATCACTGGCATTCAGCACAAATGGCTTCAATAATGCATGGCAAAATACTATAGAAAATACATTATTCATGACATTTGCTTGCACACATTTGGAAATGGAATGGTTCATATTGCCTCAGGAATTTCTATCATGGTTTGCTATTTCATTCATAACTCACTGACCTGTAACCTTAAAAAGAAAGTTCTTTAGTGTAACAATACCCTTGTCCTAATCCTATTCCATCCTGAAGCAAATGTGTTAGAGGTTTGTAAACAAGGAAGAGCTTCAGAGATCCTTCCTAAGTCCTCCTCAACAAAAATAAATCCTCTTGCTACCCATAGTAAGGTTTTAGGATGGTGCTCTAATTCTCCTCATCCCAATTTCTCCACTAATTCTAGCAGTCTGAATTATCAGTCCTTCCTATCTGAAATGTATCTGAGCCAGTAGGAACTCTCCATTGCTCCATTTTCTTTCCATTTTCAAACTTTTTAGTGCACAGCATCTGGGTCTCAGTTCCTTCGGTCTTCTCTTCCCCACACTGCACTGCACATGAATCTGTATCCCATGTGCACATTAGTACAACAATATCACAACAAACATGATATTATTGAGACACATGTGGGTGTATAAAGATTAGGGCTACAGTGAGTTAGATTAATTGATTTTTTAAAAATTTGACCCAAAAATGCCCCAAGTTAGAATCGTAGAATTGTTGAGCTGGAAGGAACCACAAAAGTCATCTAGTCCAACCCCCTGCAATGCAGGAATCTTTTGTGCAACGTAGGGCTTGAATCCACAACCCTGAGATGAGAATCTTATTTTCATGCTCTACTGACTGAGCTACCCCACAGGGATACTGCTGGCCTAAGAAGAATTCTGATTTGGGTGGTGTATCAATCATCTCACTGGAAGAGGAACTCTGCATACCAGAGTCTGAGGATGATTCCTCATGCAGCCTCTTCTGCTCCACCACCATGCTGGAGCATGCAACTGCAGAATTAGTGACAAGGCCTTTACATTTTGCAAAGACCTGCACCAGCAAGGTGGAGCTGCTGAAAGTTCAATCCCTGCCAGCATTTTTCAGGCTTCAGATGACTCTAAACCTTTACTGAGACACCATTTTACCAAACAGCTAGCAGGGGGCACTGGGTCCTGGCCTGGCAGAGGCTCTGGTATTTGTTATCACTTCCCTTGCAGGCCCCAAGCTTCAACAGAACATTACAGCAAACAGTTAGAAGGCAGAACTGGCAAATCATCATCATCATAATCCATCCCTCCTCTACTGCTGGTGGAGGTATCCAATGAAAGGAAAAGTTATGACTGTAATACTCCATCCTCTGATCTATACTTTATTTGGATTGTTCCAAGTATGGTACCTCATGTGGCTGTACAGTAAGGCAAGTCTTTCCTTAAATTGGGATGGAGAACCTATGGACTTCCAGATATTGCTGGACTAGAACCCTGACCACTGGCCATGCTGGCTGGGAGCTGAAATCTACCAATATAGTACCCCAGGATTCTCAACCTTTCTTTAAATAAACTCTAACATAGTGGCTTTGTCCTTTCATGGCTGCTGTTTCAGACATCTTGTGGTATTTTAATAGCATCTTCATGGCATCTTCATGTTGAGAAAAGCTTCACCTGTTTAGTTTTCTGTCCATCATCCATCTGTTAAAAGGCACAGGAGGTCTGTTGCAGAAGAGGGAAAAAGTGTCAACCATAGCGTTTTATTGTCTGGCCCAGAGCTCAGAAAATAAAGACACTGAGGATTAACAGAGTCTGTGCCAAGAGAAACAGACACATCTGATTAAAGGAATGATTTTAAACAAGCTCTATGGGCTTTTTACAGGTGACTGCTTTTAACAAGCACAATAGGACATGACACAGTGGAAAATAAAAAACAGCCAGCATTATAGGGGAGAATCTCTCCAACGGCTTTGAGGAGAATGGGTATGGTCGGCAGCCCAAGTGCCATTGTCACTGCCATCCTGTTGGATTTGTAATTGAAAGCCAATAACCTGGAAGACAGGGTAACAGAGCCGCACAAACACATTTTTAAAAAGACTTATAAGTTAGACGAGTAGCTTTTACAAAGATGCTTTTGCTTTTGCTTGGGCAGATACTGACAATCAGCAAGAGGAATAAGGCTCAGCAGCAACTGTCACAGCAAAGAAAATATTTGAGAGTGCAGCTTTCAACAATATGGACCTGATTTTCCATGATTGCACACAATGAAGTAGTTCATAGGTTCAGTTCCCAATACACAGGAAGAATGCACTTTGAAAAGAGGGAGCACAGTAGGGAAAGAAGTTGTGTCCTGGATCAGAACAAACACCCTCTTCTCCAGGAGTAGCCAAGATGGTGCCCTCCAGATCTTGTGCACTACAGCTCCTATCAGCCCCAGCCAGAATGGCCAGTGAGCAGGGAAGGTGGGAATCGTAATTCACAATGTTTGGAGAGAGCTACCACACCTCTATTCCAACATCCTCATCCACAAAGTAGCCAACCAAAGGCTTGTAGAAAAACCTAGGCAGTAGCTCTCTACCACCACTGTTCCTCACCAGCACCCTCAGGAAATGGCATCCAATGGCATATTCTCAACTTAGAAATAAAAGCATCGATAAGCAGAACAAGCCATAACTGGCTAGGTCTGCTTTATCCCTATTCTTCCAGCTAAAAACATCCAGTCCCTATAACAATGGTTTTGTAGGCAAAAAGGGCCACTGAGAAAAAAGAAGGGTCAGCAAATTTGAGGGAGACCCTGAAATTTTCAAAACTACAGAAATTGTTCAAAAAACATAAAAGGGTGAAAATCACCCCCTCCCCCTCAAAAAACCCCCCACAGCCTTCATAAAACAACCTAATAAGGACTGAACATGATCAGCAATCAGAGAATGTTGGGGGTTGAGTGAGCAAGAAGGCTGGGAAACTGAGAGGTGGCCAGACTGGAACTAGTTAGGAACAGCTTTCAGCCTGACAGCCACATTCTTTCAGGGGCAAGCCTCTAATGGCACTATGCCAGTGGAAGGTATGGTCAGTGGAAGGCCAAGAAGTAGGTCACTAGCCTGCACTTGCGCATTCCTTCACCTTAAGAGCAATCCCCTCCAGGCTCATTACCTGTGCTGATGGATCAAGACAGGAATGCAGTACAAGATCACTGGTATGGAGGGGAAATAGTTCCTTTGGTTGTGTAGACTCTGAATGGACTCCATATCCCCACGCCCAGCAATCTGTAGCTCAAAAGCCTCTGAGCTGAGGGGTTGTCATGATGCCATGGACTGGGTTAGTTCCCATCTTATTTCAGTCTGGTGCCACTGGTCCAGCGGCTCTTCATTTCAGTCAGAGCTTAGGTGTTTGCTCTGGGTCCTGACATCATTGTGCCGTGGCCTTGTGTGCCACAGCTGGAATGATATTGATGCAAGTCCTGCTTCAGATGCTCACTTCCTGTTTCCTGCTGGTTCACAGCAGGTTCAGTAAATGCAGCTATGCTGCTAGCTAGCCAACAAGAAAAATGTACAGAACACATCTTTAAGCATACAGTGTTAAGGCTTCAGAAAGCTGTCATTTCCTCAGCCTTGCAGGAGCCCCTTGGTATAAGACCCTAGCTGCTGCTGCTGCTGTTGTTTTTCTAAAGGATATAAACATTTAGACGCTTTTGAATGGCTCCCTCTCTCCCCACCCTTTGCTCTCTTTCACTCTTCCATCTCTGTTTTCTCCCTTGTCACAAGAGGGAGAAAAAATTCTGGCAGCTTCTTAAATGATTGCCTTTTGTTTTTCATGTATAAGACCCCACATGTCATTTTTTTCTTCAAAAGATCTTATACAGCTCAACGCTGCATCATCTCCAGTAGTAACAGATTCCATTTCTTCTCTCTTTCTCCCCCCCCCCCTTTTCAGGTGCAAGCCTACTTCTGTATATATAATATTCTTTCAAATCTTTAACCATGCTGATGCCCTTCTGCTATATTCTTCAGTAATTCAACATCATTACTCTAGCTCCTTCCAGTGGTAAATCATAACACAGAACAGAGATGCCTCTATTCTCTTTAATCATTCCATGCTATAGAAGCACTGGGCAAAGTAGTGGTTATAACTCCATTTCTTCTTCCTTTCCAAGCTCTAAAACCCATGCCCGAAGTGGAATTCTATGTAAAATTCCTTCACAACAGAAATGTAGTCAAATTTCTCAAACATCTATATTTGGAATCAGAGAACAAACAAACCACAAAACCTCTTTTTTGTGAACTCACCTCTTGAACTTTCCCTGAGCTTTGTTAAAATCCCAGCTGGGTACAAAGAATCTGATGGTATACCTATATATTTACCATCACCATCAGCAACAAAAGACTTGATCTGAATGCAGACACAAACGCAACAGTGCAGGTGGTTTTAACAATGAGAACCATGTGTATGGTTAAAGAAATCTAATGAGGTTATTTTATTCTCCTAATTTTTTAAAAGACAAAATTGGTTGGAAAGACAAAGTAATAAACAAACTATGTTGTTCAAATAGGCATTAAAAACAAATTATAGTCTTAAATTAGGTAATATTTAGCTTTGATACATAATAGAGAAACCCAGCAGGAGTTAATTGAAAAGGAAGCTTGTAATATCTCAGTAATAAAGAGCAGCTTTATTCTTTTTTATATTTTATATTTTAAAACTTATGGGTAATGCTTACAAATAGGAAATTTGTAAGTAAGTGTAAGTAATAGAAAGTGTAAGTAAAATAAGCTAGTATCCTTTGGGGAGCTGCATAGACATCTGTAAAATGGTACAAAGGGATTATTTTGGTCAGGACCATACGTATATCAAAGCTGTAACATAGCAGGAGCAAGAGGAACTTAAGTATAGAAGGCAAATCAAATCTATGGGAGAAACAATTCATTACAGAACCTTGCACACACATTAACAATCCTCGGCAGATCAGTAATCGCAGCAATAAAGTGTCAGCAGAGAACAAATGCGATCATTTATTTGATTATAAAGTGCCTAAGAGTGCTTTGCTGGCCAGATTACTCAACAGGCTAAAGCTTCAAATGGCTCTTTTCAATCAGCGGGCATCGTTAGACCGTGGGATACTGTGGTGATGAGGGTCATAGAAGAGCCTTGTTGAAGAAAAGGAAGGTTCATGTGCATTTCAATACCACTCCATGCAATGGCCCTTGCAGTCGAATTTTGGGCCTGGCTCTGGCACCCCCCTCCAGTCCCCCCCCCCATAAATAAATAAACCACTCCATGCAAGGAGCACCTATTTTTTTTTTTAACATGTTAGCATCTCTATAGTGAAAGAAGTCAGAGAACTCATTCATCAGACAGGATTGCTTTGTGGTTCGAGGACCCGACCCCCGCAATGTGAAATGAATACACAAGGACACGTGATATAAGGTTAATGGGCAAGGAAAGGCCACAATTTTATTGATTACAGCAGTGAAAAGGTATTAGCTTAGGCATTGGATCTCTAAAACAAGTGGGTTTATTCACCAGTAGGTGGAGCCTGTTAATGCTAATCCAACTATAGGCTCTCCCCTGATGTCACTGAGGGTCGTGCCATGGCCTCCTGCCAAGCAGGCATCGGACAGAGTACACGACCGCCAGATTCCTTTAATGGAATACCCAAAAATTGAAGGCATAGGCGATGGCCACACCTAGCCCTTCGACACACCACAACACATTATTCCAATGCCTAACCGCCACCCGAGCCGGAAAGGCTCGCCGCCAATACCCTCACAGCTGTAACCAATCCCAAATGCTATTGATGACACTATCTAACCAAATGTCGTTCCCCAGGTCTGAGAGATGCACCCCGTCATTCCGGTATAAGGCTTGGTAGCTGATCCGGATACGGTCATGATAAATGACTCGGCCATTCATGAAGCGCACCCAACGGGCCACTGCCCGATTTACGAGTTTCCTGGTTTTTTCAATGGCCATACAGCTCTGCGCACCGCGCTAAAAAATTCTCTTCAGGAAGGAGGACCAGAACACCATCGTTCTGGGGCACAAGGCAGCAAACGCATCCAAGTCTCTTTTTATGTTCCACAGCAAGTCCACACTCCTCCTGTTAGCAAGGTCATTCTCCCCTAATTGAATGACAAGGATGTCGGGAGGGCCGAATGTGGCAACTTTCTCCCACAGCAATGGCATAAGCTCTTCCCAACGCATGCCTCTTCTCGAAAACCAGGAAACTCGAACACCAGGTGGTAAACCAAGATTAGGCGCGAGGCCGCAGCTGACCGCCCATACGCGGGCCCAATGGACTATACTGTGACCGCAAATCCACACACTTCTCCTGAGCACAGCTGAGGATGAAAGGACAGAAAAAACAGGTAAGTAGGGGTAATATAGCAGAACGCATTCTAGCGAATATAACTTTTATAAGCGTTGGATTTCCACCGGCCCATTTCTTTAATCTTATCCGCAGGCAGACCCAAGTGGGCGGCAGCTGTTGCGGCGCCAATCCTGAATGAGTGCGCCACATACTCCTGGGAAGACAAACCACAAGCCTCAATAGCTTTGCGGAGTACCCTGGTGAATTGGTGTCTCAATAAGGGTGACCCATCTTCGTGAACCAGAAGGGGACCTGGGCCGGGTGGTCTGAGGTAGAGGTATCGCCTAGTGTCCTTTACCGGGCAGGGGCCCTGCTGCGCCAACGCTGAAAGCTTAACCAGAACACCCCTACCGGCCTGATCAGTTTTGGACTGACGTATCCGCACCGTCAAAGTAGATTCGGACAACTGCACGTCCTCCCTAAGGAGGCCGCGTGTTGAACCTCGAGCGCTAACTTCAACCACAACTTCGCCAACTCGCAGCACGCCAAAAAAGGCGATAGCGTACGCTGCGGAAAAGAGACGGGCCTCAAACTTGGTCCAGCAAATTAACCTGAGCTTTATGCGCGATGAGACGACGGCGAAGAATGAGGCTGGGGAGAGGCTGGCGCCGCAGCAAAAGGCTGCTGAACATGCCCCCTCGGAGGCACCTGGTTGGGTGCCTGCCGAGGGGCGTGGGCGCCAGCCAGGTGAGGTGGAGGCAGGGGGCTAACGCCCCCTGCTAGGGGCAGTGCTCGGGCTCCCGCCCACAACCACTCCCCTCTCTTCCAGGGAGGAGAGTCTTTACTGGAAGCCATTAGACTGCATCTAAGATTCCTATGCATATTTGTTGATGACTTAGACTTATTATATTTACAAGAATCTGCACCTGCGTCTTCTAAATGCTATCTGTATAGAGTTGGGCAAACACTGGAAGTGCCCTGCAGTCTCATTGTGGTACCAAGGTGTCCAAGATGAAGCAACCATAGGAATTTCAAGATAAGGGATAGCACAAACATGGAGCTATCAAGTTTTCCAATCCTGTTTTCCACAGAGTTAATGAACCCTGATCATCTCTATGCTAAACTGCACCAACACATTGAACACACTGAACAAGACTCTAATGCATTTCCCAATTTGGTGCTCTCCAGAAGCTTTGGTTCCTAAGGGCCATAACTCTGTGGCAGAGACTATGTTTTGTATGCAGGAAGTCCCAGGTCCAGACTATGGAATTTCTGGATAGGACTGGAAACTCTGGAGAGCTGTGTAGAGAATATTTAGAGAATCAGTGTAGAGAATATTTAGGTACATGGACCAGTGGTTTTACTCAAAACAAGGCAGCTTCTTGTGTTCCTAACTTCTCCAAGGCCAGTGGCAAGGGGTGATAGGAGTTGTAGTCTAAAACATCTGGAAGGCACCAGGTCATGATTAGCTTTGGTACAACATCCAGCAGTAGCATACTTTGCTTTCGACTTAAGTGCTAATTATATATTATACAAAAGATTCCGCATCACAAGGAACTAGATGATTCTCACAGTCCCTTCAGACTCTATGATTGTATGATTTTAAATCTTACTTAATTCATCATATGATTGCCATGTCTTGCAAGAGTTTTATTTTTTTCTTGCATTCCCCCCCCCCTTTCAAAATAGAATATTTTGTGGGATTGCTCAAGTCAAATACTATGAAAACACTTTAATAAAATTAAGTTTTTAAAGAAATACTTTGTTTCGAGTCTTCTGGATTTCTACTGAAGAATATTGTTGGATGTTGGTTGACATTGCTCTTACTAAGGACTGGTAATAGATTCAGCAAAGAGGGTTGCTACTGAATTTTGCCTGAATGACAACGGGAGAAGAACTTGAAGCATGCTGGTCAAGCAAAACTTCTACCAGAGGTTCCAATGAAGTCTTAAGTATTAGAATAAGATTTGCTAGATTTGGAGGGAAGCAAACCATGGGCCAGGATTAGCCAAAATGGTGCACTCCAGGTGCTTTGAACTATAACTTCCATTGTCTCCATCCCTTGACCATTCCTGCCGAAGAGAGTTGTAAGCCAGAATATTGGTTATCCCTGCCATAGGATCAAGCAACATCATAGAGAAGACTTGTAAAGAACCTACCAGATCAGAAATCAAGAACAAAAGAAACCCAATAGCATGTGCTTTAATTCAAATATGAACCTACAGGATAGTCTGAAGGAACAAAAGGCAGAGCCAGAGCATATATTACAAGCATCACACGGAGACTTCTGGAAACAGTCTCTGCATGTTGATGACTTACCCCAAGCCATAGCATGTGGTGCCAGCCACCCCATCATTCTGGCACAGGATGCGGAGAGTTTCCATGCCAGTAACTTCCCAAATGTGGTAGTGCTGGCTTGGAAATTCTCTGTACCAGGTGCCAAAATGATGCAATGGCCAGCGCTGTGAGTAGGTCTCAGGGTTTGCATGATGATAATGTACAAATCATTGTGTGATGGCCTTTTCCAGCAGTTTCCGTGCTGTTTGTAATGTTTTCATTGGCTCATTGTCTTTTTCATGGGTGGTGTTCTATCAATCATCTGATGAACATATAGTTGGAAGGCATTTAAAAGGGAAACAGAATTCTGTACCTCGTCCCCTCTACATCAGCCCCAAATAAATCATTTATTTCAACTCTTCATTTTCCAAATTCTCATAATGGAATATTAAAAAAAAAAGTCAGAGTGGACAGCGATGTTGGGAACGCTCTCATTTGGACTCAAAGGGCATATGAATTGGAGAGCATGCCTAGTAGTGGTGCTTTTGCACAACTCTAGAAGTGAAAAATGATGACAATTGTCAGCTAGAACTGTGAGCGACAAATCAGAGATCAGCAGAGCAAGCCTATGAATGCTTACTAAGGAATAAATTTCATTGGGGTAGCTATATAGTGTTAGCTATATTCAGAGTAGATCCACTGAAATTAATGGACATGACTAACTGAGGTCTAATCTAACGAGTCTACCCTGAGCGTAACTTACTTGGATACAAGCCACTGATTTCAATTGGGCTTACTCCCAGGTAAGTGTGTATAGGATTGTGGTCTGACTTGGTGCTTAACTGCAAATATGCAGCAAACAAACTTTTTCTTTTCTTTTCTAATTAATTCTTTATTTGAATTTGTGTGCATGTGTGTTTGATATTACCCAATAAAACATTTCAGTTGTGCTATTAAACCAAACATTATAGCCTTTTCTAGTACAGTAGTACCTTGGTTTAAAAACAGTCCTGTTTATGAACTATTCAGTTTTGTAAATAATATATATTATTCAGTTTAAGAACTCCGCAAAACCAGAAGTAGTGTCCCGGTTTGCGAACTTTACCTCGGTCTAAGAACGGAATCCAAACAGTGGACGGGCACCAGTGGCGGGAGGCCTCATTAGGGAAAGCGTGTCTCAGTTTAAGAACGGTTTCAGTTTAAGAACGGACTTCCGGAACAGATTAAGTTCTTAAACCGAGGTACCACTGTACTAAAAAAACTTATCAAATGGGTCCATATGATCACTCTACTCAATCCAATAATCAATGAATAAACTTCAATTCTGGGCAAATTTATCAAGTTTCTGTCTTCCTTCTTTTATTCTTACATAGCTTATAAGCTTATCCATTTCTGCATATTCATACATTTTGGCCTCCCATTCTGTTATTGGTGGGATTTACATATTTCTCAGTATTCTTATAATCATATTAACAGAAAAATCCTACTGTTGTCTGCTCTGGAGAAAGTGCTATTGAATTAAATGGGACTTACTGCTAGGTAGGTTTTGGTATAGGGTTGCAGCCTAAGCAAGTCCTACATCCAGTTCTACTTTTGTTATTTTCTCTTCCACATTATTCATCTGATAGACTCCTCATATGAAATATGCTTAATATACACTCTGTTTGCACAACCACTAGATATGAAAGTAGTCTCCAACGTTAGATTCATATTTCCCGCATTTATTATCTAAGGCTGCAATCCTAATGAAACTTACCCAGAAGGAGGAAGACCCATTGAATTAAGTTAGGACTGTGCTGTAAGTTTCTATCTAACTCGGCATTATGCATCATCTGAACATATCCCATTTCTAAACCTTTATCAATGCAACAAGATGTTTTAAAAATAATTCCAAGAATATGAAGGAGTTAAAGGGGGGAATGTAATGGTTGTGGATCAGTATACCAAGAGCCTTCATTCCTTTTGCTTCAGTGTGTTCCCTTGCTGGGTGTTTTCCAAAGAATATTTAATTGGCCTGTCAAGGGCAACAGTGACTTTTAACATTGCGATCCCAGTCCTTGTTTCCCCTTTATCAGAAAATCAGATGGAAGTAATTTGTGTGTTGAAGGAACCCCAACAACAGTAAAACTGAAAGTCTTTAAACTCTCTCTCTCACACTCTCTCTCTCTCTCTCTCTCTCTCTCTCTCTCTCACACACACACCTGCCACACATTTCTGCCTTAAAACTTGAAAACATTTCTTTCCCTTGGTTCAAAGCTTAGATCTGGCATAATATAACCCAGCCTGAATTTGAAAAGTTAATTACATTTTCAACCTCAACTGAAGATGTTTCGGGGGTTGGGGTTGGGGAGGAAAGAATGAGACAGTCTGTACTCAGAGCTCTGCCACAAGGTGTTCCATCTGGTACCCTTGAAAAGATGCCCACACAGGGGAATCAGTTGCTGGCAAATTGTAGAAGGCTGGGAAGACCTGGCAGGCTTGGCTTGAGATTCAGAGATTGGGCAGCTGAGGCACCAGTCAGGTTTATTCTGCATGTCATTTTGGTAAAGGCAAGTGAGAATGGGGAGGACAGCTGGCCAGCAGAACAGCAAGGAGTAGTGGGTTGACAGAATCCCTCAGGGGTTGCTCACAGTGCAGCTACAAAGACAGAAAAGAATGGTTCAGTGCTTCATTCCTCCTCCTCTAGCTTTCCCATCATTCATTTTGCTCCCTGCTTCCCCAACAAAGGGCTATTCAGTGTATTTTTGGTTGCAGTGCTAAACTGTGGTGTAGTGCTGGAGTTGGCATCCTGCCACCCTCCTGATTATGTTGGACTCATAGGAAGCTGTCCTATAATAAGCCAACCCCATTGGTCCATCTGGCTCATCACTATTCTGACACCAGGGTTTTGGGAAGCAATTTTTCTTAGCCCTGTCTGGAGACACCAGGGATTGATCCTGGGACCTACTGCATGTAAGGCTGATGCTTGTCCACTAAGCTACAGTCCTTTCCCACTTCCCAATACCCCCAGCCAACACAAACAGTGGCAGAGGATGATGGGAGCTGTAGTCCCAACAATGCCTGGAGGGCCACATGCTAGTCTACCCCTACTTTACCACTAGCTTCAGTGTCATATGTACCACCATCATATCTCTGCCTTTGCCATGGCCATAATCAAAACTGATCACAAGCTGCCATAATACAATACAACCATGTATTGTATTATGTACTCAATACAACCATGTACAACCATACATTGTACTCAATACAACCATGGTTAGTTTAAACAATGGTTAGATCACACAAGCCAGGATCACTCTGGTTTGTGATTCTGTATCATGGATAGCTAATATTGTGCCCTCCAGGTGTTGTTGGACAACTCTCATCATCCATCAGCATTGGCCATGCTAGCTGGGGATGTTGGTTGCTGTAATCCAGAGTTTCCCAAACTTGCACTACAGTTGCCACCATCCCTGGCCACTGGCCCTGCTAGCTAGCGATGATGGAAGTTGTAGTCCAACAACAGCTGGAGACCCAAGTTTGAAAACCCCTGCTCTAGTCCAACAACTTGTGGAGTACACCACAGTGGCTACCTCTGTCCTAGATTGTTGATTAACCATAGCTAAACTATCTCAAATTGGGATGAACCAAACATTAGCCACACCTCTTCAGGTATTGAATCACTCTCATCTCAAGTTCAATTATCCCCAATTCCTTGGGGAAGGAAACCTTATACCTGGAGGCCAAATGTGGCTAACCAGACCTCTGCATATGGCCCTCAGGACTCTCCCTAGGCCCTGTCCCATTCCAAAGGCCCCACCCATCACTAGCCCTTCCAAGTGCTTTTACTTGGCTGGAATGTTTCATTCAGCTGTGATAACGTATCTTGCTTGTCTGAGTATAAAGAAATGGTAACCTGCAGCTTTTTTGAGTCCAGAAATAACAGTCACATATAGTGTTCTGTGCACTTCTGACTCTGATATTTGCCACTATACCCATTGCCTTGAAGGATATCTTTGGAACAAGAAAATGCTCAGGAGTAAACAATTCCAGAGTGGAGTCCCTAAGACAGTTGGATGGTGTCTTGTACACATGCTTCTGGCAACTCCTGCAGCCAAACTAGTGCTAGATGTATTGCTCTGCTTTCCCTTGGACCACATCAATGAGGCCAAGAGCGGGGTCTTGTTGTCTGGGCAGCCCAGGACCTCCATACACACCACCCAGGCTTGTGCACCAGGGAGGCACACTCCATTGTTCTCAAGACAGGCCAACAATAACAACTCCTCACTACTGGTATGTGACCCCCAGAAGGGTTCCTATGAAGGAATGTGGCCATTGAATTGAAAAAAGCTTTCCCATTCTTGCTGTATCTAAATGAGACTGGTTGGCTCTAAAGAAATTCTATAACCCACCATCAGATCCCACATTCTTGAAGGCCAAGTCTTTGGGAATCCCCAGTTAACTTAAAGGTGCCTCAGAGTGCTCAACATACCTGTGTTGCAAGTTTTGGACACCCCCAAGCTGCTAACTGCCACATCCCAGGAACTGGATAGTGTAATAATAATAATAATAATAATAATAATAATAATAATAATAATAAAAAAAACCAACAACCTTGCCATTTTGTGCCATTCTAGTTGATAGGCCAGAAAACCTTATTTGGCCCATTAACAACCTCATAGTCTCATCCTATGAACCAAGGAAGGGTGGATGGGACAGAAGCATAAGAGGGCTAGCTAGGGGTGAATTGATTTTATTTAGCCTACCTTGGCTCCACTTTCAGTTGACACTGGGGGAAGGATGTGGCCACACATACCTTTATAGACTGTGCAGTGTGTTTCCGCAACCTAAGCCCTGTGGTTAGGTGCAAAGAATGAAAAATTTGCTGGCAGCCAGTAATGGGGGCTAGATTTCTTCTGTTCACAACTGCGTACAAATCTACCAAATCTAGAAACCAAAACACAGCTCTGTTAAGGTGTGAAACCTAAGACGCTGGCAAGTTAGCAATGTCATGTGACTTTAAGTAGTCAAGCTCGTTAAGTTGTTAAGTTGCTCAGTATATAAAGAGTGTTTGTTTTCTCTGCCTGTGGGGCGTGAAGCAAAAATGTCTGAAAGCTCTGGAGGTGTTTCTGTTATCTTTCTGCAATAAACCTGTCTTTGGAAAGACAGGCTTCCCTGTATCGTTATTTCTTTGCTGCTGAGACTTTGAAGCTTGTACTGCAACAAGAATCTCTGCACTGGACTTAATTAATGCTCTGCAAAGAGAACTGTTGCTGGTGGCGCAGCGGAAGCGTTTACTGGACCAGTACACAGACTCTCTTAAGCTCACCTTCATAATTCACACTTCCCTGAAATTTGCAATACAGTGGTATCTCAGGTTAAGAACTTAATTCGTTCTGGAGGTCCGTTCTTAACCTGAAACTGTTCTTAACCTGAGGTACCACTTTAGCTAATGGGGCCTTGCACTGCTGCTGCACCACCGGGGAACGATTTCTGTTCTCATCCTGAAGCAAAGTTCTTAACCAGAGGTAC
This sequence comes from Podarcis filfolensis, assembly GCF_964270895.1. NCBI lineage: Eukaryota > Metazoa > Chordata > Lepidosauria > Squamata > Lacertidae > Podarcis > Podarcis filfolensis. The sequence goes on from NC_139611.1 coordinate 47,499,323, forward strand.
TATTTCTGGGTTAGCAGAGTCTGTAACCTGAAGCGTCTGTAACCTGAAGCGTCTGTAACCCGAGGTACCACTGTACAATTCTTAAAACAATAAATGTATACCAAAATTTGTATATTAGTGAAAAACACATACAAAAATGCATATATTGGCAAAAATAATGTTTGAAAAGTACATTCTGTTAAGCTTCAAAAATGTGTATGCTAGGCAAAATTGTGTACAAATTTGCTTATACTGAGAGAAACATGAATAGAAATGCTTCTTAATTTTCAGATGATTAAAAAAATACACACAACCTAAACATATACAGAAAAGGAGTTACAAATGGGAAAAATGGGAAACTAAGAGAAATCAAAATTGGCAAATTGGTAACCTTTGTCAAAATAAATAGGTAAATATTTAACAGGCCATTTGCTTTGCTGAATGTTATACATAGATGACAAAACAATTTATTGACACCTACACACATAAAACAGGATGTCAGGGTCATGTTCCTCTTATTCAGATTTGCTCGTGATTATTCCTGAGTTATGTAAATGCTACTCTGCTGACCCAGATGAAGTTAAAGAAATTTTCATGGGAGTGACTGATAGAGATACTGCTGTTTTCCAGTGAAGAGGTCATAGTCCCTGGGCTACTTGAAGACTCTTGGCCTTTTAGAAAGGCTAACTGACAATCCATTGGCCTTTGAAAGGGCAAGTTCCCCATTATATCTTTTGATCAGAATCCTGTCTTTGGTTCATATATATAACTCTCTGTGAACTCCATCACAGCAAATAAGCTGAAACTCTGTGTTTTTTTTTTAAAAAAATGTATAATTACAATTATATATAAAATATTCAGTAAGGTCAAAGCTATATTGGTTTAAAATGTCCAGTGCATAACACCTGAACTGCTTTCACAGAACCGTCTTGCTGTGCAAGAGGCCTATAACCTAGTTTTGATATGCCCTGAATGAGTTCCCAGAAGCATTATTTTATTTTCTGGACTCATGACAGTCAAGGCAATATTCTAAAGGAAACATATTGTAAATATCAGTTGATATATATACATATACACATACAGGAAGATTTCCCCTTGTGTAACAGGGTGGAGCTCCCACATCTCTGATGTGAGTGAATGAGGGGTTTTTTTTGGGGGGGGGGGGCTTTACACATGTGCCAGAACAATGCAGGCATCAGGAGTATGTGTGCAGACATATATTCAGATGCAGAGTGTGCTACATCAAGGAAGCTGACATGTGGATGTGCTTTGAATTTATGGTGGTGGCTCTGCCCAAGCACTCCTCCTCTGCTCTGTTGCCTTCCACCTAATGCACTTCCTGCACTGGTGAACCAGTGAGGTACTATGACAGGCCTCAGAGGAGGGTCGAAGGAAGGGGTGTGCAGTAGGGGTGGCCTCCCCGGGTGTCTTCACTGAGGGGGGGTGACATTTGGCAGTCGCGGGCGGGTGGTGCGCCGAATGTCCGCCATCAGCTGCTCACTCCACCCCCATGGGCGTCTCGCTTGCAGCTGCAGCCGTGAATGGAGGATCCTCCAAAGGCGCCTGCAGCGGTGCGATGGTTGCATGCACTGCTGTGAGCCCCCGCGGGGTGACTTCTTGTCACCCCCGCAGACATGGAACACGGGGCGTACCACCACCCCCGCCCCCCCGTTGCGATGCCACTGACCCCAATCAAATGTGGAAGCTGCATTCTCTGAGAGGTTCTGAATGTCACTTATTCACAGCAAAATGAGATCCAAAGGGTACCTGGAAGCACCAGATTTAGGGTGGTGTGGGCAGTTCACAGGCTGGTAGCCTGCCAGAGGCCATTCTCTATGACATCCCCTAAGCCTAGAAACACAAGAATCTGCCTTATAATGAGTAACATAACCTGTCCATCTAGCTCAGTATTGTCTATGCTGACGGGCATTGACACTCCAGGATTTGAGACATGGATCTTTACCAGCCCTATCTGGAGATGCCAGAAATTGAACCCAGGACCTTCTACATGCAAAGCAGATGCTCTACCACTGAGCTATGGCCCTTCTGTGAAAATTTTCACTGACAGATATGCATTTGGCATCTTCTTTGTATAGCTTTTGTCATAAACTGAAGATACACTACTTTACTCCTGGCCTTTGACAGTTTTGACATATTTTTAGGACCCATCCTATGCTTCTGATATAAATTGTTTTAACATATTTAAATATTGTATTATTACATTGCTGTAATCCACCTTGTGACTGTATGGTAAAAGGTGGGTGGGAAATCAATCAATCAATCAGTTTTAATCATTCAAGACAAAGGACTAACCTTCTTACACTTCTTGTTGGCCACAAGCCAGCACTGAGTGTTACACAAAAAAGCCACCAACCAAACAGTAATGGGTTCATTTCATTTCATTCTTTCCAGATATCATTTAATGAGTTCCACTAGATACAATTTTCTGATTAAAATAAAGCTGATTAAAAAGTAAATTAAAAGTAAACCCCACATTGATTGTTTGCTATTGTCGTGTTTTTAATCAGGCGTGTTGCATCGGTTTGAAATATGTTTGAGTTCAATTTTTATTTTAAGATCATGCCTGTCAAAGTACCTGATATTGTTGATTTCACTGCGGCAACTGGGAGCATGACAGAAATATTGGTGTCAGTATTCAGTATTCAGTTGTGGCCACAGAAATAGCATCTCCCATCTGGGGAATTGTGGGGAAAGAGACTTGTGTAAATCGACAATATGGCTTGGAATGTGTGATATTAATTAGAAGTTGATGCGGCTCCTTGTGCATTCGGTGCTCAGTACATTTGAGGATTAGCAGAAAGCTGCTTTCATTCTTTCATTTTAAAAGCTTTGCAATGCAAATCTTTGTGCTTACTCAAAAGTAAATTCCTTTGAATTCACTGAGACTTTCTCCCATGAAGATGTGAATGGGGTTGTAACCTTAGATTTTACCATGTGAAACAGCCTTTCATTTTTACTGGCAGCAAGTATGCTATTCCAGGTCAATGCCTTGAAAAGGCAGCACACTTGAGATGTGTGGAGAGGTTAAATAGATCTGACCCATGTGTGGGTATTTAACAGAAAGAATCAGCTGGTCACTTAGACTGAAAATGTGGGGCTTTGCACGCTGTTCAGTAGGAGAGACCCCACAGCAGAATTAAAAACACTCAAAGTTGACCAGCAGCATAGCATGGAATATAGGTTATTGAACCCTTTTGCATTTTGTCTGCCTTTAAATGTTTGACCCCTTACTATGCTCCTCTATATACCCTTCTAGCAATTAACAGACCACACACTATTAAGTAAGTTTTAAATGCTTTACTGACTAAATCCAAAGGTCTGGTTCATGTGTTGTTCCAGCAGCAGCAAGGAGAACACAGGTGGAATATTCTTGGGTGCAAAATACAGAACATAGTTTCAAGCATCCTGGTCAGTTACATGGCACAAAGAGGAGAGAGGAAAGAAAGAGAAGCCGCTTCACTTCCTTACTGGAGGTGAAGGGGTATGACCTAACTGAGCCTAGGAACACAGCTCTGTGGTCTTAACCCTATCATGTAGTAACTCCCATGCATAGTTATGTTTGACTGGAACTTCTTACAAGATGGCCATAGAATTTTAGAGTTAGAAGGTACATTTTGGGGTGATCTAGTCCAACCTCCTGGCTCAGTACAAGAAACTGTAACTGCGGCATCCCTGATAGATGGTCATCCAGCCTCTGCTTAAATACTTCTAGTGAATAAGTATTTTTAAGGCAGTCTGTTCCAGTATCACTCACCTCTTACCACTAGGAAGCTTCATGTAATGTTTAGCTGAAATCTGTTTCCCAGCAACTTCCATTCACTTGTCGCTTTGGAACAAAAACAAACAAGTTGCTATCTATCTATCATCTATCTATCTATCTATCTATCTATCTATCTATCTATCTATCTATCATCTATCATCTATCTATCTATCATCTATCATCTATCTATCATCATCTATCTATCTATTATATCTCACTCTTCCTCCTGAAGGAGACCAACCATCATTCATCTGTCTTAATAATCTATTCTCCAGGCCCAACAGACCTAGTTCGCTCAATTATTTGTCCTAGATCTTGGCCTCCAGGTTCCTCAGCATTCTGGTTGCTTTCCTCTAAATCAGGGATGGGGAACTTGCAGCCCTCCAGCATCAGGCCGTGCCAGCTGGGGGACGATGAAGTTCATCACCGTCTGAAGGACTACAGGTTTTCCATCCCTGCACTAGGGACATTATGGTTTGTCAGTGTTACCACTGGCAATGAAAATACAGTATTTTAAAATCCACAGCTGGGTCAGTACCTTTACCTACTTTTCCCTTATGAACCAGCATGCCTACCTCTTTTTTTTTTTAGTTTCATTTTACTGGGCCTGGATACAGAAGATGATGCATGCCCCACCCCAATGGTACATACGGTGCAAAATAACAATTCACATTTGCATTCTTCTTCTTAGAGAGGTTTGGGCTTAATTAGCTGAGAATGTGATGTGCAATTAAGTCTAATAACATGCAACAGTGACACAGATCAGCACTGTAAAACAGCGTATCTGCTTGCGTCCCAACCATGCAGCATGAAAATAATTGAATATATTTTACTTACACTCACCGTATTGCTTTGATGGTATTTAATGTTTTATTACACTTGCATATTTTGTTGTTCACAGCCTTGATATTTTATATGAGGGGGGGTGGTCTATAAATATTTTAAATAAATAAATGTTATCACTGCTCTTGGGAAGGAGCAGTTAAATGGAGAGGGGTGGGGAGGTGGAACACACAGACTCACTTTACCATTTTTCTTCTCTAGATTGCTATCAATAATTTAACAGAGCATATACTATGAAAAAGTGTATGTCAGAATTAATTATTTCTTTGCCAGTTCCAGTGATTCAGAGGGCTGATTGTTATTTGGTGGGGCGCAGTTATCTGAAACTTCTGACTGGGAGTACTCAAATGCTCTTTTGTCCAAATGAAACTTGTGTTAGGAACCTGAGCAGATTGCAGCTCTTGGAAGAAAGCCATAAACTCTGAAGGGGCTAGCTTTTCTTTTCCTTGCTGTGGTGCAACAATAGCTGAACAGAATTGAAATAAACCACTTCAATTCATGCTAGATGAAAATCTGGCAAATTTCATTACTGCATATGGAGAACAAACACACACATTTCTTTTTTTAGAACTTAACAGAAAGTTACCACCTGGGTGTCTAGAACTAGGTTTACAGAGTGTACACAGGCCTCTGTCCTCTCTTGCTGACTCCTACACATGAAACTCCCTTCTGGAACATGTCTGTGATGCCACCTCTCTCCCTTGCTACCATATCCCTATAAAACTCACTTTCTCCATGTGACCTTTGGCTAAGGAACATAGGAAGCTGAAGTCAGAGTATCTGTTATATTTTATCATAGTTAAAGTTGGTAACAAGTAAAAGCACTTAATTGCAGCTAAAGAAGGGAGGAAATGGGAGGAGTATGTCATCTTGCAGCTCACTTACAATTTCTTAGCTGGAGTTAAGAAACCATGGAAGCTCCCTTGATACATATTGTCCACACTGGCAGGCAACAGTTTTCAGGGTTTGGGAAAACCACTGTATGCAGAGCAGATGCTCTACCCCTAGCCTTAGCACCATAAGATGAAATGGGTTTAAAAATCTCTTAAACCTCTGATTAGGTTTGGGAGAGGTGATGCACATAATCTTTCTGTATGTCTCTTTCTCTTACCCACCCACCCCATGTTGCTAGACTTTCCTCCCTTGGACTGCCTAGTTTGATCCAGGGCAGTCTGGAGCTGCCTCAACCTGATCAGCCAAATCCCAGATTGAGCTGAATCAGCCTGATTCATTTTGGGATCTGGGATTCAGACAGATTGCATGCACAGTCCTAGGTTTTTTTTGTGCCTGTAAATCACCTTGGTAAAAGTTGATTGATTGATTGATTGATTGATTGATTAGTAATAACAATCCTTTCCTGACATTCCTCAGAACCTAGCTGCAGCACCCATTACAAACTCAGTTGGTATTAATGAGGCCAGATTTAGCACAATGATGGCCAGTTGCCAGCCCCAAGCTAGAAAGACGGGAAGACAAGTTTCCACGGTAGCATTGAAAAGGAACCCAGTTGGATTGGGGCAGGAGCTTTTTGTTAGGTACGTGCAATAAATTATTCTTTTGTGATAAAGTCAACTGAAATATGTACAGGCTTCTTAGTACTTTCAAATCTATAAACAAATAATCCCATTTCCCCCATTTTCTTTGCTATGAAAGAAAATAATAATAAAGGCTGTCACTTCCGTGTTTGATGTCTACAACGTACACAATGCTGGTACCAGACACCACAGAACTATCAAATAATATATACTTTGCTTTGCTGTTACCTTACTAATTTAAAGATGGGCCTTTGTTGTCAGTTTGTGACAAAGGGGAGGATTTAAAAATAGGATGATGCCTTTAGACTTGTAAATTTATTTCATGGTAAAGGAGAGAAAGATGTGCTTTTGTGAAATCATCCAAGAGGCAATTCCCTTTGAGGGTGAAAAATAAATGTATTGCTTTTGTTCAGAGGCAACAGGGAGGAAGAAGGAACTCTTTGCTAAAATAAACAGTGATAAGACTATAAGCCAATCTATGTGGAGTGTCTAGAGAACCCAGAAACCATCCTTCTGAAGCTAAAATGTGGTTGGGCAGTCAGATGACCTGAAAAAAGGGGCCATGTGCTGTCCTATTAGGTAAAAGATCTATTTCACCTCATGGAACGTCTGTGATATAAATGTGTGCTTCATCAAATGAAGCAGGATTAATTTTATTCATTCCCCCATCCTACTTTATCCCTACATGGGCAGAGGAAATCCCATACATGTGAGACATGTGCAGGCATTTGCCAACAGATGATTCAGCTGGGAGCAGTGTGTGGGTGTGCAAGACCCACCCCACAACATCTCCAGGCCTGTCGGCAGCTGTTTAAATATTTGTGATTAGCATGAATGAGTTGTAGCCAGTGTTACTCCTACTTAGACCCATTGAGGTTAGTGGACATTACTAATTTAGGTTCATTAATTTCAGTGGGTCTACTCAGGGTACTGCTTAGTTGGATGGAACCTGGTGTTTGAAGGGTTTTGTTTTGCTCTTTTTGAAAAGAAGGTTGCCCACCCCCATCTTCAACTGTAATTGGTCAGATAAATATTTTTCCCCAGTACTATTTATGCAGTGCCAACTGTTCAAAGCTTAGAGGTAGTGTGCTTCTGTTCATAGGCTTTACAACGGCATTGAGATAGGTAGTTAGGATAAAAAGTAAGATATGGGTAGTATCTAATTTGTTTATGTATTTCTAAGTCACAATTTAGGATATTGTGTGTCTACACACACACACACACACACACACACACACACACACACAGCTGCAGCCCTGCTCACTCTGCTTGACAATCCACCTGCCCTTCCCCACACATCAACCCCCTAGTGCTTCCACTTCCCATCCCATGCAACTAAGTTCATTTTTCACTTTCCCAACCCCATTTCTGAAGCCGCTTCTCACTTCTGTTCTGCAACCCTGTTTTCACCTTCAGCACCATATCCATGCCTCCTTGCCTCCTTTTTGGCAACCCCACATTGCACAAAACCAATCCCTATGGTAACCTCCTGCATCTTTATCATCTCACTAAGCACCTTTTTCACTTTCCACCCAGTTATGAAGACTCCTCCCTCCCAGTCACCTGCTGAAGGGGCTGAATATGGATTTTTGTGGAGGTTTCCCTGATGGGGTCCTGGGTCCCCCTACTCTGCACTTCTGGGATTAATTTGTTTGGCTTTATGGGAATGGCATGGTAGGGCAACCTGTGGCTGGCACTGAGTACAGGAAGGTGATAACAGTAGGTAAACTGAGGCATTAATAGGTTAAAGAGCACCCTTCAAAGATCTGACAGTGCCTGGCATGCCTGGTGGGACTTTGGGTGCCCCCTTATGCCTGGCATGCACATTTTATGTGCACTCAAAAATGGGGCCCAAGTGTGAATGCTGTGTTCATACTCAAGGGTTACCTAGCAATGAGGGCATTATTTCCTCCCCATCCTTAGTTGGGAACATCTATCATCTTGCTTCATCGCATGCCTAGATGGCTGGAGGGATGTTTCCCTACCAGAGTCAGATAAATCCTCACTTGCTTCTACTTCTTTGAATTTGGTTAATTCCATTATTGTTGGTTGGCAGTTCCTCTGACAAGTTCTATTTTAATAAAAGAGAACCTTTATTCCAGCTCTGTCTCGTGAATCTTCTTGGGCAATTTTGAAGGATGCCTGTGGACTTTTATTGTTTTAGAAAGTACAGATTAGGATGGTGTAAACTGAATCCCCTGCTAAGTGTGCATATATGAATGATTGAACTAATAAATAAATAAGTGGAGGAAAGAGGGCTTCACGGAGACCTCTGCTAATCTCCTCTTTGATATCTGCAGCTATGCCTGCAGAGGATGGACTACGCTTGAGCAATTCATTTCTCTACCCTCTTCTTGGCATCTGATCAGTCTCTATTCACAGCTTCCATTCATCATCATATTACAACAAACAAAAGGGTTGGTTCCTTATTAGTAGATCCCCCCCTTAACTCAGAGGCTTTGTTTTGTGGGTTATATTTTCTTTCTTTCTTCCTCTGTACCCTCTGCTTTCATAATCTGTCATAATTAATGATGCTTCTGATAGGGAAACAAGGTTTCTGCTTATTATTAGCTTATGCAAAAATGGTAGCTTAGTGTTTATGGTTCCTTTCTCTCACCTATAATCTACCGCAGCATTTTAAAATAGCTACTTGTTATGTGATGAGTTGGGTCCAGTTACCTGAAGATAAATGTTTCCTGTTAGTTATCACCTAGTAGTAGATTCACTAACTGCCTGGCAGTTCTGTGGTGGCAGCAGTGCTTCCCCTCCCCCACAAATAAAGGTGCCAATACTCAGCATGAAGTTGTCGCACCAACATCATTTAGGTCTGTGGCCTCCCTAGGCAAGAAAATGCTTTGCAAGACAGAAGTTACTCCGGAATAAATTTGATAGCAGGAAAGCAATCAGCCAGGAAGTGGGGCAAAACTTTTAAAGTGGTAGGACATGCATAGGAAGTTTAAAAAGGACCACCACTCTGAGGAAAGAAGATACCTAGGCAGATACCCAGTGTGAATGGACATGCACCTGGCCCCTTAATGGGGCGGGGGGGGGGACTGCAAACAGCAATGCCATGCATGGCTTTAGCAGGGAGACAACCCGACCCTTTCTCTGCTGCAGGAGTGAGGCAAGCCGCTGTCTAGCTGCACACAGGAGGAGACACTGAACAGGTGGCCAGAGGCAGTGGCTGGCGTGGCAGGACAGGAGCAGGTGAGCAGTGAGCAAGCATGTGTACCCAGGGCAGGCAGCAGCGGCAGCCCATCCCTCCTCCCTCCTGCAGCCTGCCACAGGTCCATGGGGACCTGTGCCTCTACCTTCTCACAGCAATGTGACTCCACTGACTTGGTAGCCACAGGCTTCTCCAGCCGCCCACCCTTGGGCCAGACTCCCACTTGGTGCTGGTGTCTGGGTGTGGAAGCAGGGAAGTGCAAGGGGAGCAGGGATCACTTCCTCTTGCTTTTAGTTGTCTGCTGCTGCCTCTCCTTTCCTGTGCCCCGAGCTCTTGTATCCATCCCTGTTACTGATCCAGAAGGAAGAGAGGGTGAGTGAGAGAGTAAGTGAATGAGACAGAGCATGAGTGGAAATGGAGAGCTTCCAAAGTTTGGGCTGGCTGAACATTGTGGCTCTTTCCTTCTCTTTTGTGCTTCTTAGCTGAGATTTGTGGTTGATCAGTTGTTGTTTGGGGCAGGGAGTTGCTGGTACTGCAATGGTATATTAAGTACTGCCAGAAAAAAGCACTGGGTGGCAGATATCATATAATGGCATCTGTTGTTAATGCCTGATCTAATGCTTGATCTAATCTGTAACCTCTTTCGGTATCTGGAAGGCAGTCCATAAACAAAGGGTGGGAAACCTTGGCAGACCCTCCTAGTGTCCCTATTTTCCAGGGACATCCCTGATTTAGAGAAGCCATCCTGGTTTCTGATTTGATCCCAGAATGTCCCACTTTTCCTTAGGATGCACCTATTTTCATTGGAGAAATGTTGGAGAGTATGGAGGGTTTTTTTTAATGTTTTATTATGTTTTTATAAGAAGAATAAGTTTTGGTAAGATAAGCTGCCCAGAGTGGCTGGTGCAACCCAGTAAGAGGTGTGTGGTATAAATAGTAAAATTATCATTATGGATATTTTCATTCAAGAAATGTTGGAGGGTATGCCTTGGGCCCAGAGGCCAAATCTGGGCCTTTGAGGTCTTTATACCTGGTCCTCAGAATTCTCCCCAAGCCATACCTAAATCTTTTCCGATTCTTAGGGTCTTGTAATCAGTGAGGGTTAGAATTTAAGAAAGGAGGTTGCTAACTAGTCAGCCACAATTGGGGTGAAGATTGGGGTGGTATGTAACAATACAATACAGATAAAATCAGTTTAAAACTGTAAAAAACAGAGATCACTGAAAATGCCTACTGAAATAAAAAAAGGGGGTCTTTCGGGGGCTATTCAGGTCACTGAATACCTGAGTGATCAAGCAGAGAGCCAAGAGGTGAGATTAGGGAGTAATCCAGCCAAATTTAAGTCTTTTGAAGTCTCCGTTATGTCAGCGGAAGAGCTAAATATGCTTAGCTTTGAGCAGGCTGTGCCTGTACTTCTAAACTCTTGTTAATGAATTTATCAAATTCTCTCCTGCTACAACCTTATACAGAATAAAACGAAAAGAAAAACTTTCCTTAGTGGATTTGGGCATACATCACTATTCATGCACTATTCATAACTGGGGAAAAACACAGAAATACCACACATGCTGATGCTTGTCAAAATGTTGGCACTTTTTAAGGCTAAAAATTGATTTTGTTTGAAAGAGAGAAACTTAGGTCTGTCTCTCACTAAGCAGAGAGTGCACATGGATCACAAAAAAGAAGAAGTTTTGGTAAGTAAGAACTTGTCAATCTCACCTTTAATGTGATAATTGTGCTTGGATAGTTCCCCTCTCCCTGTGATTTTTGATGGTCATTGATAGTGCTAGACATCAGTGTGTTGACCAGTGACTCATCTGAGAAGGGCTATTTTCTTTCAACAAGAAAGCACAACAGCAATTAAAAAAAAATGATTAACATTTTCTGATATACACTGAAATTCAACCAGGGGGATACGAGGAAGTCACTTAACAATGCTACTAAAATTGATTTAAATACAGTTGAGATTGTTTGTTTGTTTAAAAAACTTTTTGGAAAATCAATAAAAAAATTGGGGAGGGGAATAATTAACATTTTCAATTGTCTGCATTATTCAGCGAATATAGCAATGTGGTCTAAAAGTAGATAATTCTTCTCTCCTAAATTCAATTTATGGTGTATGAGTATGGAAGCTTATGGCTTTCATAATGGCAAACACTGTATGGTTTGCCTCCTAGGACAAAATGGGTGTCTTCAGTTGCCTTTCTGTATTAAGAAATGGTAATACTATTTTGGCAACCATCGTTTTGGAGAGATATACAGAGTGCAGGCATAATTACAGAGTGAGGAATGGAACCAGAATATTTAGCGAGCCATACAACCTGGTCACATCAGTTTGACTCTAAAAGTGAGTGAACTGCCTCCAAATTGATAAGGTGTTTGACTTGTTTCTTAGCCAATCTAACTTTTTTCTGGGGGAGGGGGAGCTAATTCCCAGCCTCTCTCAACCCTTATTTTCCCTCCTACCAACTGGGTGCAAATAACAGTATCTGTAGCAATAGACCAGCAGCCCCCAATTTGACACCCTCCAGATACAAGTGGACTACAGTACCAGTCATTCCAGAGAATGGGCCATGCTGGCTTTGGCTAATGGAAGCTGCAGTCCAAAATATCCAGAAGGCACCGGGTTGGATAAGAAGTGGAACAAAAGTGAGGAAAGTCTCCCCTCTCCCAATTCTGATGCCCGGCATGAGAATAGGAAGCAAACCTGGACACAGTAATCTCTGTGAAATGTAGTAGCTAGCATTTAGCTACCATAATATATTTTTGGCATTTATTTCAATGTAATAAATCTTCTGTCTCCACAGTCAGAATGTCTGTTAATCCAGGTTGCTGTGAATCATAGGTGAAAGGAGTGTCAATGAATTCAGGTTCTGGGCTTGCTACAGGCATCTGGGTGGGTTCCGTGGGAACTAAGTGTGGGACTAGTTGGGCCTTTGGTCTAATCCAGCAGGGCTCTTATATTCTTACATTTTAACTGCAAACCCATCTAGAACATTTACTCTAATGCTACAAGGAATTATTTAAATCATGCATAGGCAAACTCAGCCCTACAGATGTTTTGGGACTACAACTTCCATCATCCCTGTCCACTGGTCCTGTTAGCTAGGGATGATGGGAGTTGTAGTCCCAAAACATCTGGAGGGCCGAATTTGCCTATGCCTGCTTTAAATAATAAGAATGCTTTTTTCTGATCATCAATATGTTGAAAGTGACAGGGATGCCTCTATAGCCAAAAATTGTTATTCTCTAAAAAATCCCAACTGCAATGTAATGGCCACAGAAGCCTTGTATGTTTGGTCATGAGTAAGGGGACTGCTTTGGTTAAAGCTCACGTAAGGCAAGATACGGCAGTGCAAGAGTTAACTGAGAAGTGGAAATGGTTGAACCATTTCTGGAGTTGTGCATTTATTGTTATAATGTTAGGGAACAGATTTTGGCTAGGTTATAAATTGGCACATATTTCTTAATCGAATGGCCTCCAGTCGTATAAGTGCAGGAACCCCCACAGCCACTTCCTCAAAGAGAATCCAAACACTGCAAGCAGCTGTGTGCTTCTATTGTTCCACTTACTCCCATATGTACATAAACCCACAAAGAGCAGCAACACACAGCATAATATCTATTCTGTTAGGATTAACTGGACAGTCAAAGAATAGATAAAGCCAAAGCAATCTATTTCTTCTATAAATAGATATTCATATAATCAATTCAGTTAGTAAACATCACTGACAAAAGATATTCAGGTTGCTGAAATGCAAGCTTTGCCAATACACTAAAAAAAAAACTCGAGACAAGAAAGATGGGTAACAAGTTATATTCATTAAAATATTCCAGTTTGCCCATCAGAATAATTCAACCAAATTAACCAAAACCAATGCGACCTGGACAGTGAGCGTCTCAACTGCCCCATCTCCTGAGACAGCTGGCAACCGCACTCTGTGATCTTGCAGAAAGGCCTGAAAAAACACCGCCTCTCTCACTGTGTCCTCCTTGGGTGCAAGGACATGAGCACCATAAACCTGTTTGCCAACATTCACCCCAATGCACCTGAGAGGCCCAAACACCACTCTGGCTCAGATATTAGCATATATTTTCCAAAATCCACTCATCTGCCCAAACCAAATACTGATTAGCCAAATAAACAACACTCCAATCACATAGACAACACACAACAGTGTGAAAAAGGGGTGACAGACCAGTCAGTGTCACACACAAAAATTCCTACTCAGTCCCCTTAAATAAGGCAACTAACAGAACCCGCACTACCAAAAGGTGGGAGAGTGGGTTTCTCAGTGAGAAGAGGGGAGAGTGCAGGGTGGAGCGGACTTAAATAGTCTGATCTTCACCTCCCCACTATAGGGAAAAGCACTCCCACATGGTTGCCCACACTACCCCTGCAGGAGAATCTCTTCTCTTCTCTTCTCTTCTCTTCTCTTCTCTTCTCTTCTTGCAGGGGAGGAGGGTGTGGCAAATGTTTCCTCCTCCCATATGCAAAAGGAACAGAATTAACCTTTAATGGGAAATGCAATTTAACCTCGCAAATAAATCTTACCATTTAAACTGCAAGCATGAAGTGGGAACCATGTTAAAGAAAAGGAAAGTAGAGTCCAGCCTGATAACTTAATTCACTTACCAGAGTTGTGACTGTCCCAGAGCAGTATTCCCCCACTTTTTTCCTCAGCTACACCACAGAAGATCTCTTCTTAGTATCTGAATGCCTTTCCCTCTTCTTTTCTAAGGAATTTTTTTGCAACTTTTGTACTTTATCTTTGAAATATATATTTAAGGAAAGCCTAGTTTCACAGCAATTGGTGGCAACTGAATTGAGAGCAAGGGGGTCAGCAATAAGCAAGTTCAGCTACTTTTGGTTCCTGAACATGGACAACACACTTGCACAGATATTTTTTTGTTAAATTCTGATCCAGATAAGACAGTCTGGATGAATGGAAGCTCAATTCATTATGCACTATGAATGAAAAAGAATTTCCTCCCTGTTTTTAAACGAACTGACCTAATTCACATGCCCCAGACTAAGACAGAGATCAGAACATATTTATATTTATATTTATATTTATATTTATATTTATATATTTAAATATATTTAACCCATTTTTGTACATTTTTTAAACCCTCAGATTATCATGGAAAGAGAATTTCTGAATGAGCATCAGAAACAATCTGACCTGTCCACCTGTATTCTATGATCAATCTTACGAGGTAGCCCAATTTGTAAAACCAGTCAGGCAATTCGTAATTTTGGCATCATCAGTAACAAGGATATGTTGCATGGAGGAATCCTTAAGTGAGCCTTTGCTTGTAAGCACCAGGTAATGCTATTTTGTCACATGTACGGGAAATACTTGAATCACTGCATGGTATCATTACACTGCTGAGTCTGCCATTACTAATTTTGCCTGCCACTTCGGGAAGAAAAGATTCACTGTGGGAGGCTTCAATGGGGAGTATCACTTACACACACAAATCTGCTTAGTCTTGACAACAGAGGCTGGCAAAAAACACACACACAAAAAAAAAAAAACCCTAGCATGCCCTGGATAAAAATAAATCAATTTAAGTTGAAAATCACACAAATGTAATAGTTTATTTAATTGGCTTGGCAAATTGTCCCAGTTTGCTTTAATTCTCTGTCACCCTTACGTACTGACTTCCTAAGACCCTGCACAGGAGATTAAGCTACATTTGTAACCACATCTTTCTCAGTCAGGTTAATTATTTGGGAAGAAGAGACATCCTATCATTGCAGCCACCAGGCTCTTCCGCCAAAGATTTTATAAAGTGGAAGGAAATGCACTTATTTGCTTTAATTTTATGGAGTACACAAGTCCCCATTTAAAATGAAATGGGCCCATAAACTTAAGTCAGAGTGGTGAAAACTGCAAGATCAATAAGGGCAACCATTAAAATGTATCAATCTCGGCAAATAGCAGAAAGTGGAGTGGGGAGAGAAGAGTCAATACTGGATGCACATATAGAGTTAGTCCTTCTGTAACGAGACTGTTCCTGCTGTAGTAATATATATATAAGGCTGTGCATTTGTTTGGGGATGGATTAAAGTTTGAATCATATGGGTAAATTTTTATTACTCGGGGGGAGGGGTTACCTTTTTATGGGACTAGAAGCAGCAACTGCTTCAATTGACACAATTTCATTTTCCCAGAATGCACAGGATGTAATGTTATTCCTGGAAATTTGAGAGGGGTGTGTGTGATGGCCCCCAAAAGTGAGGTGTGTGTTTATGTGTGTGTGTAGTGCTAGGGATGCTTGAATTTCACTTTCTCTCTGCTTCTCGTTTTCCCCACCAGAAATTCAGGTCTCCACATTTTCATATCAGTTTGTTGTGTTTTAAAATCCTTATGAAAATTCATCCTCAGTTTTGTGGATTTCTCCTATCATAAACATATTTGTAGGCAATTTTGCCTAAAATACACACCTTTGGAAAACAACTTTCCCTAAAATTATGCATTTCCCTATGTTGTTTTCACTACTCTTTAAGGACCCTTTACCCAAATATATGCCTTTTTTCCACATTACTTGGCTGGAAAACACCATTACGAAATTTTGAAGGATAGCTGTGTTTTGGTTCTCACATTGTTTCAGAAAGTGTGAAATAGGTAGTTTCACCTTTAAATACAAACTGAATCATTTTTCTCCCCCATCCCTAGTTGTGGCTGGCATTTCCTCCCCCCTCCCCCCCCAAAAAAAAAATTCCCTGGAATGGCACAACATAACAAGCATTCTGCAAAAATAATTTGCAAACAAAAAACAAAAAACAAAAACGCATGAATTTGTATAGATGTGACTTAAAGCTTGTGACAAATCAAGTCAGTTTCCAAGATTTATAGGGTCCAGTGGGGCTGTAGCAGCTGCCTGACAGCTGCTATGCTAGGTGCATCATACTCTGACCAGTTGTGTTGCTGCCACTTAAGTACAAGGGTGAGCAATTTCCCCTTTCTCAAAAACTGGCCAGGTAGCACAAAGACTAGGATACCGGCTAGCGTCTCTATGCCAGAATCCCTACTTTGAATATTTCAATAGATGCTAATGGGGATGGAAATTATTTGGGGCTTCTGTGAGAGCCTATTTAGGACTATTGGTGAGACCAAGGAGAGATAGGTTCAGATTCCACCATATCCACTGGGTTGCCTTGTGCAAAGGGAATATTAGTGATGAATGGATCAGCATATTTCCATTCCATGTCATTTTCTCATGCACTCAGTCATAGATCCTGCTATATTTTGTGCAGATTTCTTTTCTTATGCACTTTTGCTCCCCTGAAAAAAAACATTTTTAAATGTTTTGAAAAGCACATATTTTTGTATGCATTGTTCCGTATAAATGGGGATTCTGTGTGTGCATGTTTTGAACCAAAACTGCATCACGAAATTTCAAGAAGTGGAAATCTAATTGATAATTGTGCCGTGATCTGCATGTAAATCTAGGTGTGGTGAATTAGGTTGGTTCACTTTATAATGCAGGCCAAATGAATTTCTCCTTCATATGGGTGTGTGTGTGTGTGTGTGTGTGTGAGAGAGAGAGAGAGAGAGAGAGAGAGATTATAAATACACCCATACTTCAGGGCTATCTTTGTAAGATGCCAAAATGGTCCAGAGCAGGAGCTGGTATCCTTGCGCTTGATGAAACATTTGATGTTCTAGCAAGCAGCCATTTCCTGCAGAAGCATCAACAGCACACTGCAGCCTCTCTTAATGCATGGCAGGCTGACCTATATACTGAATAGGTCAAACTTCTAGGCAATCAAATGCTGTAACCTTCTGGGGCATCTCCTCAGCCTCTCCTTGTCACAATTCATCCTTGTTTCACTGTTCCTTTTATTATAAGGGCATGGAAATCCTTGCTTACCATCACACTGCCCCTCTTTTGTTGGTTCTCTTTGGGATAGGCACAGGAATTATTACTATTACTATTATTAAATACAGTTTGTGTATAAAGTTCTTACATGGCTTTCTAAGAAGTATAAAACAAACGGCAAAAAAAAAACATACATAGCATACCATCAAAATTATTAAAAAAAATAATTTTTGCCACTCTGGGCAGCTTCCAATAGAATGTAAAAATACAATGAGGTTTGAGGTTTTACATGTAATTATATTTAATTATCTTGGTGGTAAGTAGCGAAGGTCTGCAAGAGGCTTCTATTCACAGTTTCTTGGACACAGTTAAAACCCTTTGTGTGACTCAGCAACCTGATAAAACAGGGTCCCTCATCAGATGAGGTGTCCTACTCATGTTCAAGTGAACACAAGTAAATACCTTCTCCACTCCACACTGCGTGTTTACATTGTCAGGTGAACTAGGTGTGGGAATGTTCAGGGCGGTAGGCGAGGATATATTGTTTATTAATATCCTTCCTAACTTACATTAGCAAGTTCCTTTACTTTCCCCTTTACACAGCAGAAGACTTGTTGCAAACTCGTGTGAGTTTCTTAAGACAATATGCAATTCAATCTGGTTTGTCCAGATTGAAATGTGTTCTAATATTTTCCTGTTAAGACCCCTTGAATGCCTCCTAAAAAAGTAAAGACACCACAGTCTTATTCATAAGTAACAAAAAGAAAGTTTACTCATGATCAGACAGACTACAGTGTGATCCCTGAAGGCAGGCGTTAGGCTTAAAGTTTCAAACATATACAAACAGGTTTACCCCACAAGGGAGATTTACCTAGTGACTGCAGGTTAGCAGTCCAGCAGTTCACAGGACGAAAGGAAGATGGAAAAGAGAGCGGCAGCATGCCTTGTCCTTTTTCTAGGTCTGGAAAGGTCACATCCACCCACTAGTCACATGCAAGGAAGGATGCTCCAGGCCAGGAGGACCAGGAAGTTTCGGCTGTCTGGACCAAACATTCCCTTGCATGTCCACTCTAGGAAAACAAGCAATGTTGTACTTGACTGCTCCCAGTAGATTGCATCGCACACTAGGGGGTTGTACATAGGCTTCACAGAATTAGTGTGCTTCAAGGAGGTATTTGGAGGAAGTAATGGGATGACATTGCACATGTGTTCTGATTTTTAACCTTGGATCTCCAAGCATTCCATGAGGAATAGTGTGAAGGGTTTCTCCAAACTCTTACTGAATTCAAAACATAGCAGGCTCAGTTATATTACAAATTATTTGATTGGCTACTTATCTATGGTGAGGTTACACTTGGAATTATGTGTCCATTTCTGGTTCCCTCACCTCAAAAAGAATATTATAGAGCTGGAAAAGGTTCAGAAAAGGGCAGCCAAAATAAGGAAAGGGCAGAGCAACTCCTTTATGATGAAAGCTTACAACTTTGGGGAAAACTGTGAGTAAGAGAAGATGTGATAGAGGCATGTAGATTTATGCATGGTGTGAAGAGAGAAAATTAGAAAATGACACTAGAACTTGGGGACATTCAGTGAAACTCAATGTTGGAATATTAAAGATTGACAAAGGGTTATACTTTTTCACACTGTGCATAGTAAACAATGGAATACTCTCACACACAATGTGGTGACGGCTACCGACTCCCAGCCCTGTATTTGGCTGACCACTGTGAGAACTGGCTTTTGGACTAGATGGGCCAGGAGGCTCTTATTATGCTCTTAAGATAATTGCTCTCTCTCTCTCTCTCTCTCTCTCTCTCTCTCTGTGTGTGTGTGTGTGTGTGTGTGTGTGTGTGTTTCTGTGTAGAGTAAAATGCAGTTAGGCTTTATGGTGTAAAAGAAAATACCATGAATAATACTACATCATCAGTAGTAGTTTAGCATATTAGACTGATTCTGATGAGCTACTCAGGCAAGAGGTATTTCTCAAGGTATCTGGTGATTCTGCAGATTGCTTTGTAGCTTCACTGTGACAAGACTTCTAGTCTGTAGACAAAGGAAAATAAATTTTCTCAGCCAATTTCTTATGCTAACAGTGAGCTGTAAATCACAGCTAACGTGAGAAAAGTGTATCTAAGTGTTCAATGGTTCTGAAAATATTTGCCTTTTGATGCTGTCTAAAGCAGACAGGAAGGGTGGGGAGACACCCTCAGCAGTACTTATAGTCTGTGTTATAGGCTAATCGAGCATTTGGACGATGGGTAATAATCAAGTTTGTTTCACTCTAACTTGGTGAATGAGCCAAACAGCCCCCCGTGGTTGTTCATTAAACTTTATTGATCTATGTGACAATTACCAAATTGCTTGAACAAACCTAGAGGTGTATTATCTTTTAGAAAGCCAGTGTCATCACCAAAACAGAGAATAAACCATTAAAAGTGATTTTTGTGGCTGAAAGTTCATCCAAAGTACTATTAGTTCTAAGTCCAATTTAGAACTGTCAGGGGGAATATTTACAATAGTAATTTCAGATCATTATCTTAGCATTCCAATGCAAATAGCCACAATTTAATTCATTACTGCTCACATTACATCTTTATTTTCCACCAACTGGTAGCTGACATTTTGCAAGCTACAAGGAAGAAATGCTAATTAGACCAGTGTGCACCCTTACCCTTTCCAAACATTATTGTGTTTGTGTTTCAGTGCAGTTACAAAATATACTCCTAGCCCTGAGGTCACCTCCATTCTCTCTGTCCTTTCACCCCTAACCTTCCCCAAACAGGTTGAACAGAGGCAGGTAGGGGAAGAGGGGGCATTGATCAGATGCATCTCCCCCCACACACATATTAATGGTCTTCCCTGTGATAGGTGTCTCAGGTTGATGTAGCTGGTGGAACAGAATGACCTCCTTTTCCATCAGCCCACCTACTTTAATTTAGAAAATCTAAAGAGATCTCTGGAGTGGAATAGGAGAGACATTAATATGTAAATGAACTGCCAAGAAAGTTCAGATTTGCATTTAGACTGGACAAAGGAGGGAGGAAATGGCTTTCCCATGCTGTTCCCTCACACTGCCACAATTTTGCAAATTACTAATCCCAGAAATGGTGCCAGGAGGGAATCTCTCATTACCGTTCATTCATTCGTTCTCAGATATGTTTGATTCACCTCACTATAACTGGTATTATATTGCAAACCTGCTTATTTTGAGTATAATAGGAGGCCAGTCTTGCCAAGAAAGAAATGATGACAGACGGAAGGAAGGAAGGAAGGAATGCATTCCTTTATTTAAAGGACTTCTATGTCACCTGTCATCATTGACTCAAGACTGCTACGCAATGTATTATGAAAAATGGAAAGCTATTCCCTTTTCATGATGGAGAGAATTTGGAGCTCTGCATGAAAAAGTTCTGAAAATCATCCATCCTATTTAGGGTTGCCAGACCTTCATGTCTGGCCTGAAGTCTCCATGTCTGTCTGCCCACCCCCCACCCCCAACCATGGCAAATAAAGGGCTTGAATCTTCAGGTGGGTGAGAATGCCTTTAATAATTTTTTTAAAAAAAATAATAATGTTAAGCATACGGTGCATGTAGCTTCGTTTGTTCTGGAGGTCTGTTCTTAACCTGGAACTGTTCTTATCCTGAAGCACCACTTTAGCTAATGGGGCCTTCTGCTGCTGCCGCGCCGCCGGAGCACAATTTCTATTCTCATCCTGAAGCAAAGTTCTTAACCTGAGATACTATTTCTGGGTTAGTGAAGTCTGTAACCTGAAGCGTCTGTAACCTGAAGCGTCTGTAACCCGAGGTACCACTTTATAGTGCAGATGGGGCCTAAGTAAGATCTGAAAAGGGACTGCAAGTGCAGTCGGTTGTTTCTCATTCTTTTTCCCCCTTTGCCCACGAAGCACTGAACAGTTGATTGCAATCAAAGCCTAAATTATGGGGAAAGAAATTTTTATGATTGATGAATAAACACAATGAGGTTAAGACACTTTAATTCCAGAGATTTACAGCAAATAGCAAAACAAATTTTTAAAATGATGGTGATGAAGTGGTTTTTATGACAAACAAGTTCTGTTAATGAATTCAGGACATTCTTCCACCTCTTTTCCTTCAAATCTGTATGCTGCAGAATGAGCTATGACTGAAGGACCTGTGAATGGATAGGAGTCTATTCAGCTAGAGGTCATGCAAATACAGAAAACTTATTTGCTCGGTGAAAAATTGGGCTGACAGAGAGGTGATATGTGCAGTGTTGCTACCTTGCTGGGTTGTTGTGAAGATAAAACGAAGAGGAAGCGAACCATGAACACCACCATGAGCTCACTAGAGGATAGATGGGATATAAATGTACTAAATAAAGGAATGTAATTAAATAAATAAATAAATAACCAACCCAACCAAGCAGTTAGGGCTGCACATGCATAGTCCAACTCACAAAACTGGGTAGTCATTTTTGGAATAGAGAACAAGTAGCTAGGTTCAGTCATGAGAAGAAGATAGAAGGGTGACATAAAGGTGCACTGAAAACAGTGTGTTAAGGCCAGTGAATTTTGAGTTATTCTGATAGCATGCAACAAGGCTGGGAAGCCACAGGTCTGAGGGCCAAGGGCAGGACATATAAGAAAGAAAAGTCTGTGCTGAGAGAGATGATCCTTTTAATGCAACCTTGGCTGCATTCATCTTATTGCATCACAGCATTGTGCTGTTGACTTATGTCCAGGCTTGCCTACTATGACCCCTAAATCATTCATGGAAGTACTTCTGTCTCATTCTTTCATCTCCAGCCCTTCCCAATATACAATGCTTCACACTGAAGAAATTTCAAATCTCAGTCAATGAATTTAAAGGTGAGGATGGGACGGACTTCAGTAATAAGGCACCGTGAGCAAGGACAAAAATTGGTGCATCCCCTTAATATTTCTTATTTTCACAATAATTCCTTTTGGTACAGTTGCTTTTTTCTGGACCTTCTCAGTTGATACTCCTATAAATATAGGTTTTATATTATCATTATCGTTATTTTGCACCCCCCTCAGCTCAGCACCCTGTGCAGGGGAACCACAATATCACTCTAAACCCAGCGCTGGTGGGGGAGTGGCATGGGCTCCACTGAGGTAACGATATCTCTGATTGGCTGTGTAATTCTACAGTGGTTTTTCTTCTGTAAGTTTGGTTCAGTATCTACCTGCTATGCACAAGGCCTGAAGTAAGAAAGACAAAGCCACCATGTTCCTTTCTCTGCAGATTATATACTGGGTTTTGTTTGGTGTTCCCAGTAAAGTGTTATCAGGAATTTATTTCCTTTCTGGACTCCATCAGTGTTATTTTAGTGACTTTGCTAACACTTTATTTATACAAATACCAAAGCAAAGCAAGAGCAGATTTGCCCAGGGACAGATAGGGGTAACCTGTGGCTATGCAAATGTTGCGGAAGCCACTTCCCATCAGCCCCAACCAGCCAGTAGTCGAATACCTCTAGAAGGTTCACAGCTTCCCCATTTCTGCATTAGGACCACAAGTGAATGCAAACATGAAAATGATTGCAGATGTAGAGCGCTTGAAACTAGAGCTTTTCCCAGCATCTAATCTCAGTGCTGCCAATTAGAAGGATGGGGGGTGCTGCTGATGTTTTAGTCTCTTTTTTCTTATCTCAGTACTATCACCTGTGCCATCTGTGATGTTTATATTTCCTATTTTTTCCAACAGCTTCCTACCTTATTTCATTTTTCTGTATGAGAGAGAGAATTCTCCAGGGAAAGCTGTCTGGCCATATGGCCATATGAAAAGCTACAATGTGGAAAGCAACATTTATTGTTGTCTGTCACATCAAAAATGCTTCCATTTGAGCATTTCCTCTCCACCAGCTTTCTCTTCATATTGTTCAAACTGACAAAAGTGATATAATTCAACTGTCTGTGGTTAGTCAACCATTGAAAGGGGGCACTATTATGGATAATGATGAACGGTATTTGTACATGCAATGATTTTGAAAGAGCAAATGATGTGTGTAGATGTTGTAGGACAGGGGTAGCCAACATATTGCTCTCCAAATGTTTCAAACTAAAGCTCCCATCAGCCCCAGTCAGTATGGGCAACATCCCTGTAGTAGGACATTCCGCCCTGCATGCTAGGAAGCAACTGGTCCAAAATTTGGCAGCCAGATTATTGGCAGAGGTTCAGTTTAGAACTCACATGACCCCTGTTCTAAACAGCTGCACTGCACCTTTTCTTTTTCTGGACCCAAGTCAAGGTGCTCACGTTAGTGTTTAAAGCCCTAAACAACTTAAGCCCCAAATATCTGAAAGGTTGTCCCTTCTCAGTTGTTATATTTGGCAGAGGGTACCTTCTTGAATTTTCCACAGTGGCTCCTTCAAGTGATCACTGAAAAATCTTTCCCTTTTCCTGATATATACAGCTTTATTTTGTTCCCCAACATATGCCCATTCACAAAAGCAGCCCTCAAAAGTTTAATCTCTGCAACTAAGTTCATTTCCTTCACTGAATTCAAAGCCGGAGCATTTTTTAATCAAGCAGCATGAATGGAATATTTAATGAAAGAGCTTAACCTTAGATCAATGCAGCCGATGACCTGCTCTGTTTATTGTGCTCAAAAGAACGGGAACCTGAATCAAATTTGATAACGAAAATGAACAATAATATAAGGCCAAGCCATCAGCCTGCATAAATTGCTGCAGCCCCATTGAATTAATTGAAGTTCTATTGATTTAGCAGCCGAAGGTCCGGACCTTTTGTTCTGTAATTTCAGATTCCAAATATTGACAGAAATGGGGAGTGAGTTGGGAAGGGGGGGCAGAATGTGCCCCTGCCAAATATTGACCCAAAGTCATTCACTAATTCTTACTGTTCTATTGGTGCCAGAGTTGTCTCCCGGCAGCAACTTCAACCTGTGAAAACAAGATTAGTTCCCAGAGAGGCTTCCTTGCATGGATTTTTCAGTGATTTGTTTCAGGCATTCAAGTGAAAAGAGAATATGGAAAAACTGGGAATGAGTGAAAACAATGTAAAGGCAGAGTTGCTTGTAAATCAATAAATATTACATCAGCTTTTCACAGTAAAGCTCCACCAAAGGGCATGGGATTAATGCAAGTTATCAGAAGGTTGAGTGGAGGGAGAGAATGAAGCTGAGAGAGAACACGTTCATCTGACCTGTAATGCAGGTATTGATTTTAAACTGTGAATCCTTTTTAATGGCATGTTGCTTGATGTTTACTAAATGAAGCTTTATTTCTACCCAGTATTCATTAAAAGGGGGTGGGGAGAATGAATTTAATCTATTTTGTGATCTTTTCAAAATAGTCATTAAGTATTAAAGCCCATATGTACAGTAGCCTGTGGTGGCCTTGAGGAAGGGATATGGACCCTTTCAAAACTCGAGTCATTTATATCATTTTAAATACATATTATTCTGACAATTGGCTCCAGAGAACCCCTCAGTATCTCAAACATGGGAAAATATATGTGATAAAATGCATGATAAAAGAAGCTAAACTTCACAAACGGCCTACAAGGAAGAAGAAAGACATCTCAATTTGCAGCAGCTGACAGTTTAGTAAAAATTCAGCAATTCTCCCCACCACCTGATGGAATAGAGAAGTTTTATCTGCATTTGGATTACATGTAATCCAGGGCAGCTGTCTACCAGCTCCATCTGGTACACAGGCTGAGACCCTACCTGCCTGCGGACTGTCTCGCCAGAGTGGTGCATGCTCTAGTTATCTCCTGCTTGGACTACTGCAATGCGCTCTATGTGGGGCTACCTTTGAAGGTGACCCGGAAACTACTACTAATCCAGAAAGCGGCAGCTAGACTGGTATGCGAGGCGGCCGCCGAGACCATATAACACTGGTCCTGAAAGACCTACATTGGCTCCCAATACGTTTCCAAGCACAATTCAAAGTGTTGGTGTTGACCTTTAAAGCCCTAAATGGCCTTGGCCCAGTATACCTGGAGGAGCGTCTCCACCCCCATTGTTCTGCCCAGACACTGAGGTCCAGTGCCGAGGGCCTTCTGGTGGTTCCCTCACTGTGAGAAGCAAAACTACAGGGAACCAGGCAGAGGACCTTCTCGGTAGTGGCACCCGCCTTATGGAATGCCCTCCCATCAGATGTCAAAGAGATAAACAACTACCTGACATTTAGAAGACATCTGAAGGCAGCCCTGTTTAGGGAAGTTTTTAATGTGTGACATTTTAATGTATTTTTAATCTTTGTTGGAAGCTGCCCAGAGTGACTGGGGAAACACAGCCAGATGGGCAGGGTAAAAATAATAAATTGTTGTTGTTGTTGTTGTTGTTATGTACAGTGGTACCTTGGTTCTCAAACACCTTGGTACTCAAAAAAATTGGAAGCCAAACACTGCAAACCAGGTAAGTGTTCCGGTTTGTGAACTTTTTTCAGAAGCCGATCATGCTGCGTTTTGAGTGTTACGCTTCCGATTTGAGTACCACACTTCTATTTTGAGTACCACACTTCCGTTTTGAGTGCCACGTTTCCATTTTGAGTGTTACACTTCCGTTTTGAGTGCCACACTTCCATTTTGACTGTTACACTGAGGTCTGTCTGTTTTCGCTAATTATTTTGCATTTTTGTTTTTGTGGCTTTTTTGTTTTGTTTTTGTGACTGTGTGGACAGTTCAGCTACTGATTGATTGATTGTGTGACTGCAGTACATTGTTTATTGCTTTCATTTTATGGATCAGTGGTCTCATTACCCATTGGGCTTCCTCCTTATCTATATGCTCACCCAACACTGTGATCATACCCTATATGCATACAACCCAGTGGCGTAGCGTGGGGGGTGCAGGGGGGGCGGGCCGCACCGGGCGCAACATCTGGGGTTAGGGCAAATCCATGGGTTAGGGGGCGCAAATCCACGGGTTAGGGGCGCAAATCCACAGGTTAGGGGGCGCAAATTACTTGCCTTGCCCCGGGTGCTGACAACCCACGCTACACCACTGATACAACCACAGCATCACCAATTGTGTATAAAAAGTCTGTGCACACATAATTTGTAACACCGAAAACTGGTTTATGGTGCACTCAAGGAGCAGAAAGAGGAAATAACCATCAGAATGCCCTTATGAATGAGAAATCTAAAATAGTGTCCACCTGTTCAACAGAGATTTGAAGAGCTGCTTTAAGTCCGTTCTAAATGACACTCCACAATACGAATGATGAGCACCCCTTCTTCAACACTCAGCTGTATCTAAAATCAGCTTCAACTTCAATCCATTTGAAAGCCTGAGCCATCGCTAATATGAACTAATATGCTTTTTGGTCACACTGGACTTCCGTAGTGTACACTCCCCTTGGGAGGCTGGTTGGAGGCAGCTGCCAAAGCACCATCGGTGTCCTACCCTGTCATGAGTGCCAACTCCCTTCAGCACCAGCAGGCTTACCAGCAATGATGGTGACAATGAATAGGTGTAAGTCACCCATTCCCCACACTGCACAGGCATGATTTTGCTTGGGGGGGGTATTGTGGTAAATTTTAAAATGTGTGTGGCTTGCAGACAAATGAGTTAATGAGTGTTCCTCAAATGGTAAGCTGAAACAGGATAGATATTCAAAGGAATAAGAAGATGACACTGTTATATATGCTTTAACGGAATTCTATGTTGTGTCTTAACTGAAAATCATCTTACGCTTACAAGCCTGGTTTGCTACTAAACAAAAAAAGTAAGATGCCTTGCAAATCAATTACTAGTTTTGAATTTTATGTAGTAGTTCCTAGCTTTTTAAACATAGTCTAAAAAGCCCAGCTACTGTAAGCTGGCAGAACTTATTAAAAGTCCTGTTGTAAATCGTACCCTTAAAAACAATGTTTTTCCTCATTTTTACAGGTTGAAGCCTGTAAAGGGGGGTGGGAATGGGGAGTTAGAATGGCCTTCAGAGGGTCTTCTCCTCTACATTTTCTTTTGAATGTAGCTTTTTCTACCAGAGAAAGGGTCTTTGTTGAAGTCGCATCCAGTTTATCGAACTGGTCCTTTAAAACATGTTGACCCTGCTGCCATATTGGATGTTGGAATTTCTTTGAGATAAAGTCATCATACTGGACTATAAAAGACTATTCTGGACATTTAGCAACAACAACAATTGAAGAGCCCCTTTTGGATTTTTTTCTGTGTGGAAAGGAAAATAAATGAACTTGAAGTGTCTGGTGTTGAAGATTGGAAAAATCTAGCAGATTGAGGAACAGCTGGATATTTCTCTGAAATACAGCTGGATACCATTCTGGAATATTTTGAATAATCTTTATATACATAATTGACAGCTGGGGAATCAGAAGTCTTAATTTCTTTCTCTTTCTCTTTTTATTCTTCATGATCTTCATTCCCTGCATTTTCTCTTTTTCTTTCTTCTTCTATCCACTTTACTCTTGGTTTTATTTTGATTTGATTTGTTTTGTTGATGTCCTCTATTCTGGGTTAAGGAGGGTTTACACAGGAAGGTGATGGATGACTGATGTAGGCTCTATATGAGAGGTGGGGAAGGGAGTATCTCCCAGGGTGGGAGGTTCAGAGAAGAAAGGGAAGCTCTCAAG
Organism: Podarcis filfolensis; assembly: GCF_964270895.1. Classification (NCBI taxonomy): domain Eukaryota; kingdom Metazoa; phylum Chordata; class Lepidosauria; order Squamata; family Lacertidae; genus Podarcis; species Podarcis filfolensis. Next base: position 47,527,026 of record NC_139611.1, read on the forward strand.
TGTATTTTTCCACCTTTTTTCTCTTTTCTGTTTTATTTATTTGTTTGCTTTTATTTACATGTGATGACCATTGTGCATAGGGGTTCTGTTCCTAGCCCCTGCACACATCAGCGGAGCTCACGTAAGCCCAGCCCACCCTGTTCCACCCTCTTCCATGTCCAAAAGGACCTGTGTGTCAGTGGTTGCACATCAATTGGACACTCACACAATGGTTGCTGCCTGCAGTTTCCTTTAAAAAAAAATGTATTATATTGTATGCTGAAAAGTTTCAAGAAAAAAGAAAAGTTCCATGCTGAACTTTCTTACCTTTATAATGGAAAATGCCAGTCCTCCAAAGCACTTTTGTTTTGGAGGTCTCATTTATGAGAATGTTTTGTTAATGAAGATCTCCTTCCTTTGTCTGTTCTTCCTCCTCCTTCCTTTGCACTATTGTAAAGTCATGTCAGATGACATTCTTCAATTACGGAAGAGCTTTTAATTCCAACAGCAGCTGGCTAGGCACTTCTTTTAGCATATCTTGTACTCCTTTTGTATTCTACACTCCAGCTTCCTTTGTCTTATACTTTTTTAAATGACAAACAGCCAAGGGGTTTTTAATTAGGAAGAGAGCTTAAGAAGGCATTTTTTTGCTTTACCTTGGAAGGAAAAATGGAGCATTGACATTTCCCATGAAATGTGCCAGAGTTATTTTCTGCTGTTTTGAAACTAGTCTGTTTCCTAGAACAATTCAAAGACACTGCTTTTGACCGTTAAGGTTCTGGGTGGCTTGGGAACTGCACACTTGATGAACCATATTTTTGCTCATGATCCTGTGCAAGTATTAAGTTATTTCGTGAACCTTTTTATGGGTCTAGTCAGCTTCAGAGGTCAAGTGGGTAATGATTGAGGAGGGGGCCTTTTCGGTTGTAGTTCCTCATCTCTGCCCAATCTGGGCGCAAGTCTGGTGCCCTTTCAATGGCAGGAGTAGACCTGTCTTCCACCTAGGACTTAATGAGTTCTAATGCTCTGTATTGGCTCTATATATACCCAAAGCAGTGAGGTAAATTGAGGTGATACAGGACAGACTGTCATGTTCCAAGTCATATTGTGCCATTAAGGAGGCATGTTGAGATGGATCCGGGAACCCATAGTACTTGAGGTGGAACATAATGGATCAGGCAGTCCTCACGGTCCTTTGGGCTTTGTGAAGAACCTTGAAATTAGCTCTGCACCAAATCAGCAACCGCTGAAGTATTATTCCTGGTAAAGAATAATGTGTTGCCCATAACATCCTCCTGTTACTGGCTGCTGCTTTCTTTGCTTGTTGCAGCTTGCAGACCAGATACAGTGGTACCTCGGGTTAAAAACTTAATTTGTTCCAGAGGTCCATTCTTAACCTGAAACTGTTCTTAACCTGAAGCACCGCTTTAGCTAATGGGGCCTCCTGCTGCCGCCATGCCGCCAGAGCACAATTTCTGTTCTCATCCTGAAGCAAAAATGGTTGGATAATTAGCATAGCTAATTATCAGGAATGCTGGAAGTTGTAGTTCATGTTCCTCACCCCTCCTTAATGGACTATATGCCTCTATTTTATGTTTAGTTGCTTTACTATGCTGGCATAATAGTAATATGCTCAAAGACACTCAGTCTGCATTTGAATGCTTAAGTCCATTCTTTTATTATTTGCAGCTAAACCTTTTCATTTTTAAAAAAAATGTTCAGAGATATCCGACACTTTAGTCTATAAAACACTGTATCAAGAAAGATTGGATTCGTTTCAGCCTGTCACTTTAATGAAATGGATCTCATTTCACTTTAATGAAGCTAACCCAAGTTGAATATTTTGGCATGAAAAACTATTCCCCACACCTCCATGCATGCAAGCGTAAGAAATGAATTGTGGGGATCTTCTTTTATGGAGCTGCTGAGCTAGTCCTACCCCTTGTTTTGTTTCTAAGTGATTTTTCAAAAGGTCTGTGCAGGCAACTAAAATATGGAAACAATCAATGCATGGAAGAGGAAGTGGAATAACATTTGCTTGCCCAGTTCCCAACCTTATCATAGAATCATAGAATTGTAAAGGCTGAAGGGACCATGAGTATCATCTAGTCCAACCCACTGCAATGCAGGAATCTTTTGCCCAACATTGGGCTCGCACATGCAACCCTGAGATTTAGTCTCATGCTTCAACAACTGAGTTATCCCAGCTCAGAATCCAAAATGTTCATCATCAAGACCCTTTCATACCCTCCAGTGTTCCTCAAATGAAAATAGGGACATACCATTCTACGTCAGGAAGCTTCTTTCACATTTGACCGTACTGCATACATATACAGTACGTCATATAGACATATACATCTGTCGCCATGAGCCTATTACAACCTCTCAGCCTAACCTACCTCACAGGATTGTTATGAAGAAAATAATGTGTAATGGAAGGGATTATGTAGAACATTTTCAACAGATAAATGAAATGGGGGGGGGGGTTAGCTGTAAGCTGCCTTGAGTCCCTGTCAGGGAAAAAATGTGGGGAATAACAATGACAACAACAGAAACTGTGAGAGTGATCAGGAACTTAGTAAAAGTAAAGGTAAAGGGACCCCTAACCATTAGGTCCAGTCGCAGATGACTCTGGGGTTGCGGCGCTCATCTCACTTTACTGGTCGAGGGAGCCGGCGTTTGTCCACAGACAGCTTCTGGGTCATGTGTCCAGCATGACTAAGCCGCTTCTGGTGAACCAGAGCAGTGCACGGAAACGCCGTTTACCTTCCCGCCAGAGCAATACCTATTTATCAACTTGCACTTTGACGTGCTTTCAAACTGCTAGGTTGGCAGGAGCAGGGACTGAGCAATGGGAGCTCACCCTGTCGCGGGGATTCGAACTGCCGACCTTCTGATCGGCAAGCCCTAGGCTCTGTAGTTTAGACCACAGCGCCACCCGCATCCCAGATCAGGAACTTACTAGAGAGTAAATCTTATTGAACTCAGTGGAACTTACTTCTGAGTAAAAATGCTTAGGACTGCAGAGTAAGACTGCACAGTCTTCACCCAGTTACCTTGGAGCAAGCTCCAGATGCCCCAAGCTCCAAAAGAGCAAAGCTTGTGGGTTGGCCCTCGTAGTCTCTGAGCCTTGTTTTAGGATGTCTCAGTTGCATTCCAGGGCCTTTGCTCATGCGGAAGTGTGCATAGGGTTACAGCCTCTGTGCTCATTAGAAAATGTATAACATCTCCCAATTAACTTTTTAACTATAGATAAAACAAAAAAAATTTTTTCCTTCCAGTAGCACCTTAAAGACCAACTAAGTTAGTTCTTGGTATGAGCTTTCGTGTGCATGCACACTTCTTCAGATACTATAGATAGATAGTGATATATTTTGTCTTGCCTATGAAATGTAATTTAACAGAAAATAGTTACTGTAATTAATAAGGCAAGAGAAAATCAGGAAAGGAGGGAAAGAACAAAGGAAGGAGAAAAGGGGAAGTTGAGAAACAGAAGAAAGAAAAAACAGGAAAGGGAGAATGAGAAAGAGAGAGAGTGAAAGTGAAGATGACGGGAAGAAGAAAATGAAGAGAGGAATAAGGAAAGGGGAAATGGGAGAGGAGAAGAGTAAAGAAATGGGGAGAGAAGAAAGGGGAAGTGGGTGAGGAAGAAAAGGAAGGAGGACTGGGGAAATGAGAACAGGAAGGAAGGAAAGGGGGGGAGAAAGAAAGGAGAAACTGGGGAGAAGAGGAGCCTTGGGGGAAGAGAAAAGGAAGGAGGTAACCCAAGGGAGGAAGAAATGGAAGTGGTGGGGGAGATGGGATAAGGACATTTTTTGGAAAAGGGGGAATGAGGATCAGAATTGGTGATGGGGTGGGGAGCAAAGGAAAGAGGGGAAAGATGGGCTGGGAAAAGGTGTGTGGGGAGAAGTTGGTGCAGTTATCACAATGGGAAGGCATTTAGCCAAACAAAGTGAACAGTGAACAGTGCCTCCCCACTCTTAAAGGGGTCAAAATGGCATCTTTGCCAAAGCTGCAAGCTAGCTGCAAGCCCACTGCCCCTTTAAGAGACTCCTCATGGCAAAGGAAGAAGCTGTGATAGCTTAATTGTTTTCATGGCAGTCCTGGAAAATTCAGGGCAGTTGGAGGGTATGCCCTTCTGATAATATGTTTGCCAAGACCCCTGTGCCTCTTTAATAGTGAGGCAGTTGAAGCACAAAGTCTGAGCTTTGCATAAATCCACCGGACAGTGGTTTCCTGGATTAATACCATCTAGCAAGAAGGGAAGGTGCTAGATTTTGCCTTCCTGTAAACCTGAGACTATCAGGATCCTATCTGATTGGATATTTGGTTTCCCCCTATGCCAGGCTGGCCCATCCCTGGCCCTGGCCATGTCTGGTGTAGCCAGGGTTTTCTTCCCTATTCATAGTTAGCAAAGTAGCTGGTGCTGGAAGGCACTCCTGGTAACTGAAAAGTGACTTTGAGACACTTTTATAGTGAGCAACAAAATAATAAAAAATAAAGCAAGCAGTGGGTGGGGAACCACTTTCAGCCCAAGGGAGGCATTCTTCTGTGTGTGACTTTCTGAAGGCCACATGTCAATGGTGGGGGTGGCCAAACGTAAGAGTAGGTAGGACAACACATACCTTTATAGAGTAGTCAGCATTCAAATCATGCAAAACATCAGAGGTCTCTACAAAAGCATACCCCCCTCCAGGCAAACAAGGGCAAATTCTAGCCAGGCAAAAGGGCATGTAGCAGAGGCAGTGAGGAGTGTGGTCTGAGAGGAAGCATGGGCAGAATGGAGAGGTCTGGATAGCCACATACAACCCCTGGGTTTGAGGTTCCTCTCTCCTGCATCAAGTCACCATTTCTCTGCCTCCCTAACAGGGAATTTAAAGCAAGAAGACCTGGGTACAGTTTACCAATTCAGCAATGTGACTACTGTGGAAATAAGTCCTGCAACTCTCTTGCCTCTGCAAAAGCTGCTGTCAATAGAGTCTAATTGCTCCAGATAGATCTTTTCCTTCCTTGAAAGAGAGAGGCAAGCTCATTTCACTATTCATGATGTACCCAAATGGATAAAAGCAATCTTTATTCCTCCAGTGCTTCTAGTCGAACAGCTCAGCCATATATATTGGATATGCATGACAATCATTTTTAACCTTGAAAGAGCGAGTTTCCAGCTGAGAGAAGCTTAACATACACTTAGCACCTGCTGGCATCCCTGGAGGATAGGTTCCTGTTTGGCTGCTTTACCAGATAGCCTGCCAAGGCACCTCATAGATCCAATTCTGAGTGTCAGGTATGGCAATGCATAAAGCAATCGTACTGTGTGACCTGTATTAATTGGTCAACTTCTCCTCAGTGACTCATCACCAATTTGGCAGACAACAGTTACTTTCCACCCAGGACTCATTTTCTCTGCCAGAGAGAGGTGTGGTGTTGGGGTGAGGGATGACTAGTGATTTTTCTCATGTCATGGCTCAAATTTGCACTTGTTTCATCTAGCCGCTTTGCTGAATCAGGCCAAAGGCCCATCAAGTTCAGCATCCTGTCCTCACAGAGGCCAACCAGATGCCTACAGAAAGGTTATAACAGTGCAACCATGCTCTCTCTCCGCTTGTGATTCCCAGCACCTGGCCTCCAGGGCCATACTGCCTCCAATATGACAGAAAACTGAAATACAAGTCACTATTACAATCAGGATAATTGTATGTTGGGTGATCAACTGAATTTGCCTATTCAGGAGTGCCTTCTAAGAGACTGTAGTACCATGTTCAAGACAACAAATCCCTTCAGAAAGTTGTCTGGCATGCCAGAGACCTGACTATACCAACTCTTCTGGTTTCAGTGAAGACATGATCTGACCCATCTCTGTCCACCTAGGATGGATCTAAGTTGGAGGGCCAGGAGAAATGTTAATTGTTATTCACAGTTTACCATGGGAATTCCATTTCTTTGTCTAAGAAACAAATACATTTGGGAGCCAGTTTCAAGACTCTGTTCTTGGTGTTCTTTGAGTCAGAGAAACATAACAAGAACTTTGCTACTGTTCTACACTCACTGCAGGTAAAATTATTACCTGGCTGTGCTGCCAGAAGTGATATCTGGGGTGGTGTTTGAGTGACCTCAGCCATTGGTTTTATGGGATTTCAGCTTTCACAGCATGCCTGCTTTTCTAGGTCAACTCTGGATTTCATGGCTGCCATGCCATGACTATCATGTGTCCATTTCAGTACATCATGGACCCAACATTCCTGACGTGTCGTAAGTTTGATCTGGTTTTTGTTACAGAGTAGCTTGGGAGTGAGTCAGTAGTGGGAGAAATTGCCCTCACCCCTTTGTCATGAATGGACCAGAGGCATATGGAAAGCAGGGACTAGATAGAACTTTGCTCTTATCCAGCAGGACTATTGTGCTTTTAATCATCTTGTGAGATGAGAGAGAGAGAGAGAGAGAGAGAGAGAGAGAGAGAGAGAGAGAGAGTAGATTTCAGTGATGACCATATTGGTTTATTCTTGTTTGGATTTCCTCTTTCAAAAGGAAATGACTCTCAGCAAGCAACAGAGAGAACATGCAACATTCTATAAATCCAATAACAATGTGCCATGTTTGAAATGTGTAATGTGTCATGACTATGTACAAACATAATCTAGCAGGTTTAGACAATATTTCATTGCAACGTGGATTAGAATAATTTGGGTGACCATGGAATGATTCATGGGCCATTTTAAATGTACATTGGCAGATAACTGCAGAAGAAAAATCCTGTCATTCAAATGAGAAAAATACATGCTCTGTCATATTGAAAAGCCCTTATCTTACTGCAAAGCACATCATGTCTGGCACCTCTCAATATACATTCACTGTTGACAGGACAGTGTACACAATTGTCACAAAGTACTTTAAGTACTAAGATCTAAGTGATCCTAATATTCTTGGCAATCATTTATCTGTAAAGCCACTTTCATTTCTACTGAAAAGGAGTGTTCAATTGGTAAAAATTCTGATTAATGTGCAAAAGTGCCCTTTGTTAAATCCATCATCAGCACTATACAGGATCAACAGAATAAGGCTTACAGATGGAAGAACAATGCAGAGTGACTTGGGTACCTCATGTTTCATAAGCAACATATGTTGGGGGAAGTGAAGAACAGATGTGACTTGTTTAATTGAGGAAGCCATAGCCATTTTGACTTACTGTCTCATCACATCAACATTCCTAATTTAGGTTGAATGTGATAGTGTGGCCACCCATTTTTTTTCCTCCCCAAAGCATACTTAGGGATGCTGTATGTGGTTTTGTGTATGTGTGCATGCGTGTGATTTCCAATACCAACTGCCCTAATCCACAATTCCTGGACTATTGTGTTTTCTGTATTCCAAACCTAATACTGCCACTGCACAGATTAATGTGGAAATGGAGTTCTAGGTAAATATATGACAAGGTGACAGAAACCAGAAATAGGCAGGTTCTCCCATCCTTAAGCAGATCACTCCAATCTTGAAACAGCTCCATGAGCCCCCAGTAGATTTCTAATCTACCTGCTGGCTTTGATCTTTATGGCAGGGTCAGGTAGCCACTGGCCAACTTTGGCAAAGCCCAGGACCCAGTTGGCTTCCAGGCATTTGGAAAGCACAGCACAAACTGTTTTGCAAGCTTGGTGCTCGGCACTGCCCAAGCCCAAAGTATAGGGTTGCCAGAGTCCCGTGTACTGTACTTTCCAAGAGCACAACCACCAGCTGACGTTTAGGTGCTAGGGAAGCTCTGCTCAAAGGACTTTCACATGTGGGTGTGCATCCTGTAGTCTCCCATAGAAAATCAATCTTTCTTGTCAGAACGCCAATCCATCTGGAGCCAGGTGTGAGGGTCTACACCTAGTGTTTGGGTAGAGAATTTTCCATATAGCTTTCTGCCCCATCTCTGAGGTTTTTTCTTCAACATTTTCTTGAATTGTGGACTGACAAGACTGAGCCAGCTGAATATACAGTCTTGGCAGAGTTTCAAATGTGGATATCTAAGAAGTTCTATTTCCTTGCTCTCTTCCCTATTATTGATGTGCATAATAATTATATATCTTTTTAAAAAGACAAATCTACCCAAAAGGTCAAAATCATTGATGTTTTTACAGATGGCACCCTGGGGAATTCAGAGTGTAATCTTAGCTCATGTTTGTCTGAAACTGTTACTTGAATGCTTTTTATGAGATTCATCAATTACTTTAAAGGCAACCTTGCTGGACTATGTAGACTTTGAATTGCTTACTAGATTGTAGCTGACTGTGGAAAGCTAACAAGCACCTGCATATATTTAAAAGCATCTCTGTAATTTTGTGGACTAAAAGTTAAGCAAGAATATGGTCAACAATACTAAATTGTTCAGGGTTATCAAAACAAAAAGAGATTGTGAAGAATCTCTCCAAAGTACAATGACAAACGCAATTCAGTGTAAACAAACGTAAAGTGGTGCATATCAGCTCAAAAAGAGAACAATCTGAATTTCACATATACATTCATGGGGTATGAACTAGCAGGGACTGACTCAGGAACAACATCTTGAGGTGATGATAGATAGCTTGATGAAGTGTGTGTCAGCTGTGAAAAATGCAAATTTCGTGCTTGAAATCACTAGGTAAGGAATTGAAACTAAAGCCGCCAATATCATAATGCCATTAAACAAATCTATAGTGTGACTTCATTTAGAATATTGTGTACAAGTCTGGTCACCCCACCTCAAAAAGGACATTGTCAAATTAGAAAAGGTTAAGAAAGTGGCAACCAAAATGACCCAGAGGATGGAGTGACTCTGCTATGAGGAAAGGTTGCAGTGTTTGAGACTTACAGCTTAGAGAAAAGGCATGTGAGAGGTGACATGATGCAAGTTTATAAAATTATGCATGACATGGAGAAACTGGATGGTGAAAAGTTTGTCTCTCTTTGACACTAGAATGCATGGACATCCTATGCAGCTTAATGTTGGAAGATTCAGGACAGATAAAAGGCAGCACATAGTTAAACTATGGAAGTACGCTTGCGTGGCCCCACATTTCAGCTGCTGCAAAGAACACAGGAACTTTGGGGGCTTCTAGACAAAGGCAGAGGGCATTGGAACACCTATAATAAAGCAGCGAAAGGTGGGAAATCGACTCAACACCACATCTAAACTACCACTGAGCTAGAAGATGCACAATGCTGGTAAATAATGCATGAAAAATAACTTGGGTGATTGTCTGTGAGAGCTAAGTTACATGACTTTAAGTATGTACAGAAACTTGGGGGGGGACCCCCACTTTTAATGACTTCATCTTGGTTGATCTTTGGTATCAAAGAATTTCTGAGCCTTCTTCCCCTCCCCTCCCCTGCATATGAAGAGGACTGTTATGGCTTTTTAATGGATACTAATTTATTTTATTTCTCTTAAGTGTTTATTCTCTCTCCCTCTCTGCTTTTAAGGCATGCATGTCTCTAGGGGGAAAGTAGCACAGTACTTTAAATGGTCTGGATTTGCATATGAGCGAGTACAGCTTTTGTGAGCTGCAGAGTACTTTGGATTTAAAATGAAAGTAAATCCACTCATCTAGCTGGGTACTGAATAATGGATGGTATGCTCATCCAGGCTCAGAGCAAAATCCAGACATCAGTGCGGAAGCACTTTGCACCTTACGTCTATGTTCAGTGGCTTCATTTCAACTAGTCTTGGGGGGAAAGGTGGCAGTTTCTTTTGTTCCCTCCTCTTATTGGCTGTTTGCAGTGGGGACTTGGCCTTGATGGTGACGTTCTTTGGACCACGATAGTGACCAAGATAATTGGCAGAGGTGGAGAGCCTTAGGTCTAAGGGCCGTATGTGCCCCCTCCTCAGAGCTCTCAGTTTGGCCATGGGACTCTCCCTAGGCCACATGCCTCACCATCCCTGCTTTACAATTTCCATGCATTTTGAAATCTTATACTACCTCATGTTTGCCTGGATGGAGGATAGAGAGTGGTATGAGCATCTGTAGAAACTAGGCTACTGGACAAGGGTAAAATTTAGATTTGCTGCTCCACCTGCTTTAGCCTCTGGCCACACTCATCACTGAAATGTGGTCTTCAGAAGGTTGCCAAGAGAAAATATGACCTTCAGGCTGAAAAGTGTTCCTCGGCACTACTTTAGAGGTATTTATACTGCTATCTTCATGTAATTGACCAATGCACAAGGGAGTTGTGGGATTGTGGTTAATAGTTCAATTTGGCCAATGCTGTACATGCCAAACACAACCCACACTGGCTACATATTTGCTGCCTGAATAAATGAGGCCATATTCAATTAATGTCAGGGCTGGGCTATGAGCAGCAATCTCAGGTGAGCCTCAAGTCAGGGATCAGAAGCCATGGAGCAAGCCAGACTACAGAACAAACCAGCCAGCTGGGTTGAAAAGCAAGCAAGCCATGTCAGGACCAAAGAGCAAGTCAGGACAGAAGAACTGTCAGAATGAAAGCAAAACACATGTATACACCAATGCTCAAGAAGACCAAAGTGCTCAAGGAAAGCTCAAATGCAAAAGCAAGTCTTTCCTTCCTCTTCCTACCCAGAAGGATCCAGTTGTCAGGTTAGATGGGCAGAGTCAGTCTGGAACATTCTTCCCTAACAAGGCTGTCACCTTCAGTTCAGCGGCTTGCCAGGTGAGGTAGCCACACACATATCACAGCAGCCACTAAACACTTAGAGATGTAAAGCTGCAGCAAAACGAAAGCTGCATAGGCTTTAATCTGGAAATGATTTTTGGGAAATTCTTCTGGTTAACACCAGCATTCATGAAAGGTGGAATGCAAAGCAGAGCAAGAGCAGAGAAAAGAGAAAAGAAAAATGAAAGGGATCCACTAATCGTAAATGGAAAAGGATGTGCATTGTGTCTTGTACTTTTCCAACAAGACTTTTCCAACATTTGGCTGCCCTTGCCTATCACTGGGGTTGGAGGTGGGGGGAGGGGGGAAGAAGGGATATATGAATCACAACAATGGCACAATGGCATTTATTATTTATTTTTCTTTTCATCCATTTTTAATGCTATGTCAAATCAAAGGCTGATGGGGGATTCGACGTGTTCTGTTTTAACATACTGGCTTTGTAATGCTTTCAGTAAAGTAATTATTTATTCCAAGTTTTTACGAGGAGAAGAAAATCAAAGAGGTGGAGGGAATTCAAATCCTATAGTGCATTTCATATGCAGAAAATCTCCCCTTAAAATGTATATACTGAGCAGTATACCTGTGTGTGCTCATTGCTGTCTTTTCTGGTCAGTGATTGACTTGGTGCATTGTCTCCTCACTAGTAGGTTACACCATTTGGGGCTTTTTTCAGTTTAGAGAAAGGCAATCAGTGGAGACATGATAGAGGTATATAAAATTCTGCATGGTATGCAGAAAGCAGCCAGAGAAAAGTTTTTCTGTCTCTCTTTTGTCATGCTAAAACATGGGGTCATCCAACGAAGCAGAATGTTGGAAGATTCAGGACAGACCAAAAAAAGCACTTTTTCCACACAGTGCATAGTTAAACTATGTAATTCATAGTGACGGCCACAAACTTGGATGGCTTTGCAAGATGATTTGACAGATTCATGAAGGATAAAGCTATCAACAGCAACTACCGGTAGTCACAATGGCTGTGTTCTACCTCAGCTGTTCGAGTTGGTAGGCCTCCTAATGTCAGTTGCTGAAAATCATGGGAGGCAAGAGTGCTCTTGTCCTTCTTGTGGATAACATATGCTCATCCTTTTTACGATGTTTCTTCTCCTCTCTCCTGTCGAAACATACTGCTTCTCTTAAACCCACTCTTTAACCTTACTTTCCCCTAACTGATGAAAACTTAATCTAAAAATAGGGTAAGTCTATGTTAAAAAATACTTAACCTCACACAGTAACAGATTTAAGCTACAAATTTGACTCCAATGTTAGAAGGGTTTTGACTGCATTGGTACTATGCTTCACATTTATGGGCATTTGACTTAACAAGCCTGACTGGAATAATGCTTTTCACATAATCAGCTCAGTAACTCTACAAACAATACAAGGCACCCCACAGGTTGCTCTTTAAATCATTTTTCATGGAGAACAGAAGGACTTCCAACATAAAGAGCTAGTTATTTTTCTTTTGGACCCAGCTCAAAACTGGAAAAAATTAGACAATTTGCAAATTCATAACTGGAGACAAAAAGAATGGAAAATTGCATGCATGGAAAAATTCACAAAACAGGTGAAAACATCAAAAGACAACTATCAGATGACAACTTTACTGGTACCCTTTTATAACACATATGAACAAACATATTCAGATTTGCCCCTCATCATCGACACACTTTCACCTTTGGAGCAATGTGCTTCAATAAATCCTTGTTTGGCTTTGGGGCAGAGGGAAATACCTTTGTCGATCTGTGTACTGATGTTTTGTATTTCGGGAACTTATTTATTTATATTTAAACCAGGAGGCAAGGCAACTGATAGAATGTACTGCCTGCTTATATCAGTTAAATTCTGGCCACAGCAACCTCTTAAGGTTTGATGTTTGGCCTTTTGAGGGTGCAAACCCTTTTAGTTGTTAGCTAGAATTATTAAAAGTAAATGATTTGCAGATTAATCTCCATATCAATAATGAAGATGTCCTTTCCAATTTATGTAGGAGATTTTGATGCAGAACCCTTATTTATGTGGTGTCTTATTGTTTAATTAAGTCCAGAGATAAACTTCGCTGCAGAAGAAATCTGTCTAAATCAGGCAAACGAATTTTTTGGTTACCAAATTAATAACTTCATTGATGCCAACGGTCTTCCATTTTCACTCCATTACATTCTGAAATTTATGTTCAAATGGCATAGCAAACAAATGAGATTTTCATTTAGAAAAAATAAGAATGATAAGATTGGAAAGGGGGGGAGAGAAGCAATTTAACGTCAATAAATTATTTTTAAAATGATTAAATGACGTATTCCATTAACTATAAAAAGGGAATTAAAGGGCATTGGTTTATGAACAGTCAGTCATCTGGAGACCTTTGTAACTCTGGCCAATTGTACCTGTAATAATTGCATGAGAGAACTTTATGGTGTCTCATTCGATATTTCTTTTCTTCTTCAAAGCTACCACTCTCATCAACGTAATGATTAGAATGTGACAATGAAAAGACTAGAATAAATTATATTTTGTTCCCAGAGTGCACAAGCTAAATGTTTCAAATGGTTATTTTGCTTTGTGTGCCGCATGAATACAGATAGCTGCCTGAACATCACGGAATACCCAACGAGTCTCATTTAAAACAGAATACGAGCCTGCAGAGAGGTTACCAAACTACCACAGAGTAACACAGGTTACAATCCTACACATTCTGCTTTCACTTTAGGAGCACAGGAAGCTGTTTTATAGCAAATCAGACCACTGGCCAATCTAGCTCAGCATTGTCTATACTGAACTCCCCAGAAGTTCAGGCAGGATTCTCTCCCAGCCCTATAGGAAGCCCACCAACATTAGAAATGTTGTTGTTATTTATTTCATTTATGAATCGCTTTCTATGAGGCATAGGAACATATGAAATTGCCTTATACTGGGTCACAACACTGGTTCTTCTTGCTCACTATTGTCTACCAGACTGGCAGTGGCTTTCCAGGGTTTCAGACAAAGGTCTCACCCAACCCTACCTGGAGGTGCCAGGGATTGAAAGCAGGACCTAATATTAGAGGTAATGTTGTGATGTTGGACTGGAAGAAAGCTATTGTTGACTATTATATTTAACAACAATTGGAGAATTACCTTGCATCAAAAGAAAGGAATGATCTGGAAAGTCCTTGACTGAAGACTGGGAAAATATCACCTAGCAGAATATTAATCTAGATTGAACATTTGACTGTTTTGAAAAATTATTGCATATGTAACTGACAGATGGAAAGTTGGAAATCCTTTTTACCTTTTTCTTTTCTTGTTATCTTTCTTTCTTCTCTTTCTTCTTTTTCTATTATCTCTTATTTTATTTTGAAAAGCACTAATAAAATTGTTGGGGTTTTTTGAAAAAAAGAAAGAAACAAGGAACTTTTGTGTACAGAGCAAATGCTGTCCCAATAAGCTATGGCTTTTCTCTATCTCAAACTGATTTATAATACAGTGAAAACAAGTGTTGGTCTCTCTGTCTTCTGCTCTACCAATCCCAGTAAGCTCCAGTCACACACCTCTCCTCTCTAACACACAAACATACATAAGCAAATCAACTTGTGTTCTGTATTAGAATAGCTAAAGAAAAAAAACATGTTCCCAAACCAACTGGATATCTCAGCTGGTTACAACATGGTGCTGACAATGCCAAAAGTTGTAGGTTTGCATTGCGGTGGGTTGGACTGGATGATGCTCTCAGGGTTCCTTCCATCTCTACAATTCTCTGATTCTGTGAAACAAGCATTCACTCTCTAAACTCAATTCTCTTCTGTCATTGGTATTGTTTGACTTCATTATGAACTGCTGGGCTTTTGTGTAATAAAAAGCTTTTTTGGCCAGAATTAATATATGTAATATTTATCCTTTTTTCCCCATCTATGCCCTTGACCTCCATAGCTTTGAAATCAATTTCAAAATGACTAAGCAGCTCTGTTCATTAAATGTATGCTCCCTTTCTGCATTTAAAAATAAGACTAATCCATAATTACTTTTATTATTTTCATCTACAGTAGAATAAAGATAATTTCTTACAAACCCAAAGAAAATATAATCAAACGAAGCACTTGTAATTCCTAACAATGAAACAAATGTGATTATTATTTCTTTTGCTTTTCAGCACTGCTGATTCAATTGAAAAATCCTGCTTTGCAGGGGGTTGGACTAGATGGCCCTCGGGATCCCTTCCAACTTTACAGTTCTTTGATTCTCTGAAATTAATTAAGTGAACTTGGGAAAATATGAAACAAAGATGGTACACCACCACCATCTCATTGAACTTCTTTCTCAGTCAAAGCAAGTGCTAACAGCAGCACCAGCCATATCAAGGCACATTGGGTTGTTATCGTCTGCCCAACAAAATTAGGAAAAGAAGCAGCTGCCTTATATCAAATCAGACCATTGGCCCTTCCAGCTCAGCATTGTCTTTTCTGACTGGCAGCCAGGGATTGAACTTGGAACCTTCTGCATGCAAAGCAGATGCTGTATTGCTAAGCCATGGCCCTTCCCTTCTCACAAGGCTGCTCATAAGCTGTAGCGCAGGGATGGTTGAAGAAAACCAACACACTTCCTAAGGTCCAAGTAAATACAATCTTGTGCCACAGTGCACATCCCCCCCCTCCTTGTGTTCTCATGTATAAATTAGCAGCCATAAGAGTTTGAGCAATACTGGGACCACAGTAATAATAAATAATAATAAATTTTTATTTATACCCCACCCTTCCCAGTTCAGGAAACTGGGGTCAGGGCAGCTAACAACAAATTTAAAACACTTAATTGATGCTACAAAAAAAACAGCATAAAATATGGTATAAAGCGTAAATAGCAATAAAATAAAGAATCAAAAATCAATTTAGGGGGGAAATCCATCCAATAAACATTAGATGATCACCAGGGCTAGCTGGCTAAATTAGTCCCACTTGGGCCAGCGAGGAGACCAGGGGAGAACCAGCTGTGGGATCCCAGAGCGAGCAATCTTCACTAAAAGGGGAGGGAAGGAAGGGGAACAAAAGATCAGGCCAGGTTCAAATTGAAAGCCAGGAGGAATAGTTCTGTCTTACAGGCCCTGCAAAAAGAAGTTAAATCCTGCAGGGCCCTAGTTTCATGGGACAGAGCATTCCACTAGGTCAGAGCCATCATTGAGAAGGCAATGACTTATTCACCCCCTGGCCCTGGTGGAGGATAATATAACTTCCTTAGGGTCCGGGACCGCTAAACTATGATTATTCATGGACCTTAAGGTCCTCTGCAGGGCATACCAGGAGAGGCGGTCCCGTAAGTACGAGGGCCCTAAGCCACAAAGGGCTTTAAAGGTCAAAACCAGCACCTTAAACATGACCCGATACTCCACCAGGAGCCAGTGCAACTGGTAAAGCACTGGGTGAATATGCTCCAGTGGCAGGGACCCCGTGAGGAGCCTCGCTGCAGAATTCTGCACCCGCTGGAGTATCTGGGACAGTTTCAAGGGCAGCCCCGTGTAGAGTGAATTACAGTAGTCAAGCCTGGAGGTGACCGTCGCATGGAACACTGTGGCCAGATCAGGGCGGGAAAGGTGGGGAGGGATAGCTGCTGCTGCTTTCAGACTGCAAATGATATGTACTGTAATTTATTATGTCATCCCCCCCCCCCACATTTCCATTACATATTCTTTGCATTGAAAAGAATGGGGTGGAATGATGTAATGGCAACATAATTTATGTCATTAAGATTGCATTTAGTGAAACAAATAGGGTAATTTTGGGTGGATGATGAACTGCAGAAGAAAGAAACCACACTGAATTTGATAAATACAGGATGGGGATAGGAAATTCAGTCCACTTTCCAAAACAATACGTAAACTGCAACACAGCTATACTTTAAAATATGGACTTCTCTGAATTTTGCAATGTAGCCAAGTATAAAAAATAGGGCAATTTACTATATTAAAATGCAATTGTTAATGAATAGCATTCAAAATGCACTACATAAGAGGACGTTGTTAACTAAAGATGTGTATGTTAGGATGTGTATATTAGGCACAATTCCATACAATGATGTGTGTATTCCAATAAATTTGTACTAGAATACTGTTTTGAAAAGTGCAAATATATGTAGAAATCCCAAGGATTGAACTGAAGACTAGAAAAAAATGAGAGAAACTAAGATTTACCTATCCCCACCTAGGACTTTATTTTTGAGTAGATTTATATAAGCTTGTACTATAAAACCATCAATTTGCTGCTGATTTATCAAATTCATGACACCCAGAGAAAGAATTAAGAACCACATGAGAAAGAAGATGAAAACTTTTTTGGTTTTTTAAAGTTTCAGTGAAAGTTGTTTGTTGTTTTGGCTGTGGATAGAATGTGTGCTTTTTATTTTATAACTTCATAGTTAGGATTGCTATTTTTATTTGTAAAACCTTTTGAAGCTCACTGACACATGACCATATGAGTGACCTGTTTGGCATTTTCTTTACAACTTTCTCATCCTTATACTTGGCAAACTAAGCAAAACAAAAAATTTTAAAGAATCATCAAAAATACCCAATGGAGTGAAACTGAACTTTCTAAAACATCAAAATACTCATTCTGTTCTTTATGTCTGTCCTAAAAATAACCACACTGACTCTCTCTCTCCCCCCCTCTCTATATATATTTGTTTTAATTAGAATAAAATATTACTCAGTTTGAAATGCACCAAGCTAAGATTCAGCCCAGAAAGAAGCTTTTATTTTTTTTCTCTCTCTCTTTGCAAGCTAGGTTACAAACTCTAAAATCCAAGTTAGCAACAAAAAGTGCTGACACTCCTTTCTCCACAGTTTCTTGAACTTTGCTGCTATAAAAACACACAAAATAAGTAGAGAAGGGTGGATAGTAAAAATGTCCTCAAGTAACAAAATGTCCAAGAATGCATAATTACGGATTTCTCAAGGACTTGTACACTCTGCACATATTTCCAGGTTATATTTCACTCTAGAGTAAGCAGCTAGAGGATCTTTTGGCAGCACACTGTCAGTGTTAAGAGCTATAAAATGTTTCAGACAACAATAGCCAGAGGCAATTTGTGTAATGTGTACTCTTTTACAAGATGCAAACAATGGCAAAAACCCACAGACAGGAATTGACTTGAAAGCAAAGGAGATTTCATTTTGCTTAGGGCCTCTCTCTCTCTTTTCAAAGCAGTTGTATCAAAAGCAGCAATTTTATTCATTAAACAGGATTTTAACCTACAGCAACTATGCTTCGTCCTGTTAAGGGCCAAAATAACATGAGGACAAACTCAAGAGTTTATTGTAAGAAACAGAAAATTGTTTATTTGGTGCCAACAATAGACTTTTTAAGGTGTTAAATGGAATATAGGCATGCGTTCACATTACTACCTTAGAGCACAGTGGAATTATTCTTACTATTTTTGGTGTGGTTCGTGGCTGTTTCCCCTCAGCAATTCACATCAGCACAACTTTGTTAGTGTCATATTCATTTCTGTTTGTGTGCACACTTGGGCTGCAGGGGGTACTGATTGGGCAGGGATCTATTTACCCTAGGTAAAGGTTTCAACACCTTGGCTAGAGACGAATTAGGAATGGTTTAAGGACTCCAGCCAGTGTGAAACTGATTTGAGAAACAACACATCAAACAGATTGCATAACAAAATACAGGGTACATATGCATTCTGGATATCGTCTGAATGCCGTTTAGAAACTCAGCCCTGAAAACACAGTAATTGCACAGTAAATGGGAATGTGAACAGAGCCTGGGACGTCCTCCTGAGAGCTGCTTTGGACATTCCAAGGTAGTATGGACCACAAGCAGAGCCCTGCTGGATCAAGACAATAGTCCATCTAGTCCAGCATTTTGTTTTCAACGTGGCCAGCCTATAGGAAGCCTGCAATCAGGACCTGATTGCGGCAGAACTCTCCCCACTTGAGATTCCCAGAAATTAGCATTCATACAGTGGCCACTGAACATTGCCATCATGGCTACAGGCCACCTATAGCCTTCCCCTCCATTAATTTGTCTAATCCTTTTTTAAAGTCATCCACATTGATAGCCATTACCACAAAGGGAGAATTTAGAAAGCTGCCTTACACTAAGACAGACCCTTGCTTCCCTCTAAGTCAGTATTGTCTACACCAGAGCTTTCCAAATTGTGTGTCACGACACATTAGGTGTGTCAGCTGCAGTGTGTAGGTGTGTTGTGCGATCGCTTCCCCTGGGGCTGGAATGGGGTTAGTTTAACCTCTGGTTTGCTAGTAAAACTGAATTACTGTGTCGCAAAATGGTGCGTGTCTAAAAAGTGTGTCAACAGCATGAGAGGTTTGGAGAGCTCTGGTCTACACTGACTGGCAGTGTCTCTCCATGGTTTCAGGCAGGAATCTCTCCCAAGCCTACCTGGAGATGGTGAGAATTGAACCAAGGGCTTCCTGCAAGAAAAGCAAATACTCTACCACTGAGCAACAGCCCTTTCTCAGCTTCCACCTCTTGAGGAAGCAAATTCCATAGTTTAACCACACACTGTGTGAACAAGTACTTCAATTTGTTTGTCCTGAAACTTTCAGCATTCTGCTTCATTATATGGCCCTGATGTCGTGTTATGGGAGAGGAAGAAAAATGTTTATTTCTCCACATCATGCTTAAAACCTTTCTGCCTTGTTTGGGGGCAAGGCCTGCTCAGCGCATGGCTCTAAAAATGAAAGGATGCTTCATCCAGAGATGGTTACAACAGGGTAATTTGAGTATATGTGGTTTTGTACATACATGCTCATCCCTGGAACATAATCCCACCTCAAAACATGATCATACTGTACTTCCATCCACTCACTCCCATCTATAGAATAAAGGTCATGGTACTGTGTAACCTCAGCACGTAAAGGAACGATCAGCACTGGTAACAGACACAAACATCAGCCTCACAGTCAAATTGGCCATAAAGGTCACCATAAACTCACACTGGTAGCCAGTCTGATTTAGCCTCCCCTTTTCCACCAGCAACCTAGCCTGATTCATCTCTTGCTCCACTGATGACTTGCTGGCTAGCAAACCAGGCTGAGAGCCACAGGACTACAGCCCTTTTGTGTTGGCTTATGCCAAAGGCTTGCACTATTGCTAGGCAAAAGATTGAGACAGAATACAATACTGTAAATGCCACCCCAATCTCCAAGCGGTGCGAGATTCCAGGGGTTCCAGGTGCCTACCCAGAGTTTGCTTTCCTCCGAATGAAGAACAGCAGAGACTGTGGTGTCTTTAGGATATATGGTTTATTTGCATATATTTACAACCTGAGCCTACAATGGAGGAGCTCACAGCATTAAGGGCCATTACCCATAACCTGACCGGGCTATTCTAGCAATTGAATCCTTGCTGGTTCCATGGATTAGAAGGGACGCGGGCATACAGCCCAACACCCCTCTCTCCCTACCCCTCCCCAAAACCCCTCACAACAATAAAGTACCTGGGGATGTGGGGGAGAAGGGGAAAAGACAGTCTTCAGGCATTAGACCAAGTAAATCTTCCATTTGCATACCAGCCCCAGCCCTCCCTAGAATTTGAAACATCCCTGGAAGTTGATAATGAAGGGTGGTATATAAACATTTCAATTAAATAAATAACATTTTTATTAACGTGTGCAATATTTTAACCATTTTGCACCAAAACCATCTTCTGTAGTCTTGTAATATCATTCTATATCAAATGCAAGCTATGGAAATTACACAGGTTTACGTAGGTGTTAAGACTACACCTACATAAACCTGTGTTACGTTGGCCAGAGGATTTGCCACAAAAATCTACAGAGTAGAAATGAATTGAATTCCTCTTGCAAGTCTTATACATGACTAGAAAGTGGCAAGACAGTTTGCAAATGAGCAGGTGTTTGTAACATGTAACCTTAATTGATTATTCTCTCGGGCCCTTTGTGCAATGGAGGCAGACTAATCTGTGTTTTTGCTTTGATTATTTATATTGGAAATGGGTGTAAATGGCAGGCTAATGTGTATTTCAAAGGGAGAGCAAATAAGGACAGAAGCATTAATCATTTCACGACACACCAAAGGGTCACTCTCCCTCTCTGACTTCCACACCGTGTCAGTATGAAAAGAACAAATAGAAATGGGCAATATATTCTCATCTTGAATGCCTGAGTCATAAAGCCTTAGGGACTACTTTTTCTTTATAGATCTGCTCATGCTAAATCTGTGTAGAAATCAATCCATGGGGAGAGGAGCAGTTGGAATGCATTGTTAGCTGATTGTTAAGCTTGGGCCTGATGGAGCAGCCTGCGGCCAAGGAGGTGGGGCCAATAAGGTCACATGGGCAGGAACCAATGAGGTCACATTAGTTCTGGCTTTATTCCCATCCTCCTTCCTTGCAAATGTGGGGATGCTAAAGCATTGCAGGTGTATAA
This sequence comes from Podarcis filfolensis, assembly GCF_964270895.1. NCBI lineage: Eukaryota > Metazoa > Chordata > Lepidosauria > Squamata > Lacertidae > Podarcis > Podarcis filfolensis. Next base: position 47,548,038 of record NC_139611.1, read on the forward strand.
GTACTTAGTCACTAACTAAACTGGAAAATATCTAACCTTGGTTTAAGAGGGGTCCCTGCTGACATAATTTCTAGTGTGGCTTAATGTTGCAATAACTATACATTACTCAAAAAAAAAGCACCACTAAACTCCATGGGGAAGCTCCCAGCTAGGTACTGGGGCCTGAATTAGCTAGTGTTAAAGGTGTCACACAGAACTGTCACACAGAACTGTCACACAGAACTGTTAACAAGATCTGCAGATCTCCAGTCCTATGGGGAAAAGTTACCCCCACCCAATTTATACATTTCTATGCCTTCTTTCCAGAATGTGGAGGGATATTAAATGATTTGTTTGCATGAGTTCATTTATTTTCCAGGCAGAAGACACTTCAGTTCTAAATGAAGCACTTGCAACATTCCTGTTCCTGTTTCTGCACTAGAACATTGTCACCAGAGTCTTATGGCTATCACCAAAAGTGAGATCTCATGGCTTCCTTTGAATAAACGAATATAAAATTATAATCTTCTAGATGCTGCCCCAAATATTGCTAAGCCCGAGTCAAGAGGATACTTGTTAGATATGGATAAAACATTCTGTACACTCCCAGATTGCTCAAATGCTCCTCAGTGATTATTGCAGCTGATCCTAAGCACATTGTTAAGATTTATTAGCTACCGGCAGGTTTTGTTTCTGAGGGGGTGATATTTCAGAATCTATATATCAGGATTTTGCAGGAACGGAAATTGTGCAAGCATTTTAAATCCAAAGGGGCCCCTGGAAATAGAATCACACTAATAATGCCAGTATTAGTTGCAGCTGATGTCTCTTCGAACTCCAAAAGCCTTTCCAGTCTTTTTATAGGTGTAAAAGGGAGCAAAATCTTTGTACCTTTACCTACAGCATCTATCACTTGCCACCACAAATAAAAGATAATTTGGGACACTGTTTTATTTATTCCAGATTGGTAATGCTATCCTAACATTGCAAAAAATTAAAATGGTTAATAAAAACAAGCACCAGAACTTGGTGCCCAACTGAAGTTGCTGGGGCAGAAAGCAAGGAGGCCAACACTAGGTGGAGCCAGAGCCAACTACAGTGGTACCTCGGGTTACAGACACTTCAGGTTACAGACTCCGCTAACCCAGAAATAGTACCTCGGGTTAAGAACTTTGCTTCAGGATGAGAACAGAAATCATGCAGCGGTGTTGCGGCGGCAGCGGGAGGCACCATTAGCTAAAGTGGTACCTCAGGTTAAGAACGGTTTCAGGTTAAGAATAGGCCTTTGGAACGAATTAAGTTCTTAACCCGAGGTACCACTGTACTTCTAGTTGTGTCTCTAACCTCCCCCTGGCTGTGTTTTCCAATTGTTGCAATTAAGAAGCCAGGAAGCCAGGGGAGGGGGCTGGCTGAGGGTAGAAAGAGGTTGTTTGGGCAGTGCGCCACTTGCCCTAATAGTCCAGCTTCCACTGAAAACAAGCCAACCAATTATTCTCTCAGATTATTTATATATATATATATATAATGCTGTACTGTTTTTAACACTTGATTGGGAGTCACCCAGAGTGGCTGGGGAAACTCAGCCAGATGGGTGGAGTATAAATAATTACACACACACACACAAAATATCTGGATGAATAATTTCCGTTCACTCAATACTGAAAAACAGAGCAAAATAGATTTTCAGAACATACAAGTACCAGGGATGTGATTTTACTCAGCAATGATAATCTTGTCAGAGCTGTCAGTACACTCTTTTATCCATGTGACATTTTAATAGGCAGGAAAGCCACGTTAGGCTAAGTAAGCTATAAAGCACTCAGTCCGAAAATGACTGACAACAGCAGGCTCACACAGGGAGAGCAGACCATTTACACATTCCAGAAAACATGGTTCACCAGTTACAAAGATTTGGCTGACCCTTCCCAAATCCTGAGTGCAGCATTTCTGTTTTATCTAAGGAACAATGAGTGGAAATATAACTTAAAATTATGATACAGCTGAAATCCTATTATCTCATTCACCGTAATCCACTTTTTCTTTCACCCTGCTTTTTAGCCTAAGTTAATGCCACAGTATATAGCACTTTCACATACAATAAGTTTTTTTATCTTCATGTCTCTATAGCTCCCCTCATATCTAAATAGGATCCTTGATGAAACACAACTTTTCCCATTGAAATATTTGGATGACTTGAACAATCCAATTTTGAAAATTACTTGAATTGTAAAAGATCTAGTAATGCCATTTTAGGTTATGTGGTTGAACATTTCAGACTTAAGACAACAGAAATTAAAAACCAAACCAAAACCGTTGTATGTTACTGTCTGGATTCCACAATTGTTTTGCTATCTTTTGCATTTTAATCCTAATATTTGGTGATGGCCCTTTGTTGAAATTTGAATAAATGCACCAATGTTAATGTTCAATCCACTGATTCTTGGTCAATGATTACCAAGTATGCAATGCAGTATAGCCCCAAGTAATGCATGGGCCAGGGATTTCCCACTGACAGTTTGACCCTACAGAAACCCCACTTACACAATTTATCTTCCTCAAAATGTGAGGAGAGTGAGTTCACATTAAGGGTGTGCATTCATTTGAAATGCAAGCTGGGGAGGGGGTGAATGAATGAGTGTTGTTGGTTTCATTCATTTTTTATATTGAAAATGAATGGGAATTAAAATAAATGAGAAGCCAATGAAAATCCCAATCCTTTCTCATTCATTTCTAAACACTTTGCATTGGAGACATAATCTGGAACTGCCAGCTCAGTTCACAGAGAGGTCATATGGATGAGAGCAGTGAACTTGACATATACAAAATAGGGTCTTTAGAATGGAGTACCTTTGTTCTCTCTCTCTCTCTCTCTCTCTCTCTCTCTGTGTGTGTGTGTGTGTGTGTGTGTTGCAGAATTTATCCTTTGGAAGAGGAGAAGAATGCTTGGTTTCAAAAAAATCATTTGAATGAACACAAAGAAATTACAAGCACAATAACTGCAATTGGGTCTCCCATTTAAATCAAACGGAAGCTTATAGGGTGTGTGCCTTTTTATATAGCCTGTAAAATGAGAACTCATTCCACAATCTATCTGGACATTTGGCAAATCTTTCCCTTGGTAGGTAGCAGAATGACTTATAAAAACTGTCATTTGGAAAGCGAACTCTGGAGTTTCTGGCAGCATAATACTGGCTGGGTGTCCCAATGAAACCAAATGGGGAGAAATAGAAATGAATGGAAAAAAGTTAAAGTACATGAACTCATAACAAATGCAGCAGCGGGGGGGGGGGGAGAGAAATGGATTTTTAAGAATGCAAATGAATGGAGGTACGAAAATAAATACTTCCACACCTCTAGATCACATGAGGGGGACCTTCCTGGGATTAGACATTGTCTTAGGCATCCCTGTACATTTGCCACTTCCTCTCCAGGGCTGGCCCTGCCATTAAGTAGAGTCAGCTATCTGTTTCAGGCACCAGATACTAAGAGCATTTCCCCAAACTAGACTGTTGCTGTCATTATGTCCTTTGAACAGCTCTCTAAACTACTTCTCTAAACTAGCCTGTGTCCCTCAGGTGCTAAGGAGGATGCTATATCATTGTCAGTTTCAGGGTAGCTGCCATTTTAATCAGTTTTGGTATGTGGAATGGGGGTGCCATCTTGTCCTTTGCCTCAGGCAGCAAAAAGTTCCTGGCTGGTTCCATTCTCCTTTCCTTTCTCTCACTTGTTTTGTGAGAGAAAAGTTTCAACATGTAAATTAAGACTAAGGTTCTGGTTGTGTTGGTGTAAAAGAGCTCCCATATCTGTAGGGCAGTCCCCAAACAACTCCATTCTACAAGCATTCTCCACACGAGTCTCTTTCGCCCTGATAGGAAAGGGTTCCTAAGCTCTGGGAAGCTTCTAATCATGTTTAGCGAAATGTGTTCGGAAGCCTCCTTCAGAACCTCTAGATCAACATGAGGCAGTTGGGATAAGTTTTTCAATGGCTGTTCTCACATTGGCTAAGCAGATCCTTGTGGGAAACCCACAAGCAGGATTCAAGCACCACTCTCTCATCTTGTGGTTTCCAGCAACTGGTATTCAGAAGCATGACTGCCTCCAACTGTTGAGGCAGAGCATAGCCCTCTCCTCCATGAATTTGTCTAATCCTCTTTTGCAGCCATTGAAGGTCAGCCTGCCTGGTTGCCTAGACACTTGAGTATTTGTCATTGCAAGAGCACATCGGTAGAAATGTTAGCCCATGTATTTTTTAAAGAGGATTATAACTTCATGATTTTATATTGGTATGTATATTCTTATATCCCCAGTATTTTCTCTACAATATGCAGACTTATTCTACGTTTTAATTTAAATGGTAAACCCCAATATTACAGAAATTATAGCTGAAGTAGTCATCAAAACATAGCAAAATGGTTTATTATTACAGGGAAGATGAGTTCTGAATCAAAGTTGTCTACATTTTTAAATGATTTGGGATCATTTTTGGATTTTGTTATTCTCTATTTCTAAAGGCACAATTTCTGGGAAACTATATTGTTGTTCTCTGTTGCGGTTGTCTTTGATAACCCTATATGGTATTTTATGTTTATGGCCTGTAGATCAATTAAATGGGGTGAGCAGCTCCAGACATATGGAGGTGATCTATTAGAAGCTTTGCTTGCCCCCGGAGTCCACACGCTTCCCCTGCGGTGCTCTGCTCCAAAGGGCTCCTCACAGCTTGCTTTAGCAGAGTGGATACGCAGCGTTGAAGCAGAAGCAGTTGCCGTGTGTGCGTAACAAATCAGGCTTAACGTACGCTTTCTTCCTTATCTTACAAATAGCTTTATTCTCGTAGCAAAACAACAGATCATAACTTTCCCGGTGACAAAGCACTCATCTTGCTCCTCTCCCGGCACGGAGCAACACACAGACTGAGTGAGAGACACAGTAGAACACTCCCCTCAGTATTCTAAACACGCCTCAGAATGTGAGACGTCACTCAGAACTTCTTAACCCTGTAAGTTCTGACTCTCTCCATACCCCCTCTCGTATCACATTCTGAGAGGACCTCTGAGTGTTCAACACCTTCTCCACTGCCTTTCGCCCCTTCCTGGCATCATTGTCAGGCACCTGTTGAACCTCCTCACAAATCTCAGGTTCGCACTGTGCGAGACCAACCCACGCATTTGTGACCTGAAACCTCTCAGGTGGAATTCCCTTTGTTGCCCGAGATGACCGCCTGGGCACAAACTGGGGTGCTTCTTCTGACCCACTGGGGCCAGCAAGTGCGTCTTCTTCATCAGACGACTCCCCCTCTGACTTGAACCGTCTGTGAGCTTTCTCCTTTACGCTAACAGGAGATGAGGGCTCACTCTTGGACACTCTTTTAACAACCTGTGGAGACGCCCTACCCTGGTGCTGACCCTGATCATAGACTTGGTCCCCATCACCTGGCTCTCCCTCCTCCTCAGATTCAGACAGACAATCTGAGTGAACGTCAGGGCTCGCTTTGCGCCACGCCCTACTATCCTGTTCATAGAATTCAGCATGTTTACTGATCAGAAGCTTGGTCTGATCACCTTCTGGCCATGCAAATCTCCACCCCTTTGTCGCAGGTTCATACCCACAGAAGATCATTTTCTGGTACCTTGGGCCACCCTCTTGCTGCTGAAACTTTGGTACAGGCACCAAGGCTCTGCAACCAAACGAACGGAAGAAATGCACCTGCGGTCTCTGTCCGTTGAGCAAGAAATATGGGGTGTCACCTACCACTGAATTGTAGCACCTGTTCATCGTGAAATTGGCCGTCTTTACCGCCTCCCCCCAAAAACTTTGAGGCAAACCAGAGTCACACAGTAGAATCTCTGATGCTTGAACCAGAGCTTTACTCCTCAGCTCTGCCACGCCACTCTCCTGAGGAGATGTCACCTTGTGACGTATCCCTCTCTGGCGAAAGAACCTCTTTAGAGCAGACCCAGTGACCTCTGAACCTCGGTCACACTTGAACCCTTGCACCTTGGTGGAGAACCTTAGTTCCACCTCTGCAACCCAATCCTTGATCAATTGCGTTGCGTCCTCCTTCGTTCTCAGCGTGAACGCCCAGGAGTTCTGCGTAAAATCATCTGTCAGCGTCAGCAGAAACCTGGCCTTGCCCAGACTTGGCTGTGGCATAGGACCAAAAAGGTCTGCGTGCACAAGCTCAAAAGGCTTTGTGGTTACTCTCTCCACCCTGGGATAACTGTATCCCTTATTCTTGGCTTTCCTGCAAGCCCTGCAATTTAGAAGTTCACCACATTCTCTTACCTTGCACCCTTTGGTGCACTCTGATAACATCTGAATGTCTTCACAGGGGCCATGTGACATTCTCTTGTGCCACACGCAAGCACATGAAACATGAGTGTGAATGGTGGCCTTGCCAGCATTTCCCTCACCCTCCAGAGATGTTTCCAGAACAAAGAGGTTGTTCTGATTTCTCTCAACACGTACTAGCTGCTTCCCCCCTCTGGAAATTGTACAGACATTCTTCTCAAAACAAACCATATACCCCTCCTGTAAGAGACAAGGTACAGATAAAAGACAATGTTTTATCCCTGGCGACACGTAGACTTCCAGCTGCGCCTGTAAAACAGAAACAAACACATTTCCCACATTGGTTACACGTCTCTGTGACCCATCAGCAAAACACACTGATTTCCCAGCTGAAACAGCTCTGCAGTTCCTTATCTTGACACCAGGTGTCTCAGACACGAGATGTTTGTTTGTGGCAGAGTCTATGACCCAACGCAGCACTCTGTCCTCACTGGAGCTGTCCTTCGTTGTTGCCTTAGCAACAGACTTCCCGCTGCCCCCATCCTTGGGGCCTTTGCAGGTGTCCTCTAACACTGCCATTGAAGCAGATAGCTGATAAACATCGTCCTCCCCCTCTGGTCGTCTCTGCGTCTTCCCACGCCTGCCTCCTCTGCCGGACTGGTTGCCATGGAAACCTGGCTGGTTCCCATGGGAAGCGACCTTGGAAACATCCTGCCCTGTCTCCCTTGCTCTCTGTGGGCAGCAGCGGCGCAGATGGTCAGGGGAATTGCAAACAAAGCAACGACGAACGGAAAACTTTGCACACTGGCCTTTGGTCTTCTCTGCCCCCCCCAACCTTGCCAGCAGCCCTCCTTGAGACTTTTCTGCATTTGGGGACGTGGCTTTTGGCTTCCAGCTCCTGCCAAACAGCCTGGGCACTCTCAAGACCCTTGGAATGGCCTATCTGGCCTGCACCACCACTCCTGGGTGCACAGCTTCCAGAGGAACAGATTGCCTCTGCTTTCCTCTTCTTTGCTCTCAGCCGCTGTGTCGAAGCATTGCAACAGCTTCCAAACACAGTCCCAGCCCCCACTGGGCTTTCTGGGCGTCCCTCAGCCTCTTCTGGGCTTGGTGCTCCCTCTGGGCAGCTTCTAGCCCCCTCTGGTCTGGCTCCCACTGCCTTCAGTGCCTGCCACGCAACCCAGGGCTCCTTCCCGTCCACCTCTTCAAAAAGGACTGAGTACGATTCATGGCTGTCTGCCATCTTCTCCCCCGGGGCCCAGCTTACTTACGAACAGTAGTAGCTTCTCTCGCACCCGGTTCTAGCGCAGAGCTTCCCAGCGAGCTCCCTGCCTTAAGATCAAAGGCACAGCTCCCAGCTGGCTTCAGCTTTTCTCCAGCGTCTCTTCAGCTGGCCGCAGCACACACCGGCACGAACGCAGCTTGCTTCACAGCTTTGCTGACAGCTCCATAACCTATGGGGTGATTTATTAGAAGCTTTGCTTGCCCCCGGAGTCCACACGCTTCCCCTGCGGTGCTCTGCTCCAAAGGGCTCCTCACAGCTTGCTTTAGCAGAGTGGATACGCAGCGTTGAAGCAGAAGCAGTTGCCGTGTGTGCGTAACAAATCAGGCTTAACGTACGCTTTCTTCCTTATCTTACAAATAGCTTTATTCTCATAGCAAAACAACAGATCGTAACTTTCCCGGTGACAAAGCACTCATCTTGCTCCTCTCCCGGCACGGAGCAACACACAGACTGAGCGAGAGACACAGTAGAACACTCCCATCAGTATTCTAAACACGCCTCAGAATGTGAGACGTCACTCAGAACTTCTTAACCCTGTAAGTTCTGACTCTCTCCATACTTTTCACTGAACATTAATGAAGATTTGTACTCTTGATGACATAAAGGCAGTCACACCAGCCCACTTTCAGTAATGTGTGTGCCTGCAAATGTTTTGGGGTGGTCACACTGTGACTTCCTGCAGTGGTCCTGTAACTTCCTACTGAAGTCCCATAACCTTTTTATACCACACATGTCTGGTTGACACAGGGCAAAATTAACTGGTTTGACTAGTAACCTTAGCAGGGAGCCAAGTATGTCCTTTTCTGTGATTGGCCTGCAGAAGGATTCCCCCCCCCATCTACTCCATACTGCTGTGTTGGGTAATTAGATTGGTTGGTTAAATTGCCCTTGTTAACTTGGCACATTTAAGGTGAATAGTAATGCCACAATCTTGCACATTGAACTCTGCAATCCATGGGGCAGAGCATGGATCACTTTTGAGGTTAACTAGTGTTATTCACTTGGTGTTTTGCTGTCCCAAGGAACATGATTCAGGAAAACCACCCTCCCTACCTTGAGGGGCAACTTTATTCCCTGCATGGCAGTATCTCCTAGTTAACAGGCTTAGGAACCTGATAAAATTTGGGATCATATCCTACATATTGGATCCTCTTCAAGGAGGGTATGTGTTGCGCTCGGGTCCCCAGGCATCTCCCACCTCCTGGTGTGGGCAGAGCTATGCCCTGCTCCACTCTGGTTGGCCGTTTCACTGTTACTTGGTCCCTAAAGCCAATGGCTTGGCTTGGGGGGGGGGCGCAAAACATTATTTAATCCCTGCGCAATGTTTACTGGACCTCTTTGCCTTCACACAGCGGATCACCCACCCACCCCTTTATCTGGTGTGTTGGCCTTGTTATGGATGTTGTTGGTCGCCTGTTTTGCAATGGGAGCCTGGTAGGAATTTTTCATCTGGCAGATTGGCAGAGCCATTTGGTTTTCACCGATCACGTAGCAACGCCAAAACTTTGTAAGGTTAGGCGGTTAGGCATTGGATCAGCAATGTGTGGGGAGGGGAGGTGTGGCCATCACCTGCCCCTCCAAGCTCAAGGGGATTCCGTTAAAGGAATCAGGGGTTGGCCTGAGTCTTGTCCGAAACCCCACGGTAGGGGCTAGGGCCATACCAGGACCCCACGGGGGCACCGGAAGGAGTTCGTCGGTTCGCATTGGCAGGGCTCCCTCTGGCAGTGTTTTACCCTTTTATCAGAATCCCCACAATGTGGGTGGGAGTCTGATATAGTTTGGATGATTCCAGTGCCTAAGCCAATATCACTCACATTCTGTATTCAATAAAGTTGTGGCCTAAATTTTGCCCAATCACTTAAACTAAAATCCTGCATCACTGTGTCTTCATTTTTGGGGGGGGGGGGTTGGGGTCTCAAAGCACAAATGGTTTAATTTCCTGCCCCCTATGCATAAGTTCACTGTGATCTTATGTTATATATTTACTCAATTTTTGTGTCTTATCTCATTATTTCTGGTTTCCCAATGCAAAACAGAATCAAGTATGTCTGAATGCAGCCACAGTGTATAAGGACATTTATTTACCTACATCTATCCTTTAAAATGCCTTTAATTTTATGTTCCCAATTTGTAGCTCCAGATCTATCAAAATATGTAATTTCCTTTCACAGTTGGCTCCTTGATGAGCTATTCTTCAGTGTTACAGTTTAAAGCATAATGCCATTTGATGAGATCAGCATTCTCCTGTGGTATACAAACCATTCATTACCTTTGGACAAGACATTTTTATTTGAGAAGTAACTTGAAATTGAAAAAATAGGCATAGGGCATTTCTGATAAGGGAAAATGGGAGAACACAAACTCAAGAGAAATTATTAAAAAGTGGTGCATGCATGCAAGTCAGTGTGCACATGCTCTGGAAAGCAAAGCTAGCATTATTAATTTGTTCAATTCTATGGATGTCTACTCAGCAACAAACCTAGGTTAATGTGCATAACATTGCATACCTAGGTTAATGTGCATAACATCAACCAGGTAAATCAACCGGGGGAGGGGGGTGGAATCCAACCTAGACTACTTCTAGACTTTAATGCTACATTTTGAGGAATTCTACTACCCATTTGAGAAATTGATTGTATTCTAGAGCTTTGGACATGTGCTTTATTTTCTTCTATTTATTAATCACTTCCCATAAAATATCTCAATGATTTCACAATAAAAACATCAGCAATAAAAACAATGACATGATTCCATTCATGATAGTAATTTTAGCAATGGGGGGAGAATTCATATGTAAAAACAGATTTCTATGCTTTTCTATTCATTCAAATGGAGGAAAATGTTAAATGAATGTTAATCAGATGTCCATGCAGGCTGCTTCCTTTGTTGTAATCAATGGGACAGCCCTTGTGAGCATATAAGAGTTGACGCAGGAATTCTGGAATCTCAAACTCTCTTAAGATTCCCGTAGTACAAAGAATAATTATAAGAGGGTTAAATAACAGCAGTCTAAGGAAGAAGGGAAAGAATGCTTGATAACATTTGAAGCATAAAGAATATTTTCTGAACCTCAACAGCATAGCAGACACATAGATTTTATTGATTTTTTTTTAAAGCCTGCTAACTAGTTGCAGTTGAGATGAAGCTAAAACCTTTGAAATACATAACGCTAAAAGAAATCAGATGTTGCTACAAAGTTCTTCACTTCATATCTCTTTGCATTCTCACCAGCACATGTTCACCTCTGCTGTCTATGCATTAGACAGAACCTCCTGCAAACTTCATTAGGATTTTCTCCTCTGTTGGTCTCACAATAAGGAGTCCTGAGTTCTCACACAGATATGAACAGAAAAAAATGTTAGCAAGGTAAGAATCTCTCTCTCTTATCTCTCTCATTGTGCATCTAGAAATCCTTATACAACTCAGTGGCCCTGAAGTCAGGCAGAATTATTGCTCAGTTGGCAGCTAGCTGGCTGCCTTTGATAGGATTATGTATGTAAAATAATGATGTGCTTTACTGCCTGGGATTAAAAAAAAGTGATAATGGCTTTTCCATAAGCATAGCAAGATGGAAATATGCATGATTGCACTGGAAGTACTGTGTAGGTTTTGAATTAGAAGATGCTGAATGCACACCTGCTTACTCTTGCCTTCGACACTTGAGGTGTGTGTTTTCAGGAAACCTTCCTCTTGCACATTCATGTGACTGCAATTTGTTTTAACTGTTTTTAATGCTAATTTTTAATTTGTTGTAACCCACTGGTGACAGACAGGTAAATGATGATGAAGATCCGCATTTCCCCCATCCCTGTCACAAAGGATCAATTCACACATTGCCTTTTTAGGCATGCTGATAAAAAGGTAAGATAAGATTGCAGTTTCTTCCCTCCTCCCCTCAAAATGTTTGATACATATAACCTATCTGACATGTGTTTGCAAACTTATTGAAGAAGGACCATATATCCGCAGTGCAGCTTCTGTTTACATGCGGAAGGCTCCAGGCAGGGCTGGGAAAAACTTCAGTCTGAAACTGCAATGAATCCCTGCCAATCAGTATAGGAAATATTGGCTAGATGGACCAATAGCCTGACTCAGTATGAGGCAGCTTCTTATGTTCAACACACCAGTAAATTGTATGGGAGCTGTGATGGGTTGTAACTCCCTGTTGCGTCTAGTAATTGGCAACTACTTCCCCTGATGTTTGGTAGGCAACTAAATGTGGCAAATCTATTTGCCTGTTGTTGTTTTAAGTCAGAAATAGTTCAGTTTATTCTAAGCCACTTACAAACCCAAATCAGATCCAAAACATCACCAAGAGTGCAACTGATTCTTCCAAACACCATCACCTGGCACATTCCCTTCCCTTCTGCTCTACTCTCTCCAGACAAATAACATGTATAAGGCAAGCATTATGAATCACTTAGGTTCAAATTATAAACCAAACAAGTTATCATGAACTTTGGTGGCTATTGCCAGCGGAGGGCTTACTTACACTTCACTCTTTCCAGGCATTGCCTGTGCACCCCCACCTTTCCCCCCCTGTTCTGGTGCTTTCCCTGTGAAAATCTGTTCTTTAAAGCTCAACCGGAGCAAACAGCAACCCACTTAAAACCTTTTTTGCCATTTGCTCTGATTGAGTGCTGAAGAGCAGGTTTTCACAGGGAAAGCTCCAGGGCAAAACAAAAACAAAAAAACCCTCTTGGACACTGAGCTCTTAAGCACAGACCTGTGCCTGGAAAAAACTGGGGGAAAGTTAAATGTGCCCTGAGTTTACAACTAGTGGCAAACTTGTTTGCTTTCCTGTAGCATGAAATGGCATTTGTTTGGAAATTAATCCATACGTTCACAGGAAAGCCCCATCTGCATTATATATTTAAAGCAATATCATACCACTTAAAACAGTCATATTTTCTCCCAAAGAATCCCGAGAACTGTAGTCCAAAGGTACGGAGAGTTCATAGGAGAACCTATTGCCCACAGAGCTACAGGAAAGAGGGATTGATCACTCTGGGAATAGTATGGGTTATAGTCTATGCTCGTCTACTCAGAGCAAAATAGATTTTCAGAACATACAAGTACCAGGGATGTGATTTTACTCAGCAATGATAATCTTGTCAGAGCTGTCAGTACACTCTTTTATCCATGTGACATTTTAATAGGCAGGAAAGCCACGTTAGGCTAAGTAAGCTATAAAGCACTCAGTCCGAAAATGACTGACAACAGCAGGCTCACACAGGGAGAGCAGACCATTTACACATTCCAGAAAACATGGTTCACCAGTTACAAAGATTTGGCTGACCCTTCCCAAATCCTGAGTGCAGCATTTCTGTTTTATCTAAGGAACAATGAGTGGAAATATAACTTAAAATTATGATACAGCTGAAATCCTATTATCTCATTCACCGTAATCCACTTTTTCTTTCACCCTGCTTTTTAGCCTAAGTTAATGCCACAGTATATAGCACTTTCACATACAATAAGTTTTTTTATCTTCATGTCTCTATAGCTCCCCTCATATCTAAATAGGATCCTTGATGAAACACAACTTTTCCCATTGAAATATTTGGATGACTTGAACAATCCAATTTTGAAAATTACTTGAATTGTAAAAGATCTAGTAATGCCATTTTAGGTTATGTGGTTGAACATTTCAGACTTAAGACAACAGAAATTAAAAACCAAACCAAAACCGTTGTATGTTACTGTCTGGATTCCACAATTGTTTTGCTATCTTTTGCATTTTAATCCTAATATTTGGTGATGGCCCTTTGTTGAAATTTGAATAAATGCACCAATGTTAATGTTCAATCCACTGATTCTTGGTCAATGATTACCAAGTATGCAATGCAGTATAGCCCCAAGTAATGCATGGGCCAGGGATTTCCCACTGACAGTTTGACCCTACAGAAACCCCACTTACACAATTTATCTTCCTCAAAATGTGAGGAGAGTGAGTTCACATTAAGGGTGTGCATTCATTTGAAATGCAAGCTGGGGAGGGGGTGAATGAATGAGTGTTGTTGGTTTCATTCATTTTTTATATTGAAAATGAATGGGAATTAAAATAAATGAGAAGCCAATGAAAATCCCAATCCTTTCTCATTCATTTCTAAACACTTTGCATTGGAGACATAATCTGGAACTGCCAGCTCAGTTCACAGAGAGGTCATATGGATGAGAGCAGTGAACTTGACATATACAAAATAGGGTCTTTAGAATGGAGTACCTTTGTTCTCTCTCTCTCTCTCTCTCTCTCTCTCTGTGTGTGTGTGTGTGTGTGTGTGTGTTGCAGAATTTATCCTTTGGAAGAGGAGAAGAATGCTTGGTTTCAAAAAAATCATTTGAATGAACACAAAGAAATTACAAGCACAATAACTGCAATTGGGTCTCCCATTTAAATCAAACGGAAGCTTATAGGGTGTGTGCCTTTTTATATAGCCTGTAAAATGAGAACTCATTCCACAATCTATCTGGACATTTGGCAAATCTTTCCCTTGGTAGGTAGCAGAATGACTTATAAAAACTGTCATTTGGAAAGCGAACTCTGGAGTTTCTGGCAGCATAATACTGGCTGGGTGTCCCAATGAAACCAAATGGGGAGAAATAGAAATGAATGGAAAAAAGTTAAAGTACATGAACTCATAACAAATGCAGCAGCGGGGGGGGGGGAGAGAAATGGATTTTTAAGAATGCAAATGAATGGAGGTACGAAAATAAATACTTCCACACCTCTAGATCACATGAGGGGGACCTTCCTGGGATTAGACATTGTCTTAGGCATCCCTGTACATTTGCCACTTCCTCTCCAGGGCTGGCCCTGCCATTAAGTAGAGTCAGCTATCTGTTTCAGGCACCAGATACTAAGAGCATTTCCCCAAACTAGACTGTTGCTGTCATTATGTCCTTTGAACAGCTCTCTAAACTACTTCTCTAAACTAGCCTGTGTCCCTCAGGTGCTAAGGAGGATGCTATATCATTGTCAGTTTCAGGGTAGCTGCCATTTTAATCAGTTTTGGTATGTGGAATGGGGGTGCCATCTTGTCCTTTGCCTCAGGCAGCAAAAAGTTCCTGGCTGGTTCCATTCTCCTTTCCTTTCTCTCACTTGTTTTGTGAGAGAAAAGTTTCAACATGTAAATTAAGACTAAGGTTCTGGTTGTGTTGGTGTAAAAGAGCTCCCATATCTGTAGGGCAGTCCCCAAACAACTCCATTCTACAAGCATTCTCCACACGAGTCTCTTTCGCCCTGATAGGAAAGGGTTCCTAAGCTCTGGGAAGCTTCTAATCATGTTTAGCGAAATGTGTTCGGAAGCCTCCTTCAGAACCTCTAGATCAACATGAGGCAGTTGGGATAAGTTTTTCAATGGCTGTTCTCACATTGGCTAAGCAGATCCTTGTGGGAAACCCACAAGCAGGATTCAAGCACCACTCTCTCATCTTGTGGTTTCCAGCAACTGGTATTCAGAAGCATGACTGCCTCCAACTGTTGAGGCAGAGCATAGCCCTCTCCTCCATGAATTTGTCTAATCCTCTTTTGCAGCCATTGAAGGTCAGCCTGCCTGGTTGCCTAGACACTTGAGTATTTGTCATTGCAAGAGCACATCGGTAGAAATGTTAGCCCATGTATTTTTTAAAGAGGATTATAACTTCATGATTTTATATTGGTATGTATATTCTTATATCCCCAGTATTTTCTCTACAATATGCAGACTTATTCTACGTTTTAATTTAAATGGTAAACCCCAATATTACAGAAATTATAGCTGAAGTAGTCATCAAAACATAGCAAAATGGTTTATTATTACAGGGAAGATGAGTTCTGAATCAAAGTTGTCTACATTTTTAAATGATTTGGGATCATTTTTGGATTTTGTTATTCTCTATTTCTAAAGGCACAATTTCTGGGAAACTATATTGTTGTTCTCTGTTGCGGTTGTCTTTGATAACCCTATATGGTATTTTATGTTTATGGCCTGTAGATCAATTAAATGGGGTGAGCAGCTCCAGACATATGGAGGTGATCTATTAGAAGCTTTGCTTGCCCCCGGAGTCCACACGCTTCCCCTGCGGTGCTCTGCTCCAAAGGGCTCCTCACAGCTTGCTTTAGCAGAGTGGATACGCAGCGTTGAAGCAGAAGCAGTTGCCGTGTGTGCGTAACAAATCAGGCTTAACGTACGCTTTCTTCCTTATCTTACAAATAGCTTTATTCTCGTAGCAAAACAACAGATCATAACTTTCCCGGTGACAAAGCACTCATCTTGCTCCTCTCCCGGCACGGAGCAACACACAGACTGAGTGAGAGACACAGTAGAACACTCCCCTCAGTATTCTAAACACGCCTCAGAATGTGAGACGTCACTCAGAACTTCTTAACCCTGTAAGTTCTGACTCTCTCCATACCCCCTCTCGTATCACATTCTGAGAGGACCTCTGAGTGTTCAACACCTTCTCCACTGCCTTTCGCCCCTTCCTGGCATCATTGTCAGGCACCTGTTGAACCTCCTCACAAATCTCAGGTTCGCACTGTGCGAGACCAACCCACGCATTTGTGACCTGAAACCTCTCAGGTGGAATTCCCTTTGTTGCCCGAGATGACCGCCTGGGCACAAACTGGGGTGCTTCTTCTGACCCACTGGGGCCAGCAAGTGCGTCTTCTTCATCAGACGACTCCCCCTCTGACTTGAACCGTCTGTGAGCTTTCTCCTTTACGCTAACAGGAGATGAGGGCTCACTCTTGGACACTCTTTTAACAACCTGTGGAGACGCCCTACCCTGGTGCTGACCCTGATCATAGACTTGGTCCCCATCACCTGGCTCTCCCTCCTCCTCAGATTCAGACAGACAATCTGAGTGAACGTCAGGGCTCGCTTTGCGCCACGCCCTACTATCCTGTTCATAGAATTCAGCATGTTTACTGATCAGAAGCTTGGTCTGATCACCTTCTGGCCATGCAAATCTCCACCCCTTTGTCGCAGGTTCATACCCACAGAAGATCATTTTCTGGTACCTTGGGCCACCCTCTTGCTGCTGAAACTTTGGTACAGGCACCAAGGCTCTGCAACCAAACGAACGGAAGAAATGCACCTGCGGTCTCTGTCCGTTGAGCAAGAAATATGGGGTGTCACCTACCACTGAATTGTAGCACCTGTTCATCGTGAAATTGGCCGTCTTTACCGCCTCCCCCCAAAAACTTTGAGGCAAACCAGAGTCACACAGTAGAATCTCTGATGCTTGAACCAGAGCTTTACTCCTCAGCTCTGCCACGCCACTCTCCTGAGGAGATGTCACCTTGTGACGTATCCCTCTCTGGCGAAAGAACCTCTTTAGAGCAGACCCAGTGACCTCTGAACCTCGGTCACACTTGAACCCTTGCACCTTGGTGGAGAACCTTAGTTCCACCTCTGCAACCCAATCCTTGATCAATTGCGTTGCGTCCTCCTTCGTTCTCAGCGTGAACGCCCAGGAGTTCTGCGTAAAATCATCTGTCAGCGTCAGCAGAAACCTGGCCTTGCCCAGACTTGGCTGTGGCATAGGACCAAAAAGGTCTGCGTGCACAAGCTCAAAAGGCTTTGTGGTTACTCTCTCCACCCTGGGATAACTGTATCCCTTATTCTTGGCTTTCCTGCAAGCCCTGCAATTTAGAAGTTCACCACATTCTCTTACCTTGCACCCTTTGGTGCACTCTGATAACATCTGAATGTCTTCACAGGGGCCATGTGACATTCTCTTGTGCCACACGCAAGCACATGAAACATGAGTGTGAATGGTGGCCTTGCCAGCATTTCCCTCACCCTCCAGAGATGTTTCCAGAACAAAGAGGTTGTTCTGATTTCTCTCAACACGTACTAGCTGCTTCCCCCCTCTGGAAATTGTACAGACATTCTTCTCAAAACAAACCATATACCCCTCCTGTAAGAGACAAGGTACAGATAAAAGACAATGTTTTATCCCTGGCGACACGTAGACTTCCAGCTGCGCCTGTAAAACAGAAACAAACACATTTCCCACATTGGTTACACGTCTCTGTGACCCATCAGCAAAACACACTGATTTCCCAGCTGAAACAGCTCTGCAGTTCCTTATCTTGACACCAGGTGTCTCAGACACGAGATGTTTGTTTGTGGCAGAGTCTATGACCCAACGCAGCACTCTGTCCTCACTGGAGCTGTCCTTCGTTGTTGCCTTAGCAACAGACTTCCCGCTGCCCCCATCCTTGGGGCCTTTGCAGGTGTCCTCTAACACTGCCATTGAAGCAGATAGCTGATAAACATCGTCCTCCCCCTCTGGTCGTCTCTGCGTCTTCCCACGCCTGCCTCCTCTGCCGGACTGGTTGCCATGGAAACCTGGCTGGTTCCCATGGGAAGCGACCTTGGAAACATCCTGCCCTGTCTCCCTTGCTCTCTGTGGGCAGCAGCGGCGCAGATGGTCAGGGGAATTGCAAACAAAGCAACGACGAACGGAAAACTTTGCACACTGGCCTTTGGTCTTCTCTGCCCCCCCCAACCTTGCCAGCAGCCCTCCTTGAGACTTTTCTGCATTTGGGGACGTGGCTTTTGGCTTCCAGCTCCTGCCAAACAGCCTGGGCACTCTCAAGACCCTTGGAATGGCCTATCTGGCCTGCACCACCACTCCTGGGTGCACAGCTTCCAGAGGAACAGATTGCCTCTGCTTTCCTCTTCTTTGCTCTCAGCCGCTGTGTCGAAGCATTGCAACAGCTTCCAAACACAGTCCCAGCCCCCACTGGGCTTTCTGGGCGTCCCTCAGCCTCTTCTGGGCTTGGTGCTCCCTCTGGGCAGCTTCTAGCCCCCTCTGGTCTGGCTCCCACTGCCTTCAGTGCCTGCCACGCAACCCAGGGCTCCTTCCCGTCCACCTCTTCAAAAAGGACTGAGTACGATTCATGGCTGTCTGCCATCTTCTCCCCCGGGGCCCAGCTTACTTACGAACAGTAGTAGCTTCTCTCGCACCCGGTTCTAGCGCAGAGCTTCCCAGCGAGCTCCCTGCCTTAAGATCAAAGGCACAGCTCCCAGCTGGCTTCAGCTTTTCTCCAGCGTCTCTTCAGCTGGCCGCAGCACACACCGGCACGAACGCAGCTTGCTTCACAGCTTTGCTGACAGCTCCATAACCTATGGGGTGATTTATTAGAAGCTTTGCTTGCCCCCGGAGTCCACACGCTTCCCCTGCGGTGCTCTGCTCCAAAGGGCTCCTCACAGCTTGCTTTAGCAGAGTGGATACGCAGCGTTGAAGCAGAAGCAGTTGCCGTGTGTGCGTAACAAATCAGGCTTAACGTACGCTTTCTTCCTTATCTTACAAATAGCTTTATTCTCATAGCAAAACAACAGATCGTAACTTTCCCGGTGACAAAGCACTCATCTTGCTCCTCTCCCGGCACGGAGCAACACACAGACTGAGCGAGAGACACAGTAGAACACTCCCATCAGTATTCTAAACACGCCTCAGAATGTGAGACGTCACTCAGAACTTCTTAACCCTGTAAGTTCTGACTCTCTCCATACTTTTCACTGAACATTAATGAAGATTTGTACTCTTGATGACATAAAGGCAGTCACACCAGCCCACTTTCAGTAATGTGTGTGCCTGCAAATGTTTTGGGGTGGTCACACTGTGACTTCCTGCAGTGGTCCTGTAACTTCCTACTGAAGTCCCATAACCTTTTTATACCACACATGTCTGGTTGACACAGGGCAAAATTAACTGGTTTGACTAGTAACCTTAGCAGGGAGCCAAGTATGTCCTTTTCTGTGATTGGCCTGCAGAAGGATTCCCCCCCCCATCTACTCCATACTGCTGTGTTGGGTAATTAGATTGGTTGGTTAAATTGCCCTTGTTAACTTGGCACATTTAAGGTGAATAGTAATGCCACAATCTTGCACATTGAACTCTGCAATCCATGGGGCAGAGCATGGATCACTTTTGAGGTTAACTAGTGTTATTCACTTGGTGTTTTGCTGTCCCAAGGAACATGATTCAGGAAAACCACCCTCCCTACCTTGAGGGGCAACTTTATTCCCTGCATGGCAGTATCTCCTAGTTAACAGGCTTAGGAACCTGATAAAATTTGGGATCATATCCTACATATTGGATCCTCTTCAAGGAGGGTATGTGTTGCGCTCGGGTCCCCAGGCATCTCCCACCTCCTGGTGTGGGCAGAGCTATGCCCTGCTCCACTCTGGTTGGCCGTTTCACTGTTACTTGGTCCCTAAAGCCAATGGCTTGGCTTGGGGGGGGGGCGCAAAACATTATTTAATCCCTGCGCAATGTTTACTGGACCTCTTTGCCTTCACACAGCGGATCACCCACCCACCCCTTTATCTGGTGTGTTGGCCTTGTTATGGATGTTGTTGGTCGCCTGTTTTGCAATGGGAGCCTGGTAGGAATTTTTCATCTGGCAGATTGGCAGAGCCATTTGGTTTTCACCGATCACGTAGCAACGCCAAAACTTTGTAAGGTTAGGCGGTTAGGCATTGGATCAGCAATGTGTGGGGAGGGGAGGTGTGGCCATCACCTGCCCCTCCAAGCTCAAGGGGATTCCGTTAAAGGAATCAGGGGTTGGCCTGAGTCTTGTCCGAAACCCCACGGTAGGGGCTAGGGCCATACCAGGACCCCACGGGGGCACCGGAAGGAGTTCGTCGGTTCGCATTGGCAGGGCTCCCTCTGGCAGTGTTTTACCCTTTTATCAGAATCCCCACAATGTGGGTGGGAGTCTGATATAGTTTGGATGATTCCAGTGCCTAAGCCAATATCACTCACATTCTGTATTCAATAAAGTTGTGGCCTAAATTTTGCCCAATCACTTAAACTAAAATCCTGCATCACTGTGTCTTCATTTTTGGGGGGGGGGGGGTTGGGGTCTCAAAGCACAAATGGTTTAATTTCCTGCCCCCTATGCATAAGTTCACTGTGATCTTATGTTATATATTTACTCAATTTTTGTGTCTTATCTCATTATTTCTGGTTTCCCAATGCAAAACAGAATCAAGTATGTCTGAATGCAGCCACAGTGTATAAGGACATTTATTTACCTACATCTATCCTTTAAAATGCCTTTAATTTTATGTTCCCAATTTGTAGCTCCAGATCTATCAAAATATGTAATTTCCTTTCACAGTTGGCTCCTTGATGAGCTATTCTTCAGTGTTACAGTTTAAAGCATAATGCCATTTGATGAGATCAGCATTCTCCTGTGGTATACAAACCATTCATTACCTTTGGACAAGACATTTTTATTTGAGAAGTAACTTGAAATTGAAAAAATAGGCATAGGGCATTTCTGATAAGGGAAAATGGGAGAACACAAACTCAAGAGAAATTATTAAAAAGTGGTGCATGCATGCAAGTCAGTGTGCACATGCTCTGGAAAGCAAAGCTAGCATTATTAATTTGTTCAATTCTATGGATGTCTACTCAGCAACAAACCTAGGTTAATGTGCATAACATTGCATACCTAGGTTAATGTGCATAACATCAACCAGGTAAATCAACCGGGGGAGGGGGGTGGAATCCAACCTAGACTACTTCTAGACTTTAATGCTACATTTTGAGGAATTCTACTACCCATTTGAGAAATTGATTGTATTCTAGAGCTTTGGACATGTGCTTTATTTTCTTCTATTTATTAATCACTTCCCATAAAATATCTCAATGATTTCACAATAAAAACATCAGCAATAAAAACAATGACATGATTCCATTCATGATAGTAATTTTAGCAATGGGGGGAGAATTCATATGTAAAAACAGATTTCTATGCTTTTCTATTCATTCAAATGGAGGAAAATGTTAAATGAATGTTAATCAGATGTCCATGCAGGCTGCTTCCTTTGTTGTAATCAATGGGACAGCCCTTGTGAGCATATAAGAGTTGACGCAGGAATTCTGGAATCTCAAACTCTCTTAAGATTCCCGTAGTACAAAGAATAATTATAAGAGGGTTAAATAACAGCAGTCTAAGGAAGAAGGGAAAGAATGCTTGATAACATTTGAAGCATAAAGAATATTTTCTGAACCTCAACAGCATAGCAGACACATAGATTTTATTGATTTTTTTTTAAAGCCTGCTAACTAGTTGCAGTTGAGATGAAGCTAAAACCTTTGAAATACATAACGCTAAAAGAAATCAGATGTTGCTACAAAGTTCTTCACTTCATATCTCTTTGCATTCTCACCAGCACATGTTCACCTCTGCTGTCTATGCATTAGACAGAACCTCCTGCAAACTTCATTAGGATTTTCTCCTCTGTTGGTCTCACAATAAGGAGTCCTGAGTTCTCACACAGATATGAACAGAAAAAAATGTTAGCAAGGTAAGAATCTCTCTCTCTTATCTCTCTCATTGTGCATCTAGAAATCCTTATACAACTCAGTGGCCCTGAAGTCAGGCAGAATTATTGCTCAGTTGGCAGCTAGCTGGCTGCCTTTGATAGGATTATGTATGTAAAATAATGATGTGCTTTACTGCCTGGGATTAAAAAAAAGTGATAATGGCTTTTCCATAAGCATAGCAAGATGGAAATATGCATGATTGCACTGGAAGTACTGTGTAGGTTTTGAATTAGAAGATGCTGAATGCACACCTGCTTACTCTTGCCTTCGACACTTGAGGTGTGTGTTTTCAGGAAACCTTCCTCTTGCACATTCATGTGACTGCAATTTGTTTTAACTGTTTTTAATGCTAATTTTTAATTTGTTGTAACCCACTGGTGACAGACAGGTAAATGATGATGAAGATCCGCATTTCCCCCATCCCTGTCACAAAGGATCAATTCACACATTGCCTTTTTAGGCATGCTGATAAAAAGGTAAGATAAGATTGCAGTTTCTTCCCTCCTCCCCTCAAAATGTTTGATACATATAACCTATCTGACATGTGTTTGCAAACTTATTGAAGAAGGACCATATATCCGCAGTGCAGCTTCTGTTTACATGCGGAAGGCTCCAGGCAGGGCTGGGAAAAACTTCAGTCTGAAACTGCAATGAATCCCTGCCAATCAGTATAGGAAATATTGGCTAGATGGACCAATAGCCTGACTCAGTATGAGGCAGCTTCTTATGTTCAACACACCAGTAAATTGTATGGGAGCTGTGATGGGTTGTAACTCCCTGTTGCGTCTAGTAATTGGCAACTACTTCCCCTGATGTTTGGTAGGCAACTAAATGTGGCAAATCTATTTGCCTGTTGTTGTTTTAAGTCAGAAATAGTTCAGTTTATTCTAAGCCACTTACAAACCCAAATCAGATCCAAAACATCACCAAGAGTGCAACTGATTCTTCCAAACACCATCACCTGGCACATTCCCTTCCCTTCTGCTCTACTCTCTCCAGACAAATAACATGTATAAGGCAAGCATTATGAATCACTTAGGTTCAAATTATAAACCAAACAAGTTATCATGAACTTTGGTGGCTATTGCCAGCGGAGGGCTTACTTACACTTCACTCTTTCCAGGCATTGCCTGTGCACCCCCACCTTTCCCCCCCTGTTCTGGTGCTTTCCCTGTGAAAATCTGTTCTTTAAAGCTCAACCGGAGCAAACAGCAACCCACTTAAAACCTTTTTTGCCATTTGCTCTGATTGAGTGCTGAAGAGCAGGTTTTCACAGGGAAAGCTCCAGGGCAAAACAAAAACAAAAAAACCCTCTTGGACACTGAGCTCTTAAGCACAGACCTGTGCCTGGAAAAAACTGGGGGAAAGTTAAATGTGCCCTGAGTTTACAACTAGTGGCAAACTTGTTTGCTTTCCTGTAGCATGAAATGGCATTTGTTTGGAAATTAATCCATACGTTCACAGGAAAGCCCCATCTGCATTATATATTTAAAGCAATATCATACCACTTAAAACAGTCATATTTTCTCCCAAAGAATCCCGAGAACTGTAGTCCAAAGGTACGGAGAGTTCATAGGAGAACCTATTGCCCACAGAGCTACAGGAAAGAGGGATTGATCACTCTGGGAATAGTATGGGTTATAGTCTATGCTCGTCTACTCAGAGGAGAGTTAATGGACATGATTAACCTAGGTTCATTAATTTCAGTGGGTCTACTCTGAGTAGGATTTAGTTGAATCCAGCCCTATGTTTCCACTGGGCATCTACTGGAA
Source organism: Podarcis filfolensis (assembly GCF_964270895.1). NCBI lineage: Eukaryota > Metazoa > Chordata > Lepidosauria > Squamata > Lacertidae > Podarcis > Podarcis filfolensis. The sequence goes on from NC_139611.1 coordinate 47,571,699, forward strand.
AATGAAGGCGCCTGAGTAGGCTCCCACTACCCAAGCTGGTGACAAAGGTGTGGGTGGGTCAAAGAACCAGAGAAGAATTTGACCCTTTCCTACTTCATCCGTAAGGTAAGCCCTTTGACAAATTATCTACATTTGGCACCCTCAAAAAATGTAAAAAGTGCTTCCCTATGGTCACAGCCAGGGTGCAATCCTAGAAGGCACTTTGAGCTTTATCTGATTCTGGTATTGAATTTTCATGTTCAGGTACAAAAAAACGTTATACTACAGAGAAGAAACGGGGGTGAGGAGAAAACCCTAAAAAGAACTCTCCTGTGACAATCCTAAAAGACTTTAATTGCCTCTGGGCATAGTCAGAAAGGTCTGTTATTGCAAAAAATCTGTGTAAATTTTTCCCCAAAGGAGTATGATTATCCTTAGCAACTGAAGGGTCCAAATGGTTGCCAGCCCATCCATAACGGCAGCAGCTACAAAGGCTAGATTTATTAATGACTTCAAACCCAAATTACTGCATTTTGTTACACTTGATTTCAAATAGTGTGGATCATTATTTTGCAAATTATTATTAATAGAGTTCACCCTGAGTTTTGAAAGGCTGGAGCGCTACAGCAAAGTACTAATTGAAATTCGACTTGCAATTTTGCAGAAAAGAGCTGTTCAATCTGGAGTGGCTTGTGGTCACAGAAATTCAGATGGAAGCCATCACAGCTTGTGTCTCAGTTCTACTTCATATGCTGAATGGAGATAAGTGAAGTAGTTCAGGTGCCTTTTTAATTCTTTGTTCTGGGCTCCTGGGGGACGTAACTGCAAGACGTTTTTTATTATTATTATTTATTTATTTATTTGTAGAACAGCGGTGAGCAAACGTTTGAGTGCCAAGGTTATCATTCCTTTAGGGCAGCAGTTCTCAACCCGTGGGTCCCCAGATGTTGTTGGACTACAACATCCATCATCCCTGGCCTTGCTAGCTAGGGATGATGGGAGTTGTAGTCCAACAACATCTGAGGACCCAGAAGTTGAGTACCGCTGCTTTAGGACAGGAATTGAGAATACCCTGCCTGTGGGCCTAATCAGGTCTGGCAAGAATCCCAATTTGAGCCCTTGAGGCAATTTTTCCTAAACCACATCCACTTGGACTGCCAGAAATGATGTCAGGTAGAAGGCAGGTAAAGGCAGGGCTTCCACTCTGGAGTGCATTTCCAGGATTATTCAATAAATGCAGACATTTGTTAAATTTGCCTTACATGGCTTGTAGATACAAGCTTCTGGCCTGTCAAGCTTCAAAGGTTCCCCAACCCTGTCATGGGCTACATATTAGTGACCACCAGAGACTGAAAAAAGGGGATAGGAAGATCCCTCTTTCTTCTCCTGCCTCTGCATTTATTTTTCATTCATATTTCCGCTGTGCCCCCCTCCCCTTTCACACAGATGGGGAGAGGAATTTGATTCAGTTTGCATTTAGAGGTGCTACCGAATTAACACTTTCTACAAGAACCAAAGGATGGGATGCAGGTGGCGCTGTGGTCTAAACCACTGAGCCTCTTGGGCTTGCCAATCAGAAGACTGGTGGTTTGAATCCCCGCAACGGGGTGAGCTCCCGTTGCTCTGTCCCAGCTTCTGCCAACCTAGCAGTTCAAAAGCACGACAAAAAGTGCAAGTAGATAAATAGGTCCAGCGGGAAGGTAAATGGTGTTTCCATGCACTGCTCTGGTTTCAGTGCTCTGTTGCACCAGAAGTGGCTCAGTCATACTGGCCACATGACATGGAAAAACTCTGCAGACAAAAGCCGGCTCCCTCGGCCTGTAAAGCGAGATGAGCACTGCAACCCCAGAGTCATCTGCAACTGAACTTTACCTTTATCTTGAACCAAAACATGAACCAAAACAACCATCTTCCACAATTCACATTTCTCCAGATTTTGAGATGCAGTTCTTCAGCCAAGTAAAGTATACAAAAATGTGCATTCCAGGATAAATTGTCCATAGAAATGCATATAGTAGTGAAAATAACTGTCCTGAACCCCGGGCGCACCTGGCGGCAAGTCCTGCTGATGTATACAGTAGGTCAAGATCAAAGTTCAATGGTCAGGAAACATTGTCTGGAGTCAAACCACATAAGCCAAGTCCAACAGCCCAGAAGCACAGTCCCATAGAGGTCCTGGAGAATCCAAGCCAATGTCCATCACCTTGGGCAGTTGAGTAGACACAGCACCAAAGCTCTGCTCTCCTTTACTTGCTTGTCTTGCTTGTAGCACCTGGGCTTGATGAGGCATGTGATCCTCACCTGTCCTGAGCCTAATCCATCTGAAGAATCACACACCTCTTCCCAGAGCTAATGAGCCCCACCTGGCCAGCTAGTGAACTAGACTGTGTGTCCTTGCCTCCTTCAACCTCCCAGAGTGTACCTCCAGCTGCTCCATATGCCTCAGAGCCCATCTTGTTCATGGAGACAGGGGCCTCCCTGGCTCTGATGATGGGTCCTGCTCTTCTGGTCCCTGCACACTGAGCCCCACCCCCTTGCCATTCTGTGAGTACTTTTCACAATCCCAACCTCTCCTTTCCCATCCCCAGCTTGTCCCGGTGGGTCCCAGTCACAGCTGAACCCTTCTCCAGGATCCTCTTCCTCCTCCCTGTTGTCCTGCCAGTTCATGACAATAGCATACATTCAGCATGCATTGCTTTGCAAAAATGTGTGTATTAAGGCAAAATTGCATACATATGTGACTAGGGAAAATCCATACCAAAATGCTGATGAATTTACATGGTTACTTTTTTATGCAAATCAATGTGGAAATGTGGAGAATTGAAATTAAAATTATGAAGATGAGAAATTGAGAAAACCCAATTTGTGGATAAATTCATCTATTTCCGGCCTCCTCTCTCTCACACACAGTTCGTTCATCATATCTGGGAAGAAGAGAAACACAGGCTAAAAAGGGACATCTCTTCCTGCTCTCATTTTGTCATGCCATCTTCTTTCACTTCCTTCTGTCTCCCTTGCCTCTTCTCTCTCTTTCACAGCCACCCACATCCCCATATTCACACAGTCCTCATTCCCACAAATCCCTTCCATCAGCAGCCTCCCACTCACATACTTCCCTTCTGTAAAGTTTTACACCCACATTCTCTTTCAAGGAAAGAAGGAAGGAAGGAAGGAAGGAAGGAAGGAAGGAAGGAAGGAAGGAAGGATAGTTCTAGGGCAGGAACAGAATGATCTCCTTTTTCACTGACAGTTCACTTTTCCTTCCATGTTGGGTGGCACTTGACCCAAATTGAGGTTTAGAAGAGGTTGTGGGGTTATCCAAAGCAATGCAGCTTGTGGGCAATAAATTACACAGATCTGTTCTAGGGTAAAAAGGTAAAGGTACCCCTGCCCGCACGGGCCAGTCTTGCCAGACTCTAGGGTTGTGCGCTCATCTCACTCTATAGGCCGGGAGCCAGCGCTGTCCGCAGACACTTCCGGGTCACGTGGCCAGTGTGACAAGCTGCATCTGGCGAGCCAGCGCAGCACACGGAAACGCCGTTTACCTTCCCACTAGTAAGCGGTCCCTATTTATCTACTTGCACCCGGGGGTGCTTTCGAACTGCTAGGTTGGCAGGCGCTGGGACCGAGCGACGGGAGCGCACCCCGCCGCGGGGATTCAAACCGCCGACCTTTCGATCGGCAAGTCCTAGGCGCTGAGGCTTTTACCCACAGCGCCACCCGCGTCCATCTGTTCTAGGGTAGAGAGACTTAAATGCAACAACCAATCCACACAAAATGTTGCTAGTCAAAAGAAGCTAATTGTTAATAGATGTCAACAAGAGATATTTGGGAACAGATACTGTCTCAGTATACATCAGGTCCTGTATCCCTAGTGGCATTTTCAACTCTCTTAAGGCTGCAAATCCAACTCAGCCCAGTTGGGCTTATTTCTGAGTAGATAAGCACAGGATTGCTCTGTCGGACTTCCAAAAAACCCAGTCAGGAACATGGGTGCTAGTTGCTAGTTAGCAACCAAATTGAGAAGGCAAATTTGGGATTAAGGACTGGGATTAAGGAATGGCCTAGACAGAAAAGGAAAGCATTAGAGGGGAAATTGTTGTGATTCTTCTGTTCAGAACATCTATTTAACTGCCACCAGGTTTTAGAATTGCTGTGGCTAATTTCTTTGAGACACCCTGCTGATGAGACTAATCACCTTTTAAGGCAAGCTTTATGCTACTTAAAGCTGATTGCCAGCAGTTTTATTATTCATCTTCAAACTGCTTCAAAGGAGGATATAAAAATGTTGCTTGATGAAATTGATAGAGCTATTGAGTGTTGCAATTTGCTTTGCTAAACACCTTTCCGATACATGCATTCCACAATCTGCATATACAACAGCTTGGGAATGCTTTCCCACAAGTTAACAATTGGGTCAATGAACAGAAGTACTACTATGGAAGGGGTATATTAGGCAAAATGCCCGCCCTTAAAAAAAAATGACTGCCTCACCTGTCTCTGGCTGCTTCTTCTCCAGCTCTCACTTAAAATGAAACTGAATAAAACAACCAATAAATGAGAAACTGGGAACTCCGCTGTACCATGTTGCAGCATTTGCACTAGCTTTAGCTGACCTATCAGGAGTTGCAAGTGCTAGAATTTGGACCCTATTCCTCTGTGTACTCCATGAGTACCATCTTTGTGAGGGAGCACCCTATTTCAACAGAACCCAAATCACACCAGATGCCCTATGAACCATCACCAGTGGACCTCTAATCTTGGTTCCACTGACCCATGAAATGACAACTCATAAGAGTGTAAGAAGAGCCTGCTTGATCAATGGCCCATCCAGTCTAGTATCCTGTACTCACAGTAGCCAAACAGATGCCTATGTGAAGCCTGCAGTGAGGACCTGAGTACAGCATCACACTCCTCATTTGTGATTCCCATTGCCTGGCATTCAGAGGTACAGTGCCTCAAAAAGTAGAGTCTAGAAACTGAGGAAAAGCCCCAAACACTCGCCTTTTTAACAATCCTGTTTTGTTTTTTTCTAATTCTGGGAGCCCCATTGCTGACAATGCACCATTTTATGATGTCCTGGAGATCCAGCACCCTCTTTGTTTGTTTGTTTGTTTGTTGCTGTTTATATCCAGTACTTTTCCTGGACTGGGACTTAGGGTGGCTTCTACAGATTAAAACATGGCAGATGCAACACAAAAAGCTAAAAACATGTAAAAGATTATCATAAAAACTGTAATATAATTAAGACAATATAAAAATTCATCCTTTCCTTAAAAAAAAAGTTCCTAAAGGCCTGTGAGCAGAAGGACAACAGAGAGTGAGCCAATCTAGCTTCTCTAGAAAGAGAATTCCAGTGCAGCCACTGAGAAGGCCCTCTTCCATGTCCACACCAAGTGTGAGGGTGGTGGGACTGAGAGAAGTGCGTCTCTTGAAGATCTCAGAGCCTGGGCAGGTTCATGTGAGAGAATACAGTCTTTCAGGTAGCCTAGGCCTAATCTGTATATGGTTTTTTTAAGGTCATAACATAACCAAAACTTTGAAATTTGCCTGGAAACAAACTGGTGGCCAGTGGAGCAGTTTGTAACAAGGAACCCCTGTCAGTAATCTAACTTCTGCATTTTGGACCTGTTGAATTTTCTGATTCTATCATATCCTTCACGTATGGACAGAATCACCCTCACTCACCTCCTCCTATTTAACCTCCAACGTTGCTTTTAGGTGAGATTCTTTGACAGATCTGCTTCAGTGATTTGCACAGGAGAGCAGTCCTCTTGCTCAGAAAAATAATAATAATGCAGAGGCAATTTCTTCTATGAAATAAAGAGTTGCTGATAACACCTTGCAGGACCTCATCAGTTGTTTTGCCTAATTATCATAGAATTATTAAATCGGTTGTCAGCAGCTAAAACATTGCTTTTCTTCTAGTATGGATTTTCCCCTGAAGTGCACTGAATTAGCTTTCTTGTTCTCTAATACAAAAGAACACAAAATCTATACTCTAATTTATGAGCAATGGATAACAATAATAAGACTTACTTGTTATTTATAAAGAGGCATTGTGTCTCTAGGCCAAAAAGTTCTTTTGCAGCTGTAGTCATTTTACCCCCAGAGATGTCAATTCAAGATTGCACTTAAGCATAGTTTATTAGTCCAATTCCCTACCTAAACGTCAGAGAATTTTCATGTGAAAGAGCACACCCACGGCATGGCAATATTACCATGTGTTTCCTAACTCTTTGTTGATGCTCACAATGACAGATATTCAGCCCTCCAACCAACGCTTCCGATTCATTCATTCCTGGACATAATGGGAGTCTTCAGCAACATCAAAGACTTAATGGTATTATCCTTGTGATGCCTTTTATCACACTGCTGAGAATGACCTAATTAATTGTACTGCCTAAGAGAGTTTGAATTTGGCTAGTTTTACTAGAATCTCAGCATGCAGAACAGCAAGACAGAGAAATGTGGCTTAGCCCCACTGAATGTGGGCCAATTTACATCGGTGTGGCAGATCTCCTACCTTTCTAATATAGTAGATAAACATTCCCGTACAAATGCTTCTTTATGCCTTTGATTTTCTTGGTGACCTTAATATGTCTTGCTGCCATAATGTAAGGAAGTACCCAACATAAATGCATCTATTAGTTCTGTAGTAACATTCTCAGAGGTATATACATTTAAATATGTTTTAATAGTGTAAACATTTATTGCGCTTAACTGCACAGACCATCAAGCTCCTGAATAGTTTGGATCCAACTCAATATAAAGTTAGGTACATTTATTTCTCTCTGAAATTTAGTTTTTCACACCAGTGGGGCTGACATCTAATGTTATGGGGACTAATGTTATGTTTGGTTGGATCTTGGATTGTCAGTAAGTAGCTCATAAGTCTCAAGGTGGGGCTAGATATTATTCTATATCCTAAAGAATCATCTGAAAACTGGTTTCAGAAATCCACAGAGGACAGAGATCACTGCATAAACTCAAGCCCAGGTCCTGAAGCAAGGCTGGGTTCAAATTAGAAGGGACTGCCTCTCACTGGGAAATGTACAGCATAAGGGGAGGTGGTATCTGTTTTAAATTGATTTATACATGCAGTTTGGTTGTTCCAATCCAAAGGCATTTGCCTACAACCAACTGCCTCTTGCATCAAGCCATTTGTGCACTATCAGTGAAAAAAAAAAACCCACCAACTAATTATACGCATTTTTTTATTCAAAAATACACATTGCACATTATACCTATAACATGCATAAAAGCCTCAAGTTCTGTGCAGTATATTTCTGCAACATAATTTTGTAAGTATTAATCATATTTGTATTCATGAATATGCAATACAGTGGTACCTCAGGTTAAGTACTTAATTCGTTCCGGAGGTCCATACTTAACCTGAAACTGTTCTTAACCTGAAGCACCACTTTAGCTAATGGGGCCTCCTGCTGCCGCTGCGCCACCAGAGCACGATTTATGTTCTCATCCTGAAGCAAAGTTCTTAACCTGAAGCACTATTTCTGGGTTAGTGGAGTCTGTAACCTGAAGCGTATGTAACCTGAAACATATGTAACCTGAGGTACCACTGTATTATAATATCTGTTTATGTGTTGGCTACTTTAGGAAATCTGGAGTGCATCAATGTATAATGTGGTTGGCCACTGTGAGAACAAGATGCTGGACTAGATGGGCCTTGCAATCATAGAAACATAAAGGTGTAGAGTTGGAAGGGGCCCAAGGACCATCTAGTCCAGGATCCTGTTCTCATAGTGATCAACCAGATTGGGGTTGTTCCTGTGAGATTTGTGGTTTGAGTTCGCTGTGAAAAGAAAAATTGCAGTTGAATATGAATATGAATATGTGACTGAAGAAGACAGATGCTCCATCTTAAATCTATGTGACACATTGCAGCCAGGTATTCAGGCTTCAGAAGGGAAGAAGGTTCTTCTTTGTGTTCACATTTCCAGCTCCAGCTGCAGTGATTTTCAGTAAAAGAAATAAGTACTTAGGAGCAGGAAACTAAACACTGTCCTCTCCTATCGAGTCCTGACTTAGGGCAGATTTTTAGTATTGCGTACAACAGATGAGTTAACATTTCTGTGATAAGAGTATTAATAAGAGAAAGGAAACCTTTGGGCTTCTAGTTGATCCAGCTGTTGGACTACAGTGTCCATCAACCCTGACAAGTGGCTAAAGAGTGAGGACAGGTAATATAACTGTGAAGGAGGTTTCATGCTGTGCATCTCAATCCAAAAATTAATGAAAGGGACCATCTTTCTATAAATTTATCTTAATGTTAGTTCTTAGCCAGTATATCAGGGTGGGTGATTTGTTTGTTTTCCATCCTTGTGCCAATCAGAAGAATTAATTACTGTAGATCTGTGTTCCTCACTTCAGACTAAGATACAGTGTCTGTGTATTTAGAGTTTAAATGCAATTTAATAGCTCCATCCAGTGTTTGCTAATGGCATATTCTTATCAACAAGTGTAACATGAGGAAGGGTAGGGGTGGGAAAATGAACTTGTCCATGAAAAGAAGCAGCGTCATATATTTAGTTGCTGGGAGGTGCAGGGGACTCAAATGAAATGAGGTATCTATTGATCTGACTGCATACAAAGTCACACAGCAGAGATAGAGAATTTAATCATGGCACCATTCTTTGGAATACGATTAAGCTCCAAATGCTTAGAAGTATCGATCTCCCTACAATATCCATATTTAAGCTGTACCGGCAAACATATAATTCCCTCTGATTTACAATCCCCTATCACATTTGCTTGAATGCACCCTCTATTCTCTAGTCATCGTGTTCAGTGCTATAAACCCTTTGCAAGGGTGTTTTGGGGTTTCTTGCATACTGAATTTTGTGCTTTCCAAGTCAAAACACAGCTGGCATCTTTAAAATCATTTTATTTGGCAAATCATCAACTTCTGATCATTGAAAAGTAAATAAAATGAGCATTAACCTAATAAGACCAATAAAACAACCAAGTAATCAAATTCATATTAAGAGATGGGAATGATTCAGAATTCTGTTTACAGAGTTACCATGGCTGAAAAGACATAATTTTCACATACTAGGGGACTGGTCTCTTCCTAAGGCAGGGTAGGGGGATGGGAACACTTTTGAGCCAGAAGGCCATACTGACTTTATTGCCAATCTTCTGAGACTGGATGCCAGGGGTAGGAGAGGTGAAATTTGAGTGGAGCAATGAATGTGCAGCACATGATATTCTGGTCATACAAATGTTAGGAGGCTTCTAAGTGCAAACTCATATAAATCTCTTGAGGAGGGTGCCAAGCAGATGGCCCCTCATTGTCAAATGGAGTGTTCTGAGAGCAAAATGGAGGCTACAGCAACATTCCCTCCCCCCCTTAGGCTTCTACCATGGGCTGTGTCCCAAGCTTAACCATGCCAGATATGATTATGCACAGCTTTGTACCAGACTAGACATGAGAACATAAGCTCTCCTGTGTCAGGCCAAAGGCTCATCTAGTCCAATATCCTACTTTCAAAGTGGTCCTCCAGATGCTTATTGGAAGCCCATAAGCAGGATGTGAGTGTAATGGCACTCTCCTCACTTGGGACTTCCAGCAACTGGTTTTCAGACAAAGGATGGTTGGATCCATCCATCAATTTCAGTTCTCTCAGTTTCTCATTTTTGCAATCATATATACTGGTCTCCACAATTTTGCTGCAATTCCCAGTTTTTTTAAAAAATTATAAGTGCTCATGAAAGTATGTCAGCATTTTATTGCAAATTCATACTAATAAACCCATTTTTGTATGCATTTTTGCCTAATATACATTTTTTAAAGCATCTTTCCATACTGTAATAAGTTCTTGGATGTCATTTGCACTAATGCCTGCATTTTTAGGCACACTTTAGCGAGCACTTTTGTATACATTACTTGGCTGGGGAATTGCACTACAAAATTCAGAGATGTATGAATTTTGAAGGATGACTGTGTTTTGGTTTCGTATATTGCCTTATACAGCGGTACCTCGGGTTACATACGCTTCAGGTTACAAACGCTTCAGGTTATAGACTCCGCAAACCCAGAAATAGTGCTTCAGGTTAAGAACTTTACTTCAGGATGAGAACAGAAATCGTGCTCCGGCGGCGCAGCAGCAGCGGGAGGCCCCATTAGCTAAAGTGGTGCTTCAGGTTAAGAACAGTTTCAGGTTAAGTACGGACCTCCAGAACGAATTAAGTACTTAACCCGAGGTACCACTGTAATGTGTAAATATGGAAGGTTCATTGTTACATGTGAACATGATCAAATTTCCCCCTCATTCCTAGTTCAGCATCATTTCCCCTCTGACAGTGGAGGTAGAATACAGCCATTGTAGCTCATATCCACTGGTAGCCTTTTCCTCCATGAATTTGTCTATACTCCATTTGAAGCAATCCAAGTTACTAGCCATCACTTACTACATATTGTGGAAGTGAATTCTGTAGATTAACCACAGCAGAGGTACTTTATTTTGTCTGTCCTTAATCTTCCAACAACTGATTCTTTACAATTCAGCCTACGATCACTGAAGTAGTCCATCTTCCTGCCACTCGGGGGCTCTAACTATTCGCTTTGGAGTCAGCTTTACTGTTTTCATTTTTAGGGGAGGGGTATTTGAATTCCCATGAATGGAAACAAAAATCTCAACACAAAATAAATTGCACCCATCAGCTTTAGTCTGTCTCCAGAAGTTGCCATTCTGTTAAAGATGAATAAGAGCAAATGAAGTTATGATGAACTTTCTCAAATAGTGGAATTCTGTATAGTTGAGACTATGCTTGGGTGTGTGTGTGGAATATGAGCTTTAATTATCCAAGTATCAGATTTTAAATATCTGATTTGACCAATTATGAATATGCATTACAAGCTGTCATACTGCAAAGTTCCAATTAGTTTGTGTTTGAAATTCAAATACTTTCAAAATAATTTTTATATTCTGTACTAAATAATCATAACAGAATTATCAAAGCCATCAATAGCAAATGTTAAAGGTGTTGCCAATGAATGGGAACATCAAATTATCAATGTGACATGCTTGTCACCTGAAACCAACTAGCTTTACATGGGCCTCTGAGTTATCAAAGTTATTTAAAAAATCAAATGTTATATTAAATAACAGATTAACATATCAAACAAATTTTAATACAAGAAAATAACCATCTCTCCTCCACAAGCATGACCCACATCTAATTTAAATCATTTCTTTAAAGAAAATGAAATTATACTCAAGAAACGAAGCATACAAACTGATCTTATGCATGTATTCAGGAGTAAATCCCACAGGCTTCAATTTGGCTTCTACCCTATAGAATCATAGAACAACAGAACAATAGAGTTGGAAGAGACCCTTAGGGTTACCCAGTCCAACTCCCTGCAATGCAACACCTCAAGTTAATCATGCATAGAATTGAACGCTTTGTGCATAAGGTGTCTTGGACCATACTTGGATACAACAGTAGAGACAGGCCCAGGGCCAAATGTGTCCTCCAAAACTTTTTGTCTGGCTCTCAGGATTCTCCCTAAGCCACATGCCCTTGCTGCAGCAGCTTCCCAGCATTTTAGACACAGAGTCTTTCCCACTTATAACTGGAGGTGCTAGGAATTCAACATGGGACCTTCCACATGCAAAATAGATGCTATTCAACTGAGCCAAAGCCCTTCCCCATAAGGATGTTGAATTTCTCAATAGATCTGAACCTGGAACTTTCTGCTTGCAAAGCAGATTCTCTTTAAGATAGGTCCATCCCTACACAGTCACCTGAACCAGTGCACAGTTTCAACATGGGACTTTCGGCATCCAATATACAGTATACCATTAGCCTGTAAACCTTCTCTATATTTCTTCAAACTAATAAAAATAGACAACGTTATTCTCATTGGTGCTTTTTTTCTAGAAAAAGGGGTGCTGGAACTCACCATGAACACCTCCCTCTTTCTCTCAGAATGGCAATGGCGCCCACCTGAGAGGTGCCAGAACTGAATTCCAGTGAGTTCCAGCTGAAAAGGCTGCTGGAAAATGCACACCTTCTACATAGACCAAGTGCAGTATGTCTTGCTGAATCTGAGACTTGGTTACTGGATGTGTCTGTCATCTGTTATGACAGATGGCAATTGGATGTGACACCTTGCACAATAGGCCATCACTCAACACAATTTAAGAAGGGAATTTCACAGAAAATGTAGGCGTTCTAAGAAGCCATTTGTTCAAATGGGAACTGCCATGAGTTCTTGATCTAGTGAATTGTACTGCCCAGGCCACCGTGTGCTTGCCACGCACAGCAGCTCTTTTCTGGGCTTCAGAGTGGAGGTTATTTTCTGCCTTTGGGGCTGTGGATGAAAAGTATGCCTTGATATAATAACCTAGGCAGCTCTCCTAAAATCCATGGTGATTGATCCTCTGAGAGATCAATACTAGTTCAACAGAACTGATGAAACTTCCAGACAGCACCTGAGCTGAGATGACTCCATTGAAATATTATTTAGAGCTGAGCTACACTCAATATTCTCTACTTTTGCTCTTTGGATAGAAACTGAAGGTGCATGCTCAATCATTTGCCCCCCCCCCCAAAGCATTTAGATTGTGTAGACATTCACTTAAAAAGAAAAAATCTTGTTCAGTTTCATTCTTCTCCTGGTCCTGGATGCCTTTTCCTCCTTCCTGGATTGAATACACAGCTGATCCCATCCAGATAGTGATCACAGAAAATGTGGTGATGCTCTAACACTGGGTAGCACTGTTTAGCAGGAATGGATGCATCAGGGATGGGGAGCCCTTGAACATCAAGATGCTGCTATACTCCAGCTCCCATCATCACTGACCATTGGCTCTGGTGCCTAGGGCTGATGAAAGTTGGAGTCCATCAATATTTGGAGGGCCACAGGTTAGCCATCCCTGTCCTACCTGATAACTCATCATAGCTGTCAACTTTCAGATTTGAAAATAAGGGATCAGCAGCCTTGAAAATAAGGGATCAGCAGCCTCATCTGTCCCGGGAGCCTCAAAAATAAGGAATCAGCAGCCTCACCTGTCCCGGGGACAGTCTACGGGATATCTAACAATCTGGGATAGCAGCGGGAAGCAGCGCTGGAATAAGGGAATTTCCTGCAAAAAAAGGGAAGGTTGGCAGCTATGTAGCTCACCATCTTAAAGGGAGAATTACATGAGTTAAATTTGCAGCCTCACTAACTGGAAATACAAACAAAAGTTTGCATGGGACTGCAAGAATATCGGTCCTTTCTAGTATAAAGAAAAGTTTAAAAATCCGCTCCCCCATTTTGCTCCCTTTCTCCTGAAAACATTGATTCAGGACACCCTACAGGTAGAAATAATTATTTTGTTACCTGATGACTCTTCAGGTATTCCACGACAAAAGAGATATTTTAGAAACAGCAAGACTAATGCTTTCAGATGGGAACAAGTCTATCAATAAAGGTCAGTGTGACAATGTGATTTATTGAAAGACTCTGCTGCTCCAAGCTGTTAGTATTTCAACATTCCATAATACATGGCAGGAATTTGTTTATTTGTATTTAAGTTCCCTGCTGAACCCTTGTTCAAATTCAAAAAACATTTCATTATTTATTGCTGCCTTTTAGAGATGTGGGAGGTGACATTATTCAGCTTTCATAACTATTCCTAACCGGTATAGAGCAGCGAGGACCTGTAAGGGGACAGAAGGAATAAATTAGCTAATAAAATAGCTACTTGACTAAATGCTTCGTCCAACAGCCTAAGAGCAAAAGAACAGTGTTTTAATCAGAAAAGCTAATCCCTCCATGAAATATTTCAATGCACAAAGGGTTGAATTGCACAAAAGGGTATGAACTGAGAATTAAGGAGTGATGCCACATAGTTCAGGGACTGGAGGCTAGTGAGGCAAGCAGGGCCGGATTTAGGTTTGATGAGGCCCTCAGCTACTGAAGGTAATGGGGCCGTTTATATGTCCAGCTGTCCTTTGTCAACAACAAATTGTCACTGTTTTTTGTGTTGAATATATGCTATATGGTAATTTATGGACCTAATAGGTATCTAAAGCCATTTACCACTGTTGCTGTATGTAGGTTTTATTGTATTTGTTTTTTATCTTATATTTTGTGAATGTACATCCAGGTGTGGGTTTTTTCCTTTACATTTTTTGGGGGCCCCAAAGAGAGTGGGGCCCTAAGCTATAGCTTGTTTAGTAAAGGTAAAGGGACGCCTGACCATTAGGTCCAGTTGTGACCGACTCTGGGGTTGCAGTGCTCATCTCGCTTTATTGGCTGAGGGAGCCTGTGTACAACTTCCGGGTCATGTGGCCAGCATGACTAAGCCACTTCTGGCAAACCAGAGCAGTGCACGGAAACGCCGTTTACCTTCCCGCCGGAGTGGTACCTATTTATCTACTTGCACTTTGCCGTGCTTTCGAACTGCTAGGTTGGCAGGAGCAGGGACCGAGAAACGGGAGCTTACCCCATCCTGGGGATTCGAACTGCCGACCTTCTGATCGGCAAGTACTAGGCTCTGTGGTTTAACCCACAGCGCCACCCACGTCCCTCATAAGCTTGTTTAGCTTATATGTAAATCCAGCACTGGAGGCAAGGGATGACATCTTCTCAGTGACAAGGTGGAACATGGGTGGGCCTCTTATCCATGATGTGGTATGGCCTGTAGATAGTCTCAAGGACCACACAGAGAGGTCTAGAGGGCTACATTTCCCCCTCGGACCCAAGGTTCCTGATCTCTGATTTAATATATTAATATTTATACAAGTTCAAGCATATATTTATAGGAGAGCACCTCTGAGCAGAGATCTATATTTTGCTTCCCTTTCTAAAGCTATACGCACATTGGCACAATACATTATTTTACTATGATTTCATTGATTTTATTACAGCGGTAAGAAATGATGCTAGCAATTTAATGAATCAACTTAATAAAGATAGCAATAAATGAATATTGTAAATTTATGATGCCAGTGCACTTGAACACGTCACAGATAAAACGTTCCTGTCCAGAAGAGTTTACATTTTAAATCTATTAATATCAGGCCATCTGTGGCTTGTGCTGCCTGATGAAGAAGAAACTGCTAATTTCAACTTGTTGTGTTTGCTCTACAGAAGAAAGCAGCTTTTGAGTCTTTGGTTAGTGATTTACTCAGTCCTTCAGCAAGTGCAGCATCATGATAGAGGGCAATGTGTGAAGTCCTTACATCCCTGAGTAACTCATATTGGCTTTTCTTTGACACTGAAGCAGAGGGTGCAAGGAAGGTGACTTTCATTAAAAGCCAAGTGCTGCACTGGAACTCCAAATTATGTAGGAGATAAGAGTTCGATAGAGAGGCTGCCTTGGTTTGCTGTTAATTATAGGATTGTTCAAAGTTCCAAAGCTATCTGATTACATTAATTTATCAAAATCTTTCTGCTCCCTAATTAAAACATAAACATGTAGTGTGTGTAATTCAAGTTGTGGGTTTTAAAAAAACCAAGCTGCTGAGGTCTCATTTCCCATCCATTCTGTGTTCAAACATTTGCTTCTTTCTGCAATTCCTTACATGTTGCGGTATTTATTTTGCATATTATTTAAAGCACTTCTGTGCTGCCCTTCTTGCATCATGAAACTCAGTACAGTGTGCATAAGAAAAGCCTTGCTTGATCTGGCGAAAGATCCATCTAGTCCAGCGTCCTGTATTTGGAAGCCGACTGCCTCAGACACTGAAGACAGCACACAAAACCATCATGTGTGGGAGCTATTAATACCTTTATGCTCCATTAATTTGCTTAATTTTAATAATACCTTTGTGTGGCAGAACCTACACTTTGGAACTCCCTTCCTATTGATATGAAGGCAGGTGCTTTCACTGTATTCTTTTGAGTGCCTGCTGAAAACATTCTTGTTTGGAAAAGGCTGCCCAGATGTTTAGAAATGCTGTTGTGAATTTTAATCTGTTTTCATATTATGACTTCTTGTATGTTTTGGATCCCTCTGCCCCAATTTTATGCTTTTATTTTGTGTTTCTTTTTACAGTTATGCAGTATATAAATTTTATGAAAGAAATAAATGTATAACATAAGAAAGTGGATTGCATGGCCTTCCCACTTCCTAGGCTAGGTGGGCAAATGTGGTCCTCCAGGTCTCTCTAACTGGCCATTAGGACTCTACTCAGGCCATAACATCCCTCCCCGGGCCAAATTCTGACTGGTGCTGCTCCACACTGTTCTAAGTGTACAATGACCGCTTCCCACATTAATCGGGGGGCATCCTTTGCGTGGACGCGCGCAGCCCCTGGACCTGGTGCGGCTCCATCAGCACAGGCTTGGCTTCGCCTTCCCCCAGGTGGGATACCTGGAGGTCTCCGCCTACCTCAGTCAGTTGTCCTATCCCGCCTGGGGGAAGCATTGCCAAGGAGACCAGGCCAGGTAGGGGAGGGACTACCTGCCCACACAATAGAGGAAGGATCTTACCTGGGAATCCTCAGTTGGCTCCAGAGCTTTTCCCACCCTACCCACCCTCAGTTAAGTCTTATTTTGCAGGTTAACCTTTTCTTCACAGATATGCGGGCACTGCTACGTCAAGGTCACTGTTGAAGGGCCGGAAAGGAATTCCCCTGCATTGGCAGGTTTTGCCTTTCCTGTAGCAAAACGTCACAACTTTGGTGGTATCAGGCCTTGGAGTCTCCTTCTTTGGAGGTCTTTAAGCAGAGGCTTGACAACCATATGTCAGGAGTGCTCTGATGGTGTTTCCTGCTTGGCAGGGGGTTGGACTCGATGGCCCTTGTGGTCTCTTCCAACTCTATGATTCTATGATTCTATGAAATCCTTTATTCTATCTTCCTGAATGGGGGGGGGGCGTGCAGCGATGACCCACGCCTCCTTCCTCTGTGGTTCCTTGGTTTCAATGGGTCTACCAACTTGGTTGAATACACCCTATAATGGGTGAACCAGCCCTGACCTGAATTTAAATCAAGAATCTTAATGTACAGGCATGTCAGTTTAATGGAAAGTTACCCAATTTGCACTTCCTGAGCGGTATTTCATGAATTGAAATACTGAAATTCACACTTTTCTAAATTTTGTGTTGCAATTCTCCAAACAAAGACTGCAGATAAATATGTGCATCTTAGTGAAAATAATACAAAAATGCATTCTGTTAGGAGAATATTTCTTTTAAAAATGCATATGCTAGGCAAAGTTGCTAGAGAAAAAATAATTTATTAGAAGAAATGTGCACAAAACAGAATTTGAATTTTCATACAGATCTGCTCACCTCAAAAAATTGCAAATATATGTGGAAAGTGTGTAACTTAAATACTTAAATAGGGAAGGCTGGGAAACTGAAATTGATAGATTTATCCATACCTGCTCCACTATGGCTCACTGTTGGGCATTCGTTATGTCAGGAGCATAGCGCCTCTTTTATTTCTTAAAGATTTTAACCCACTACTATATATAATAGCAGCAGCACCTGTGTTGGCAGCCTGATCACCATTTTGCATCACTTCACAGTGCCTCAGAGTCGGCACAATCCTGGGGCATACAGGGAAGGTAGAGGAATGACAACCACCACTAAAATAGTGGAGAAAATTCCACAGAGTGCTGTTCTTTTTCTCTTTTCTTTTTTGCTGGATGGGTGGGCAGCAAAGAGAAAGGAAAAAATAGAAATCAGGAAAATGTCTTCTGAGAAATTTCTGTTCAGCTTTAGTCCAAACAGTGCATTCTAGCAGAGAAGGAGCATCGACAACAATAATAACTTCATGTTACACGCTGGATTAATTGTCTCAAGTGCATAGGTTTGGGATAAGCGGTGCCTGATTCCTGAAAGGCAGCAAAAGGATCAGTGGTGCTTTTTCAGTTCAGTGAGCCGCTTCTCTGATACCCCCCTTTTTTTCCCTCCCCAGCAATTCGCCTTTCAAAGCAAAAGTCTTAATCCCAGTTTCTGCAGTCTATCATCATATGTAAGCCCTCCATATGTCTAACTGGCACTACAGTGGATAATTCTCAGTGAATAATTCATCAGACAAACTCAGCTTTTGTTTTGGCTTTTTGGTTTTATTCCCCTGCTGGTAGCCTAAACCCTCCAAAAGGCCAGAGTTGCTTAACACAGTAGTGCTTGGTTTTTATTTTTGGTGGCTAACACTTTTTCTGTGAAACTTGCAGATAAGTTAGACCAAAGTGTCTACCAATTGCTTTTTATTAATTTATTAAGAATCATTCAAAAACAATCTCAAAATTCATATAAAATATGCAGTGAGCAGAGAGAAATTCATCCACACAATTTTCAAGTCCCAGTAGATGGCTTTAAATGAAAGTACAGGCTCTTTCCAGACATGTTTACTCAGAAGTAAATTTGAATTCTTGACCAACAGAATTGTAGTGTCCAGATCATTCCATTCCATTGCAATCAGGAGAGGCTGAAGGTGTTGGACACATATATGGAGATAGTGATGGGGATTAATAAACTGAAGTTGAATAAGGCAGATGTAGGATGGGTGGGTCCTGAGTCCTGGAATTAGTTGTTCAACTGTTATTGGAGAGGCTACACTCCCCCTGAAGGAACAGGTTCATGGTCTTGTTTCGTATAAGGCAGCTTCCTAGGTTCCTATGAAACCTTTTTAAGAAGGAGCATTTCTCCAATACATCTGCTTCAGGAGCTGGTGCAAAACAGACTACTGCAAAGTGAACATCACGCAGAGAAAAGCCTTAAGTATTAGTAGGTAAGCTATCGACGTGGCCCTAGGGCTGATTCAAGTACACAAAATTACCCTATGGGTGAAGTGTTGGAGGATATGCCATCCTCGTTACAGGTCAACCAACACACCTGTTCACCTTTTGTATAAAAGTATCTATCAGTCTGAAACAGCACTCAGCACTTGTATGCTGCAGAGACTGAAAGTTGGACTGAAAGCTGCAAGTGCCGGTCCCACAAAACTGAACCAGGTGGTGTGTTGGACCATGGTGTTCTAGTAATTGTGAAGCTGAGAAATTTTATACCTTCCTATTCCATAAATAGTCCAGGGCCTCAAAAAGATCATAAACCGTGTCCACTGAATACTCTGAATTCCATATGTATCAGCATGTAGTCCATATAAATGGGTTCACCACCCCATAAGAGGTGATTGACACCAGGGAATGATCTGCCCATTATAACTGAGTTGTCTCAATCCCCCTCTTATATGCAAAGTATTCTTCACACACCACTGGGGCAGAGACCAAATCAAGGATGAGTCCCACTCTATGTATTGAATGGATGTCAAACTGAGATAGCCTGATAGTTAATTTGGAGGCCAGGAAGTCCCAAACTGCCACCTTAAGAGGGATTTTGGTGTGGATGCTGAAATCCCTCTTGGGACTAACTTCATCAGGGGGCCTTTTTTTTTTTTTTTTTGGTTCCCTAATCAAGCTTTGAATTTGCTCATTAGCAACCCAGTGGGACAGATGGTAAAGTGTGCTCAGTGATTAAAAGCCACAGATGCAATATTAATAATTCATCATAGGTCATTCATTTTAACCCAAAGCTTTGCTACCGGCTCTGATCCTCTATTAGGATACTGCGATATATGTTTTGATAGCTTCATATAACTGATCAACAAATGGCATATATGCATAAGGATTCTTATCGGGTTGTCAATGCACAAATTCAAACCCTGAGTAGAGGAAACAATTAGCATTGGTCTAGGAACTGGCCAGGTAGACCAGTTGGAGCCAAATGTTAACAGCTGCTGGGCAGCAGGCTGGGTGGTACACCAGCAGCTTCCCCAATCTGTTTCTTTGGCCCAACACCAGATGCAGACCCTCATAGCCTCCACTCCAAAGTGAGAGGTTTTCACATGAGAAAAACGGAACATTTCTGAGGTGCAGCAAGTTCAATAACTTCCAACCCTCTGGCCTAGACTGAGGCTTTATAGAGTACCTGGATAGACACAGCTGGGTGAGAACCACCCCAACCAGCTTACCCACCTAGGTCTTGGTGATACACGTCAGGTTTGAACCCTCCTCCAAAATAAATTGTGGATAAGTGAAGTGTTATATACCAACCAGGTGTTCAATAACAGCACCACCAGAGTGAAAGACTATGGAGCATATCTATCAGGCAGAGATAAGGAGAGAAGATCTGAAGAGGGAATGGTCCATAAATACCTACCCCAGTTTTCTTATCAGATGATACCCTCTGCTCTCAATGCCATATTTCCCCCTGCCAAGCACAACCAAAACACGATACACACCACCAATACAAACCATTCACTAGGAGTATGACTTATTGATTTTGCCTTATTTGAATTGTTAGGTTTTGAAATGAAGTAGGCTTATAAGTAAGTAAGTAAGTAAGTGTGTTGTCACTTGATATTTGTCTGTTATTAGCTGCTTTGGGTACAATCCACCATGGAAGAAGCTAAGTTTTAGAAACTAAGCTAAAACTGAAAGCAGGAAGCAAACTGCTTGTTCATTCTAGAATTGGTGCTTGAAATTTTCCTAATTAACCCAGAATTCAAGAGGAATTAAAGAGGAGCAAAATGCAGGGCAGAATGAATCAGATGAACAGTACAGGAATAAAACAAGGAAAATGGCCTCTCCCGTTAGCTGCAGGCTAAATGTGGGTACAACCTATTTTTTAAAATGCACTTCTTCAGCCCAAATACATCAATATGACTGCCTTATTTAGACCTATTTCTACTATTGGCAATATCTACAAAAATCACATTACTATTTATTTCTATTTACACAATGCTTTGCCCGCAGTGGTATTGAATAATCTATCAAAGCCCCAAACAAGGTTTTCTGATCTTTGTTTTGAAATAATGCATTTTGAAATAACGAGTTTGGTGGGTGGGTGTGTATTATGAGAGAATTCTATAAAAGTGCCCTCCAGGAACTGATATGCTTAAAACAAAACAAAAAAACAAAAAACCTAAATCATACAACTCTAATTGTAAAGCAGCTCGTTGTAGGTGGTACATAAATAATAATAAAATCTTGAAAAATTCCTGTGAGCTGTGTTTCTAGTAAATGACAAGTAGCTTGACTTATGATGATTAATTTCTGCAGGACCAAAAGAGCTTGTCTACATTTTTGTTCTTGCGCATGGAAAAGGGGGATAAGCACAGGATAGATGGAAGGCAAGTTGGATGAAGAGGGGTAATGAAAATAAAACCATTCATCTGAAATGGAAAACTGTTTTCAGCTGTGCTGGAACACTGGCTGCCCCGGTTAAGAGAATTAGTTTAATAAGCAGAAAATGAAATGAAATGTCAAAAATATGCTAATACAGAGTCCATTTGTAAAAGGTCTACTTTATATCAGCTTATGAGAGGCTGTTATCCTGCCTACTCTTTGTAATGATGCAAAACACTAAATCACAATATGTCTAGGCACCATTTGGAGATCTTAGTATATACAGAGGCATGATAGTATAGCTGTAACATCCTGGGGAATGGTCTAAATCGGGGGGGGGGGGCTGTGGCCCTCCACATGTTGTTGGACTTCAAGGCCCTTCAGCCCCAGTCAACATGACTACTGTTCAGCATTGCTGGAAGTTGGAGTCCAGGAATATGCAGTGGGCCTGGTCTATTCAGTAAGACTGAACCAGCGGTTGCAGCGGATTCCACAAAGAATAACCTGGTTTATGGCACAACCCTATGCACATCTACTCAGATATGAGTTCTCTTTGGTTCAGTGTATTTTATTCCTAGTTCAGTGTGTTTAGGATTGCAGTCATATTTAATTACAAATATATGCTTTGAAATATGCATTTTATCACTCAATTTGCATGTAAATATGTATTATAGGGATAGCATGAAACTCTTAATCTCAGGGTTGTGGGTAAAAAGCCCCATGTTGGGCAAAAAGATCCCTGCATCACAGGGGGTTGGACAAGATGACCCTTGTGGTCCCTCCCAACTCCAGAATTCTATTATTCTATATCATTGTATGCAGTTTTATGCATTTTGATATATTTGAGCCAAAAACTGTATCATAAAATTCAGAGAAATAAGAAATCAAATTAAGTCCTGTCAATTTAAAAAACAAGGCTGAATGACCAGTTACACTCACACTGCATACTGGGATGGAGGGCTGGGCACCATGTTTCAAAAGATGAGGAAGAAGAGGAGGAGGGTGGTAGGGGCTTCAAATAGCCTTCTGCTTAGTGAAACCAGAAATACCACCTGCTTTTCTGCTAAGCCAGGAAAATCCAGCTCTGGGAGACCAACCTGTGCGGTAGGTTAGACTGAGAAATAATGAATGTCCCAAGGTTAATTTGGGTTATGTGGATGAGTTATGTGGTTGATTCTAGATTTCAACTGGGATTTTCACAGTGTAGCAATCTGAACCAGGATGAGGAACCTTTACTCCTCCACATGTTGCTGGATACCAACTCCCATTTTAACTGATCATTGCCTATATCCAACATCTTCTGGAGGGCCAAATGCTAGTCGCCCCCCACAGTAAACCATCAGCAGACAACATGGTGCCTGCCAGATATAGCTAGAATCCAATTCTCATAGGATCCAGCCAGAATGGCCAGTGAGCAGGGATTATGGGAGCTGGAGTCCAAAATACATGGGCAGCACCACATTAGTTACTACTGTTCTAATCACTACAGCCTACTGGCTCTCAAGAAAAGAATAGAGACCATTGTTACATCTGTGTTGCATTATACTGTATGCTGTATTCCTTTGGTGTCTTCTGGTTAGGAACATAAGAGGCTCATTTGAATTCACTCTTCACATAGCGGATTTTTCTTAATGATACAATTAACTTGTTTATTATTGTTGTTTATTAAATTTATATACTGCTTTTCATCCAAATATAACAAGGCAATAATAACATAAACCAGGTTTAAATCACACTATGGTTAAGGATATACAGAAACAGCTGGATATTTTTTGGCATGTTCTGACAGTTTGCCTTGTAATTTTGTAGATGTTTTGCCTGTATAAGTGCCTCCAGATTTGTTTTGCAGTTCTGCTTTAGACAAAACCTAGATAAAATTTAGATGCAGGAATTTTAAAACTCCAGATATTTTCGTATACAGTACTGGTTGGAACATTTTTGACTTCCTTCAAAATTTATCAGCTGTTTCACTAGGGAAGAGCCCCCCAAATTTGCTTTGAATTATCTGTTAGGAAAAATGTTGGTGGTAACTCACTTGGTGATTAAATGATTAGCGGAGAGGGAAAGTTAATTAACCACTGTATCTTTGGAGCATGTAACTTGATACACAGTTGCTTAAGTAATAACCTTGATAGGTATCCTTCACGGATGCATCATCCTTGTGTTTGGTTTTGTAGAGCGACTTCCTTGCTACATCCTCTTAAACTTCTCAATCCCATGAGATTGCTTACACAGTGTCCTTTAAATTAATGTGATGCTGCACTGCATGACATTATAGCTGAAGTGGATGAATGAGTATGTTGGATTTTTATTTGGAAGTGAACAGAAAAATCAATCTACAGTACAAACAGGGAGGCATTATCTCACTCTCAGAACAAACCTAGCCTTAACTGCCTGTGGTTGAAGGATGTGCCACCAGTCTTTGTCGGCTAGATGAATGCCGGCTCTCCTATCATTTGCAAACACCCCATTCAACAAAGCAGTCAGTCCCAAACTCTTAGATTTAAACAGGTTGAAGGTGCTTCTGTAGGCTGCTTCTACAAGTGATTCATTCTGTTCCATTTATACCCCAGTCTTTGTATAAATCCCAGGACAGGTAACAACAATATCAGTGCTGTCAAAATAAAATTGAACATCTAAGAAAACCAATAAAACACCCAATAATAAGGATAGATAAGCAACAGTAAACCATATTCTTCTGTTGTAGTAGTAAGCAGCTAATCATTCATAAACGTGCAGGTAAACTGGTGGTCTTACCCTGGTGTCAAAATGTCAACAAAGGATTAAGATGCACCTTTTGGGACAGGGCACTCCAACATCAAAGGGCCACAACAGAATAGGTCCTTTTTCCTGGCTTCACTGATGTGCTTCCCTTGGAATTGAAACAAGACAGAATTCTCCCATAGGATTAAGGGCAAAGGCAATCTAGTACAGAGGGAAAAGGCACTCCTTCTGGGTCACAAGTCATGTTGTTGTTGTTACATTTTTCTACCAGCCTTCACTTAAAGACCACAGGGCAGTTCACAACATAAAAATACAAAATGAGAATACAAAATACAGTTTTTAAAAAATCAAACCAATAAACTCCCTCCCACAACAACATTTAAGAGGCCAACGTTTCCCTCAGCCAGCTCCCTTTTAGTGGGCAAGGGAGAAAATGTATGACAAAGCCTCATGCCTAGTGACTAGAAAAAGCCTCCCCTCAGCCTCCCCAACATTGAGTTCAGTCTGGAGTTACTTTTATATTCATCCATCAACTCATCCATCCATTCAGTTAATATCCCACCTGCCTTCCATCAAGAAACTCAAGGCAGTGTACATGGGATTGCCTTGTGGTGTCCTATTCAGTCACCAAACTGACCCAAAGTTGCTTAGTTTCAGAAAGGGAGCTGCCATCAGACCATGCCTTTGGACCAGGTTAGGCATAGGCCTAGACTTATATAGAGGGAGGGAGAACTGAACTTCTGGATCTACACACTGGATGTATTAATGCCACATGGCCTCATGATGGATGACAGTGAAAATATCACAAGGCATTAGCAAATGAAGCCCTTCTCAAAACATTAACAGTAACAGAATTTGAAACATTTTGCCATATAAATGAGATCTGTTTTGTTAATCACAGTCACACACACACCTTTTTTTAGTGATTATCACTAGCAGAATACTGATGCTTCCATAATAATTAATATTTAATACAATCATATATAATATTAATATTTGTAAGACTGTTCGATTTTATTTTTGTAAAATTCACCCACACATACACCAATATTTAACAAATTTTGTGAGCTGATTACTTTGGCCCAACACTGAAGGAAACACCACTGTATTATTTACAATCAAGATCTTGATTTCATTTATAAAATTTGTATATTGCTTTATACTAAGGGGAAGAATTTTTTTATGCAATTTACAATATAACTTGAACAAGAACGCATAATAAAAATAACAAATTAGGTACAATATCAGTAGAATAACAATTAAAATAATGCATAGCAACACCCCCAAATCACCTCGTGAGTTCCATGGTTCATTGGGGATTTGCGGCTGGGTTTCCATGTACATGTTGAATCACTGTACCTCTCCACTTTCTCTCTTTTAGATGGCATAGGCAGTTAAACAAAGGATACAATTATTAATCCACCAAATGAATATCAGGGTTCACATTCAGTTGTTAGCAACTGATTTAGTCTTTGCACTCCCCATGTTTCCATCCATTTTGTAGCTCCTTTCCTATTTTCATAGAAATACAGTACATTTGAGCTTCTTCTTAGACCTACAATGAGTGATGTGGATAGTCACATACCTTTGTTGTTATACCAGGGTTGCTTTGATCTGTTGCACATTTGGTTCTCTACCGCCATGCTGAGTCATTAGGAAAGTAATGGCCAGGACTTTAGGGAAGAAGTCCAGGGAGCTGTATAAACAGGACCCCCTCCCAATGCAGCAGTGTGGCTTACATTAGCATCTAGAATGGACAGGCTATAGCTCAGTGGCAGAGCCTTGTATGCAGAGGGGCCCCAACTTCAGTCCCTGTTACTTCCAGATAGGGCTGGTAGTATATCATGCCTAAAACCGTGGAGAGATGCTGCCAGTCAGTGTAGAGAATCCTGAGCTGGATGGATAAATGGTCTGACTCAGTATTAGGCAGCATATGACCATTAAGTCTAATGATATGATAATTTGGAATCTAGAATTACCTAACTGCCTCACTGCCCTCCAGGAAAAAAATGACCTCTTGAGCCTGACAATTTATATAAAATGGCTCTGTGAGCAACTAGCCCAACTTCTCATAGTAACAACATGCATGAGGTTTCATACTGTTGTATTCTTGAGGAGAATACTGTAGAAAGTATTTTATAAAGATCATTGTCATTTTGTCCTCTGCATTGGCAGACATCCCACCCATTATGTTAAGTCTCCTAGTTATCTCTCATGCTAAATTCATAAACAACATAGCAAAGGAAGTCAGCTGAAATAAATGGGTTTGGGTGTGATCCTGCGCCTAATGACATTGATGGCAACAGTCCCATTGATTATAATAGAGGGGCTTGCAATCTTTTGCCAACCACCAAACTTGAAGTAAGCTTAATGTTCTTTGCTGCCATTGGTATTCACTGTCGCCAGATATTTTACCCTGAATAATCACTGATGGACATTGATTTTTGTCTGTGCTCTTCACAGCACAGCAAAATTAATGTGAAAGTCAGAGTCAAATGAGTCCCAGCGGTGTCCTCCATTCTCTGCTGAGAAGCGCATTTTCAAATACTAAAGGACTGGCATCCAATGCAAAGCCCACAGTAGCTTGTATTGCAACAATTAATAGGCATGAATAGTTCTCTCCAGGGGATTCAGGTTACCTTGATATCATCTTTAGAGGTTAGAATCTTGAAACAGTTGAATGAGGTTAATATATATGGTAGTTTATGAACCGCTTAATTCTTTGCCTTCGAATTCAATTACATCATATGGCTTCTTTTTATCGTCTTCTTTTAAAGCAGTAATTCCTCAGAGGCGTTTGTACGTTGTCAAGTATCAACAAGGGGGACGTAATCATTATAAGGTTTAGTGGGAGGAAAACATTATTGTACAGTAAACAGCCTAGCCCAAAATTCATGATCTGGTGGTAAACACATGTACCCTGATAATTCGAAAGATTCCTAATATTTCCATTACATAGTTTTGGTTGGAATTTCATAAACAACGCAGTTTGGTTTATTTACAGCAGGAGTGGGAAAGCTATGGCTCTCCTGGTACTGTTGGCTCTCCTGATACTGGTCAGTGAACAGGGATGGTGGGAAATGTCATTCAATAATTGCAGTTCAGCGTCTGGAGGGACACAGGTACCCAATCCTTGTTAGTGGATATGGCTTTATCAATCCAGTTTCAACCCATGCTGCCTGTACCAATTGCTTGCAAACAACAGTTGGAGAGGCTACTACCCTCATGACCTGCTTGTGGGCATTTGGTTGGCAACAGTGGAAGCATGCGGCATCATTTGATGTGATGCATTAATGTTCTTGAATCCTTATGGTCATTTTGATATGGGAAGCCTTGTCCCATATCACATATCACAAAATGTAAAATGAAACTAGTTCATCTGTTACAAGCTACTCCAAAGTGAAACTCATGTCGTTGCAGACAGTATGTTTTGAAGACAGATTGATTAATTATGACAGGAAGTCTAATTCACAGAACTCACAGCTGTTTCTGAAGCATGACAACTTGGCAAAGATACCTTGGATGTGACATTCATTTATTTCACTTGTCAAGCTCCCCAATAAGCAAGTCCTTGGAAAGTAAACAAGACATGTGTGAAAATACCTATTCTCCTACCACATACCTCCATTAGTAAACCTTCCTTATACACTGCAACAGTTTTCTCTGCTGTATGTGCCAAATAAACTGAAAATGGCTTAGAGAGGGAAAGAGAGTCCTCTGTGATAGCATAAGTAGATGGATCTGCTTCTTGTGCTTTCCCATGTCTGTCCCATGTGGAGCCCAGTCACCAATGTCTGTGTCTTCTTCCCTAAACCCTGGTGTGACATATCTGCTACCAGACTCTAATGACTGACGGACACCTCAAAGGTTAAAGTCAGCTTTGAGGAAATATTTTCAGAGTTTGAAACCCCAAGGCCTCAGAAAGCATCAATGGCTGCAGAGGAAGGCAACATACCTTTTACTCACTTGATGCAGCATTCAGAGGATGGGCACTCCAGTCAATGAACACCTACTCCAGGCGATAGATAGATAGATGATAGATGATAGATAGATAGATGATAGATGATAGATGATAGACAGACAGACAGACAGATAGATAGATAGATAGATAGATGATAGATAGATAGATAGATGATAGATAAGATAGATGTTAGATATAGATAGATGATAGATAGATAGATAGATAGATAGATAGATAGATAGATAGATGATAGATAGATAGATGATAGATAGATAGATGATAGATAGATAGATGATAGATAGATAGATAGATAGATAGATAATAGATAGATGATAGATAGATAGATAGATAGATGATAGATAGATAGATAGATGATATAGATAGATAATGATGATGATAGATAGATGATAGGTAGAGTCTTTCAGTTGATCCATAGCATTGCTGACACAACTTGTAAGTTCTGCCTCAACTGCATGATCACTAACTGTGGCCCACAAACTCACACCTCCAAGGTGCTGCTGCTATCATTTCATCTCACCCCATCTTGCCTTCCTGTTTACCTGAAACCCTGGGATGACTGACCCTCACCCATGCTTGGGCCACCAGTATCTGAGGTGGTGGGTATCAGAAGCATTGGTATTGGGACTGGTGCTTTTTATCTTGTTCATAAATGATCTGGTGTTAGGGATGAGCTGTGAGGTGGCCAGGTTTGTTGGTGACATCAAATTGTTCAGAAACAAAAGAGTTATGAGGATTATGAGGATCTCCAAAAGGATATTTTCAAAGTAAGGCAAAGGACATTAAGCAGTATAAAAAAAAGTGTGTGTGTGTGTTTTTTTTTCAAGGTATTAATAAGATATATAGCTCTTAAGATTTTATTTTGGCAGCTGAGCCAATGCACAGTGCTGCTGATTGGGAGCTGGAAATGTTGGTAGATGAGAAGGCAGTGTCCTTCAAGACATAAAAGGTCAGTGTCAGAGAGCAAGGATGAGGGGGACTGGAGTGATGGAGTGGAAATACAAAGACACCAGGGTGGAGAGAGACCTATGAGGGAAGAATGAGAAGGCAATGGAGGGGAAAGAGGTGACCTATGAAATGAATTTGGGTTGCCTGAGCAAGGACAAGGAAGAGCAGAAAGGCTAAGAGGGGTTAGACAGAAGCGTCTAGGGATGCCATCCCTACTGGCAAGTAAGAAAGAGGGAAGGGGTGGAAAAACTGGCAGGGCACCATACAAGGGCTGGATAAGGGAAGGCGGAAGAGAAGACAGTGTATGTAGAAACAAAACAAAGTGAAGTCATGTGGTGAAGGGGGACAATGAAATTCTTAGTGTATGTTTCCCACTAGGGGGTGCTCTGAGTACATCAGGCAACCTGTGCTTCTTATGACTCCTTCGGCCAGAGGCAGGGACAGAGCTCACACCCAGAGCCCTAACCGCAGACAATGATTCTACATCACCTCAGATGTAACATTTCTAACACGGTCCTGTGATTTCTTATGTTGCTGGCCAACTGGTGTAATTGATTATTTATTGCATAGATGTGTAAGTTTACTCTTGCTGGAATCCATTTTGCATTCTCCAGCTTGACCCCACAGGAGTCCAGACAGATTTTTGAATAAAAGAAAAGAAAAGAAGAATGAGAACGAGAGGGGTATGGGAATGCTTCAGAGACAATGATGTGGCAGGAAATGATACTTCAAAAAAAACTAACAATCATCATGTCATTGATATCAAATATACAAAGGAGTTTTTCAAATATTCTCATTTGCCTCCTGGGATCTGTCCAACCACTAAAATAGCCTGAAACTAAGGACAAACTGAGGCAATTACATTCCAGGAATAAAATCTTCATTGTTCAAAGTACTGGGGTGATATGTACGTCCAACACTGAACATGTTCCTTTGCATCAATATTTCAAAGACTTCTTCCATAACAATAAGCTTACCCTGCAACCCAAACAAAAAAGTGTTAAAAGATAAAAATAGCAACATGCTTCTTGATAGGTGAACCTTGTGTGTATGTGAATATTGGAAGCAATAACAAAATATTTCCCCAAAGCATAGGCAGCTCTCATATACTGAGATCATTGGTCCATCTAGAGCAGTAGTGACCATACTGGCTGGCAATGACTCTCTTGGGGTTCCTCAGACCTACATGGAGATTCTAAGGACTGAACCTGGGAACATTTGCATGCAAAGCATGCATGCAAAACTTGTGCACATGTACCACTGACCTGTAGGGATGCGGGTGGCGCTGTGGGTTAAACCAGAGCCTAGGACTTGCCGATCAGAAGGTCGGCGGTTCGAATCCCCACAATGGGGTAAGCTCCTGTTGCTCGGTCCCAGCTCCTGCCAACCTAGCAGTTCGAAAGCATAGGTACCATTCCAGCGGGAAGGTAAACGGCATTTCTGTGCGCTGTTCTGGTTCGTCTGAAGCGGCTTAGTCATGCTGGCCACATGACCCGGAAGCTGTACGCCGGCTCCCTCGGCCAATAAAGCGAGATGAGCGTCGCAACCCCAGAGTCAGCCACTACTGGACCTAATGGTCAGGGGTCCCTTTACCTTACCACTGACCTGCAGCCCATTCGCATAAGAGAAAGAGTGTCAGCCTTTTCAAGGCAAGACTATGAAGATTCCTTTTCCTTTTCAAGGCAAGACTATTAAGATTCCTTTTCCTTTTCAAGGTAAGACTATTAAGATTCCATTTTTTATATAACTATTTTTGCATTTTCAATATATACAACAAGCAAAAGAAAAATAAACAAACACAATAAAAACATGAAATCCGCTTTGACTTCCCTCCCTCCCCCATTTGTGGATCATCATATAATGATTTTCCCTCTGCATCTGTTCCGTAACTCTATTGTTATAAATCCTTTGCCAATCCATAGTTCAAATTTTTACTATTAATATTCCTGCTGCCCATCTATAAAGTCCATGTCATATGATGAGATAGAAACGGATTTAATAAAGGTTTATCTCTTTTCTTTTTCTTCTAAACGATGCTTGCTGATGATTATAAAACATGATCAACAAGTAACAAGAAGTTTATGTATTATTGTGTTTATTTAGTACTTCAGAGTATTAGTGTTCTTTTATGAGTTCAGTATGTCTTAACACAACTTTACTTTGCCCTGGGTTTTAAGCTGTATGTGCTTTGTAATAACACTGTGAGTAGACTGCTTGCTGTATTCTTCTGAAAAACTTCAAAATCATTTTTTTTAAAAAAAGTTTCCAAAGTGGCTTTCTATATTAAACTAATATAAGGCGACAAAGCAATTCCAATATCAAGTTTAAGTGTTGTCATGTTAAGGGACAAGAGGTGCATATGGCAATACATTGTCATAAAGCTGATCCTTTATGATCACTTTATCAGCATAAAGTGAACATGTCTATCTTAGAATATATTAATGATTTTTAGCAGTATTCTTGTTATTATTATGTTTATGTGGCTGCTGGCTAAACACAATAAATCAAACTGAATGGACTGAATGGATGATTTTCCTAATTAAGTGGCTCCCCGCTTGTGGAATGCCCTTTCCAAGGAGGTTTGTCTGGTACCCTCATTACATATCTTTAGGCATGAGGCAAAAACAGTCCTTTTCTCCCAGGCCTTCGGCTTGTTAAACAATCTATGGCCTTTTAAACTGTGGGTGGGGTGGGGTATTGCTTTTGTTACTACGGTAGGTATTTCTCTGTTTTTATATTACATACCCCCCCTCTTTGATTCTTGGATGAAAGGTGGTATAGTAAATCAATCAGTCTTAGGTTTCTACTTTGTAGAACACATAGTTGTTTGTTAATGCTGCAGTGACAGTAAGAATAATAGTGATACTTTGTAGAGGGTAATTTCTGATTTTTGCTGTAGCTTGTTAGCTTAAAACATAAATGAAATCCAGTTCCAGAGACTAGGCTCAAAATTTTAATTATGTTTTAATTTATGTTTTCTGTGGGCTACTTCGGATAAAATCAATCAACATTTAAAAAGGAAAGAAAACCCAAGTTGAGAAATAAGTAAGGGAAAAGGGAAATGACTCTCCTGCCTCTCCATCAGTGAGAAGAAGCTGTAACAGAGAGGGAATGGGGGAGGAGAAAAAAATAGGAAATGTTGAGACAGGTTGATGTTTCTATTGCTATGATTACTAAAAAGGATGCACCGTTACTGCTTAGTCCTTGCTTATGATCTCTTGCCAAAACCAGCTGATTTTTGGGAAATGGAGGATAAGAGAGAGTGGCAGCTGTGCCCTGTATGGAAACCGCCAAACTGCTTCACATCTTGTCAGCTTGCCATGTGGCTTGAGGCCAAACAGGCTATCAGTGACACGTATAATGAGACACTGACAGAACAAGCGGGTATCGTGGATCCAAAGGAGAGCCGGCAGAGTAGCAGAGATGGTCACGTGCTCCTGGCAAGCACTACCTGGCAATAAAAAGGTGTGTGGTGGTTGTTATTCAAAACATTATAGCTATTTATATGTGAAGACAAAGCATTATTCGCCCAGAGTCTCATTTGCTTATTTATTTCCAATTGTAAGGCGGGGGTGGGAAGAGAAGGTATATAAAAACAAATAACAATGACATTGTGTGATATCCAATGCTAGCCTTGCTCAGAGTAGATACATTCAAGTTAACAGCCATAACAACTTACAAGTTCGTTAGAATGAATGGATCTACTGTTAGGTGGATACAACCCATTAGCAATATTTCATCAATACTGTATATTAAAACAAGAAGTCCAAATAGTTATTTAAATGAAATTGACTTTGATAAGCCATCAGGGGTCAGCAAACTTTTTCAGCAGGGGGCCGGTCCACTGTCCCTCAGACCTTGTGAGGGGCCAGACTATATTTTTTTGGGAAAATGAATGAATCCCTATGACCCACAAATAACCCAGAGATGCATTTTAAATAAAAGGACACATTCTACTCATGTAAAAACACACTGATTCCCAGACCGTCTGTGGGCCTGATTTAGAAGTCGATTGGGCCAGATCCGGCCCCCGGGCCTTCATTTGCCTACCCATGAGCCCTACCTTCAAACACAGAAAGGGCACTGAACTCTCCCAACCACCGGGTGATAGTTGGTAGGTGTTTGTCCTTCTAACCTTGCAGTGTAAGTCTCTTAGCCACCAGTGAAGGCCAACTCTGATCTGAACATAAGAAGAGCTTGCTGGATCAGGCCAGTGATTCATCTAGTCCATCATCTAGTTCTCACAGCGAAGTTGTCTGGAGGAAACCTGCAAGCAGGACCTGTGCACAAGAGCACTCTCCTCTCCTGCGGATTCCCCCATCTGGTATTTGAAAGCATACTGCCTCCATGGTCCACAGAGGCAGAGCATCACCTCCATCGTTGCTAGTAGTCATTGATAGACTTATTCATGAATTTGTCTAAACCTCTTTAGAGGTCTCTTGTGAGAGGAAGTTCCATAATTTTAACTACGCTTTGTGTGATGAAGTGTTTTCTTTCATCTGCCCTGAATCCTCCAGCATTCAGCTTCATTGGATGACCACAAGTTCTAGTGCTATTAGAGAGAGATAAAATAATAATAATAATAATAATAATAATAATAATAATAATAATAATTTATCATTTATACCCTGCCTGTCTGGCTGAGTTTCCCCAGCCACTATGGGTGGCTCCCAATCAAGTGTTAAAAACAATACAGCATTAAATATTAAAAACTTCCCTAAACAGGGCTGTCTTCAGATGTCTTTTAAAAATAAGATAGATGTTTATTTCCTTGACATCTGATGGGAGGGCATGGGGGTGGAGACGCTCCTTCAGGTATACAGGACCGAGGCCATTTAGGGCTTTAAAGGTCAGCACCAACACTTTGAATTGTGCTCAGAAACGTAATGGGAGCCAATGCAGATCTCTCAAGACCGGTGTTATGTGGTCCCGGCGGCCACTCCCAGTCACAAGTCTAGCTGACGCATTCTGGATTAACTGCAGTTTCCAGGTCACCTTCAAAGGTAGCCCCATGTAGAGCACATTGCAGTAGTCCAAGTGGGAGATAACTAGAGCATGCACCACTCTGGCGAGACAGTCCACAGGCAGGTAGGGTCTCAGCCTGCGTACCAGGTGGAGTTGGTAGACAGCTGCCCTGGACACAGAATTGACCTGCACCTCCATGGACAGCTGTGAGTCCAAAATGACTCCCAGGCTGCACACCTGGTCCTTCAGGGGCACAGTTACCCCATTCAGGACCAGGGAGTCCTCCACCCCCGCCCCCCCTTAACCCCAAAACAGTACTTCTGTCTAAAAATGTTTGGACAACATTTATCTTGGTAAGTCTATGTTTGTTGTTTGGTTTGGAAAAACCAAAGAATTTAAATTTTACCTTCTGAAAAATTCGGGTAATTCGAAACAACAATTGCAAGTACTTTTTGCAAGTCATTTTTAAAAGCACACATTTTACTTACTGAGCAAGACAAAAATATATTAATTTAAACATAATATCTTTTGAATGCCCAAGTCATGTTACAACTTTTTAGCATTTCTCATTTTTAGAATTTGAAAAGTTGAAAAGTTCAGCATACTTTGAAGTACAAGTGCACAAAGGTTGCTTTTTCAGCTTTGTTTTGTCAATGCACATCAGTAAAAGAAAGCTAAAAGTATAAATGATTAGAAGATACTGAACACTGCAACAACCAATTATGAAATTTCAGAAATTCTCCTGATTAAATGAGATTTCAGGGAGAGTTGAATACGTGACAGAGTGAACCCATGGAACAATTAAAAAGAAAAGATCAGAATAACTTAAGTCCATAATTCCTACTTCTCTGCTTCCAACCGCAACATGCTCTTCAGGCCCATTTCATGAGACAGGAACACTTACAGTTTGAAACCTTTGGGAAATAGAAAAAGAGTGTTGCTTTTCCTCCTCCCAGGAAAACAGTACAGTCCCAAGGCTTTAATCTGCCTCTTTGAAGGAAGTACTAAATGATTTTTTTCCCCATGTACATACACAGGTGCAATGAACATTTTGAGATGAATCTTGAACCCCACTGACAACTGGATGAAATTAAATGAAGTTAACATTGCCAAACAGATGGCAATTAACAGCAGCACTGGACAACTGAGCCAAAACAAATTATAAATGTACTCCAGAAGCTGGGATTGATTCACACTGGATCCACACAGAGTCTTCCCCAGCCATAAGGCATATTCACATTAGCAAGGAGTGCTGTGGCTGCATTTTGTGTTGGATGATGCGATTATCCCTCCCCTTGGAGACTCACCAAAGCCTGAACATATTTTGGAAATGCCACAATACCTTTCTAGTGAGGTTAGTTTGGGGAGACTAGATTAAAATGGACAGAGGGCTGCAGGTTATAACTAGTCCTGGGGCTTTTGTACTTTGCCCTTGGGTCTGTAAGGTTCACAGATGTCAGGTCTCTCCCCTGTTCTGCATAAATATGGGTTGAAGGAAGGCATCATAATGCTGTGCTGAAAGAATGGTTCAGCTATTTATGTAATAATCCTGTTTGGAACAGGCACACAGCTCAGTGGCAAAGCATATGCTTTGTGTGGGAAAACATGCAAGGTTCAATCCTTGGCACCCGCAGGTATCAGGGCAGAGAAAGAGTCTGAAAATGGAGAGAAACTGCCAGTCAGTGCAGACAATTCTTGGTACAAGGCTCCTTCATATGTTTCTAAGTCACCATGCACTAAAGGTGAAATGTGAATTCCAGGAGCAATTCTTTGACCCCTCACGGATATTGGAGGTATGTGAGGCAATCAGGGCACATAACTATGCAGATGGGTGATTAATAGACACTCATATTATATATCTTTGCTGCAAGAAGCACTGGTGCAATAATGGTACACCCTTGGCAAACCAGATTATTGTTTGTAACGTGTAGAGCTGCTCACATTCCAAATGAAGGGGAGGGCTGTGACTCAGTAATAGAGCATGGTTTGGATGCAAAGAGTCCCCGGATCAATGCCTGGCATCACCAGGGAGCCCTGGGGGAGACCCCCAAACACACCTGAAAACCTGGAGAGCCACCACCAGTTGGTGAAGACAGACCAATGAACCAACAGTCTGACTTGTTATAAGGCAGCTTAGTATCAGAGTTAAAGATGTGAGCAGTCCAGTCACTGAAAGTAACAGCAGGAAGACTTGACTGACATGAGGAGTGAACACGGTCAAGCTACCAAGTACACTTTCGAGTGTCTCTTTGGCCTACTATTAATCTTCCTCATTAGCAGTGAATATAGGAGCAATGGCTACTGCCGACCCCTTATTTGCTGGATTTGCTTGGCAAGTGGACAGGTGATAGCAACAGTAGGAAGTAGGGTGGCCATGTGTCTTACTTTACAGACCCCTGTTTGAAGAGCTGCCTAACCCAAGTGCAATTTAAAATTAAAGAAGGGAAAACAGGTGTGTTGAAATGGCCTCTCAACAGTGAGCAGCTGGAGAACACAGTGAGCAGGAACACAGATCACCTGGTTCCTACTATAGTAATATGTAATGCGTATCTGTTTAAATTTTAGTCATTATTTCAAAATATATAGCCTAAAATATATATATTAAGATTGTATACTAGTGTTAGGATTTTTATCTCACCAGCTGCTCAGCAAGTAGCACTATGGTTGTTTATATCATGTGAGTGTCTGAGAGCGTGAGAAAGGAAGTCTGAGTACTGCTAGAAAAGTTACTTTCACTTCTGATTGTGATGTTTGTTCCGTACTGCTGCTGAGAGAGAGCAGACATGATGGTGGATTCTCTCTATATATGGACTGTAAATAAAGTAGTTTATAGCTACTGATTGTCTTTTTCTTCTGCAATGAGATGCCAGAAGACGAGTGTGCTCCTCTCAGGAGGGACGGGTCGCTTATCACCGGTCTTTCTGGATTGAGGAAGATTTACAGCCAGAGGGTGACCACCGGAGAGACGCCCCGGTGTCTTGGGAAGGTGGTGGCCTTCCTGGGCGTTTTTCCAACAACTAGATCCAGCCGGATCTTGGATTCCAAACCAAATCGGGCTGATTCAGGTCAACCTGGGATTTTAATAAATAAATAATATTGTAACTAGTGCTTGATGGGTGAGTCTTGTTTATAGTCAGTGTCATTTTCACACATGTTATTGCATAAATCCATCCTGTGTCCACATTGTTCTGCCTTTCTTCTTTTTCTACAACAGTAACAATTGCCCTGAAATACTCATTGTACCACAAATTCCTCATGTAAACATTTTGGTATACTTTCTGAGCAGAGAACTGTGTTGCAAAATTTGAAAAGAGGAAAAATCTGAAATGCAATTGTGTTCAAATCTGCACACTAGTTTTGGAGGTATGGGTAGGGTCAGTTGACATTGGGGTGCACAGGAGTGAAATTTCTCAAACATCTCCGGGTGAGGGGGGCACTGCTCTAACTGCCCAGTGGGTGGGTGGATGTTCCTTACTGGGAGAGAAAGGAGCATCACATTGACCCTTACTCTATCCCCCTTGGTAAAAAATGGCAACCCACTTGGCAAGATGCTAGCATAGTGATTCTGCACCACCCAATGAGCCACTTCTGCCTGTGTCTTTTGCTATATTGTAAGCTAAGTCTTAAGAACGGGATCTATCAAATTTGTTTTATACAGAGCATTACAACCTCCCTCTTATCTTTCTGCTGTTATGGATGGTGCTCTGAAATAAATTTATCAATCAGTCAATGAAGGACATTAAAAAATTCAGTCTGAAATTGCTGCAGAAGTATATTGGAAATGGTGCCAACCTTGAAGTTTTCTCCACTCATTCTGAGAAATGGATAAAAGTTAGCTACGCTGATCAAGTATAGATGTCATGGCAGAGATCTTGGCATTTGTGCACAGAGACCTTCATTTTAATCTGTTCACAGCCTGAACATGGTAATAAGGTAGCTTGATAAGGTGGCAAAGGTTAGCTGCAATGTGCTGCTTCTCAGGGATTTTTTTTTTATAAAAAGAGCATTGAAGCGTCTGACCGACCCATCATGTGCCGCCAACAGAGATGGCAATGTGGGAGTCATTGCTGAACAGGTGGTGAGAGCTAAGCAGAAAGACCTCTGACTTACGAGAATTAAATCTGTGAAAGTTAGAGGACACCTATAATTGAACCTTCCATAGTCATTTACCTGCTCAGAGAATAGTCTCCTTAAGGCCAGCTGCTGCCAGGGAGCTTAACATGTGTGCAATTTCCCACTGTAATTAATGTTCTGATTAAAATATGAATAGAAAGAAAGTCATGGTAGTTAGTGTGTCTTGGAGATGTGAAACAAAGCCAGTGTCAATTTGTGGTTGACGAATTTTTGGGTTTGCATGCCACATATTCAGTTGAAATTATTCTTTAAATTACTTATCAAGTATTAATATATCTGAGACTATAAATTATGCTTATTATGTGGGGGAGACAAATACAGCAAGGATCTGACATTTAAAAACTTTGAAGTCTCCCTTCTGACAGGCAAGGAGAACCTGAAGGACTCATAGGAGCCAGCTCCTAGGCACCCATGAAAAATATTTGAGGGTGCTGGGCCTCCCCCAATTTGATGGGCATTACCATTCAAATGGGGGGTGCACCGTGTCTTGTGATCAATTATATAGGGCAGGGCTTACCTGCCCCCTCCAATATTTTATTAAAGTAGGCACCCCTGGAAGGTCTTAATGGGATATTGTCAGGGAAAGATTAGCTGGTGGTGGTGGTGGACAGAACTTTCAACATGGTAAGAGGCTGGCCAAAACAACAACAACAACAACAACAACAACAATAAAGGGACGGGGTTGGTGCAGTAGCAGTCAGAGGGGCAGGGCAGCATTGTTCACTGGTCTTCCTAATGCTGAGTTTTTCTGCCAGTTCCCAAGTGGGTGACAGATGAGGAGCAGGGAGTTCAGTATAGTGCAAGTGTGGAGGCAGGGGTGTCAGACTGGTTTCACTGCCTCACCTGCAGCCTGTACCACACTGCTGTCCCTCTCAGGAACTGCTGGCGATGCTCAGCATTAGGAAGGCAGGTGAGCAATGCTTCCCCGTCTGTGGCACCACACCAAATGCTACTGGTGGGTGGCAAAACTGCTATGTTTGTAGGATGCAAAAGCTGCAAGCTTACTTTCCCAGCTTAAACTGGTTCACCCGTTCCACACCAGCATATTTCTTTTGTTTTTGAGCTTCAAATGTCTTTCTTTACGCATTTTAAGTGAGTTCTCAGTGACAATTATGCAGTCCAAAGCATTTATGAAAGTATTTCTTACTACAGGTAATTCTCATTTTGGAGGATGCTGTTAGTTTTTCTCAGTGCTGGGCAGATTGTTACAATAAGAGTTTGAAAAATAAAACATCCATCTTGTTCTGTTTCGTTTTGCAACCGGAAATATAGCCAACTGCCAAAGAAGGACTTATAATTGACATACCATTCCTTTTACTCTAGCAGAGGCAACAGGTGATATAAAAGGAAAACGGAGCACAAAATTTATCATTTTGCTATAAAACAGCCAGAATAATAGATAAGATCATTTGTGGTCCTATTTTAAACACTTAGTGCACGCGAGCTTTTTTCTTCTTCCTCTTCCTGGCTGCTTTCATCCTAATAGCATTCCCAGTGGGGTAAAGGTGTATTTTTCATCATTGGACTGCTTTAAGGAAAAATGAAAAGTCATTGTTTATAAGTAAGAGCTGCCATATCTTTCAATTTTAAATGCAATGGACAGAATTGATAAACATCAAATGAAAATAAGGGCCTCGTCTTCTTTCAGCTCAAGCTGGATAGTAGATTTCTGGCTGAATTCAAAGGGTTTCAAAGATTTCTGGCTTCCCACAATTCCTATCGCATTTCCCAAGGTTAAATGTTTTGCCTGAAGGCAGCTGCTTAGAATGATAAAAGGGGCACTCTACGAGAGTGGTGCTCTTTGTAATGTTAATAAATCTTGATTTTGATATTAGATGCAACCAAGGGAAAACCTGCCAGTTTTTTACTTAAAAAATAAAAAAACCACTAGGCTTTTTTTTTTTAGTAAAAGTTAGGGGGAAAGTATTAGTTTGGGAGTGATGCAAAGGAAAGTTGAGTGACATATTAAAGAGATTCAGGAAGTCTCTTGCGTTGCTCATCTAGTCTTACTGCTGTCTAAGAAGAACAAAAGGAATTGCTTGATCGTTTAATTAAGTGGAGTTCCCAATTAAAATGCATTGTGGCATGTCTTACATTAGAGCAAGCTGGAGGGTTGAATTTCTTCTAGATACTTTGGAGAAACATTGTACATCCTATGGAAGACAGCCTGGAAGCCAGTGGTCAACTCAGGAGCTTCATCTGACACTGACACTCCCCCCCCAAAAAAAATAGTTTTCTCCCACTTCTTATGGGACAGTGAATGAACTTGTAATATGTATCTCCCACCTTTCATTTGTATTCACAGAGCTGAGGGCAGCTATTTAAAACAAAAAAACCCACAATTTTTTTTTTTTAAATTCAATTAAACAACCCAAGAACTAATAACAATGGGAAGAAATGTAACAGTTTAAAACAATTTAAAAACAAGAGGATCGGTCACTAAAAACACTTTCAGTCTCAAAGATCAAATGCCTGCCAGAATAACCAGAGCTTTCTTCTTCCTAGCTGGGACTTACCAGAACTCAGTTCCGGCACCTCTCAGGTGGGCGCCATTGCCATTCTAAGAGAAGGAGGGAGTTGTTCATAGTGAGTTCCAGCACCTCTTTTTCTAGAAAAATAGCACTGCAGAATGCTAATAATGGCTTGGTTGGGCACAGAGGACAAGAAGCATAGGAAGATGCTTTATACTGAACCAGACCATTGGTTCATCTGGCTTAGTATTATCTACAGTAATTAGCAGAGGCTCTCCGGGATTTTGGATAGAATGAATCATAGAACTGTAGAGTTAGCCTAACCCCCTGCAATGCAGGAATCTTTTGGCTAACGTGGGGCTCGAACCCACAAGCCTGAGATCAAGATTTTCCTGCTCTTCCGACTGAGCTATCCCAGGCCTACCTGGAGCTGTTAGGCACTGAATCTGTAACCTTCTGCGCACAGAGTGTGCTCCACCACTAAAGTATGACCCTTCTTCCCAACCACCATCTTGAATAATCCAGGAATCCACAAAATGAAACAAACAAATGCATCCTAGTTAGTCACGCTTCCAGGACTCAGGACTTCTACCACTGAAGTTGAAATGCATTTTTCTTTTCTTTTCAATTTTGTTGGTGCCCAGGGCAAAAGAAGCTAAGTGCTCTTTTTTTTCCTTTTTCTTTTTTGGAGGAATTGTGTGAATTGACCTTTATAATATTTGAAAGGAAGGTCAACAGGAAACCCAAATTGTACTTTGAATGGAACTTCAGAGGAGGAAAACTGCACTCCAATATAGCTGGCCTTCTCAAAATATATTTGCTTATCCAAATAAACCCTCCTCTAATGAATCTGCTTCAACCAAAGCTTAGAAGATAGTTCTATTTATGCTGAAAGCTGACCATGTGTTGCCCTTATTAGAAATATGATGAACATCTTTTGTACAACTGTGCTTTATGAAATGACCTTTGAAGTATCCATGGCATTATTACAAAGGGTAATAGCCTTCGCTCTATGCAGGCAATTCTGAAAAATAAAGCAAAAGGTCAAGACAATTATCTGCAACTCAACAATCATTATCCATCTGCAAATACAAAACAGGGGAAAGCAATCATTATGCATGCTGGTGATATACAGGCATCAGGGTCAACAAGAAAAGAACTCATATTGGGTGGCTGGGGGGATTTAAGGCAGGAGAGGCTCAGAAGGCTGCATGTGACTAAGTCCTACTTAGAGAAGACCCACTGAAGCTGATGGGAGATAAATTAGTTGTGGCTAACTTAAGTCCATTGGCTTTAATGGACCTACTCTGATTTAGTCAGATACAATGCAGAACAATTTATGTCCAGCTTAGTTTGTAATATCAAACATCAAACAAAAGTCTAGAGGGGCTGGGAGCTGGGGGCACTGTTATACAGTGGTTTCGCTCCTTCCTCCTGGGCCGTGTTCAGAAAGTGGTGGGGGGGATGAGTGTTCAGACCCCTGGGCCCTCACTTGTGGGGTGCCTCAGGGTTCTGTCCTCTCCCCCATGCTTTTTAACATCTATATGAAGCCGCTGGGAGAGATCATCAGGGGGTTTGGACTGGGTGTCCATCAATATGCAGATGATACCCAGCTCTACCTCTCTTTCAAATCAGAACCAGTGAAGGCGGTGAAGGTCCTGTGTGAGTGCCTGGAGGCGGTTGGAGGATGGATGGCGGCTAATGGATTGAAGTTGAATCCTGACAAGACAGAAGTACTGTTTTTGGGGGACAGGGGGCGGGCTGGTGTGGAGGACTCCCTGGTCCTGAATAGGGTAACTGTGCCCCTGAAGGACCAGGTGCGCAGCCTGGGAGTCATTTTGGACTCACAGCTGTCCATGGAGGTGCAGGTCAATTCTGTATCCAGGGCAGCTGTCTACCAACTCCACCTGGTACGCAGGCTGAGACCCTACCTGCCCGCGGACTGTCTCGCCAGAGTGGTGCATGCTCTAGTTATGGACTACTGCAATGCGCTCTATGTGGGGCTACCTTTGAAGGTCACTCGGAAACTACAACTAATCCAGAATGCGGCAGCTAGACTGGTGACTGGGGGCGGCCGCCGAGACCACATAACACCGGTCTTGAAAGCCCTAAACGGCCTCAGTCCAGTATACCTGAAGGAGCGTCTCCACCCCCATCGTTCTGCCCGGACGCTGAGGTCCAGCACCGAGGGCCTTCTGGCGGTTCCCTCATTGCGAGAAGCAAAGCTACAGGGAACCAGGCAGAGGGCCTTCTCGGTAGTGGCAC
Organism: Podarcis filfolensis; assembly: GCF_964270895.1. Classification (NCBI taxonomy): domain Eukaryota; kingdom Metazoa; phylum Chordata; class Lepidosauria; order Squamata; family Lacertidae; genus Podarcis; species Podarcis filfolensis. Next base: position 47,614,264 of record NC_139611.1, read on the forward strand.
CTGCCCTGTGGAACACCCTCCCATCAGATGTCAAAGCGATAAATAACTACCTGACATTCAGAAGACATCTTAAGGCAGCCCTGTTCAGGGAAGTTTTTAATCTGTGATATTTTAGTGTATTTTTGGTTTCTATGGAAGCCGCCCAGAGTGGCTGGGGAAACCCAGCCAGATGGGCGGTGTACAAATAATATATTATTATTATTATTATTATTATTATTATTATTATTAAATCCAAGTCAAATAAGGATTCCTGCCTTACCTCCTTGGACTTCCTCGGCTCCAAACACACAACCTACCATCTCTGTCCCCTCAGCACCTCTTCCACCCTTTGGGAAGAGCAGGAATGAGGGAGTTGACCAATGGGTAGGGATGGGAGAGAAAATTGATTCAGCTCTCACCCACCCTTCAAAATTTGCAATTATCCAAATTTTGTGGTGCAGTTCTCTAACCTAACGTTTACAAAAGTGTGAGTATTAGGGGAAAGTGAGAACAACAAATGAATATAACATATAAAAAGTATTCTATTAGGAGACATTGCTTGCAAAACTCTGTGTGTTATTTAATACTGCATTTGTTTTAATTCAGAAATGTGGATAACTGGATTTAGGATTGAAAAAATGAGAAATCAGGAGAACCAAATTTGATGGAGCCTCCCATCTCTCTCCCTGGGTAAATGCTAGGACTGAGATTTATGGCCCTTGAAATGTGCAGCCTTCCTAGAAGTTCCTTCAATGCAGTAAGGTAAAGGTAAAGGGACCCCTGACCATTAGGTCCAGTCGTGACCGACTCTGGGGTTGCGGCGCTCATCTCGCTTTATTAGCTGAGGGAGCCGGCGTACAGCTTCCGGGTCATGTGGCCAGCATGACTAAGCCACTTCTGGTGAACCACAGCAGCGCACGGAAACGCCGTTTACTTCCCGCCAGAGCGGTACCTGTTTATCTACTTGCACTTTGACGTGCTTTCGAACTGCTAGGTTGGCAGGAGCAGGGACTGAGCAACAGGAGCTCACCCCGTCACAGGGATTTGAACCGCTGACCTTCTGATCAGCAAGCCCTAGGCCACCTGCGTCCCCTTGTAATAGTCCATTACAAGTGTGCTGTTTAGATGAGCAAATTACTCAATCATGCAACGGATGGCTATCAGCTATATTGCACTGTGACATCACTTTGTGATCCCTGATTGGGTGGAATCATCCAATTAACTAATCCAGGAAGAAGAAAGCAACAGCATCCAGGGTAAATAGTAGAGATCTAACCAGGGAACATAATGTTGTTGAACTGGATAAAAAAAAAAAAACCCTCGGGATTTTCACATCACCTATTATTCCAGACACAAGCAAAAACTACCTCAGAATGGAAAGAGGAGACTATCTGGCCCCACACTGTTTTATATATTTTATTCCTTGTCCCTCTTTCTTGGCATGGCAAGACAGGCTCAACTATCAAAGGAGGCATATTGGATAGGATAAGCCACATAATTTTAATGCTAATTAAACCCTTGCAGAGGAGATAAGAGTTCCTGCTCTGTGTGCAAAATGCAGACTATAAGCAAGTGTGTGATGCCCAAATGCAGAGCCTTTAAGACACAACTGCAAGCTGTAGAGATGTGTATCTTTCAACCTCAAGGGTTTGGGCTGATCTCTTATAATGAGCATCACACTAACATCTAAGAGGGGGGGAGCAAAAGAAGAGTTAATCCTCTAATGCTTGGTGATGCCCCAGGACACTCCATTATTAGGAGAAGTGCAGACTAATTGAAAAGCTAGAAAATCTGCAGTTTGAGCACATGACAAGGTAAGCAGCAATAACTGGAGGTTAACCGTCTCAAGCTAGGAAATGGCCACTGGGTGTTGTGAGATAAATAAGAGAGGAAATCTGGTGAAGTGCCCAAGGCTGTTTCTGCTTAGGGAGTCGGCAGAAGGTAAAGTGACAAAGAGCTAGGAAAAACACTCTTGATTGTTGTTATGGGTATTGTTCTAATTTAACTGTATATGTTGTCCATTCCCAGGTGTGTTGGAAATAGCTCCCCCTCCCTCTGAAAAAGTGTTTTTTGCAGAAATGACTTCAGTTCTCTTCCAACAGTATACCTACAGTATCTCTATCAGGAGTGGAGAACCTGTGTTTAAACCCAAGGGCCACACTCTCTTCTTGGCAGCAGCCACAAGCCAGTCACACAAAAGCAGGTGGAGAATTGGATGCAAATTTGTAACCCACCCTGGGACCTTATGGGAAAAGATAGGTAAGAATTCTAATAAAACAAATAAAATACACTGTTGTGTGTTGTGAACCACAAAAGTATCACATTGCGCTTAGAAAGGTTCTGTGTCCATCTTTTGTCTCATGTGACAACAGTTAACATACAATACAGTACATACATACAATACAGTGTAAAACAAATAATGAAACATCAAAACATCAGCAAAATACTAACAATTCAAAATAACATCACAATCTACAAGAAAATGCAAGTATCAATACTTCATGCTACATTTGGGAGTGTTGTCCATCACAATGCTTAACTGCTGCATTTTCCTTTATTATTTTGCTTGAATGTTTTAGAAACAGGTTTCTCACTAACGTGTGGTGCTGTAAGGGCAAAGGGATGCCTCCTTCTGGTGATGCTCTGCTCCCAAGACAGTAATTTTTTCCTCTGTATTTATTTAATTGGGGACGCGGGTGGCGCTGTGGGTAAAACCTCAGTGCCTAGGACTTGGCGATTGCATGGTCGGCGGTTCGAATCCCCGCGGCGGGGTGCGCTCCCGTTGCTCGGTCCCAGCACCTGCCAGCCTAGCAGTTCGAAAGTACCCCCGGGTGCAAGTAGATAAATAGGGACCGCTTTATAGCAGGAAGGTAAACGGCGTTCCGTGTGCTGCTCTGGTGCTGGTTCACCAGAGCAGCTTCGTCACGCTGGCCACGTGACCTGGAAGTGTCTGTGGACAGCGCTGGCTCCCGGCCTCTAGAGTGAGATGAGCGCAAAACCCTAGAGTCTGTCAAGACTGGCCCGTACGGGCAGGGGTACCTTTACCTTTTATTTATTTAATTACCCAGAGCCATAGAGAACACCACAGCATACTGATTGTGCTGGTCCATTGAAATGTGTTGTTTCCCTTGTAAACCATTATGGGGTCTCATAAATCCTCCAACACTGAAAATTACAGATGCATGAAATATGTATGTGGCACAATCCTTTCATTTCACATGGCTTCTCTCTCTCTTATTGATTTTTAATGCTTATCATTCAACTTTATACCCTAATGAGTAGTACAAAAATAAAAGCAGGGGTCTTGGCGGTTAACAGAGTCCAATCCACATTACTTTCCCCCTCTGTCCTGCTGCTGCCTCTCGCCTGCTTGCTTGTGAGGCACAAGATGTGTGATGTAACATGTAGAGTCACCACTTCTGGCCCTAAGGTATTTCGGAAAACATTACTTTGACTTTCTTTACATTGTTCGTTGCTTATGGATTTTCATGGCCATATCCACACCATGCGGCTAAAACACCTTCCAGGCACATGGCTACCCCCAACTGGGAACAATAGTTTACCCTCTCATAGAGACAGTTCCCAGCATTCTTAACAAACTACAGTGCCCAGCAATGGGGAAAGCCATGCTCTTTAAAAGTATGTTGTGAATGTGACCCGTGGCAACCATCCATTTGCTATTACTGCTGTTCTTGCTGGGAGTGACTTTGATCCCACAGAATGGGTCAGGACCCTTTACCTTCATCCTCTTTCATTTCATCTTTAATATTGAGCAAGTGAGAGTGAATATGTGAAAATGACATTTTATCCTCCTGACTAAACATCAGAACTTTTACTGTCAGAACTTTCTGAAAGTATGAGCTGTTCAACAGTGGAGCGGACTCCCTCAGGAGGTGGTGGACTCTCCTTCCTTGGAGGTGTTTAAGCAGAGGCTGGGTGGCCATCTGTCATGGATGCTTTAGCTGAGATTTCTGCATTGCAGGGGGTTGGACTAGATGACCCTTGGCTGTACCTTCCAAACCTATGATTCTATGATTGCCCCCCACAGGAGGCTGAGGAAAATGTCATCCACTCAAATACAAACAGCACAGGAGATAATGAGGTCCTCCTCTTTAAAAGATAAGAGATTGCTCACTCCATTACGCTGCATTAACTGTCTGTGCAGCTACTGAGGTGAGAAAGTGTGCAAGCTTTTACCTGAATATGGAAAAGGTGACCTTTCAGGCATCATAAACTTCTCATGTTGTGTGATAAAGAACAACAACACAGTACATGTGACTAAAAACCCTCTCACTTTTTATTTCACTTGCGCAGTGACATGTAGCACAGAATGGTGGTATCAGTGATGGCTGGTGCCCACTGGGACCATAGAGTCGAAGACAGAGTGACCAAAAGTAGGTGGAGCCAGAGCCAATGATGGACAGAGCACACACACACACACCCAATTCTGGATTATAAACAGGAAGGCAAGCAGGTGGGGGCAGACTAAGGTTGGCATGTCAATGCCCCATTCACCCGAATGGAGCAGCCACCACTGGGTGTTGTGAACGAGGAAAATAGAACAATTGTGTTTTCATGCAGTGTGCTCCACTAGCGAGCAGCAATATTTTCAGTGAAAAATGCCAGCAATGTGATGCCTGGCCTATGAAAAAGGTTTCAGTGCGGATTGCAACCAGGAAAATACCAGCAAAGGAGCTGCAACAATCTTAACCTGAAATGTGCTGGGGGTTTTTATCTCCTCTTTTGCTTTTAGCATTCCATTTTATTATTTCCACCCACCGCCTTTCTGTTTTACCCTGCAAATATAAGTGATATTCATTTAATTAATTTTAAAAGTGTGCGTGAGAGAGAGGGAGGGAGGGAGGGAGGGGGGGAGGGAGAAATACTGAGCAGCATTCCATCTCAAACTGGAAACAAACATCCAAGACAACTGTTTGTTTCCTGCATTGTGCAGATAAAGGCTTAGACGAGTGGCAATGTCTTTTGGGAGACACACCTGAAAAGATTATAAATTAGCTTCTACAGAGCAAATGCACTTTAGAAAGAGATTTGTTTGCCAACAACACAACTGGCAAACAGTGAAGCATGGAGATTTCCAGAGTTCATTTTAACAGTTGCTACTGCTCTAATGTCTTATTTTAACAGACTGAGGCATCTGATCATAGCCTGCATTTTTATCAAGGCTTATATTTTGATCAGATTCCTGTATTCCAAAAATGAGCTTAAATTCACATGTTTCTTTCGAGATGGGAAACCAGCAGGCAAGGTCTTTGTCGCAGGCAAGGTCTTTGTCAGAGGCCCCTTTGGTTTATTGCAGTCATAAAACAGGCTGGGAGCAAAAGGTCACACTGACCATACAAATTATAGAATACAATCAATCAAGGTTGCAAAACAATTAATTACTGTGCCTCCCATTAAACTTGAGCCACATCTTCCTAAGGTTAAAAAGGCAAGAGCTAATACAAACAGCAGCTGGCTAGGGAAGAGGCCTCTCTCTCTCTCTGAAGCTGCTTTGAAGCTTCAGGGAATTTAGAAAACTTAGAGAACCTAGCTTTTATAAAGTTCCTTTTTACTTAAGAAAAGGTCTTTGCTTCTAAAAATCTATATATGTTATGTATGAAATATTGGCTTAAATGTAATTATGCAAAGGATTTAGAAAGTAAGAAATTATAGAATCATAGAAGAGTTGGAATAGACCACGAGGGCCATTGGGTCCAGACCCCTGCCAGACAGAGAGACGCCATCGGAGCACTCCTGACATATGGTTGTCAAGTCTCTGCTTAATGACCTCCAAAGAAGGAGATCTTTCATTGATAATGTGTGGGAAGGTGAACAAAAAGATCTGTTCAGATAAAATTAGCCATCATCTGTTTTGGAGTGAATAGGGCAATAGGGCAAAAGATGAAATGTTAGTTAAGGCGCCTAGTCTAGGGCAAAAGGTTATCTGGTAATTAAGGTGCCTTGTAGAGGTTAATGGCTGTTTGCCAATTATAAATAGAAGGAAATATAGCTCTTTGTCTCCCATAAAAGGCAATAGGAAATGGGTGTATCTTTTATGATTGGTTCTAGCGAACAGCCAATAGGAATTTTAACCAGGCTGATTGGACAGAGGCAGCCAAAGGAGGAGCAAGGGGGCTGAGCTGAGGGAATATAAGTGCTGGCCATAATGACAGGAGGCCAGGACAGAGCTTGGTAACCTTATACCACTGTGCCTCACATTTATTTGTCTGACAAATAAATTATTATTTTAATTTCTCTATTGCTGCGTTGAATATTTCATTCCAGCTAAGCGTTAACCACAAGCAGGGTGCTACAAGACTAGAATATGTGTGTGCATGGAAATAGTGGCATTTTTAAAAATACAGTCATGTGGGGAAAGTTTGCAAAAATGTGCATGTTGCTACCAATAACACACAAAAATGTATTCAGTGTGGCAAAACCTCTTGCAGAAATGTGTATATTGTGCAATGGGGAGCACCATAGCACATATGAAATGCACACTAGAAAGCTGACCATGCAAACTGATACACAAATGCTGAGAACTGAACTTTCAGAATCTGACATTTGCAATGCAGTTCTCCAGCCAGGCAATGGGTACACCCCCCCCCAAACTATGATAAAGTGTACATATAAAAACATATATTGATGAAAAGAACATACTGTACAAAAATGCATTATATATGGAGAAACTGCAGTCTACGCAACAGGGAAGGAGGAATCTTAGGAAACCTTGCTGTGTGGCTGTTAATTTGCCCAGGTGATGGAGTTAACAAACACCTCCCTGGACTTAATTTTATTTGGTTACTGTACATTGGTTAAATCTGACTAATAGTTTGCTTTGCAGATCCTCAAGTTGTTATATTTAATTAAGATAATCTATTTATCCACATTTGGTTATCTTGACTCCTCTTTCTAGTGTGCTGGCAAATGGACTCCTATTAATGTTATTCAATCTGAAATGATCTCTTCTTTAGCATTCCATCTGGAATGGCAACTCCATGCATGCAAGCCATCATTTGATGGGGCCAATATCAAGGGATGAACATGCATGCATGAATCAGGCCTTAGATCCCATCAGCCTCTTTTTGTCTTATCCATAAAAGTGTTGCTTAAATGAATAATGCACATAATGACCAGCTCTCAAGAGCAGTTCTTAGCTTGCTTCTCTATTAATCATCCTTAAGAGATGTCTTTTGTGAATTATTTATCTATTCCTAAAAGAATCCTTGGTACAAACTGTGGTTTGTGCATGTTCCCCCTTAAAACTATTTGCTGACGGTTGAACATTTCTTTTGGACCATCTGACTATTTTCTCAGGGAGGATAATCGACCTTGTTGTAGCTGTTGCTTTCTTTAGCAGTTTTTGTTGTTTGCCACAAGGAAACCTTGGGAACCAGTCCTAAATTCTGGGGGAGTCAATATGCTCATTCACCTTGAAGGGTTTATAAAAAAGAGTCTCGTTCTTAGTCATCAAAGAACCACAGGCTGTCCAACATCTACACAAATAAAATACGATCATCAGACACAATCCACCAATCAATTCTAGAAAAGTACCTTTCTCTTGGTTCATAGTGAACAGCAAGGTGTACTTCTACTGAGGAGTTATACAGGCCTTCATTTTAGCTTTGTAATTTGCTGCAGACTTAACCTGTTGGTTGTAGCAAACATTGCTCCTAACTTCAGAGAAAATTATACAGTAGAACATTTTTACTAGCTTATTCATACTGGTGTTTATTTACGTCTCATCTAAGCACATGGTCCCAAAGACATGCTTCCAAAATTCAGCCCATACAAATTTCTCCCTGGATTGTGGAGTTACAGATTACTTCATTTACAAAGTGTAACATATTCATTTGAAATCTCCAGTGTCAGTGATCAATATCTCTGGGCAACTGTTGAGAGCCACACCCTAGTAAAGAGGTGCACAGCCAATTAGGGACGGCCAATTCTGCCAATTCTGGTGTCTTGTAGTTTCTCATTTTCTAATATTAAATTCACTTCTCCATATTCCCACATCTGTTGGTGGATTTATTTTTTAGAAAGTCCCCACGGAAATTCATCAGCATCTTAGTGTGAATTTTCTCCAAATATACACATTTTAGTATACAATTTTTCCTATTATACACATTTTCATAATATATACAAGTTTATGTACCATATATTAATCTTTTCATAAATTATTCAGCTGGAGAGCTGCATTACAAAATGCAGAAAAGTGCAAATTTTGAAGCATAGCCATGTTTCACTTTGCATATTTTTTTCAGAAAGTGTGAATTCAGTAGAGTCACCTTTAAATACATACTTAATTGAATTTGTCCCTCATCTCTACTATCAATTCCTGAAACAGGCTGACCCTGCTGCTCCTTCTCCTTGTTGTCGCTACCTGTTCACCTTTGAGCTAATGAGTAGTAAAAGAGTCAAGGAAAAGGAATAGGACATTCTGCCTACTTTGCCCCTCTCTCACACATGGGAGGTCTTCTACACAGACATTATCTTATGCACACAATCCAAAAGGATCGTATTTCTTCCTTGGAAGGCAAAAATTACAATTCCTTTCCATATACCAGTGGTCTTTGTATTCAGCAGTTTGTTAATGCAGTCTTGACCTGGTTCACAGGACATTCATATATTGTTAATGTTTGTCTTCCTGACATCACTAAGAGCTATGGTAATGTTTAGTGGAAAACATCAATGTTGCAAGCTTTACTTTGCCTGAGCTAAAATATGACATTTCTCTTGGCGTAATTCTCTGGAAATCAGGTTCATTCTGCCTGCTGTGCCATTTAGGGCTTATCCACACTTCCCTGTTTGCCCTGCTCATTCTAGACACAAGTCAGCTCCATGTCTGAGTGCCAGTTTTCTTTTTTTTTTGCTCTGGTGCTTCCCCTGTGAAAACTAGTGCTTTAAAGCAGAATCAGAACAAACAGCAATTTCAGTTCTCGGCAAATTGCTGTTTGCTCCAATTCAGGTTCAAAGAGCGGGTTTTCGTGGGCAAAGTTCTGGAACAAAAGAAATGTATACTCAGACAGAGTTTTCAAGTGTGGACAGTGCCTGGAAAGTGGAGGGAAGATAAGTGTGGATAAGCTCCTAGTTTCTTAAAAATCCCTTCAAATCAAGCCTTTTTCAAAATAAACATGATATTGCTGGAGGATTTCACTGATGGTTGGATACCCACTTCAAGATCAATCACCTGTTCTCATTCTGTATTCAAGCTGTATTTTGATCATCTCTGCAGCGTGCCTCTTTCAGTATACCTAGGGTTTTAAAACACAGACCAAGGGAACAGAAATGAAGTTTGGGGGTTTTGGTGTGGGTGGGTTTTTTGTTTTTTTTTACTTCTTCAACAGCTAGACAATGGATTTCTGTATAAATGATATTGCATTGGTTCATTCTCCCCTAAAGTAGTAGGAAGTAAGATTTAACATAATGAGAGAGAAAAAATTGAAGGTACACAGTGCTTTAAGAGGGCCATATATTATTCCCCCCCCCCCAATATACAAGTTGGAAAAAATGAAAAGCAAGCACAACACAGGATCCCAGTAAATATCAGTCCACCTCCCCAATATTTTGCAATGTTTTTTTTGCCTTGGCAGAGAGAGAGAGAGACATACCAGTAGTGGAATATAGGACTATAGGTAGGTGTCTTATATTTAGTCAGACTATTGGGCCAATCTAGCTCAGTACTATCCATACTGACTGGCATGAGCTCTCTGGGGCTTCTGACAAGAGTGCTTTCTGGAGATGCCAATATTAAACATGGGACCTTCTACAAGGCAAAAAAACCCCACTGAACTATAGTACTTCTCCCAAAGGGAAAGAAATGGGTGGGTTTGACCCATTCTCTGTCTCTTTATCACTCATACACTCCATTTCTCTTGCTATTTCTGCAACTTCATTTTTTTATTTCCTCTTTCCTCCCTGCGCAGCTGGCTGTGGGACGAGGAGCCGACTGTTCTTGCCAAAGGTCAGAACTGTTTGCTTGGGGAAGGCTTTTGAAAGTAGGCTGAGAGCTGTAAGTTGCCCTGCACTAGACCAGTCCCTGCTATCTCCCTCAGGCCTATTTACATACCCAGCAACCAACAGTTAATGAAACATTTATTGTGCAAGAAAATGCACAAATCAATAAATGAAAGCATGATTGCCATAACTTGGATGACTTCAACAGACTTATGTCTGTTGAGAAATTGGACTCTTAAGAAATATTGTTTCCCCATTCTATTACTGCAATATAAATGTAATTAAACAGCATGGTGTGGTGCCTAACATTTGAACCATGAACAAGCAATTATTACAAATTATTTTTGGGTTCACTATCAAATATTTATTTATTTCATATAAATCCACTTCTGGGACAGGCTGTAAAAATGATAAATTATCCCTATGAAGTATGACCAAAAATCCAGTAAGTTAATTAAAATCCCTTTGTTCTAATAGTGCCTATAATGAGAAAGAAGTTTGCTAAATTAACCATAGTAAAAGGGTTTTTTGACACCAATTTGAGGCACTTTGGTTCCAAGCATTTAATAAGCTGAAAAATTCACCTCTGTGGCTTTTAGGATCTGCACGTCTGAACCTGAATATATGACAAACTTACCAATTAAACTCCTAAGATGCTAGAACTGTGCTGTACACAGCCAGCAGCAGTTACCCAAATAATTTGTCATCAGCTTTTTTCAAATATTTGATTACAGATTTACATAGGAAAAGCAACAGCCTGTAATGGGGGTGGGATACATTTGGTGCAGAAAGTTAAATGAGAATAAACATGAGCACAATTTTGCAGTCAACACGACACCTTTGCCAGTTCTCTTAGTTCCAGTATTGCCAATGTCCAGCTACCCAACCATTCTGATTCAAATGTCATCCAGCCAGATTTATTGGGAAATTCAGAAACATGACATGAAAGCAAACAGATCGCCCATGTTCACTCATTATTTGCATACTCTCTCTATATATAATAAAAATGTAAGAATGTCATGTACCTCTGTAATCAATTGGATGGTTTTTATGAAGTCACAATGCAGTCCCTAATGGAGAGTTTGGCAGAGTAGGGGACCAAAGGGAAGGAAGGTGAACAAAAGCAGTGTCCATGGCATGGAAATCTGAATGTGGGGGAACTGAGAGATACAATGGGAGAAGTTTGAGTAATGCAGGGAACTGAGAGGAAAAGTGCAGTTTTAAACAATGGCAGTGTCCCTCCCTTCTCACTCTGCTCAAACTTCTCTCTCCTCACAATATGAGAGATGTGGAACCCTCATAATTTCCATAGTGCATTTGCTGTGTTTTCTTCAGATTCAGTGTAGTAATTTAGAACATCTTCACCTTTAACAAGCAAATGGCCACATAACATTCATCAAATGAACTGAACTTTCTCTGACTGAACGAGCTAACTGACCGGCTTGCTCTTATGAGTCTATTCATCTTAAATATACAGTAGCATGGGGGGGGGGGGTTGGTACAAGAATATAGTGCAGAATAGAAGAGAGAAGAAGCAGTGGAAATTTGGGTGATCTGAGCACAGGGGACAGTTGAAAAGGGGGATGATAGTGATAATAGACTGCATGTGCAAAGTAGGCTACAGAATAGGAGAGAGGAGGAGGCATGGAAATGAGGGTGATCTGTGTTCAAGAGAGGGTTAAGAAATGCAAGGAGAGGGAGGGGAAAGGGAGTGAAGAGGGAAATTGGGGCTGCAAAAAAGGAGGGAGTGGGGAGCATGGGAATGGGGTTGAAGATGAACATTAAGGACATGAAAGAGTCTGAAAAATAGGAGCGAGTGGTGGTTCCATAGTTGTACAGATGGTGGAAATGGTGCTTAGTAGTTGCAATGCATGGGGTATGGAATATGTGAGTTACCATGGAGGTAACTTAATAGTTAAATAAAAGTGGTCTTTTACACCAGTTCATGTCTCCTGAGCGTGTGGGCAATGAAAATTAGGGAATAGAGTCCTAGCCTCACTTTCTACTTGGCATACTAGTTTTCTGTATGCAAGGAATCTTTAAACATGTCACTCTCCTCCCCTGTAACTCCTGTCTCAGACATGGCTTCTGGTTACAACTCTCCCAATTATAAGAGTTTCAGCATGCTGATTCCCTCTGCCTAAATCACATAAAGTGGCACAATTTGTTCGCTCTCTGTGTTAATTTTTTATATATATATAAAAAATCTATTTCTTCATTTCCTTTAAAGAAACAGTGATTATGCGAGATTGTGCCAGTCCCCCTCTTCCAATACATTTATGCAGAAAGTCTTACATGTGTGACCTTTTGCATCATAATTAGTTCCAAATGAAATTAGATGTAGTGAAGGCTTCCATTCAATTACGGAGAAAGCAGAATAAAGTGGATTCCATCCCAAATCTCTGATACATATTACACTTTAACAGAAAATCATCATGTCTTTGCACTGTTCTTCAAAAAAGTTTTGAAGCATTTCTGTCTTGCTAGGCTTAAACTTTTAGCTGACTCATCTCCATGGGGCCCAATCCAACTCCAAACAACAGTTAGTTTAAAAAATGATTGGTTCAATGGGTCTGCTCTGAGTAGGCATAGTATTGGATATAACCCTAAGGCTCAGTTGAACATTCTCAACACCATGCATTTTTGGTTCATTTTGGGTGTTTAAAATTTGCCAAAGGACCTTCAAAGCTCACATTTTTGTGTGCTGATTTACCCCTGCTTTCATCCTTAATTGTCACAATTTTTCATTTGAAAAGTAGCCCTTCAGATTTGCCAGTATGATAACTATGTCACCGAGGGCAAACGAAGCCAATTAAGAGTGAGGACAGTACTAGTAATAATAATAATCACGGAGAACAGGATTGGGTGCAATGAAAGGGTGCTAGAAAAATAACCATTCATCTTTCATTTTCCCCATACTCAAGAATAAAGGGCATGAAACCAGCTAAGTGGACAGAGAAAAATGTTTCATCCCTAGCCTGCTTAGAGACTTGACATTTCAGATATGATTTATCTAGAAATATGGGTGAGTTATTTTGAAGTTGTTATATGAAGATATCAGCTGAAAAGATTCCCCCCTCCCCACTTTCTGCACCATGGACTTTAAAATGAGAGAGACAGACAGACAGACAGACAGACAGACATTCTGGAAATAATGTGTGATTTGTTTAATTAGCTGCTTTCCTTTGTTATGGATGGCTGTTTGCAAGGCTGTTCTGCTTTTTAAAAAAATATCAGTGATTGTTTGCATTATTAATGATTCAAGAAGGAGCTCCTCACCTATCAAGAGCCAGTTTTTACAAAGCAGATAAAGGAATCACACAAGAGGGTTTTTTGTTTTTTCCTTGCATTCAATTCTCTCTCTTTTTTCAAAATAATTTTTGTGGTGCTTTTCTCCCTGGGTTGCTGTGATTGCTTTTGTGTTCAAAACAGCATTTGTTGTTGCGCATTCAAAACTTTTGATGTTTTGTATTACAAGAACCAGTTGTGGAACTCACCCCACCCCATAAAGCATTAAACTGTCATTTGCTGTGAATTTATTAGAAAGTGGCTTTCTTAATTCTCAGTGTTCACAAAGAAGCAGAGAATGAGAGGCTTATAGCTCAATTTAGCAAATGGTCTGTGCAAATGCAACTCTGGCAATTAAAGAAAGGCGGTCATATGTTCTATAAATTCTCCATCCCTTCCGCTTAAACCTCAGTTTCCCAGTAATCAAACTATTTACCCAAGAGTTATCCTGCCCCTCATGGTCTCAACACCAGATGAATTTGGGCTGCTATTAGGAATAAGAGAAGCTGAGGATTTTGGTTTCTCTCAGTTTCTCATTTTTCCCCCAATCGTAAGTTCTCTTCTCTCCATTTCTACATCAGTTTGCAAGTCTTCGTGAAGATTCATCAGCAGTTTTAGTGCACATTTCTCTTAAAGCACATTTTTGCATTCCTCAAAATGTGCATAGAACTTGAGGCAAAAACACTTTTCAATGGCAAGAAATTAGGTGGTTAGCGGAGCACTGAGAATACTGCTCTAAAATATACAAAGCTTTGGGCTTTGTTTGAGCTGTTATGCTGGCATTTCCAAGTTTGTACATGGTCAAAGTTGAATTCAGTCATGTTAGTGTTCTCTTGAACAAATACAGAAACCTCAGAGTGCTGTGACTTAAGATTCAAACTCACAAGCCTACAGCCCAAGATTCATCCACCAGACCCATTCATCTCATTAGAAAATATTAAAAGTATGCTATCATCATTAACTTCACTCATTTTACTTCCTTATTTTTTCATGTTAACAGTTTCTAGTAAAAGCTTTTTGGTTAAAATGTCATGAAAAACATCTAAAGTAGTCAGCATTTTAAAAATAAATGCAAACAGAACAGAGGGGAAAATGCTTGACATGATACATTTTTGTTCAGAAACAAGTAATTCCGTGTTCAATGGCTCTTATATATGTTTACTCAGAAATAAACCCAACTATGTGCAATGAGGCTTACTCCTCAGCGAGTGGTATATGATTACAGTTGTGCAGCCTCATCCTATGTATGTTTACTAGGAGGTAAATGAAGCAAATATACACTCAAATTCCAGAATTTCACTTTCTCCTGTTTGTGGAGGATCTGGAAAACAGTGTGTGGAAACCTCTGTTCCAACAACAACAATAACAGCAGTGGCTGGAATATAATTATTCTTGATATTCTTCAGTAATTTCAGTATCTTGTATATATTTTATGTTGCATTCTGCATTTTATTATTGATGCATATAGTATTTTTTTTATTTTGTAAGACGGTTTGAGCTGTATTTGTCGGCATCTGGGGGTCGATAGGCCAGCTGGCTCGGCCCCAGCTGGAACGTCTCCCTCTCAGCTTTGCCGTTGAGGAGATTCATCAACCTCTGGCTCCAACGTACATCAGCGACTCAAGCTTGCAGACTTGAGCACACTTTACTCAGCAGTGTATGCTGCGCAACAGAAGAGGCTTGAGGCTGTAGATACATACTAAGCTACGCATTTATTAAACATAAATCAGGACAAAGAAACATGTCGTCTCTCCTTGCCGTCTTCTCTGAGAGAGAGCTAAAAACAACAGCTATGCAGAACGGAAGTTCCACTTACACCAGCAATCTGTGCTGGAATGTAAACAGATATATGAAACGCAACAGTCCCATGTCTGCAACAAAAGGTGGAATGGAATCCTCAACAGTATTGTCATAGAAAAGTGGGGCGTAGATATTAAATCTAATCTGTCGGGGCTCAGTAGGAATTTTTGGAGGGCACTGCACTTGTCCTTGGGCGGACCTTTCTCCCCTTACTTCACACCAGTGCTTTTTTTTTCTGGGTGTACTAAAGGGTACAGAGTATGGGCACCCATTTCTTCTAGAAGAAAAGCACTGCTTCACACTGTCCTTATCTTGATTGGCTTGTGGTGGGTTTGGGCTTTTGAGTTGGCTGTTTTGTTTCTGTTGTCTTTTGGTGCAGGCAGGTAAGGAGTTTGCAGGTTTGGTAGGCACCCCAAAGCATGTCGGGATGAGCAGGGCACTTCACTGATGACCTCCTATTGTCAGCTAGCTTGGGGCAGGGTGCTACATGCGGTGCTCTTGGGACCTGGTGTGTACCACCCACTGAGCAGTAGGCGGAGTGCCTGGGACTAGTCAGGCATGCACAACCAAGGCTTCTATTTAAGAGGTGATGGAAACTTAGCTTCCCATTGTCCCACACCAGGCAATGGAGGTAAACTGGGGTGGTTTTGCAGCAAGCAGGAGATTTTTCCTCCTTGTCTGTGCAGGTTACACTGTCTGCACTTCTTTGAGTAGACTGGCACAAGTTCTTTATGCTTTGTTTTCATAAATGTAAGCTTTATATCAACTCCTGTCTCATCGAGGCTTCATTCCATATGTGGGTCAAAGTAATGGCACCTACTTCAAAACTAAAGCCATCATTTCTATGAACTCTGCTTCCAACAAAATATGTGTAGAATTGGGAGCTATGGGAAAATGCATCCTAAATTGTATAATTAGATAATTTCATGGACTTGCATTCTAAAAAGGAGCCTGCAGTAAAAAAAAGAGGGCAATGATGTGGGGGGGGAGGCATTTTTCAGTTCATAATTACACTGTTGCTTGTTGATCACCTTTACTTTATGACTCAGTCAATCATACTTTGTGAAACAATATGACTCATAAATATCAGCCATTTGGTAAACAAACACGTGAGAAATATAAAAAAGTTTATGCAAATCCATGAAGTTATCATAAAATTCTGTGCAATTATTATCTCTGCCTTGCCTCTAAGAATGATTATTCTCCTGGTAGACGTCAGTGTAGTAGAGCTTTAAAATGTAGGAGCGGCGCAGTAAATTGCATTTTTGAAATACGCATTGGAATCAATTATGGCGCTATCATAATGGCTATAAATATCAGGCAGAATTGCCAGATGTGTAATTCTTTCTTCTTCTTCTTCTTCTGATACGCTGGAGCATTTGCTGTTTTTAGAATGGCTAAGTAAGGACCTTGGGTTAATCAATGAATTTCATGGATTCATGTGACAAGAGAAGAGGAGCTGGGGTGGGGGGAATTGCAGTGATTTTGTCACAAGGAGAATTTTTGCAAGGACAAGTTCATCTCAAGGACATATCAAATAATGATGCTGCATTCAAGTTACCTTCAATTATCCACTTATATAAAGGTAGTGGGCAAGCTAGATGGGCCATGTTCCAACCTTCCTTCCACAACACTGTGAATCACATCATGTGTAAAGGAGGGTAATCCTCTAATGTTTTTGCTGGTGGCACCAGTGTTGTGAAATGCCCTCACCGTGGAATAGGAAAGAGCCCATCTGCACTGACATTCCTCCAGCTCTTGAAGATATACCTGTGTAGGTAAGCATTCCCTTAAACTTGAACATCCTGATGCACTGTTTTTAATTATTATTTTAACTGTTTTAAAAGTAATGCTTTTAATGGGTTTGCTCTATTTTGTATCTTAAATATGGATACTTTTGATATTTCAATAGAATTGTTTTATTGTGTGTTTTAATTATCTATGGATTTTATACTTTCAAATTGCTGAGAAGCCATTCTGGCATATAAGCACAATATAAATTAAATAATAAAAACAACCCAGGGTTGAATGTGATTGATCTCCTGGGAGAATAGTATTGTATTCCAGGAGAGACTGAGCTGGATGCATTGTGTTCACCAGTGATTCTGGAAGCAGCAGATTAGCTTCTTCCTCTGCGCAGGAATGTACTTTTGGGGACTGTATACACCAGTGGGGACTTCATGCTGTGTATGTCCTGGCTTTCAGGACACTTTGGTGCAGTTAACACAGCAAAAACTATGCTGGAGGCAGCAGTTACGAGTTACCGGTCTCTGCAGCCACAGCTGACTCTGTGATGCTTCAGCAGTTTGACTTCACCCCTGAGGCGCACTCCATTGTCTCTTGAAAAGACAGATGTCAGCAATAAGGGTGGTGGGATCATCTGTTTTAACAAATCCACTTTGAGCTGTCTTTCCTCTTTCCTAAAAGCCAAGTGTTGGCCCTGGCAAGGAGAGCACCAAGGAGGACATCAGTGCAGACAGTAAAATGACATGGGGCTGGCACCAAGAGAGGACAGCAATGTTGACATCCCCACTTTCTCTACTCCATCTCTCACACTGTATACATGCTCACTGACTGGAGAACAAAGGGAAGGGATTGAAAATCAAGGAAGGATTAAGCTGCACTGCATTTGAAAAGGGAAGGAGCTTAACTGTTGGAAGGTAGGGATGGGACTGAATATAGTAGTCCTACCTAGGCCTATGGAGGAAGGCTTACTGTCTCACCTATCCCTCTGAAGCAACCAGGTGGAAAGGATGCTAATGGGGATGGAAATTATTTGGGGCTTCTGTGAGAGCCAATTTAGGGCTATTGATGAGACCAAGGAAAGATGGGTTCAGATTCCACCATATCTGCTGGGTTGCTTTGGCCACAATGTTGTCTCTCTCTTCCTGGCCTACCTCACAGGGTTACTATCATGATGAAGTGAGAAAACCCTATTGCCCTGACCCCAGTCTCTTTAGAAGAAGAATGAGGACTTAAATGTGATAAATGACTGATTTAGAAAATAAAGTCATCAGCTCTTGCCGATGGCCAAAT
The DNA here is from genome assembly GCF_964270895.1 of Podarcis filfolensis. Lineage (NCBI taxonomy): Eukaryota > Metazoa > Chordata > Lepidosauria > Squamata > Lacertidae > Podarcis > Podarcis filfolensis. The sequence goes on from NC_139611.1 coordinate 47,632,324, forward strand.
TGCAACAAAGTTAAAAGTGTGACAAATTCATTTGCTTAAATAGATTTTTAATGCTTTTTGTTAGTAACTCAAGCCCTGCCTGCTGAAATGTTAAAATTGTAATTTGGCAGACTTTGTTGAATTATTACTTACTCACATTGTCAGAGAAGCTTGCTCATGCCTAGTATATATCACCCTAATAGCAAGACAGCACTGCCTGTCATATTAAAACAAGACCTTTAATATTCACACTTGTGCTATCAGTACTATTATCCCTTGTGTAAAAAGGCTTATAAAGTCTTTTTTTCCCCCAAAAAAATCTTTTGATTAAAGCAAAAGCTAGAAGAAAAGTGTCAAGCTTTCTCAACCATCTATGATCTTGACGCACATCACATCACATGCACGCACAGCCCTTAATACATTCAAAGCTCTTCCAATGTACCTGCCAGACAGCCTCCCTGTCTGGTTGACAAACATATTTTGTGAAGTTTGCCTTTGCAAAAAGAATGCTGAAATTAAACAATTTGCTTACCTTGCTCAGGATATACAAAACTGAGATCTTTAAATGTTAGGGGGTTGACCAGTCTCACAGTTCTTGATATTATCTCATGCTGTGGCTCAGTGGCAAAGCATACGTCTTGCATGCAGAATGTCTCATGTTTAATGTCTTGGTTTGTCTCCAACCAACTTATGCTTAGAGTAGACTCACTAAAATTGATTGACTTAAGTTAGTCATGTTCAGATATTTGAATGGATCTACTCAGGTTGCAACCTCTGTTGTTTCCAGGTAGGGTTGGACAAAAGAGCTGCCTGAAATGCTGGAGAGCCACTGCCAGTTAGAATGGACAATGCTAAGTTAGATGGACCAATCGTCTGCCTCAGTACAAGATGTATTTCCATGTTCCTATGTACCAGTAACGCAATTGGCCACTACAATCTCAGGATAGCTATGCACAAATAATAAAGACATTTCTGAGGCAGGGATTCTATAAAACATCCTCTGAAAAGTGAATTTAAGGCCATTTTTTAAATCAGAAATGTCTCTCCACCCAGTCCAGTGGTTGCAAGCTTGTGGAGAAGATTTTGGAAATTTTTAGGATAAGGGTTGTAGTTTAATGGTTAGAGCAGCTGCTTTGCATACAGAAGGTCCCAGTTTCAACCCCAGTATCTCTACATACGACTGGGAGACACCCCATCTGAAACCCTAGAGAGCTTCTTTCAGTCAAAGTAGACATTAAGTTAGAATAATATAGACCAGTAGTCTCAGTACCAGTCAGGTTCCTAATTTCAGATAGGAGCAAAGTATGGTGGAAGCATGAGGCAGCACTGGTTGTAAACTAAGCTGCTACTTGAAGACTTCCAGTACTCACTGCCATGGTGGAAAGTGGCTCCCACACTATCAGAGACCGTCTGTGCAGCAAATTAAGGATAATTTGAGAGTAATTATCCTTGCAAGCCCAGGGTCAGGGGAGGGTGATCACAGGTTGTCCAATACTTGCCTCTCGCTAATGTGGGTGGCAGGGGACACTGAGTGCATAGCTGTCCAACGCAGTCACTATGAGCAGAGGTTCTTCTGTTTTTGAAGATGGATCTGAATTTGGACTTAAGAAACATGCATGTTCTGGGCTAAGGAGGCAAGATAACCTGCTAAATGTATCATGCACTGAGTGCCAAGATCTCGTTCTGGAGAGGATTTTCACCATAACTGGGTTTGCATGTAGGGGGAGGGGAGCCTTTATTCTCTCTTTATATACATTATATCTGCTGTTTTATGATCCCACAAGCCTTCCTTGAATAAAGAATTAACTACTAATGGAATGCAATTATTATTGGAATGTAATTATTAATGGAATGCAAGGGGGAATTAACAAGAACTTCATAATTTTTACAGATAAACTCAAAGAATCGAACTGTGTGAAAATATTGTAATGTTTTGTGGAATTGACCTTCTAAAGAGGACTCTAGCTCTGACTTATCATGGCTTTGGCAAGATACCAGCTTGTTAATGGATGGGAAAGGAATCAAAGATTACATTAAACTTCCTTGTCAGCCTTTCTTTTGAAATCAAGAGTTTTTCAATGGTTCCTGATGGAGTCTTTAAGATTGTGTTGATATACAAATTCTGGAACGACTTGGATCCAGGATATCTTAAGAACTGCTTGAGCCTATATATCCCAGCTAAATCACTGAGATCATCTGGAGGAATACTGCTAGTCTCTCCCCCCGTCCCCCCCCCCCCCATTTAGTGTTGTTGGTCTCATGCTGCAGACTTTCAGATATCACTTGAAAACTTTTTATGTTGTCAGGTCTATGCAGTTGTCTAAAATCTCCCTTGAGTAGTATGTTATTTTTATGATTACATTATATTGCTTTAAAATGTTTAAATACTGTTGTACACCAACTTGATGTTTTGTAAGAGAGCTGTATGTAAAGACAATTATTACATAAATATATGTGAAATATTGTCTAGAAGCTTCACCCAGATTAGCTGAAGTGTTGAAGTCATCTTCAGGAACAGCTCCATACATTGCATAAAAAGTATTGGTGTTACATATGCATTGATTTTTTTCTCTTTGTTAATTGCAGCAGGGATTTCGATGGAGGGAAAGAGAAGAAGGAGATTATAATATAGGGAACAATGTTTTCTGTCTCACTATTGTTTCTCTGTACAACATTTGATAATAAAACCTACACTTTTCCCATTTCTAGAAATGTGTGTGCATACTAGGTCTATCCTTGTGTGGAATTAGCATTTTAAATAAAACTGACCATTTAAAACATTTCAGACCTTTAAACTTCCTTGTCAGCCTTTCTTTTGAAATCAAGAGTTTATCACTGGTTCCTGATGGAGTCTTTATCAAGGATGTTGTGGAATAACAATGGCAAAGTCAAATATTGTAATCATCAAGAGGTACTTCATCATGTGCTCCCCTATCAGCAATTATTTATTTAGGCTGGGCCAAGACATCTTCTCCATCAGCATCTGATGATGCTTAAATTAGCACAAATGTAAATGTCCAGGGCAAGAGTTGCAATACTCATGAGATACATCATGTTATGCCCTACAAAGATCAGAGTATGAAAATTAATAGTGGGAATCTGGCATTAGTAAACCTAGCTGTGGAAAGAGTTATGTCCTTGGGACATTTGCACATATAAACCTATGTATACATTAGAAATGATGTTATATGCCTCACTCATACAAGCAGCATTTCATTTTTGTCCTTTACACTTGATTAATGAACACAATAATTTGCAACTGAGGATGTGTGAAGTAACTGCTGAAAGGAATTGTGTAGGATCTAGGCTAAGTTAGCTGAACACAGGAAAAGGATACAAATAATGAGTCCCATCTGCTGAAGCCCTGCACAAGGACTCCCTTTCCTACCTCCAGGTGCCACTGCACCCCCAAAATTGGCTCAGGGTGTGTATGAGAGAGAACCCCCAGAGAAGCACATGGGGGAAGGAGAGGAAGGAATTCTATTTGGCAAGCCAAAATGATTGCCCTGATGGAATGATCACCTTAGCATGTTGTTGAATTCTTCCCTAAGTTGCCATTGAAATCAATGGGAGTTGAGTCACAACTACCTTCTCCCATTCATTGGAGTGGGCCACAAGTTTAATTAGCTTAGTCTGAATCCAAAACATTGTGTTTCAGGTAGCGTGGACATATATCTGTAGTGTTATATTTGTGCTCATTACCCCATTCTTCTGGGGCTTGGGGCTGAGAGTGGAAGTGGAAGCAGATAGCCCCTTATAGGCAAGTAGAGTCAGGAAGAGGTCAAGTAAATATCGGAACAGGTCTTGTCTGATTAAGGCAAGGCAGAAGTCAGTACTGTCAACAGCTCCCAGTGGTTGTACTATGGAGAAATGTTACCTCAGCTACGAGTTGAATCCATCTTATGTAGGCTTACTGTCTCTGTAGTGTAGTCGGCTGCACCTCCCAGGAGGAGCTTGCTGTGATTTTTGAAGTGCTTTTCCTCATTCTTTATCTGTTTACTTTTTCAAGATCACATAGATAGTGGTGTTATTAGTGACTCTTCTTTAAGCATGTAGTATAGAGGACATGGGGATGAGGAGATTTCACCCCTCCCATATCCAAGAATCTCCTGATGAGTCTGCTGATTCTCCAGAGAGGAGGGCGGTGTTCTGCTCTCTACTTATTCTACTCCAGCACCACATCAAAGAGTCAGTCAGTCAGTCAGTGTGTCGGAGAGAGAGAAACTGAGTGTTAGAGATCATGTGTATAGATAAGGTTGCTGCTAAGAGCAGCTGCAGACACTCAGTGCAGTTTAGCATTCATTTACGCTTAGACCTCATTTAGCTCTGTATATAGTTTGTATGATAGTTGTAGATAGAATAAAGAAGTTATTCTACAGAGCTGCTCTCCAAGTCGTTTATACTCTGCTATACTCTGCTGTGCGACGACTGTCTTCTTGTGGAAGTGAATCCGGTGCTCACAACTCTAAGCTGTGAGTCCACAGCACTTTGACCTGTTCCTGCCCAGAAGGTGGTCTCTGGAAGTGCTACCCAGCTCGCCTAGCCCAGTCGGGGCTGAAGTGTGTGAGTCCAGTTGGTGGTACTGGCTCAAGGGCGATGCTGACAGGGAGGATATGTGTATGAAAATGTATCTGGGATGTGTGTGTGCCAAACTGAGTCTTTGACCTGAGAGAAAGAAAGCCTAGTTTTGCCCTGAGTGCTGTCAAAGTCAAGTGGGGTGGAATCTTCTCTGTTGCCTCACATGTGGTCAGAGCTCAATCTCATATGCTTCAGTTACAGCAGGGTAGATTTTAGCTCAACACCAGGAGAAACTTTTTAATGAAAGACCAGCTGAGCAATGGAACCAATCACATGAAAGCGAGGTAGACTCTCCCTCAGTCAAGTACAGGCTGCATAGCAGTCTGTTGGGAGTTGCTCAGGATTTCCAGCATCAAGCTGGGGTCATGGTGGATTGGTTTGCAGTTGTTCCCGGTGTGGTGGAGCAGAGCTGTGGAGTGACGTACCCCTATACTGGCTATGCTACAGTTTACCTGGATGTTGCTGGGACAGGGTGACAGCTAGGTAGGGGCTGCATAGACACAATGGAGAGAGGACACCCATCCAAGCACCATCTAGGTAAGCTGCAGCAATGTTGAGGGTGGAAGGTGCTAAAAACAGCTTGTGTACTTGCAAGTAGGGATGGAGGATAAATTTGTTTCAGTTCACATTTAAAGCTGAATCTATTGAATTCCCGCTTTCCTGAACAATATGCAATCCGAAACACAACATCACACGGTATACTTATTTGATCATGCAGTTCTCCAACCAATGTATACAAAAATCCATATATTAGGGGGAAGTGTGCATAAAATGAAAATATTTGTGAACATAACGTAAAAAATGCATCATATTTACAGAAATTGCTTCCAAATATGCTGTGGGTTAAACCACACAGCCTAGGACTTGCCAATCAGAAGATCGGTGGTTTGAATCCCTGCGACAGGGTGAGCTCCCATTGCTCGGTCCCTGCTTCTGCCAACCTAGCAGTTCGAAAGCACGTCAAAGTGCAAGTAGATAAATAGGTACCGCTCCAGCGGGAAGGTAAGCGGCGTTTCCATGTGCTGCTCTGGTTCTCCAGAAGAGGCTAAGTCATGACGGCCACATGACCCGGAAGCTGTACGCCGGCTCCCTCGGCCAATAAAGCGAGATGAGCGCCGCAACCCCAGAGTCGGTCATGACTGGACTTAATGGTCAGGGGTCCCTTTACCTTTACCTTATGCACACATTAGTCAAAACTGCATGCAGAAATGTGCTTCCTAGGAGAATTTCTCACTAAAATGCTGTCAAATTTTCCTGAGGACTTTTTTTAAAAAGAAGAAGAAGCACAACTTGCAGAAAACATGGGGAACTGAGTTTAAGATAAGAAAAAAAAAACAGTGAGAGAACTGAAATCAACTGAACTTTCCATTCCTAATTGCAAATATCTGAGATAAAAGGGAAAGGATTATACCACATATGCTCACAAGTACACAAATAAATATATTGCACACATACACACAAACATGTTTGAGCATGTTAAAAAACTTCTGTTTCTACACTATCAAATTTAGCATTGCCTCCAGAGCATTTTAGAGCCAGTTCTTCTGTTTATGAATGAAGGAAACAGGAATACATAGTTCTTCTTATTTGGATCATCACAAATTAGAAATGCAATTATCCTAAAGCAGCAATTTAGCTTTGGAATGATAAGCACATTGATTCAAATGAAAAATCCAGGTTATACACACACACACACACACACACACACACACACTTTTAGAAACAATAGAATCAAGTGAATAATGAAATATTTCAGTTTGTTACAGTGTTCTGTAGAATATTACAGGGGGACTTCAGAAGTCATTAGGAATGCTTTTAAACTGTAATTTCTATGGAGCAGTAATTGGCATAATTGAAATGAGTGGGTTTGGGGCCCAGCAGAACCCTTTGAAGATTAGAAAATTAATCTCTAATGAGTCTTGTTAGCTTAATTCTTCTCATGCGCCTTGGGAGAAAACACTGACTGCACCTTGAAAAAGTTGTGTATTTTTAAATAGAGTACTGCATCATTTTTAGAAAACTATAATAGCACAGTACTGATTATATTATTGATGGTCACACTTCTAAAATAGCCAAAGTTCCAATGATACAGCCACCTTGTGCCTTGTACACACTTTGTCATTTCCTGATGCCATTTAGATACAGCCCATAGCCTTCTCTCTCTTGTAAACCCTGAGAAATAGGAAACTGTCTTATACTAAGTTAAACTATTGATCCATCAAGTTCAGGATTGTCTACAGTGGTGTTGGCAATGTGGGATCTGTGGGTTCCAGTGTGCTTGCCAGTACCACCTATGGTGGCCACAAAAAGGTTTCAGTAAATATCCACTGGAAAATTGACAAAGCATGATAATTATATTCCCGTCTTCCTCAGGGGGGAATTTGCCTCACCCCACTCTGCCTTGGAAGGGAGGGGCTGCCTCACCTCTAATCTTGTGATATTTTAATAAATATAAGTCTTGCCCCTCCAATAGGGTGTGGTGTGCCAAGTCTTCTTCTGGGGTGTGTTTTCAAACTGTTCATTTTTCCTGCTCCTGTTGGTATTGACTGAACATGCCCCTTAATATTTCATCAAATGCCAGGACTGGAAACCCATCCTCCTTCCACTCTGAACAGAGGAGAGGTGCAAAGAGCTTTCCTCTGTGAATGTGTGCAGTGGTGTCTGATGTGGGTATCTTTTTCCTTGATGAGGGAGCTTGCTTTCACCACTTTGTGGTCCCACCTCTTTTTTCTGCTCTTTTACATTTGGTAACCATTTAGTCCTATGCCACACGCTCAAGACAACCATTTTGTGTTATGCCACACACCCTAATCCAGCACCCATTTTGTGACTGGAGCCCACAATTCTCAAATTTCCAATATTGACCCACTCACCCAGAAAGGTTAGCAAGTCCTGGCTGGCAGCAACTGGGCAGACAGAGTTCTTTCCCATAAGTTGTTCCCTGGTCCTTCATTAACTAGATATACCAGGGTTTGAAGTAGATGATTTAGGAACATAGGAAGCTACCTTTACCAAGTCAAACCACTGGTCCATCTTGCTCACCTGCACTGACATGTGGCTTTTTCCAACCCTATCTGGAGATGTCAGGGATCATAGCTCAGTTCTTCTGCAGGTAATGCATGCACTCTACCACTGGAACAGACCCATTCCACACATGTAAGAGCCAATCTATGCTGGATCCAGATTTTCATTTAAAGATAAGGCCAAGGTTCTCACCTTTATAGGTACAAGTATATAATTTTCAATATGTAGAATACTGGTCTTCAACTGATGGGTTGGGATCCAGTACTGGACCCCTGCCTGATTGAAGGTGGTAGACAATAGCAGCACTACCAGTATCCAAATATATGGTAAAACCTTAAAGGGCCAGCAAATGCATTTTTTGTTAAATGTAGGTTCTGGATCTGAAAAAGTTGAAGATTGCTAATGTAGACCATAGGAAGTTGCCTTATGCCAAGGCAGAACATTAGTCATCTAGCTCAGAATTATCAATATTGGTTAGCTATGGCTCTCTAGGACTTCAGATCTAAAGAGGCCATGTACTGAATTGAGACCTTTTATGCAAAACCCTGCTACTGTGGAGAACTTTCAAATTGGCCCTGATCTTTAGAATTGTGTCAGCCTGAATTGAAATGAGCCCCAGGTGTGTGTGTCAAACCTTGAAGAATCTGCTATTCAAACTGCCCACCCTGCTCCCACCACTGCTTTCAAAACTCAGCAGCATCACCACAAAATTGGAAGCTATGAATATGGGAGAAGACTGAATAGCAGTTCTTTCTGATTCTGCACTGCTATTCTTTTCCTTTTTTTGCTCTTTCTCTGGCATTTGAACGGTGATGATGATTCCTCAGCGCCTAGTTGCAAAAGGAATTGTCAAGCAGGAGCATCTGGCTGCTTGGCAGATGTAGTCATGATAGCAGCTTTGAAGCTGCCTCTGGATCTGTCACAGGCTTTTGTTACCAAGAGACTGAGCTGGCTCTCGCATCCTTAGAGCTGCCATTTCCTATTAAACCCTCTTTGATTCACAGGCGCTTGTGTGTTGTGCTAAAGCTTAACTTCACACATAAGAACTTGCCCATCTCATTCTTCATGCTGCGAGGAGACTTTTTGTCTTTAAACGTCTCCGACAACTGATAATAACTTCTGCAAGACTGTGAGCATGAAAGGTGGCAAGAAATATCTGGATGGGAAGCTGGGGGTTACAAATAACTGCGAAGACATGTGATGCCACCGCAATTTAATGTTAATTTAGTGACAATATCATGCCAGATCCTGCTGGACTGATCAATGAAATATGGCAACCCTTTCCTAGAGAGTTAAAAACAAATCTTGATTTCAAAAATAGTACTTAATTTGGACAAAGTCTTAACCAAGGAACTAGCTCCAGAAGCTTCCCTTGCTCTCCAAGACAAGACTGGGGATGGGGGAGAAATTTGATTCTGCATTTAAAGGCAAACCTACCCAATTCACACTTTCTGAAATATGCAGACCAAAACACAGACATCCTTTTAAATTCATATTTCTCCAAATTTTGTAGTGCAATTCTCCAGCTGAGGAATGTGTACAAAATGCTTATACCATGTTGACAAGTACAAGAAAATGCATACATTAGTTCAAAGAAGTTACAAAAATGCAGGACTTGCAAACAGTTATGAAAATTGGGGAGAAATTAACTTAAAATTTGAAGAAGAAGAAAAGAGAAACTGAGAGAAACTGAAATTGAAAGGTCCTTCCATGCCTAGGAAAGATTCAAGAAACATGGAAGAATACAGAGTAGTGAAGTGCAGAGCTGGAATGATACAGTGGTTGAAACCTGTGCTCCAGAAAGCTGAAACCCATCTCAGAGGGAACTACAAGAAGATATAACAGAGAACATGGGATTACTGGTCCTGGGCTTCTACTCCAGCCTCAGAAAGGCAAAAGAATATTAGATGATACCCAGCTTTCCTTTCCCTGGGTACACAGCTTGGGATACTTCTGGATCCACTGCTCTCTCAGGCTCAGGGGGCTTCAGTGGTGCAGAGTGCCTTCCATCAGATTTGGCTTGAGGCCCAGTTGCACCCCTATCTGGACAGGGATAGCCTAACTTATGCTGCCTATGGTCTGCTAACTGCTAGGTTAGTTTACTGCAACATGTTATACATTGGACTGCCTCTGAATATGGTTTGGAAATTTCAGCTGGTGCAGAAATTGGTAATCAAGCTTCTCACCAGAGCAAGGTTGTTTGAACGTATTACATCAATTCTAGCCCAACTGCACTGGGTGCCAGTTAGTTTCTGTGATCAATTCAATGTGCTGGTTTAGACCTGTAAAGGTTTAAATGACTTAGGACCACAATACCTCAAGAACCACTTCTCCCCATATGAAGTGACCCAGATCCTCGCTATTGATCTGGGTCAGGGCTTCTAGACTTTTAGAAGACACCTGAAGGCAGCCCTGTATAGGGAAGATTTTAATGTTTGATGTTTTATTGTGTTCTTAATGTTTTTCTGGGAGCTGCCCAGAATGGCTGGGGCAACTCAGTCTGATGGGTGGCATATAAATAATAAAATTATTAGTATTAGTATTAGTATTAGTAGTATTAGTTCACTTTGGAATCTGAGTAGAACTGATTTCTCCTCTAGCCCTAGTCTTAAATTATTCATTTTTGTTTATTTCCTAAGGCTTTCTTCTTCACTCACTTATTGGTGAAAAGTAGCAAGATCTTCAAATTTTAGCTTTACTTGGGAACATTCATATCCCCTGCATTTGTATTGTTTTGATTTCTTAGAAATAACTTTGAGGTGCATTATTCACTAAAGGTTTTGCGTTTTAAATAGTTCTCAACAGAAACATTGTATTCTTTTATGTATAAATCTTTTATCAAATGTACTATTCTGATCAGGTTTACAAAATGAATTCTCCTGAAGGACATTTTTTTTATGTTTCATATCTTTTTTGTTATTCTGCCTGCCAATCCTTCTGTCTGTAAACTGTGCCTACAATAAAATGTTCCTGTTAAGATTTCCCAAGTGGAAACATCTGAGAATTGTTTGCATTGTTCAACTAAATATATATAAGACAGCTTGAATTTTATTATTTTCCTGATTTTAAATTATTTTTCCTACAGCTTATCAAACGAACAAACAACAATTTGTGTTCCTGAGATGTTTAACATATTCCCCAGAAAGTAAATGTTATTTCTCTCTCTCTCTCTCTCTCTCTCTCTCTCTCTCTCTCTCTCTCTCTGTCTCTGTCTTTCATGCAAAACACAATGGTCAAAGACAGCAGATAGAAACAATTCCAAAGGACCCCTTTTACACCTTATTTAATAATAATAATAATAATAATAATAATAATAATAATAATAATAATAATAATTTATTATTTGTACCCCACCCATCTGGCTGGGTTTCCCCTGCCACTCTGAGCGGCTTCCAACAAAGTATTAAAATACAGTGGTCTGTTAAACATTAAATGCTTCCCTAAAGAGGGCTGCCTTCAGATGTCTTCTAAAAGTAGTTGTTCTTCTCTTTGACATCTGGTGGGAGGGCTTTCCACAGGGTGGGTGCCTCTACCAAGAAGGCCCTCTGTCTGGTTCCCTGTAACTTGGCTTCTCGCAGTGAGGGAACCGCCAGAAGGCCCTTGGACAAAATGGATAAGTTTCATATTTCAGCAATGTCTGAAATCTTTTCCTTAAATGCCTCAAAAGTATTCTGGAAATGTTCAGTTTTGACAATAATGCATATTTGGAACTGAGAATTGATACAGAACCCTGCTGGATCAGGCTAAAGGCCCACCTAATACAACAGCTTGCTTTCACAGTGACCGACTAGATACCTTTGGGAAGCCTGGAAGTGAACCCTGCCTGTGATAGCACAAAACCAGCAATTTGTATTCAGAGATATTTCACCAAGTCCAGCCTATTTCACCTTCCCAGTTACCAGAATTTTTGCACTCAAAAGATGGCAGCCTTGAAAACTTTTGCACTCTTAACGTGTTCAGAGCAGGAGGCAGAGTGGAGAAGGGGCAGGGGCAAATCAGCAACCAGAGCAGATTGCTTAGCATGGGTGTCATATGCTGAGAAGGTCTTGCTTCTGTCAGAAGTCAAGGGGCAGCATTCTACACCAACTGCAGCTTCCGGATTAAGCACAAGGGAAGCCCCACATAGACAGCGTTGCAGTAATCTAGTCCTGAAATAACCAATATTTCATATATGTCACATGGGTTGCTGAGATCTACCTTAATGCATCGGTAAGGCACAGGATGCATCCTTTATTACAGTGTCTGTAAAGCTAGAATTAAGACCATCCATCAGAAGTGTGCCATTGTTTCCCTCCCTACCCCTCTCAGTAATCATATCCTGTTTGGCTTTAAACCAAGGTGACCCTCTGTGACAATTGTTGGGGGAAATGCCAGTTTCAAGATTTCTTTCCTCATCTCCATTCCTCTTGAGCAGCTTTCTTTGGAGGTGTTCCAGAGGAGGAAAGCGTTATGAAAAATAATGTGTTGTGAATTCAGAGGGAGCTGTTTTCTAAGCTTCAAATCCCACTGGAGAGGCTGAGAAAGTGAAGTCTGAGGCACTGACAGTTGGAAAATTAAAATGTTTTGTAATTATTTACATTTCACATAAACTTGAACAGAAGAGAAGGCACCTACTTGAAAGGGGGAGGATAGAAAACCAAATTCCTTTCAGATGAACAGGTCACATACTGTGAGATTTCACTTCTGTTGCTTCTGCGGCTTCTTATGCTAATCTGGAGATCTTGAAGCACTAAGCTAAGCACATTCACTCAAAAGGGACCAGATTTAAGAATTGCAATAGAATATATTAAACATCAGGCCAAAACTTTATCACCCATTATGTAAATAATTATCTAGGCTTTGCAGGAATTATCTATATATTATTGGCACAACCAAAATGAACCATTACTGTTTCTCAAATTTATGGGTTGACCAAATATGTGCACGTTTACTCAGAAGAAGGCACAGCTAATTGCAGTGACACTTACTCCTCAGTAAATGTGTATAGGATTTTAATCTTATTCTACTAAATGCTATATTTGTGCTCCTCAAAGGTACATTGACCTCACATAAACATACTTCTTATGCATTGCATTGTCCATACTGGGGAAGACTGTGACGTCGTCTCCTGTCCAGATGCTGTTGATTGGCAACTTCAAAGCACCTGTGAGGAGAAGGAAATGGGGGGGGGTGGCGGCAGGGAGAAAAGAAGGATGGAGCCAGCAATACAAAGAGGGGCTGGGGGCAGCAGGAAGAGAAGGATTGTTGGGGTGTTATTCTTTGCACCAGCCCTAGTACTGTCAAAGTTCAGGGAATCCTATCCCTCCGCCAGTGGCAGCCAAAAAAGCAGATAAATGTGAAGAGTCCTTATCACGTAATTTATTCAGTATTTGCACAGAGAGATAAAGGAATGTAGTCCTTATTTCAATGATGGCATTGCTCCTAGTAAAGCCCAAGCCCCTTTCGTCTCTCTTATCCTACATCATTCCTGTGCTTTCTGTCGCTGAGCTTTCTGTTTGGCTACTCACACTGCACGCTTAGTCCTGGGCAGTGGCGTAGCGTGGGGGGTGCAGGGGGGGCCGGCCGCACCGGGCGCAACATCGGGGGGGGGGGCGGAAGAGACTCGAGTGCTAAAATCCACGGGTTAGGGGTGCAAATTACTTGCCTTGCCCCGGGTGCTGACAACCCACGCTACGCCACTGGTCCTGGGAGAGGGGGGCTCAGAAATGCTCTCCAAAGACATTGAGTCTGTCAGCTGTCTCTCCCCAGTGTTTCTTCTTTCTGCTGTTCCTCTCCCAATATTTCCCAGCTTTTGCCCTCTGCAGTCCCTGAACTATGTCCTTCTGCAAACCACTGTTCTAAATCTATACTGTCCTCTTGTTCTCAGGAAGGTTCAGGGCGGGGGTGGGTGGCCCCCACCATTCCTCCTCAGTCCAGCCTCTGACAAGTACTAATATAAAAATGATGGCTCCAGCAAACAGTATGATATGGAAGCGTATGAGGTCACCACCTTGCTGAAGCTAAGCAGGTAAAGGTCTGCTTGAATGAGAGACCACCTGAGAAGCACATGTACATCACATTGGATTCCAGGACAGAAAAAAGGCAGGATATGAATGCACATAAATAAAGAAGTACAACAGATACCAATCTAGTTATTGTTTATTTTATATCCGGCTTTCTCCCATGATGGAACAGTATGCCAGAATTATAATGTGAGATTCAAATGACAGCTGTGCTTTGATCTGCATATTGGCCCATGAAGTGCAAATCAGGTAGGTTTAAATTTTCTCTCCATCCCTAATGGGGAAATATTTCATCCAGGAGCCTTGACAGGCAACCTGATATGTTAAAACAGAAACCCAGAATTACCACCTCTGCGAGAGCTAGACCCCATTGAGATTGGAGGCCTATTTTTTAAAAAATCAAATCTGTTTTTCTCCCAGTGCACAGATGCTGCTTGTGGACAGAGCTGGAGATAAGAGAGATTTCCTTTTGTTTGTTAGCAATATATTTTTGAACCCTATGACAAATCCTTGGATTTGTACTCCATCTGCTCAAAAACCTAGCTACGGCTTGTTTCATCTCACTTTAGTACTGAGGAAGTGAGACAAGGCATCACATGGCCTGACCACACAGGAGTAAGTACACATCATGTGGGTTTTGTTTTGTTTTTACAATTCCCCATTCAGTTATTCTATTTCATTTGGGAAATGAATAACTTTGCATAATGAAATAGGTAAATGAATTTGGAAAATTCAAGCAATGAGAAACTGACATGTATATGTATAGGCATATATAATGTATATAGGCTACACCTGTAAGATGAACAGTAACTGGTTCTATTTATTGGTTTTGTTTATGAAGTCTTTTAGTTGCACATCCATCTTGAACTCAAAGAGGCCTCCATCATGCTCAATATCAACTATTTCTCAGGAAACATTTTTGTCTTTGGGGCACTAAGGCGGTCACCATAACAACATATCTTACAGAATATAGGCAACCCCACATTTATGCGTGTTCAAAATGTGTGTGACTGTGCATATGTGCATTGCACCAAACCTGGAAGTGACCCCAAAACATCACCAATGGGGTGGAATGGGGCAGCGCAGGGGCAGAATTAGGTGTTTGCAGGCTTTTTCAATGGTGTTTCAAATATAAACGATTTCACTTAAACACATGGTGCCTCAGAACATAACCCCAGGGTAAATCGGGAACTGTTTGTTCTTGGAGATACTCTCAAGAGAAGCTCCAGAGAAGCGGACACGGAGCAATGGATCCAAACTACAAGAAAGAAGATTCCACCTAAACATTAGGAAGGACTTCCTGACAGTAAGAGCTGTTCGACAGTGGAATTTGCTGCCAAGGAGTGTGGTGGAGTCTCCTTCTTTGGAGGTCTTGAAGCAGAGGCTTGACAACCATATGTCAGGAGTGCTCTGATGGTGTTTCCTGCTTGGCAGGGGGTTGGACTCGATGGCCCTTGTGGTCTCTTCCAACTCTATGATTCTATGATTCTATGATTCAAAATATTCATATATACTGTCACTAGATGTTGAAATTTCAGATTGCCTGGCCCTGTCCTCCAACATAGAACTGATACATTAGGAATCCCTAGGTGCTTAACATTCTGCTACTACTACTGTTATTTCTGAATTTTGTATAGAACTTTGCCCATTCGCAGTTTGCCGCAGCTTATTTTATTTTATTGATAAGCACAGTGAAAAAAACCAGTGAAAAAGAAGAAAGATCCCATTGGCTCCTCCCAATGTCCTGACATCACACGTGATGTCACATGTGAGACATTGTCCCCTCCCCCAATTGCTCACAAGCTGGCGCCTCTGCGCTATGCAAACTGTTGGGAATGAAAATTGACGTCACATGCCACTATATTTCAGAAAGCCACAGTTCCATAATTCACATTTGCCCTAATGGACCATCCTGTTCTCACAATGGCTGACCAGGTGGCCTCTGGGAAGCCTGAAAGCAGGACTTCGGCACAACAGCACTCTCCCTTCCTGCAGTTTCCTACAGCTGGTATTCAGAATTGTGCTGTCTCCAACAGTGGAGGTTGAACATAACCATCAGGGTTAGGGGGGAAATCATAAAATGATCATAGAATTGTAGAGTTGGAAGGCACCATGAGGTCCATCTAGTCTAACCTCCTGCAGTGCAGAAATCTTTTGCCCGATGTGGGACTTGAACCCACAACCTTGACATTAAGAGTCTCATGCTCTACTAACTGAGCTATCCTGTGGATTGTACCTTATACGGACAGTTAACCCCACCCCCGCAAAAAAGGTAATTTACTGTAACTGTCTTCCACTCCTAGGTTCCGTGAACAACAGATTTATTATTTTTCTGAACCTACTGATGAAGCTCGCCACGTCGACACTAAAACCTCTCCAGGCATGGGATAGCCTGTTTAGTATCACTTCAGAATTCTATAAATCTTTGATCAGTTTTTATTTAATCTTCGGCTAAATTGGAGCTTAGCAATGGTCCCTTAAGATCTGGGATGGAACCAAATGAAATAATGTGCCTGACAGTTATTTGATTGTGGTGTGGTAGCATTTTCATTTTACAGGCTTAAGTTAGCCCTGACCTCCAAAGGCTTTTCTGACAAGAGAGTTTTGTAAAGGTGGTAGTAAGATTTTATTATTCTTTGCCCCCATTTCTTTTTTTATGATACCCTTATGAGGGGGAAAAGAAAATGCTTGAATTTCTGTTTATTTCTTGAATCAGTTTTCTATTTTTAAAATAGCTGACTTCTTTTTCAGACATTCCTTGCACATATCATTAACACACATGGGGTTGTTTATTTTATTTTTATCAGTATTATTTTATTTAACATGATTTATATACTGCTTAATCATCAAAACCCCTAAGTAGTTTATATAAATATGTAAAATATATATGTTTAATATACTGTTCAAGTCAGATGTTAAAAACGTAGAAAACAATACAGCAAATGTTCCTGCTGAATATCAATAAGCAGGGAGTTCCATAGAGTAGGCATTGTAACACTGAAGGAATGATTCCTTGCAAGTGTGGCACAAACATTACGTGACACTTATAAAAGTGCCAGTTGTTTGGAGTGAAGTGGCTGAATGAGCACATAATTTATTTTTCATGTGGGATTTTAAAGAACCTATATAATACATGTTCACAGAAAGAAATGCAACTTAAGTCCCATATGCACTATGCCAGAGGTTTTCAACCTTTCTGAGTCTATGGCTCTCTTAACCAACTACATTCTTTTTGTGGCAGCCCTGTGGGGCTCAGGAGCCCAATTATGTCACCCCTTGCCTGCAGAGCTGGCAGCCTCTCATCCTTTTTTGAACACCCTCCCTTGTGTGGTGTTACCTCAGCCTCCTCTCCTCTCCCCTCTCCTTGGGAGTACTCTGGGCAGCTGCTGCTGCCATCCCTGGTCCCTGAGCTAACAAAGAGAGGCGCCTTCCAGAGGCACCATTCTTCTGCAGAGCTTATCGTCAGGGCTGCTGCAATAAACAGCTGTGCAAGCATTTGGCAGGCGGAGATGCAAGAGATTATCAGAGGAGGGAGGGAAGGAAAGATGGACAGAGGCCAGTGTTGCTCGTGGCACCCCTGACCATCATTCAAGGCACCCCAGGATGCCAAGGCACACTGGTTGAAATCCATTGCGCTATGCATTTAAAGCAGTATCATATCACTTCAAATTTTTATGGCTTGCTCCAAAGAATCCTGAGAACTATACTTTGTTCAGAGTCGTTAGGAGACCCCCATTCCCTTCTGACAGTTCCCAAAATATCATAGGACGGATTGACTGTTAAACCAATCTGAGAACTGTAGCCTTGGGCAGGTACAGCTTTGCCCCAACCCTATCTGGGATAAAGAAAGATGGGGAAGCACTTCAGATGTTTTGGCCAATAGGGAGGATTGGGACATGCAGCTTTATAAGTCAGCCCCACCTCCCAAATGACCTCTTTGGGACCAGCATGGCTTCATGCCCAACCTGCCCAGTAGAGGCTGTGTAAGAAGTTTTGGAAGTGTTCTCCAACCTGTTTCACATATTATTATTATTATTAAAAAATATTTTTATTTAAAGATTTTCTTGGTTTACAAAAGTACGTGTGTTGTCTCTTTTCTCAGGTTCTAAATTCTTTTTTATATGTCAGTTACATATGATGTGAGACCTTGTGTGATATACAGAATAAGGTTGGGAAAAGAGAAAAAAGAGTGGGAAGAAGTGGTAAACTTATATTCTTATATTAGTGTTCATGTGGTTTTTTTATATATCAGCATCATTTGGGTAGTTGGCTGATTGTTATACTAAATCCTTTGTGACAGCTGGCAGGTAATGTGGGCATCCAAGGAGGAATTTGGATATTCTGGTGAGCTTTCCTTTCCCATTTTTCACTGGCAGCTGGCTCAAGGCGGAAAGCCATCCCTCAGCAGTTGTCCACATGTTTTGCATGGAAAATGTCCCAGGTTCAATCCCAAGAATCTCCAGGAGAGCTGGGAAAGAACCCTGTCTGAAGTCTGGGTAGCCAGTCTGTGTCAACAATACTGAGAAATACTAGAGAATATTTATTTTTGTGTTCAGATTTCTCTGCTCCAAGGAGAATTCTATTTGTATATGATTTCCTTTCACCGTCAGTGATTCCAGAATAATCAAATGCCCCATAATATAATAAACCAAATACTTATTATGCTGGAAAGCTGTTTCTGCTGTTTCCTAGCCACCATGGCTTTCCATTTCCTTTCTGAAGACCCAGGAGTGAAATTCAAGCTGTTCCTTCCATTTGGAGAATTTTAAAGGTCTCACCTGCTCTAACAGGTGCACTCACCTCTCATTAACTTTCATTGGAATTACAGGTACACACATGTAGAAGAGGCAAGGAGACCAATATCGGTTCAGGTCTGCTATTTCTTAAATGTAATGATCCTCTTAGGGCAGTTTTGCTTTGAGAACAGAGCCCACTTAATTTACTCAGACTTTGAAATCCTCTGTTCAAAAATAATTGCCTGGTGTGTGGCTGCTAGCAGGAGAATTTTAATGAAAGACATTTTCTGAGATGCAAAGCAAAAATTATTAAATGCCTGATTAGGAGATCTGTGTCAGTGGCACCACTTCATTATGAGCGGAAG
The DNA here is from genome assembly GCF_964270895.1 of Podarcis filfolensis. NCBI lineage: Eukaryota > Metazoa > Chordata > Lepidosauria > Squamata > Lacertidae > Podarcis > Podarcis filfolensis. The sequence goes on from NC_139611.1 coordinate 47,651,008, forward strand.
CCTTCAAATTTCAAATCAGAACAGCATCCACAGGCCTGAGACTGGTGCTTATTAAGGCCCAGGCCAGGTGGATAGTAAACAGGAAGAAACTGCAGTGGGATAAGAAAAACTGGAGTTTAAGTGGAAGCCTGATGTACATGGCATTCAGTTATTTAATTGTTATAACTCTGGCTTATGGACAACTCCCATTAATTTCTCTTCCACACTCCACCCTTCCAGTGCCACACTTTATTATAGATTCTGCAAGCAACCATGTAAGACAGCAGATCAATGCCAAACATAAGGTACCAAACAAAATAATACCATAGTAGCAGTAATTTAGAAAGAAAGAAAGAAAGAAAGAAAGAAAGAAAGAAAGAAAGAAAGAAAGAAAAGATGTTTGAGGAATTAGATCTTTGTGAATTGTAATAAGATTTGCACCTTGTGGAATAATCTCTGGAGCAGAACACAATTTATTGGATGTTACAAATGCCACATTATGTTTGTTACTCATGTGCAAGGAACAGATCCTTCAGTGTGGCAGCATCTGCTCTTTGGAACTCCCTGCTTTTTAATCATAGGCAGGCACCTTGCTGTATAGTTTGTTTTAGCAAATCCACATTTTGTTTCAGCAAGCTGCTCAGGCATGTAATTTTGACCTCAAATTTTATTATGTATAATTTGTCTTTGTTTTTAATTGCTGATTTTATTTATTAAATATACTCGGAGTTGAGTGTTGATTTCATACTCTTTATTTCAGCTCATGGTAAACAGTGAGGGAGTGATTCCCCCCCCCCAAACCTGTGGCTATATATACGTTATTTACACAATGGGTCACGTGTGATTAGCTGATTCAACTCCCCTCCTGGGGCCTGATTGGACTGTAACTGCAGGCCAATCAAGTTGCTGATTCCCTTCCTCCTGGAGCCTGATTGGGCTGCTCCTGCAGACCAATCAGGTTGCTGCCTTCTAGGATCCTACCTGCCTATTGTTCTAGGATCCAAGCTCAGTACATAACAATTTATATACCTAGATCCATATATACATAAGAATATCATCAAACAGTCCCCATGGGGGGATTTGTAGTACTGTATCACAAACTAGCATTTTCATGAAGACAGGGTACAGTAGCAGAGCAAAAGTGGGACAGCTTGCACAACAGCAGTGGCCATGGTATGGGAGCAAGAAGGGGTGGAGGCGTGGAGGTTGAAAGTGGTGGTTTAAGGCAATGGGAGAGGTCTTTCTTGTGGCGTAACCAGCCTCATATAACCAACATGCTTAAGTCTAATAAATGCATGAAGAGGTTAATATCATAGAGCAAGTTGTCCAGCCAGGCTTAGTTATGTCCACATTGAGAAGAATGGGGTAATCAAGCCTTTGTTCTCCCCCCAGTCTATCTGAAAAGCTCGGCTTGTGAAGAGGATTGAGCTAATTGCCCTAGCTCAAATGCATGGCTCTCATCAGCTACTCTTGAGTTCCTGTACCAATTATTTAGGAACTTTTGCAGCTTAGCTAAGCTAAGTTTTAACCCCTGTGCAGTTTTTCTGAGGCACATTAATTTGACCTTTGGAGAGTTTGTAAGTAAACTATTTTTAAACTTGCTTGGAGTGGCATGTTTTAAAGGTCTAACAGCCTGAATTGCCCTGCTTGCTTTATAATTTTAAATCTCTGCTGGGCTTCTCTAACCAAAGAGTACTAGCTGAAACTTGCCCCTGCCAAGCTGTGCATGGGATTCCAGAGGTCTTGGCCTTCTCCTTTGGAGAATGGAAGATGTAGCAGAGGTTGTTGTAGCTTTGAGAAATATGATTTATTCACATATTTACACCTTCAGTCTGCATGGAGGAAGTACAGCTCTTACAGCATGGTCATCTCAAGAGGAGCTTGAGGTGTTCCTCACAGCAGTGCAGCACTGGAGTCCAAGGCACCTCTCCCAGCCTGCCCCAAGATGGATTTGTCTTTGTTCACTCCCTTCTTCTTCCCAGCACACCTTGCTAAAGAGACCTTTTCCCCCTGTCACCTGTCTCTCACCATAGCTGTCAAGTGTCCCTTATTTGAAGGGACAGTCCCTTATTCCAGCGCCATGTCCCGCTGCTGTCCCTTATTGATGGATGTCCCTTAAATGTCCCTTAAATAATGTCCCTTAAATTTCAAAGGAAGCAGCTCCTCTCCCTCCCTCCCTGCCGGCCAGGGAGGAGGGAGGCTCCACCTGTGTTGCTTGGCTGTGCTGCTCACCCAGTAAGAAGTCTAAGAACGACTGGGGGGTGGAGCTTGCATGCCTTGTGTATGGCTAGTTAATGCAAGCTGAGAGGGGTTTTGAATGCTGGACGCCATTTTGTTGCATGTGCTGCTGCAAACTTTGCAGTGCAAAGCCAGGCCGGGGAGCCATCTTAAGTTGAGGCTGCATAGGCCTTGTGGTGCATGTGATTCAGATTCTATTCAGTTGAACCTCTGGTTACAAAGTTGGTTGGACAGTGTTCTCGAAGCTACCCAGCATGAGTTTGACCAGACTGCAGGAGGACAGGAAGACTGGAGTGCCTGGAACAGGTGAGGCTGCAGGTCCCTTATTTTGGCTGCTGGTCCCTTATTTTCAAGGCTGCTGGTCCCTTATTTTCAAATCTGTAAGTTGATAGCTATGTCTCTCACACACCATCACTTTGGCAACCTCTGTCTGCCCAGACCCAAAATTCCTCTTAGATGGGCCATCAACATATTTATGTCATGTAAATGCTTCCATCCCAGGTGAGGTCCTGGCTTGGAAAGGAAACCTAGCCTATGTTTTCCAACTGGCCTGCAATCTTCCCTTCAATACTCCAAATAATCAAAATCCTATCATTTATTAATTTCTGTGGTTTAGGCCGGTCCCCCAACACTTCACACAATGCGTTTTATTCCTTGTACTATGGGCTATCTTCGGCATAAAGAGAGAAATGACATCAGAAATGTGGTTGAAAAGGGAGGTGAAAAGGGAGCTTAGTAGTTGCAAGGAGAAGTTATATGTGGTTAATATAGGGAGAGTGGCAGCAGTTGGTGAGCAGAGCAAGCAGGGATAGATAAAAAAATCAAGTCAATTTGTTTTAAATATTTGCTGTTACTGGTATTTTAAAATGAATATTTTAGATGGTTCTTTGCAAACTGATTCAAGATTTTCAACAGTATATATATTTTTGTTAACGTTTTTAAATTTTGCTTATCCCATTGCTGTGACACAGTCCCCAGCTCAGAAAAAACCTAATATCAAAATATGTTTAGTAATGAACATTTTGAAAATAAAAAGAAATGGAGGCTAAGAAAGGTTCCCCATATCTGATGTTTAAAACCTTGAAATGGTCACATGAACTTTGATATCTTTAACATGCGCTGTCCATGTTGCTATTCTTTTTCTTTTCATTCCTTTGGTTTTCTTTTCGTTCCTTTGATAAAGTGGTCTCATTTCACCATTGTCAATATTTACATGGCTTCTAAACGTTTAGTATTTGAGAAAGGAAAGGCCTTTTTTATTTTCAGATACAGTGGAAGAGAAGGAGAGAAAAGCAAATTAACAACTCGGTTGGCTGTGTCTCCTTTAGCTGCACTACTTGGTAAATGGTGCCATTTCCAGCTGTCTCTCTCTCTCCCCTCTGTATTGTAAACTCCTCAAAACATGCACACACACATTAAGGGTGAGCCAAAATAACCATCACCAATTCATTAGTGCATTGGCGAGGTGGCCATTTTTACTCCATTTCAGCAGTACGGATATAAGACTCTGCCAATTTTGGTTTTTCTCATTTTTTCCAAACTTATATGAAATTCTCCACATTTCTGCAACAATTTGATATTATTATTTATTTATTTTTTAGGAAAAAGTCCTCATGAAAATTCATTATCATTTTAGTGTGGATTTCTCCTAATATACTTTTTTTTTGCCAGAAATTTCACCTAATGTAATGAATTTTGCATGTTATTTTCACCAGCATATGCATTCTTATGCATACTTCCTCCTCACACATGCATTTTTGTACACATTTTTTGGTTGGAGAACTGCATTGCACAGTTTTGAGAAGTGCAAATTTTGAAGTTTAGCTTTCATTTGGTTTTGCTTATTGCTTAAAGAAGCATGAATTAGGACGCTTCCCATTAAAATGCGAATAAGATCAAATTTCTCCATCCCTGGGCTAGCACCTTAGTGCTGAAGACAGTATTTTAATTTGTCCCTTGAAGAAGAGCTGTGCCCCACTTTTGCCTTGGTTCAGAGAATACTTGAGCTGATGTTTTTCTTGCTTGCTTGCTTTCTCTTCTTCTCCCTTTAGCACATCTAATTCCTCGTACTAGCCTAATCCAGCTGCACAGTATTTGTCTCCTCTGACTAGGAAGCTTTCTGGTTCATTAGACAAAGAGTCCAGGACTGGGGCTGGGGGCTGGGATAGATTGTATTGCAGTAGAGACCACAGCCAAGGGTGGAGAGAGGAAAACTGTAAACAGATATCCCCTCCAAAAAAATGACTCCCAATTGTCTAACAGTAGCAACATCTCAAAATTTTTCATAGAATCATAGAATCATAGAGTTGGAAGAGACCACAAGGGCCATCGAGTCCAACCCCCTGCCAAGCAGGAAACACCATCAGAGCACTCCTGACATATGGTTGTCAAGCCTCTGCTTAAAGACCTCCAAAGAAGGAGACTCCACCACACTCCTTGGCAGCAAATTCCACTGTCGAACAGCTCTTACTGTCAGGAAGTTCTTCCTAATGTTTAGGTGGAATCTTCTTTCTTGTAGTTTGGATCCATTGCTCCGTGTCTGCTTCTCTGGAGCAACCTTTCTCCCTCCTCTATGTGACATCCTTTTATATATTTGAACATGGCTATCATATCACCCCTTAACCTCCTCTTCTCCAGGCTAAACATGCCCAGCTCCCTTAGCCGTTCCTCATAAGGCATCGTTTCCAGGCCTTTGACCATTTTGGTTGCCCTCCTCTGGACACGTTCCAGTTTGTCAGTGTCCTTCTTGAACTGTGGTGCCCAGAACTGGACATAGTACTCCAGGTGAGGTCTGACCAGAGCAGAATACAGTGGCACTATTACTTCCCTTGATCTAGATGCTATACTCCTATTGATGCAGCCCAGAATTGCATTGGCTTTTTTAGCTGCCACGTCACACTGTTGGCTCATGTCAAGTTTGTGGTCAACCAAGACTCCTAGATCCTTTTCACATGTACTGCTCTCAAGCCAGGTGTCACCCATCTTGTATTTGTGCCTCTCGTTTTTTTGCCCAAGTGCAATACTTTACATTTCTCCCTGTTAAAATTCATCTTGTTTGTTTTGGCCCAGTTCTCTAATCTGTCAAGGTCGTTTTGAAGTGTGATCCTGTCCTCTGGGGTGTTAGCCACCCCTCCCAGTTTGGGGTCATCTGCAAATTTGATCAGGATGCCCTTGAGTCCATCATCCAAGTCGTTGATAAAGATGTTGAATAAGACCGGGCCCAAGACAGAACCCTGTGGCACCCCACTAGTCACTCTTCTCCAGGATGAAGAGGAACCATTGATGAGCACCCTTTGGGTTCGAGCACCCTTTCTCTACCTCCGCACTGCCTCGACTCCTAAATTAGGCTGCTGAAAAAGCATGTTTAGGGATATGGAACATGCAGTTTTTATGTGAAAGGATTCATGGACTTGATTCCTTATCTCTTATCAGAAGTAGAGATCAGTCCATTAGGACAAATGGGCTGCTGCCCCACCAACTCATTCTGCCCTCCACTTGCCTGCCTTCTTACTTACATCCAGTCAAAGGGGCAGCATTGCTTGTCATCTAGCTCTTCCTTCATCTCAGTGCTGCCCCTTGTCTTCTTTCTCTGGTAATCACTCATAGCCAAGTAAGATTGTCTTCAATGAATATGGTCTTAACGGTGAGTCCGTAAGTGACTCTGGAGGCCAATTCTGTATCCACACATCTTTCCGCAGAGGGGACATAGGTTTCAGGGCAGACGTCGATCACAGTGAGGGTTTGCCAAACGTGCCTTCCTCTTAGCTCATTTCTCCTTTTCACCCTGAGTTTGTGCTTCTTCAAAGTCCATGACACCTCTGGTAAAGGCTGTCCAATTGGAGTGCTTGCTGCCCCTTGTAGAACACATCAGGAAGAGAACAGGGTAAAACTAGATTTGGTTGGCTCTGTCTAATTGGTTATGGCCATCACTGGTTCTAGCTCCACTTCCTATTGACCTCTCTGCCTCCATCCCACCAGGATCAATGGGAACCAGCCACCGTTGCTTAGCTTACACCCAGCCGAACCACTGTTTTCCATCTGGCTCCAGTTGATGGCTTTCAAGCTTCAGGTTTGTGTTTTTTTGTTTTTAAACTAGATCCCGAAAGGTTGCAGTCTGCCCACTCCTGCCATGGGAAATGAACTTGACGCTGATAGTGCTAGGTGGGTTGTGCATGAACATATCTGTCAAAACACTTCTGATTGCAGGATTAAGCCTTCCCAGTTTCAATTTTTCTTCCAACTCTTTCCACCCACTCCTTTGATGCTCATCTAGGGGGTTCAGATTGTGTACTTTCTGAGCCTTAGCTTCATATCCAATTGGATTTCAACTTTGACAAACCTATTTTCCTACCCTGCAAGTCTCCTATCACAAATCCATCATAATTTCTCTGGTTGATGCTAGTTCGGCTCATTCAAGATTTCTTATCTGCCCAATATTTTTCCATCTCTAAAGTAAACTCACAGTTACTCTGTCTCTATATGTGAACAGACAGGAGAGTTAATGAATTTTACATACACTTGCCGTTAATTTAAATGAAAAGGGGGGGTGCTCTGGAAATTTGAACTCCAGAGTACTTTAATAATAGTACTTTAAAAGTTTGACAGGGAGCTGGAACTTATTTGAGCTTGAATTCAGAATAATTACTGGAATACAAATAGACCAGCAGTGACAAAGACACACATTAAGCCTCCGGATAATGAAGGGTCTGCTTTGTGCCTCAATAAACTGTGATGGTACTGCATGATGATACAGAGACTTGTAACAATTTTGTCTCTCCCTAAGCACGTTATAATAAGAAGCAAAAGTATGGCTACTATATGAGTGCAAAAGAATGGATGCGTGGGGGGAATCTTATTTTATTTCAAATCCCCGAGAAGGTCTTTGCTGAAAGTTAACTGACAATTACAGAATCTTAGGATTTCTATAGTTCTTGAATGTATTTGTTATGTGCCATTAGTCACCAGGTGAAGCCCTACACTTATAGCAATACCCTTCAGTAACAGCTTGGGAGAATCTAACACTGATTGATGGCAAGTCACCTGGAATTGGTTGGCAGAATTTCCAATTTTCTGTGGGGAAATTGCTTATTTCACTGAGTCTATTCCCATTTTTACAAGTGGACAGCAAGCTGAGATTATACATTATTATGTGTCTGACTAAAATGGTGATGGATGGTGTCACACATTTAAAGAGAATTAAACATTTCATTTAGGGCTGGGTTTGGAAAAAAAGTGAGAGTTTAAATAACTTTATAATACAGGCTGGCTTTTAAAATGCAGTCTCTCTGACTTTTTTTTGTCTCATTTCATCCATGCTCTGAGAAGAATTGCTACACCTTCAATATTTAGATGGAGAGCAACTTTGAAATGTGCTTTTAAGGTATTCAAAACAGTATCTAAATAAATATTTTTTCAGGCTTTTGAAAGTTTTAAGACTGCTTGGGCAAAATAGTGTTGAACTTTTAACATGTTGTAAATGAGAGTTGCCGAAAGCGTGCTCTCCTTCATGGAGAGCACGGGTTGCGTGGGGTTAACCAGACACCCCTTTGTTGCTGGGCGAGTTAGTTTGGATGGCCACAGTTGTGATTGGGCTCCTCTGGTTGCTGGGGAGAGTTTGATGTTGCCAATTTTGATTGACAGCCTTGGTTGTATATATTCCCTGCACGCAGCGTTGAGCTTCCTCTTTTCACTGCGTGCATCGGATCACCTGCCCACCCTCCCTGATTTCAGGTCATTTTTTGCATTTGACCTTGCTATGTCTGTCATGGGGTCGTCTGCTTTTGGGGCAGGGGACTGGTAGGAATTTTGTCCATTTGGCTGATTGGCTGGTGCCATTTGGTTTTTGCCTACTGTGTAGCAAATCGTCACAACTTGTAAGATTGAGGTTAGTCATTGGTTTTAGAAAAACTGGTTGGTGGAGGGGTATGGATTGGCTGTGCCTGCCCCTCCAATGCTGCTGCAAGGGTATTCCGTTAAAGGAATCCAGGGGCTCACCGTGCTTTTGTCCTCACCTCTGTCAAGGGGGCTAGGGCCACGCAAAAGCCCCTGGGAGCATTTGGGGAGAGGTGAAGGTCTAGTACCGGGCTCCATTTACTCCCCATAAAATGTTTTCCCTTATTGACTTCTCAGGCTTGTGGATATCAGTTCTATCCCTGGGTGGGGACAGATAGTCTCAACCAATGCCTAAGTAACCATTCACATTTTTTGTATTTTAATAAAGTTGTGGCCAAAATTATGCCAAAAACCTTAAACAAAATTATGGTGTAAAGTGTGAATTGGGGACCTCAACACGCAAATATCCATTTTGATCAATGACAATTTAAAATAAATAAATAAATATGGTAGATCTTTTACACATTTATTTTTGAGGTAGGAGATAGTGGTTTTTTGTTTTTGCAAACAGGGCCAGACAATGCTAAGTACTGTACAGATCTGCAAGGTTGGGGAAAGAGTCAGCCAAACTTTGAGGAAAAACTTTATTGTGAGGGCTAATATTTCTATGAGATTCCCAGTTTAAGCAGATGGAACAGTGGGTATTCTGGCATGGAACAACTGTCTCTAGGTGTAAGCTAAGTGGAAGAAAGTGATGGGAATGCAGCTGTACCTGAATTCCTTGGGTTCATTTAATCTCAGACCAAACTGTAGTAGGCATAGCCAACAAAATATTATCTGCTTGCTCTGGTTGTGAACTAGGTCTCAGTAAGTTAGTTGGACAAGGATATAATTGCTGTGCAACCACAGCAGGAAAAAAGACAAGGTTCAAGCATAAGTCAGGCCAATCTGTCATCAAACAACTTTTGACCACTCATCATTCTATAGATGTAATCTCACTACAAATGATAGGAAGTGTAAATGCTGTGTAAAATACAGTAGGCACAATTAAAGCAAAAAATAAATAAATCTGTGAAAGCATCTAAAGATGGCATCTAGCATATAACTCTCTATAGAGCACATTGCTTTAGAGCACGGATAACTGAGGCTATGCTATGGGCATAAACACTCCTGACCGCAGAAGCCATTAAGTCTCATCCTACAAGTTGGAATCAAGAACTACTCCTATACTACAAGCAGGTTCCTTCAGGAGGAGTGCAACCATTCCTGGGACAGGTCATAGCATAATTCCAAGACATGGGAACCACCCACCTATAGCACCATAACTGGTCCCCATACAGCCATTCACTGCTTCCAGGCACTGGTCCAACACTCAGATGGAATGGAGAGGGGGGGTGGGGCAAGATGCATGTTGTCAACATACTGGTGATTCCATGGTCAATATGTGATTGGTTCACATATGACTGGTTCACATATTGATTCAAGAATGTGAATTAGGTAGTTTCTCATAAACATTCAAAATAATTTTTCTCCTTATTATGCTGCTATCATTTTTTGAAATGACCTATGCACACACACACATGCCTTCCCTGGTCCTATGCTTCAATTGCTCCCTCCATGACTCAGAGATGGGGTCAGGTTTTATTCTTATGTTCTTCCTGAGAGTCAGAGTGTACAGGGTCTTTGTCATCCTTAGATCTCTGTCATCCTTAGATCTCTTGCTAATTATGTTCCTTTAAATGTGCATTTTATATTTCACTTCATAATGTTTTATTCCAAAATCTTTAAGATAATATTGCAGTTTCCTGTTAATTATGTTGCTTTGAATGTACAGTGGTGCCCCGCAAAACGAATGCCTCGCAAAACGAAAAACGCGCAAGACGAAAGGGTTTTTCCATTTTTGCGTCGCTTCGCAAGACGATTTTCCCTATGGGCTTGCTTCGCAAGACAAAAACGTCTTGCAAGTTTGTTCGCTTTTTTCCTAAAGCCGCTTGAAGAGGCGCAGTTGCGACGGACCGTGCTTCGCAAGACGAAAAACATCGCAAGATGAAGAGACTCGCGGAATGAATTAATTTCGTCTTGCGAGGCACCACTGTATACTTTATATTCGACTTTCTTCTGGGTTGTTTTATGTTTTAACATGGGTTGTAAAGCGCTTTGAGATTTTTTCCTTAAAAATATACAGTGATAAAGAAATGAGATGAATCATAATAATAATGAAAAGAATTATAATAAAAAAAGAAAAAATTGTAAACATTCTGAGTGAAATGCCAATAAATACAAGGAAAAGTATTAGGTTTGTGACATTCAAGGAAAGTGCAAAGCAGGCCTGTTGAGGGATGTGACTTGGGGTTATGTGTGGCATGAGGAGAGTCTCCCTGAGGGCCAGGTAGAGAGGCCTGGATGACATCATTTGGCCTGCAAGCCTCAGCTTCCATGTACCTGATGTATGGTATAAGGAATGTTGGCCTTAAAGAGATTCACTATCAGAAAGTTTGAGAAGTCTCCGACCGTGACATACTTCCACTTTTAATTGAGTGCCAGACACATATGCTGGAACTAATCAGCTACAAGTGAATGAGTTGGGACTTAAGACATTTCCCACATGGCAACTCTCCTTTAATGAACTTCCAGTTATATTGAATTGCACCTTTCTTTTCTTCCTGGTGCTACTTTATGTTCTCCCTGCCCTTCATTTTGTTTCTTTGTATTTCTTGGAATCACATTGCATTCAGCTTCCATAATATATTCTCTCCCTTTCCACTTCACTCCCCGTACAGCACATTGGGCTTCTTCTTATGATAGATGCTCTATGAAAATAAATTGCATTGGTTTGGGAGTTCTGAAATCTTCAGGGCACAATTCTTTTTCAATGACTCAGAAATCCGGCCTTGAAATTATGAATCATCATAGATACATTTTTTCCCAAGGCAATACGCATCCCTTTAATTACTTCCATAACACTTTATCTGAGCCATTCGAAAATATAAAGCTAAGATGTGCTCTCCTACTACCTCTCGCCTCTTTTCTCTTTGGTCTGGTGCAATTCTAGACTAGCTCTGCAAGGCTGATTCCGGATTCCATTAGTGGCTTTGATTCAGGGTAAATCATATCTTTTAAAGTCACAGAGCTTCACATCTCAGAACTGTACAACATGTTGTAAAATTCTTTGCAAACTTTATTCTGTGGAATATATATTTCCCACTTTAGTCCCCCTGTGCATTAACTTCTTGTTGCAAGCACATTGCAAGAGAGGTGGCTGCAGCAAATGGATTTAAAATGGTTTTTTTTATTTATTTAACATATTCAGACAAGAAAGCATGGTGTGAGTAGCCCAGATGCTGTTTTTGTTAACCTATAGATCACAGTATCACATGGACCAATAAAATGGGAGATGAAAAAGTTGCTCATTCTTTTTCTGCAGGAACCCTACCCCCCAAAAGAAGGCAAAACCTTACCCTTTACTTCATGGGTGGCCAATAGAATCTGGTCAGTGGGACAAATAATTATCTCCTCCATTTTCTGTGGACCAAGTTTGACAGTCGAATGGAGCTGCTAACCTATTAATCATCTGATGTCATGATGATGTCAGGACTGGCAATCCCTGCTGTAAGTGCTTCAGAGTTGAAAAGCTTTATCTAGATCATGTTTGGTATAGTATCTGGTTGGGAGGTTTTTAACAGCTGTATAGCCTGCAAGTCTATTATCACTGAACATGCTCATTAAATGTCACTATTTGAACAATTAATATTTAATTTGCTCAGGGCTATTTTGATAAATGTTAATTAAATATCTACAAAATTTTTACAAAGAATATACTAATATGAAAAAGGCATTTCTTGATTCTTCTGATTTCTGTGCTAATTACATGACTATTTGATCTATCTTCCAAATATCCAATAGGTTCTTCCTGAACAATCATTTTTATTTTTATTTAACAGTATCTTAGGTTGGTAGATTGGAAATAAAGTATGTCACTGGAAGAAATAAAAAAATGTTAGAAATGTTTCAATGGTGATTAAAGAGATGACTGATTGAGTTGATTAATTCCGGTACCATTTGAGCAATTCAAGACACAGGGGTGTGAATTCTGTTCTTCAAGCACCTATAGTACATATCCATTGCAAGTACTCAATTGCAACAGCATGTATTTCAGATGGGGAGAACTCCCAATGAGAATCTCAAAATGGGGCTAAAAAGATCCCTGAACCATTTCCCCCATACTCAAGTTATTCATAACCTAATTCTAGGCCAGTTCAGATCCTGTTGAGCCTCCAGGCTGTTTTCTAGAAAAGTCATTTCCTTCCAAAAGTCATTTCCTTCCAAAAGCCTCCAATAGTTCAATGCAAGGCAGAAATTCAGGGCCACTGGCAGACATGTTTTTGCTGCCTGTAGGATAAGGTGGCATTCTGCTCCATTCCACATATATAAACCAACTGGAGTGGTGGCTGAATCTACTTTGGCAAGATGACAGTGTCCTATGCCTCTTCTGAAGCACTAAACTAGTTCAGCGGATGGAGGGAAAACAAGCAACAGCAGGGGAAAATGACTGGAGGAGAAACCTGAGGGCTTCCTCCATTGCACCCCAAGCATTAGTCAGTAGAGCATGAGACTCTTAATCTCAGGGTTGTGGGTTCAAGCCCCATGTGGAGCAAATGATTCCTGCATTGCAGGGTGAGGGACTAGAGGACCCTTGTGGTCCCTTCCAACTATACAGTTATATGATTCTATCTGCCACCTGCACTGTGGGTTAAACCACAGAGCCTAGGACTTGTTGATCAGAAGGTTGGTGGTTCGAATCCCCGTGACGGGGTGAGCTCCCATTGCTCGGTCCCAGCTCCTGCCAACCTAGCAGTTCAAAAGCATGTCAAAGTGCAAGTAGATAAATAGGTACTGTTCCTGCAGGAAGGTAAACGGCATTTCCGTGCGCTGCTCTGGTTTGCCAGAAGCGGCTTAGTCATGCTGGCCACATGACCTGGAAGCTGTACGCTGGCTCCCTCGGCCAATAAAGCAAGATGAGCGCCGCAACCCCAGAGTCGGTCACAACTGGACCTAATGGTCAGGGGTCCCTTTACCTTTTTATCTGCCACCTGAGGCAGTTGCTTCACTTTGCCTTATGACAGGGCCAACCATGTCTGCTGTGGAGTTCACTCTTGCAAGAGGTAGTGCTGACCATGAACTTCAATGGCTTTTAAAGAGGATTGACAAATTCATGGAGGGTAAGGCTATCTGCCTCCACTGTCAGAGGCAGTTCCTGGAAAACGTTTGACGGGAGAGTGCTGTTGCCCTCCAACTCTGCTTTCTAGCTTTCCCACAGGGATCTGCTTGGCTACTGTGAGTACGGGAAGCTGGACTAGATGGACCACTGGCCTGATCCTGCAGGCTTTTCTTCTGTTTTTAACAATGGCATTGGAAACCATCTTTCTCCCCGCTATAGCCCCAAAGGCAACACCCCTGCTTCTCCAGCCCCTCTTCCCCTGGTGCACACTCATCAGTATCCTACAAGTCTGTGGCAACATGTCTTCACACCTTTGCCCTTGCCCTCACTTCCTTCTGTAGTTCTTCCAGATGTGCCTTCCTCTTTCCACCATCGCTGGTGCATGAACAAAGTGGAGGTGGGGCATCAATATAGTGGAGGGACAGGGGACATGGAGGTATGTGGGGGACAGCTTCATTTAATACCTGTTTTAAATTTTAATACAAGTTGGGAAATCCTTCTTTGGGGTGCAATTCTTCTTTCTTGTTGAAACTAACATAATAAATTCACCAAGATTTGTGTTTTCCAACCCAGGCAGTAGCATTTGGGTAAATGGGGCAGCTGCTTACCTTTCCATCACTACATGTTGTACCAGGAGGTGAAGGGATGGGGCTGTGGCAAGTTCAGCATGGTGCAATTGCACTGGTAGGAGCTTGACATCCCATTTGCACCACACCAACCTTGCTATTGTCTCACCCTCCTGGTATGCCGCAGTGATGACAGTCATGGGAGGTCATGCAAGCAATACCACCATTCCAACTGCTACTGAAACCTGGAAATAAGAATGTTGGCAGAATCACTACATGGAAGTACTCATATACTTCCTTGGCAATCTATCCAGAAGACATTTGTATTTTGAGGAGTTAGTGAAGAGAAACAGATAAGGTTTCCTCATTACAGGTTCACTTCAGAATGCTTGTGTGAATCAAAACATGAACACTTTGCTCGAGCTACCAACTCCTTCTGTTCATTTGTATCCAACTCACCTCCACATATTGCCAAAATGCACATTGTACGTGCACATTGATAAACGAAACAAAAGAACAATGACAATGGAAAACAACAACCATTCTTAATACTGCTCTGCACATGACTACAACACAATTCTTTTTGTGTGGTGTTTCACTGATGTGCCCATAGCTCCTGCACATCAGTAAAATATCACACATACCACATTGGATTGTATCCAATGCTGCCTCTTTCATTCACAGAAAAATCATTGATATATAGTTCAAGTGTGGGGAAATTCTGGCCATCCAGCTATTGCCAATCTACAGCGCCTATCATCCCTGGCCCTTAGCTATGCTTGCTGATGGGAGTTCTAGTTCAACAACATTCAGAGGGCCAAAGGTTCCCCACACTGCTAACAGAGGAGGAGGGGAGTCATTTTGCAGCCCCCTATGCCACCTTCCACACCATTCTGCAAGGTCTTCTAACATTCTGAAGCAAAGACTTTGGCATGCAGGCGGAGGGAGGAATTGTCCCAGAAAATTGTCTCCCTCCCTCTGCTGTGAAAGTGGAGGCATCTGCTAGATCAAAATCTATTGCACAGTTGGCTTCAACCCTCTTGTTACTGTTGCACATATGGTCACACTGAGGTTGCTTTGTTCCAGAGTCATATCGATGAATAGTGGCAATGCAGAGGAAATAAACAAATGAACTGAAAGCTAGCCACACAATGTGTGCAATACTTTGTGCCAAATTGGGAAATATAAAAGAGATTAATGGAGGATCCTAATGTCTTGGTTCTGCTTTGGAAACATGACCAGGTTATTCAAAACTCCGTGATCCACAGAGAAATTAAGATAAGGAAAATTTGGGGAGCATCCTGAAGTATGAACTGATTTGAAGCTGTTCATTGCTGTAGATAGGCCCCAGATATGGATTCTGATGAACAGAGCTTTTGGTAGGTGACTACAATTGATCTCCACTGCCTTATAAGAGGCATCCTTTGGCATATGGAAGGGGAACAGTCACCTTATATAAAGGGTTTCTTGTGTTTCAAGTGATTATATCTTTCAAGGATAATAGGGAGAATATAAAAGAAAACAATAAAAAAGCAGGGATGGAATGTGAAAAGATAAAGATAAATCCAACCAAACCATGCAAGATAGCTGTTATCGGTGGCTGTGAACTCAAAGAGAGTGCCTGTTAATGACTGGAGATAACATTTTAATACAAAGAAGGAAATCGAATTTTGAGAATACAGCTAGATAGTTGGGAGTGCTCTTATTTTGAGAATACATAGAGAGGCAAAAGGGGGAAATGACAAGTCGTTTGATGTGTTTCACACATTGCTGAGATTTACAACCAAATCAGGAGTATAGCATTCCTAGTTTTAAAAATGTAAATAGCAGCCATGGGAGGGGTGAGGGTGTCATGACAAGAGGGTGGAGAGGGTCATTTTACACCCTTTCCACTCTCCATAGAGTTCATAAAATCCTTCCACCTGAAGCTGCTATTGGTATAGGGAAAGAAACTTCCACTGACACAAATTGCGTCATCACTCCCAATGTAAACAGCATTATGAGAAGGTTGCAGTGGGTCTATTCACCAGAACTGAGCCGATTTCTGGGAATCTGGGTTTTGGCCAAGGCAGCACCAGATTGACCCTGGTTGGGGTACCTAGAGCAATCCAAAGCTCTTAGGGAGTGAGAAATTGAGCAAGAAGGTTGCAGACGTCTGCTTCACCAGTGTGTTCCATGCAGGGAATGTACTAGGGAAACAGACCCCACCATGATTGACTCCTCCACTGACCATCTGGAAAGCTCCACAAACACTTGCAAAACAGCACCCTGCAGGACTGACTCCCCCACTCAGTACCTGGTCAGTGGAGGATTCAATTCTACTATAGGCTGAATGGATTTGTTTCTCATGCTTCTCCTTCCCAGTCCCAACCATATGCTCAATTAGAATTTAAAAAACCCTGTTTAAACATTAGCCCTCTCCTCATATTGTTTTGAGGCCAGATCTGGGTCTGATGTTCCCTGGATCAACTGGGGAGTAGGGCTGTGCAAAGCCCTACGGCTCGTGAATCTCTCCGAGTCTCCCATGGCTGCTATGTGAGGATAGGTGAGAAATGTGATTTGAATTTCTTTTAAAGACAAAGGTACCTAATTCACACTTTCCAAAACAATCTACAAACTGAAACATAGCCATCCTTCAAAGCTCACACTTCTCAAAATGTTGCTGTGCAGTTCTCCAACCAAGTTCTCCAACCAAGATGCATATAATTGGCTAAATTATGCAAAAAATAATAATTAGTAAAAGTATATTAGTAAAAGTAACATACAAAATGTTAGGGGAATCTGGTTTGCAAATATGCATATTATATATTGCACACTCTATTTACACCTGTGCCTGTTATAGTTTTACTTCCCCAAAGTTTCCCTACAAGGCAACAATGACTCCTCACTCCCTGCCTCAGTATACCGTCTGAACCACATCTTCTTCCTGTCTCAGTTTCCCTCCCCCAGAGTTTCACCCTCTACCACAGATCTCCCTTCTCCATGCCTCAGTTTTCTTCCTCAAGGCTTCCCCGTGTGTTCTTTGTTTTTTACCTCCCCAAACCTCCTTCTCTCCCATACCCACAAAAAGGCAACAATAAATCTCCTTTTCCTCTTTCTCAGCCTGTTCCCCTTTCTCTCACACAGAAAAAAACTTCCCATGGTACAAAGAGAGAAAGATCTGCTCCTCGTAGCAGATCATGGTGGTGCCTCCCCATCCCATGCTCCTCCTCCTGAGGTCTTCCTTCAGGCCATGTGCTGGATTTCTGCAAGTGCCAGATTCCAAATATCTGCTTGGTCTATGTTCTTCTTATGCTGTCTAGTGGCTCAGAGTACCACAGCAGTGTGTTGACAGACCAGTGCAACTATTACAGAAAGAGATAAGGGGAAAAAATGTGTATATTAGAAACTGCACTAAAATACTGATGAATTTCCATGAGGAATAACAATAATAATAAAAGCAGCAGCAAACTGATGTGGAGATATGGGGATCAGAACATAAGACTGAAAAAATGAGAACCAGTTCACTGGAACCTTTAGCTTTTAACTATGATATTTTTTCCTGCCCAAGCTTGGTATGTAATGGCTATGGGGAAATGATAGCATGGACCACATGCTACAAGACCGCAGAGTTGAACAGGGCTTCTTCCAATGTACGCATGCATCACAGAATCATAGAGTTGGAAGGGACCAATAGGATCATCTAGTCCAACCTCCTGCAATGCAGGAATCTTATTGCCAACGTAGTGCTCAAATCCACGACCCTGAAATTGAAGGTCTAACGCTCTATCAGATTGCAGCCTTTGTATTCTTTTTGTGCTTCCATAAAATGGCATTCAACAAATAGTAAACAATTATCAATTTGAGCAGGCAAGTGTTTAAAAGTATTTGCTTTATAGATCACAGCTATAATACTCCTTGAAATTTTTTATTGAAGAGTTCCAGAGAGAAAGGAAAGATGCTATTAGCTGTTTTAAATGGTGTGTATAATATGTTGGTGCAATATTATATGCTGATTTAATAAGGCACTGTTTCGTCATTTGGCTTCTAGCATGCAGAACACTAGATTATGTTTTCCATTTGTTTGTGATCAACAGCACTGTTCCTAACCTAATCACAAAAATCTAGCCGGCTACAATTACTGTTTAATTTGCCACAAACCCCAGAGTTGTTTTATTTGCATAAGTAAAACAGTTCTCTGAAGCATAATAAATTTTTCAGATAGATGAAAGAGTCGACAGAAAGAGAAATGAAGGCAAATGCTGCTTGTGCACTGTTAGATGAAGAGCTCAATGGAACCAGCCAAGTGTTAAATGATGGCACAAATATTTGCATCCATTATCGTTTGGGATAAAACTTAACAGCACATCACGAGGAATGAAGGAGCTGGGAATCATTGGAGGCATGATGGCTGAAATGGCTTGTTGGGAAATTGATATACTGAGCAATGAACAATTCCCTGCCCTACTTTTGTTCACTTAAGTTTTTAAAGCTCCCTCACATATCTTAAGGCCTAAGAAATATGAAGGTTGCTCAAGCTGTTAGAAGGGTGATCATGGCCTGCTCAAACTCTACCACTTGTAGCTGTAGAGGGGTAGGAGAGATATTATTGAAGGTGTGTCATGTTTTTAGTCACCCATTCAAAGAAGAGTCTGACTGAAAAGGAGCGCTTAGGCCTAAATACTTTATTTGAGTGACTTCCATTCCAGTGTGGATGGTCATTGCCATTAGCATCCATCTGTCTTGAGAGACAATGGAGGACTGCGCTTTGGGGGGGGGGGAGTGACGTCAAACTGTACAGCCACCTGCTGTGGCTGTACAGACCAATGTGGGAGAGACATGTTTTGTTGCAGCTGGGGCAGATGAAGATGTCTGCTTGTGCTGATGCAGATGCACCATGGCATTTCTTCTTTCTGAACTCTTCCCAGTGGTCATTCCTCCTCTGGTCACTGCTATGGACATACAACCTGACTGTCTTTCTCCAGGCACTGTGGTCCTCTGCAAGGGATTCCCACATGGCAGGGTTGATATTGAAAGCCTTCATGTCACATTTGCAGACATCTTTGTAACACAGAGTTGGCCTGCCAACAGGCCTGGTGACTGAAGCCAGCTCTCCATAGAGCACATTCTTGGGGATCCTGCCAACTTACATTCTGTGGACATGGCTAAATCAGCATATACCTTGATGAAACAGGACTGAGAACATGCTGAGAAATGTGGGTTTGGGATAGCCCATCTTTATTTGAAACTCTGTCCTTCCATGTGATACCCAAACCTTCCTGACACAGTACATGTGGAAGGCATTGAGGCATTGCTGCTGATGGTTGTACGTTGCCCATGACTCACTTCCATAAAGCAGCATGGTAGACCTTATTGGTCATTAGAATCACATTCTCCTATACCCTTTTGGAGACGTGTGCCATTGCCATAGCTGCCTTGCCAATATACTTGTTCAGCTCAGCATTGATGGAGAGTTTGCTGGTGGAACCCAGGTAGACAAAATTATCTGCTACCTCCAGTGTGTGGTCCCCAATTATGATATGTGGAGAGCTGGTGACGTCCTGACCTAGGACACCAGTCTTCATCAGGCTGATGGGTTTGGGCAAAGCATCTGATGAGTCACTATAGAGCTTCCTCAGAGTGCACTATCAACCCACTTTGTCTTGGCATGGAGATTGTGTCCTTCTATGATAACATGTCCAATTTGACAACTTATCCTCAGACTCCTTCCCTATAAAGAGCAGTGTAAAAGAGGCCTGTGTTCTCGCCCCAACTCCATTTAGCATATTCTTCGCCTTGTTACTCTCATATGCCTTCAGCTGGATTGAAGATGTTGTGTAATCCTTCCTCCCAAGGTGATGAGGTGTGAGCTAGCTAAGCCTGGCAGGGCAGCTTACTCTATACAGAGTCATGCATTAATTAGAGTCAAGCATGTTGGTTATATAGGGTTGATTTATCTCACAGCTTTTATGTCTGTTTTTAATATTCCTAAGTCACATTGAGTTCATTTGGGGGGGGGGGATGACTAGCAACAATAGCAGTTCCCAACATCATGGCCAATAAGATGATGGAAACTGCTATCCCAATCATATGGAGTGCATCACTTTAAGAAAGATTGCTTTAGGATACCACCACAAGGAGCTTATCTGTTGTTTTAACTGATATGCAGTGCAATCCTGTGAATCAACAGAAATAAGTGAAATTGTTTTCGACACGGCTTGCTCCCTTGTGTTTAGGATCACAGCTAGTTTTCTTTCAGGGTCCATGGCTGTTCTTTCAGTCATAGGGCTATCAAGCACCCAGTGTCTATTGTGTGGCTTTATGTCCAGTCCATGCAAAGAAGTCCTGGAGAACAGGAAGCAGAGCTCATGAGATTCCTATTCCAACTTAGTTATATGATGTCTGAAGCCAGCTTCACTCAACACTAATTCTGAACAGGCCAGTTTAACTCTGGCTTTGCAGTTAGGAAGGATTTGGACCAAGATCACTATCTAACTCTAAATCTCTGTTACAATAAATGGTCTCACACAAAAGATAAATGGGAGTGCTGTCCTTTTTTGTTCAGACCATGGCATTGACTTCCTTATGTATTTACAGCTCTCCCCTGGAATAGTAGAATCTGGTGTTCCTGAGTGATAACAGCAGGCTTAACTCCAGGACCATCTCATATTCTCTTTGCAAAAGGATGAGGCCTTCCCAGTCTCCGCAGCTGCCCATCTATAGACTAAAACGGATGGTTTCTTTCTTTTCTTTTTCTGTGCAATGCTAAGGAGCTAATCAAGATCCCCACATGCCTTAGAAATTGTGGCAGTTATACCTACCAGATGTTTGTTTCTTCTGTGAATCCCCTGGTCGGCAAAGATGATTGTTGTTCCGGGAAAGCAAGGTCAAAGCAAGCTAGCTTTACATTTCATTCTGAAAGCGATGAGATTTGTGGTCATTCTAATCCCTTCTGGGAGTGAAGCTCTGCAGTGTTCCTTTTCAATGTGCTAAACAGTTGGCAAGAAGAAAAGTAATATGTTTGGATGAATAAAAAGCATCACAGAGAGAAAAAGCAAGGAAAACCCCTTAGTAGCTACTGATACAGCCTCTTCTCCTACAGGATTGAGATTATACAGTCTGCTGCCCTGCCCCGACACTTCTTCAACACAAACCTTAGGGGGAAGTGTGATTTTCAGGCCCATTAAACACTACACAGTAAATATTCTCTGTGCATTACAGGTGCAAAATGAAACACCTGAGTTAAATTACTTTTTTTGCTGGTCTGCTGGGAAAAGTCCTACTTTGGTAACCCCAAAATATCTCATTTCTAGCACACATATGCTGCTGAAAAACACACTTAAAAAGAAATACTTGATTGTGCTTGTCAGACCCATTGAAGGTCTTGTTTTCACTTTATTTTTGGAAACTATGCTGGGTCTTTTGTCCTGCCTAGAGACACAATGTCTCTTTAACCCTGATGTAGCATTAATGGCTTTTAGGGCCCATTGGGCATCAGGCCTCAAGAGGTTGGGTTTTCAGGTCCTCGGAGGGAGCTGGCTGCCAGATCAATGGACCAGAGATAGGCAGCATGATCCAGATTCAAGTACCACTAAGCAGCATTTCAAGATACGGGAAGAAAGAACTGTGCATATAAGCATATACATACATGCCTACACAAGGCCAGATGTTACTGAACTACTACTCAATACAGCCTCAGCCAGCATGGTCAGTGGTCTGGGATGATGGGAATTGTAGTCCAACAACATGGAGAACACACCACATCGACTACGACTGCTTCAGAGCATTTGTGTACACATTAAAAGGAAATTTTAAGGGTATCCCCCACCACATACATTTTTTGCCCTCCCCCTAAAAGGCAAACAATAGACAAGGATTTCCCAGAGACAAGTATGAATAAACAAAGGCTATTCCTGAGGTTAATTAACATTATGAGCAAATGCTTAGTGTTTCTTGACTCACAATACAGTGGTACCTCTGGATGCGAACGGGATCTGTTCTGGAGCCCTGTTCACATCCTGAAGTGAATGCAACCCACATCTGTGTGTCTGTGCGTGCGCAGGTCACGATTTGCTGCTTCCGTGCATGTGCGTGATGTCATTTTGAGCATCTGCGCATGTGTGAGCGGCAAAACCCAGAAGTAACACATTCCATTACTTCTGGGTTGCCATGGAGCGTAACCTGAAAACGCTCAACCCGAAGCTACTTCAACCCGAGGTATGACTGTACAGAGAATTATAGTAGTACCTCTGGTTACGTACTTAATTCGTTCCGGAGGTCTGTTCTTAACCTGGAACCGTTCTTAACTTGAGGTACCACTTTAGCCAATGGGGCCTCCTGCTGCCGCCATGCTGCCACTACGTGATTTCTGTTTTCATTCTGAGGTAAAGTTCTTAACCCAAGGTACTGCTTCCCGGTTAGCGGAGTCTGTAACCCGACGTGTTTGTAACCCAAGGTACCACTGTATATCATTACAGCACTTTGGGATCTTTAAAAACAGTAGTCTGGGGCAGCTTCAAGTGCACACAAGACAATGCAAACAGATGGCTCTCTACACATTCATCACATTTCATTGCCAAGTACTGCAGTGGTGATAATGGCATGGTCATTGTGCCCCTTGTGTGACTGAAGATGCTGAAGAGGCATATCCAAGTCTCAAAAAACCTTTCCCGTGGGTGTGCCTGTGCCTGAGGGCCAACCAGCAAGGTTTGAGAGCCCCTTCCATACTAATGCCACCCCATCATTATGAGCTCCAATCTATTTGAAGCCAGGTCTTCGATTCAGCTCTCCCTGCAAATGAAAAGGCATTAATAAATGTGAGGAATGAACTCGAGGGGGAAAACCTCAGTCAGTTTAAGCATCCAAGACTAAGGAAGCCAACCACTCATTTACTGGAAAGTAAAAAGATAAGGGTGGAGATGTACAAATCAGATGTAACATCTGACAGCAAAGCCAGAGTTAGCAGCAGTCTGTTAATGGCAAAGATATTTCTGTCCTTTAAGGAGGCTTCTCAGGAAAGTCTCATTTGAAGCATGGGCCTCACATTTACTTAGGAGTGTATCCCTTTCACTTCAGCAGGACTTTCTTGTGATCAAGCATGCCTAAGATTGTAGCCTTGCCTTTTAATGTAAAATGACTAGATTAGATTTTACATGTAGAATGTCAATGACAATCACTTGTATTTCCTTCTTTCTTCAATTTTTATAAAGAAAATGATCGTGAATTATGGATTGCTGCTGATTAAAGAATCTCAGTTGCTTAATTGTATGAGTTGTACTTATTTAATCATCTTTTGGCAATGGACAACCCCCTGGTAAAGAAATATAATTTACTGCCCATTATTGGCAGTGGTGAAATGAGTGGTGATTGGGACATAGACAAGTGTTTGAATTTTACACAAGCCTCCTTAGATTAGCTATTTCAACTTTATATTCTCTTTGGAGCACCCTTTTTTTGCACATTTTTCCTCTTGTGTTTCTTGACTCTCCTCCACCCCATTTCCCCCCTAAAAAATAGAAGCAGAACACAACCCTACTAGTGCATCCCTGCTTATGAATTGCTCTGTCAGAGAGCCACCTTGCCTGCTTGTAATTCCGATACTGATGTAAAGTACAAAACAGAATCCAGATTGAAATCCTGTGTTGCGCATCACAAAGAAGGCTGGCCAAACTCTTCTGTTTTTTTTCTGAAACCACAAAGAGGCATTGTAAGATTAATGATCAGGCACAATACAAATAGGACTCCTTATAACAGAGACTGAATATATGGATATTTTGGGAGTACAGTGGAGATGCAGAGCAGTGGGGCACCCAGGTGGCTCCATCAACACCTTCTTTCAATGCATGCATTATGAAACTAGGTATTCATCAACAGAACCCATACAAGTAACGCTGACATAACCCCTCACACACACTAAGTAGAATAATAGAAGCATAACCACCTGACCCCACCCTGCCCGCCACTCCCCACTCCCCCCTGTTTTTCTGCTTCTTCCTAATTGTTTAAACCAACTCATAAACCAAGAACTCATACCTTGATCACTAATAATGAAACATACGTTGTAGATATTTTTTCCACATTTATTATGCTATTTTTGTGATGTACATATGACATGAGAAAACTTGGTATACTTATTTTTATAACATTATTCTTGTTTATAAAACCCAATTAACCCCCCCCCCAAAAAAAAACCCCACCCCAGTAATCTTTATTGCATTAAAAGGGGGTATTTTAAGACCCTGGTGACACTTGACATTACACACCAAACAACCTGAAAAAGACAAGCACAGAATACCTTTGCAGATGCTTTATTCACACTTTTTCAACCATATATGTTGTTTTATTTGACTTCAAACATGCATATTCCTGCTGTAATAATCCAACACCTTTACAAGTATTTGGTTTAATATTCAAGCCAGCTAGCAGCTAAAGTCTTGCTTAGTGCCTGTGTTGTCATCTCTGTCTTCTTCTGTTCATAGATGTGCAGTGCTCCTCTGCCTTATTTCTTTTTTTTCTTCTTTTTTTTACTGTTGATGAATACATAGTTGGCTAACACATGCAAGGAATCGTTTGAACCCCTTATGCTCATTGCGGCATCAATAAATTTCTAATGGCTTCTACTATATGCCGAAAGGAAGTCAACTACCCTGCCCAAGCAAGCTCCCTCTCACGTGTTCTGTCAGGGAACTGCCATCGGATCAGAGGTGAGAGGGGGAAAGGCAGATGGATTACAGAGAGCCTCCAAAAATCGTGGGAAGCAGCACTTCCTCAGCGGAGGAAGGAAGCCACACCTCTAGTGGGGAAGAGCTGCAGGGCTCGGAGAATGCAAGGCAATGCCAGGACATCTTGCCTGAGCAAAGCAGGGAGGAGGGAGGTCCCCCTTTACCCAAGCCTTCCTTGCGCAGTAGGCTTTCACGCAGAGAGGGGAGGCATTGGCTGGGGGTCAAGAAACTGTTGGGGAAAGTTTAAGGACCACCCACTCTCAGATTCTGCTAGTGAGTGAGCAAGACATGGAACAGAGGCGTTCTGCATTGTAAAGTTTTTAGCACCAATAATAAAGCTTTTGAAAAGACCAGTGAGGCATCTTGCCTGATCACTCTCGAGCAACCACCCGATGGCCATGACATGTTCCATTGCTGTATTGGGGGGAGAGGGAAGTGTGCCAAGGAGGATTCTGGATAGGTGCACAGATAGGGGTCTAAACTACTCCAGACTCAGTCTGGAATTCATCCTATCTTATCCCCCCACCCACAATATAAGTAAAAAGTGTGAATGATAATGAAATCCAGGTTCCCTAAATTACTTCTGGAGCACAGCAGAAGTGAGAAGGAGCTTCATATATCTCTAGGTCTTAGGTTAAAAAAGAAAGAAATAAATGATTATTCTTTTATAACCTTTAATAGCTGACTCCTGTTTTACCTTTTATGCTGTTTTATTGAATGGTTGTTGTAAACAATTTACATATTTTAAAATGAAACACTGGTATACAAATATCACATGTTCCTGCTGGTGCATTTGCACCACACTGACCTCTCTGATGCCTCACTGCTCTCCCTCTCCCTTCTGGTAAGCAACAATGTCCCTCCAGCTGTAAAAGTAGCACAATGCCTCTGTCCCATCCAGCAAACCACTTCTAGCAGTCTCATCACCACTGTGGAACTGCCAGTCCAATCAACTTGAGTATGTGGAATGAGACTTGGGCTTTGCGAAATGCACTAAGAATGAGAGACAGATCACATATGATCCATCATTTTTGCAAATATCCAAGCATTAGACTGTGATCTAAACCCTACTTACCTGGAATTATGGCTACATATTTACCACATATTTGAAGCCCATAAAAGCATTCTCCCCCATAAAAAAAAAATCACAAAACAATAATGGAAACTGTAGGAATAAAGTACAGCTCCCGGGAATATATTTTTTCCTGGTGGGTACTTAAAATTTATGGTGTGTATGCAGCTTAAGACCATGAATTACACATGTTAAATTACACTGAGATCAATAAAATTTATATAAAATTCACAAAGACTGACACATTGCTTCCATTCTTTATAAGCAAACCAGGAGCAAACTTCTTCTTTTTAATTATTACACCTGATTTAAAATAGGTCAGGTCACCAAATAAAATAGCTGAGAAGAGTCAGATGGGACCACCTGTTAACATCCCTTCCTCTATCCCTTTAAGGAATCTTACTGTGAATTGAGACTTATTGAGTTGTCATTGTTTGGGGCACAGAAAATGGAGGGGTGTGTGTGTGTTGCGGGGGTATTGTCATTGTCACGTTTCCTAGAAAACAAATTAAAGCAGAAAACCATTTAAATTATTTCTTTTCCCATCAGCAGCTGAATTTATATACCTCAGAAACTAATATAACTCTTTGATGGGAATTGCTTATTTTCTGTTGACAGCTTTTTAGTGAAAAAGATAGAAATCAGATTGAATTTGAACAGTGAGAAATGGAGAGCAGCTTCTACCAGCAGGAAGCTCAAAGCTTCTAATTTTGCCTCAGCGAGCAAAAGATAGAGCAACATGGCCAGCCTCAAATATCTATCCATAAAAAGGGAAGAAACACCAAAGGAGGTGTTGTTGTTTTTAAGAAAACAAAGCAAAAATGCCTCTGATCCTCAACTTTCATAGGAGACTCCCATCCCAAGTCAATAACATTTTATTGTTTCATGCCTTTACATGGAAAAAAAAATATCTAAAAATAAAGAAGGGAAGTTCAAATATAAACTAAAACTCAGCAGCAAGTGAAAATATTGTCAAAGAAATTGTTTGCTCATTGACTTCATTTGTACTGTACCTTTCCCAAGGCTATACATAGGATTTCAAGGCATTCTCCCCTCAAAAAAGTAGACCAAACCAACACCTGCCTAGCTTTTTCAATAAGGTTGCTGCATTATGTACATTCTTCAAACCACGTGGGCTCTTTAGTTCTTTTGCAACTGCAGACCTTTGGGCATTCCTGGGCCCCAAAACTATCACTTTCCATATCACCTATGGACAATGGACCATATCACCTATGGATGCAATGGACAGGTGGGTTGTCCCACCCATCTCTCAAAGCTGGACTGTGGAAATCTAAAAGTGTTCCCTACCTCTGGATTAAAATATGTGCACAGTTATCTGTGAGCAAGCTGCATTGAAAATTATTCTACTTTTCCACAGGTAACCATCTTTTTAATTGTGCTTTTGTTGAGCTACAGTTTATTAAAGCTTGTAATGAGGAATATTTAAATATATGCCATTATCTACCTAGCCTCATACGAGCTCAATCTTCAAACCAACACCTCAACTGGAAATGTATTTTTTATCTAGTCATTTTATGCAGTCTTGTATTTTGTCCAGATAATATACGATCCTCCAGTTTAGGGTCTGGGGTAATATTTTTACTACCCTTACCTCTCCATCATATTATCCTAATGCTTTCTCCTATAAAGCATAATCATAAACCATATTACATTAATTCCTCGCTGGCCCATCACTTTTCCCCACTGTGTTTCCCATTATTACTTCTCTGGCTTTTTCTCTCATTGCCTTTAGACTTTATCATCTTCCATCTTTATCATATTGTTTTACTTCTTTTCATTGCGTCGTTCTTCCTGTTGAATCATTCTATCACCTTGGTTTTCACACTCTAGACTGCCATGGTTGCTTCGCAACACATCTCCAATGAAAGAAGCATCTCTCTAATCCAATCTAACCTTCACTTTATAATCATATATCTTTTCCTCTCTTGATACATTGTTAATATTGTCTTGGTCTTGGTCATGAAAATACAGTTTCTGTTCTCATAAAATCTTTGTTAGCTGAGAAAATAGAAATAAAATAAAATATCAGAACGAAAATAGAGCAGCAAAGTACATTGTAGGCCAGGATGTGGTTTGCTGCTTAGCCTCACTAGAGGTCTACTATTAAGAAAGCTTCCTTTGTCTTCAGCTATTTGTCTGATTTCTAGCTAAGCTGCTTTCGTTTTTCATGGGGTAGGGTGAATATGTCCCTCTAAAGATCAAATCAATAAGAGCAAAATTCAAAGACCATTCTATGGGGGTGCTAGGTATTTTCACTAGTATATTCGTTTCTATGTGCACTTTCCCTTAATGTGTTCGCCTTTCTTTGTGTATGCCTTTCTTTGGCTGGAGAATGGCATCATAAGATTTGGAGAAATGCAAATTCTGAAAGAGAGCTGCATTTCAGTTCACCTTTGTGTTGAACTGTCTTTCTTCCTCATTCCTAGATCATGGAAATAATATGCTGTTTTTGCAGCTGATAACACATGGAATCTCTATCCCAACCTTCAGATGAATGCATGGAGGACAGAAGATATGAGTCTTATTAACCCACCCAGATTCACATATTTGTGTCAGAGACTGGCTGGAGGCAGAGGAATGGTGGGTTGAATAAGCTGGGACACCCCCAAGGGAAGAAGGCTCAGAGCCTGGGGATTGTGGTGGGATGATAATGAGTGGTCAGAGGGAGAAGAGGATGAGGTGTCAGAAGCTGAAGCTTAGTGATTTGAGCTTAGTGAGACATTAGAGTCTGTGGCAAAGAGTAGTCCAGACACAGAAGCAGAAGCATGAGAGTAGGATGAGGGTGGTCAAGAGGCAGAGGTGAGACAGGCTGGTGAGGAAGCACTAGTGTCTTCCCCTCCTTATGTGAAAGCTCCCCTCTCCCCTGATCTCCCAGGACCAGAAGAGCATGAAGCTGGAGGAGCACAGGTGCAGTCTCAGATTGCTTGGAAGAGGAGGGAATGCAAATAGCTGTGGGAAAGAAGAAACCTTCCATCTCCACAACTAGCACAAGACCTACCAAAGAAGAGTTGCTGTGTTCATTAGGCCTGGCACTCCTGTGCAATCCTGTTTTTCTAATAAAGAGTTATTCACCTATTCAGTTATTCACCTATGTCGGTGACTCACACCTGACAATTTGCTAGGGCTACAATGAGTGCATTTGTTTGTGATGCTGCCGCCATCTCTCTCTTTTTGCTGCCCATGGCAGCCATTTTGTGCTGGTACCCATAGCACCTCACTTTTTCTAGCAAAAGGAAAAGGAAAAAAGCACTAGCTATAGTTAGATGATTGGTCTGTAGATACCTCACACCAATAGACACTCTCCAAGATTTGAGACAGTGACTTTTCCAAGACTTGCTGGATGGAAGAGAAAAACAGTGAGATGTTTAGGAGAAAGGAAGGGAACTAGCTCTTCTTGTAGCCATCCATGAAACAACAAATGTGAATTTTGCCTTTGTATCATGGGCTAGCTTCTTCACACTCATGCATCCCTCTCTGTCTTCCAACCAGGCAAGCAAGAAGCATTTAAAGACACATTCCATCCAAGCCAAAACACTCAAGGAGGATGTGAATCAGGACAGGGGTGGGTGGGTAGCCTGGGAACAGCGCCTGGAGGGAGGTATTTAAACCCTGGACCTGAGAGTCCCCATCTCTGCTTCACACAGGCAGGGAAGAGAAGAGAAGAGGTAACATAATATAAATAGCTTTGGCAGCTGACAGTTCATTCAGCATGCTTCCCCATTACTAAATGTGATTGCTGGGGAAAGCAGTGCCTGTTGAATTGCATCCTAACTTGTAGATGTTAAAAAGCACAGTGGCTTTGCCAGGAAAACACACACATAAAACAGAGGAGCCCACCCTACAAATGAAACCCATTTGTCTAGCAGCTGGAAATAGAGCATACCAGCTCCCTCATATGTCTTACTTAGGTATCATCCAATAATTTGTACTTCTTTATGCCTTGAATTAATATCACATTGACTGCAGTGGAAGAGAAAGCACAGAAAGGCTGAACAGTGAAACAAAGGCAGTCGATTCAGGTGATAACTTTTTTCAAATGCAGCCAGGCTGGCTTCAACTAGAAGTCTAACGTCTCCCCCATTCTGCAATCACCACCACCCTTCCCCCACCCTGCAACAAACAGTCACATTTCCCAGGCTCTCCCACCTCTACTTTTAATTAAAATGCTGACAATCAGGGATAAGGGGAACAAAATACAAAGGTAATTATGTACTGAAAAACATATTTCACCAGAGCCTAAGCTATTACCAGTTTCTCAGCTATCTGATCATCTGACAGCCTTACGGGGTAAGTGATGTGAATTTCAAATCCCTTGCCATTCCCTGAGGAAGCTCTGTCTCATGCAGTTTGTTACCTACCAAGATGCTGGGATGCAAAAGCAACGGCAGGGGAAAGAAGTGAAAGAATTAGGAGAGCACAGATATACTGGCCTTAGTTTGGAGGGGTCTGTTTGGTTTGTTCGTTTTTTTAAAAAAAAGACTGGGAGCTAGTTCACATTCATCAGGTTTATAGAACTAGACAGAACCTCGTTGGCTATCATTCTTCTACAACGAATGCTGCAGTACCTCAACAAGACTGCAACAAAATGTTGCAGCACGGTAGGCTCCAGTTCAGGATTCCAAGTAGCCATGGCATTTTCCAGGACTTCATTCCATTCCATGGGGTGTAGGAATGGACAAACCTGACAGTTTTGATTTCCTAATTTTAACCATGTTAAAATCAACTCTTCATGCTTCTGCAGCATTTTTCATGTAATCATTTTAGCATGTTATTTTCACTAAGGTATGACTCAGAAGAGGTCAGATATTGAAGGATAATTATGTTTCAGTTCACATATTGGTTTCAGAACTTCAAATTAGGTAGTTTCTCATTAAAATGCAAACAAAATAAATTTTCTTCGCCATCCCAAATTCCAAATTCCACTCCTAGGGTTGCCATAGTATGCACTTGCACACTGCAAAATCTATCTGAACCATTTTATCCCCTCACAATGAAATCATTCTTCCCAAGCATAATGAGTTGGCAATAGCTGAAGTGGGGAGGGAGGTGGGTGCCAGCAAACAAACAGAAAAAAATTGAGAAGTGCTGACACTCAGAAATGAAGATGGAAGTGACTTGCTTCCTATTTCTTTCACTGGCTTCTTTGTAACACCCCCAAAGGATGCACTGCTTGTTCAGCCATGGTCAAATATATGTGCTCCAAGTGCTCTGAAAGCATTTCCCTCCCAGAAAATGTGGCTTATATCTATCGAAAGTAAAGCAACACTGCTTGCAGTAAACAACCTGAACCAGTGAGGGAGAGACAGGCAGAAAGGAAACCTGTTCTTCCTCCCGACTGTTTTCTTCCCTTTTCATAACTCCTTCTTGATAATGGAGATCACTTGCTTTCAGACTTTACTTCCTTCCTGCTGCTTCTCCAAGTTTAGTCAATATCAGAAAGAGATAGCATGTGCTAGTGTTAATTTACATTGCAATATATAGTTACTGACTCACAGTTGTGTGCATGAAAGAGTTAACTTGAGCTCAGGTTGCCACTTGGGTGGAGCTTAGTAGGCTCCCTGCAGCCTTTTGTTTCGTTCCTCCCATTATTATTTTTCTTTTTTGTGCCTTCCTGGAACAAGCAAAGAAGGAGCCCCGCGCTAGCTTCCAACTCAGCAAATAATGCAAATGAACTGAATCGCTCCAAAAGGGAGATTTTGCAGACTGTATCTTTGTTAACCCAAAGATTGCACATACATTTTTGTAAGGAAACCAAACACTTTTCTTTTTAAGTCTTTTTCTTCTTTGTTTTACTGCCAACAGGGGACTTGTTTGCTAACTCCTGGAAACTCTGTGAGTGAAACATTCACTAATTTGCAAAACAAAGTGTCTGAGATTTGTTCTAGCCTAAGTAGCCATCTAAAGGTAGATGAGGGCAGATGCAAATCTTACCAGGTTTTAATGTGCTTGGAGCAATCACCAAAGTGCTAACTCTGCTATGAGAGAGTAAGAATCTCTGTACTAAACCTCTCTCCAACAATTCTGTGGCTCCGGCTTGGCCACATGTAAAACCTATACTTAGAATGGCTTTGTTTGGCATAAGTAATAAACCTTAAGTTTTATTTATCCTTTCAACCAGCAGCCTCACCATACTTTTTCTTTCTGCACACCACTGTGATAGATTAACCAAACTCCAACAGTAACCAACTAAATTCTTCCCAGAGTAGACCCATTAAAATTAATAAAAATTCATAATGTCCATTATTTTTAATGGGTTTATTCTGCATATAATTAACACAATATAATCCTGTGTGCTCTATTTTACTCTCTTGCATTTGACTGTTAGAACTTGTGGACTTGAGGAACAAGAATAATAATAGCTTTAGTTTGTATCTCCTTCCAGTACTCTATCACCATGACGAATGTTTGTTTGTGTTCAACCTATATTACTAGTTGCTTACCAAATACCTGGTCTTATTATTATCATCTTATGCAAAGATTGCCATCTTATCCCTAGCCTTTATGCTGCACATGAAAGTGCATTAGTCCTTCTCCAATAGGGCTTTGAGGTTCCATTTTCACTATATAATTTCTCCCTTCCAGCCGATCTCTCTTATGTTTTGATCCACAAAAGATACATGCAATTGATAGAGAGACAAAGGATATTTTTATACAGTTATATTTTTATGATGGAATATGGAATTGCATCGTCAAGAGGTCTTCAAACATCAAAGCAACCCCCAGTTTCTCTTCCCCATCCTACAGATGTATTTACCATTCTTCAAGCAATCGAGATTGATGGCAATACTTTAAGCTTCATTGTTTAAAGGGGAGGGAATTGTATATCAAGTTATTTATCACAAACCTTTTTGGAGATGGAAGCTTTATAACTACATTTTGATGATTTTTAAAAAGAAATTCTGCCCCTGTATATATGAGGGCTTGGCTGAGTTTCTTTCAGGAATCAAAATGAAACTTCTGATCCTGTGCATATATGTTCACTAATGGCCTTGAATCTTAGATCAACTTTGTAACCCCCTAAGGCGTAATGATGATGAAGGGGGAAAGCAAGTTGGTTTTGTCACATTTTTATCAAATATCAAGCTATATTAAAGGAAGCATTTTTCTTCAATACAGGTGTGCATCAGAAGAGTGACTGACAACTTGATATCTCTGCTTTGATAAGGCTTCTCCCTTGCCATTTTTGAGATGTATTTTCATAAATGAGCAGCAGTTTCTTGTGAGCTGAGTGTAGATCAGAAAAGCTGTGTTTGAAAGCTATGCTTACCAGTTCCTAATTCACAAAGGACAACACAAAGTAAAAACAACTTTTCTTAATGTACCTTCTGGGAACTCAGGTAGGTGATGTTTTCATTAATGCCTGCAGGAGGAAGGTAATCATGAAGTCTGCATATGTTTACATGCCACCACTCAGAAGTTTTCCCTGGTCAGACTCTAATGTCCTAACTACAAAGACAAGCATATTGGGAACTGTGGGAGAGGGAGCCAAGAGGTAGCAGGTGAGGAAAGGATTAAATGCCCCTTCTACCCACTGCTTCTTTGCTGCAAAAACATATTCTAAAGCAACGTTTTCATCAGAAAACCAGTCATCAGTGACATAGGCATATATGTGTAACATGTAATGTTGCCTTCCATTTGTGTCTTAAAATCATGGATCTGGAGCCATAAAACAATACATTTTATTTTATTTTGTTTGTATAGGTGGTTTACAATTTCAGAGTACTAGAATGATGAGGAATGATGTGACTTTATGAGCTCCTGAGGTGCAGATGCCTATGTGTTTGCTTCTATACCCCTATTTAACATAAACTTTTGTAAATAAACAGAATATTACAATGACACAAAACCACTTCTAGCATCTCTAGACTGGGCTGGAAAGGACTCCTAACAACAATGAGAGCATATCAGTACAGGTTCTGCAACCTCCCCACTGCCTCGCCCCTCTCCGTCCTAGTAAGCAGCTGTGACCCACCTGCTAGAAAGTTAGCATTGTAGCGTCACCTCACTCGCTGAACCACTTCTGGTTATAAGGCTACCAATCTGTTTTTAGTACAGTGGTACCTCGAGTTGCAAACACCTCAGGTTACAAACTCTGCTAACCTGGAAGAGTTACCTTGAGTTGAGAACTTTGCCCCAGGATGAGAATGGAAATCGTGTGCTACGGCAGCAAGAGGCCCCATTAGCAAAAGTACGCCTCTAGTTAAGAACAGTTTCAGGTTAAGAACGGACCTCCGGAATGAATTAAGTTCGTAAATAGAGGTACCACTGTATTTAGAATGTAGAGGCTTCTTTCTTTCCTGCAATATTATGTTCCAGTGTATATTCAAAGTAGCAGATTAAACTGAAACTAAAATGTATCACTTGTTTGAGAACAGCAGCTCCTCAAATTCATAAACATTTGAAAGATCTGATGTGGATTTACATATTTTGTTTGGGCTGTTTCACAAATTATTCAGGGACCAACTTTGAGTAGCTACCAAGGAAAGACTCAAGAAATGGCACACAATTAAGGCTCCTTAAGAAATGTGCCTGTTTGATACACATGTATGCAAATATCTTTGACACATTCATACTTTGATGTTTATGTGCATGTAGCCCACTAGGGAATTCTCCTTTAGGAATTTTGGTAGAAGGATATTCCTGAAGATGTTCTGTAAAAGAGTTGAAGCAGGGAGCTGCCACCATTATGGGCAGTTTGCCTATTGTAAGAAAGGGGGGTTACAGAGAGGGGTTAGCCAGGCATCTTCCTAACTGCACTCAGGTTGAGTAAAGCCCTGAACCCTTAAGAACAGGATAGTAGGGAGGTTTCCTTTAAAAATGTAAAATTAGTTACAAAGTTCCCTCATTCATTGTCTGTCTATGTTCCTTTATGTTATTTATAAGGTAAAGGTAAAGGTAAAGGGACCCCTGACCATTAGGTCCAGTCGTGACCGACTCTGGGGTTGCGGCGCTCATCTCGCTTTATTGGCCGAGGGAGCCAGTGTACAGCTTCCGGGTCATGTGGCCAGCATGACTAAGCCGCTTCTGGCGAACCAGAGCAGCGCACGGAAATGCTGTTAACCTTCCCACCAGAGCGGTACCTATTTATCTACTTGCACTTTGACATGCTTTGAACTGCTAGGTTGGCAGGAGCTGGGACCAAGCAACAGGAGCTCACCCCGTCGCAGGGATTCGAACCACCAACCTTCTGATCAGCAAGTCTTAGGCTCTGTGGTTTAACCCACAGCGCCACCTGCATATAATGGCCTGTTAATTTCACTTCCATAAGTTATTGACACACACAACATTTTTGAGAAGACTGCTGTAGAGCAGAGGCAAATTAACAAAGACAATTTTCCCTCTGTGGCCAGCAAGCAAGACCAAGCTTCAGGAAGATCAAAGCCCTATCTGCACTACATGTTTAAAGCAGTAGGATACCCCTTTAAACAGTCATGGCTTCCCTCAAAGAATTATGGGAACTGTAGTTGGTTTAGGGTGTTTATCATTGCTAGGAGAGCCTCTTTCCTTCACACAGCTACAGTTCTCAGAGTTCCCTGAGAACAGGGCTTGATTTTTAAACCACTTTGAAAATTGTAGTTCTGTGAGAGGAATAAGGATTTCCTAACTACTCTCATCACAGGCTGTATAAAGTGGTATGATAGAGTTTTAAACAGATAGTGCAGATGGGACCCAACTAATGTAGATAGTGACCAAATGGAGAGGTTCTATGGTGACCAGACTTTGGGAGGATGGTGTACTGTTTCATCATATTGTGTCGTTTATGTAAAATCGTTTTATATTTATGTACATATCAATAGGATAGAATAAA
The DNA here is from genome assembly GCF_964270895.1 of Podarcis filfolensis. NCBI lineage: Eukaryota > Metazoa > Chordata > Lepidosauria > Squamata > Lacertidae > Podarcis > Podarcis filfolensis. The sequence continues at coordinate 47,686,442 of NC_139611.1, forward strand.
GTCATTGTTTGATGTTTGAGAGTTTTATGTTATTTACTTCTGCATAAGTCCTTTGCTGTGAGTCCCCCCAGAGACCCCGAATCAAGGACTTTGACATGCAAAAACATAGTAGTAAAATCTTATAAAAGAGTTACAGATATATTTAAGTCCTAGTTGTAATGTGTGAACTGGTTCTTTTAGGAGTGCAAAATTCATGCGAAGGCAGAATTGTTTTGAGAGATCTAGAAAGTATATGCATTGATATACTGCTTTCTGGGTGGACCTCACAAAGTGGTTTACATAAGATAATTGCAGCAATAAGACTTGATTTTTGAAAGTAACAATAAAAAGGGGGGAATTTGTCTTCTTTGCTTTTCTCAGGGCATGATGGCTATGCAAAAGCCCTTGTGAGGACAGATGGAGGAGAGAGAGGCCACCATTGGGATATTCAAGAGATATATTCAGTATAAAGAACAGCATGCCATTGATCCTTTTGGTTCAATGCCTTTCCACACCAGATCATTCAGTTTGGATATATTTGAATGACATAAATCATGTGTTGGTTCCTTTGCTCCATTAAGCTTCTAATCTGAGGCATAGAATTGTTAGCTATATATTGCCTCATTTGCCCTTAGCCCTCTCTCATTACCTCTGAATAACTTTTCACTCTGCTGCAGGTTGTTTTCATGAAAATTGCCACTCAACAGAGAGAGTCAGAGCGAAGCCTTACTGAGAAAGGTGGAAAATTCACAATCATGTGTGATTCACATTACACCAAAGTATGGCTGAGATGCAAAAAGCCTATTCACTGCTCTATTTGCCGGGGGGTGAATTTGGGGAGGAGGAAATTTTGCCAGTTTGCAGTGGTGGGGAATAAAAACATTGACTTGATTGTGGGGTGGTGGGAAGAAAGTGTTTCCATCCATAAGTTTTGTAAGTTATGGACTGGTTTAGGAACTTTAGGCTGAGTACTGACAAATCAGAACTTCAAAGTGCAATGCCACTTGACATCATAATGATGGCAGGTGAATGACAAATGAGCAGCTCCACCTACCTGTCAATTTGGCCTGAGATAAGGCCTGTTGTCCAGAAAAAGTTCCTCCAACCCTGGCAGAGAACATCTTTGGGGCAAGGAAATGATGACTGCCAGCCAGTTGGCTGAATAAGTATTATATAACCTCCCCCATCTGACAGATCAAGCAGAAAGAAAAGAAAGATGAAAGAAAGCACCACTTAGCATGTTACATTAAAAAGGTGCAGAAAGATGTATAAAAATCAATTCAATGATTTTTACCAACCCCATCTCTTTCAAGCAGTCAGATTTGCCACTTGATTCAATGAAGCAACCCAGTTCATAGAACCAGCTTGCAGCCCCATACTAAACAGACCAGAATAAACTCAGTGGCTGTGCTGATGGTAATGGCTCAAATGATGGGACTGTTTGCTAATAGAATTACCCTATTTTCACCAGATCTCTCTACTCTGAGTGACTTTAAAAAAAAAAATGTAATTGATTCTTGGGTACTGTCAGATGAGCAATCCTGGCACCATGAAATGTGTAAAATCTACTTTTTCCATGTTTGTTGCTTAGATCGATTGCATTGCTGAAATAATGTATGTGAACATTTTAAACAACATTATTATTGACTTTTATTGTACTGTGTTTCAAGTTTGGTACTCATGTTGGGATTTTATGGTGCCCCTAACAATTCTATCCATTTTTATATGTGTGAAAGACGCAGCCATTCTTTACAAACTTCAGTGGTTCTCAACACCAGCATTTTGTAAAGGCATCACATTGAATAGGGCTAGCAAAATCTAGTAGGTTGCTTACTGATTACATCTTTGTCTTGTCTTTCCCCTACAAAACTAAGGGCAGCATTCCTAAAGCTATGAAAGGTGAATTCAAAATGTCTCTATTTCTGTAAGTGTGTACCCAATTTGGCAGGATGATCTACTGCTGAAATGGATCAAATAGAACTGACAATGAACTTGGAATCAGATATGAGCAGTTGCAGTGAACCTAAGAAAAGCCTGCTGGATCAGGCCAATGGTCCATCTAGTCCAGCATCCTGTTCTCACAGTGACCAACCAGACATCCGGGGGAAACCCTAACAGCAGGATTTGAGCACAAGCGCACTTTCCCCTCCTGAAGTTTCCAGCAACTGTTCTTCAGAAGTATTGATGCTGAGTTTCGATAAGAGAAGACTAAATTAAGGAGAAGAGAGAGGCTGAAGCAGGAACCCAAGGCCCTCCAAATGTTGCTGGATTTCAACTCACATCCTTCACCACTGGCTATGCTGGTTGATGGAGTTGGACTCCCACAATATCCGGAAAGCTTAGGTTTCCCACTCATGGGGCAGTGTAACCAAGGTTGATTATGAACAAGTTCAACTAAAAAAGGACAAAACAGTTCTATTCTGGGTCTCACCAATAGCCTATACAGTCCAGCATCCTGTTTCCTAGGACTTCCCCCATGGCTGTCAGGGGCATAAGGCAGGATGGAGTGGTAGGCAGTGGGTGGAAAAACCCCAGAAAAATACTGAGACCTCCTGTCATTGTCTTCCCAGGCAAATGTAGGAGTCTGATGCTGCCTGATTCTCATTCCTGCCTTATGTCCCATCCCTGCAGGATAGATGCCTCTGTGCAATAACTGTTGCAAGAAATGAGATTTTGATTAAGCAATAGGAAGAACTTTCTGACAGTAAGAACTGTTTGACAATAGAACGGAGTCCCTCGGGAGATCGTGGAATCCCATTGGTTGGAGGCTTTTAAGCAGAGGTTGGATGGCCATTTGTCATGGATGCTTTAGTTGAGATTCCTGCATTCCAATGTCTTGGACTAGATGGCCCACAGGGTTCCTTGTAATTCTACAATTATATGAGGCATCAGTCCTGTGGGTCTCATTCACAGGGTGCAGATAAGCCACTTTTGAAGGAGTACCTCAGTCAGGTGCCATTGATTTTTTAAAAAACCTAGCTCAACAGTTGTACCACCTCAGACTAATTCAGCACCAGATCTGCGCTCAGTAGTCCCCATGATGGCCCAGGGCAGGTTGATTTGCACACACACACACACACACCAGCAGGGCCAGGGTGTGGGTCAGACGGCACTGTGCACATCTCTAATAAACTGACCTATTCTTTTCTCTGAATTGTGTATTTTGAATAGCGTCTAAGCTAGTGGCCACATATTGTGGCAGCAAATTCCATCCATTAAATACATGCTGTGTAGCATGAAACTTTATGACAGTGGTACCTCTGGTTACTAACTTAATTCATTCCAGAGGTCCGTTCTTAATCTGAAACCGTTCTTAATCTGTGGTACCACTTTAGCTAATGGAGCCTCCCGCTGCCACCATGCTGCCACCATGCGATTTCTGTTCTCATCCTGAGGTAAAGTTCTTAACCTGAGGTACTACTTCCGGGTTAGAGGAGTCTGTAACCCAAAGTGTTTGTAACCTGAGGTGTTTGTAACCCGAGGTATCACTGTATATCTATTTTTGAAGATAGTGTCCTTGAGCATTCATTTCATTTGAGTTGGAACAGACTACTAGGTTAAACCAGAGACTTCATGCAAGACATGAGGCCTGAAGAGAAAGATGTGGCTCTCACGTAGCAGATGGAAAGAAATGTACAACAATTAATGGTCATTCACCAGAAGCAAAGAGGAAGAAATTATGAATTCACAACTCAGCAACAAATTATAACGCAAAAGATTCCTGGTGGGAGCTTTTTAATGTGAAGCCTCTATCCCCCCAGCGCGATGACCTTGTTCCATCTCTCCTCTTTTCCTTTTCTGATGCTCAGGGCTATATGCCCAAAGGCAGTCTCCAGCCTTTCATTAGGCGATTGTCAAACACAATTTCATTGCCCAAATGGAATGCTTTCGGCATGGCCTGTGTCTGTCATGTTAGGCTTTTAAAGGGGGGGGGGGCATTTCCACTTTGTGCACTGTAGATTTGAGTGGTCCACTGTGCCAAGTCTAAACAATTCTGTTTATTCTCGGTAATGGCTGTCTTTAATGTGATTGTCCTGGGGTGATACAGCAAGTAGTTTTTCTTCTGTCAGAGATACAGAAGAAGTTACGAAGGGTGCACTAACGTGTTCCCTCCCCTGCTTTGATCAGAAAGAGTACCGTTGCTTATTTCAGCCTCTGGAATGTTGCAGATGCCAGGTTACATTACTGTTCTCATTATAGTGGTATTCTGCCTTTGGTCTGTCCAATTGTCCTCTCTTCTTACCTGATATAAGCTTTCTAGCAAAGGTGAGGAAACCATTTTTCAGATCGAGTGCCACATTCCCATTGGGGTAACGTTCAAGGGGCCACATACCACTGACGGGTGGGGCCAGAGGCAAAATTGGCTGCAGAAATGAGTGTGAATTTTACCTTTGCACATGCGGCTGATTTCTACACACACACAATGTGCATGGATGTGCATTTAATGTCACATGCCTGCATTGTGGTGGCGGGCACCCACAATCCTGAGGGCAGGATAGTGCCCCTGTTTTGCAAGATGACTAGTCCCTCTGCCCTCCATTTCTACTATTAACAAAAAAGCAATGGTTGCCCATCACAGTCATGAGGGTTTCCACAGTCTCCTGCCCTCATTGCATTCTTCCTTTTCTTGTGTATCTTAAAAAAGAATCTTGTGGCTCAGTACTGTTTCTCCCTACTGGTTATATTATTCACATGGGTTATGACACTGGGCTATGCACTGAGCGGGCCAATCCAAGTCACAATACTAAGTCACTAAAACTGAGGGAGAATGACGGAAATATCTATGGATTGCTGCACATTTTTGCAGAGAGTGAGAAATCTTTAATTCTCTCTCTCTCTCTCTCTCTTATTGCACCACTGAAAATGTTTCCAAAACCTGATTAGCTTCAACCTAACCCTAGCTGGAATATTTTCCTCCACTTTCCCTTCCTTCATTGTGCTAGAGTGAGCAAACCACATTTCAAAATTCCTCATCAATCATCTGATGATACTAACCCAAATATGGCACATGACAGGGCAGGTAGAGAGCACTTACACTATAATTTATTAATGCAAGACATTCTTTAATAGAGGTCAGAATATAGCTGTTTTATTAGTTGCTTTGATATTATTTCTTGAAATTAACCTACACTGTAATTTCTAAAAAAAATTCATTCATTGAACCATCCCTGTGATTGGAAGTAATGTGCAGATATTGCATTTTTGCCGCTTACTATCTACAGCAATGTATCCTTTTCTTTTGTTTATGCTTTCTTTCTTTCTTTTCTTTTTAAAAAATTGTGTGTACATTTAATTTAGTACTTGTGCAACAATTGGTGCTATAGAGAGAGACACATATATAACAATAAAAAGGTAGGATAAAAATATTTTAAAATTAATAATTTGGTTTTTTTAAGTGCACTGAGCATTTTTTTTAGTATTTGGAGAATAATGTTAGCTATTAGTTGCAGCAACATTGCAATTTGTATAGTGAACAATCTTTAATAAAAATGAGTGCTGTACATTCTCTTATCTGCGTATCATTTTGTACATGGACATTTACATCTCTAGTCAATTTTGCATGTGTTAATTGGTAAGTCTATTGCGTGTCGAGGTCCCCAAGCCACCCCCCAAATAACTCACAATGCACACTTAATTTTTGTTTAAGGTTTTTGGCATAATTTTGGCCACAACTTTATTTAAATACAAAACCGTGAGTGGTTGTTTAGGCATTGGTTAAGACTATCTGTCCCCCCGCCTGGGGACAGAACTGACTTCCGGGCACCACCGAAAGACTGAGTCACAGACCCTCAATTCTCATCCGCATGCTCCCCGAAGGCTTGCCGGCCCTAGTCCCATTCCAGGGATTGGACGAAAAGATGGCAAGCCCCAGGATTCCTTTAACGGAATTCCCTTTCCGCAGCAACCATGGAGGGGCAGGCCCAGCCTATCCTAACCCCTCCTCCACCAATTTATAACCAATGCCTAACTGCCAATCGAGCCCTTTACGCTCGCCGCCAACCACTCACAATCCCAACCCAACCTTCAACCTTGCAGTTACCGCATCCAACCAAACATCATTCCCCAGTACAGAGAGATGTACTCCATCATTGCGGTAAAGGGCCAGAGCCTTGAAGGTAATATCCGGGTGGGAAATAACCAATCCACCCAAATCCGCCACCTTCTTACACACTGCGGAATTAATGCGCTTCCTGGCCCTTTCAGCAACCTCAGGTCGAGAAATGCCGTGCCAATTGCGCCTTTGCAGCAATTGTGACCAAAATATTTTAACTGTGGGTATTAAGGTCACCAATTCCCCCAAGTCTCTCTGAATCGTGGAGCGCAAAGTAAAGCAATCATAAGTTGCCACATCGTTCTCCCCCAGCTGAACCACAATTGCCATGGGGGGGCCATCCGAAAGCACCCTCTGCTTAATTAGCAGGATGAATTCGCTCCACTGCATTCTGCGCCTGGACATCCACAACACCTGCACATGCTGCGGGAGGCCAAGACCCAGTCCCCTTCCAGACTGCCTAGCTCTGATGCCAGCCCAGTAAACGATGCTGTGCCCCACAATCCAGATGCGGACTGGAGCTAGAAACATGGGCAGGAAGGCCGAGATGGCGCCCCCAGTCCAGACTCATCAGGCTGCTTGCCAGCTCAGTGCATGATGCTGTGGCCGACAATCCAAATGCGCACAGCTGCTCCTATGAAAAAAGGAATAACAGACAGGCATCAGCACAGGCATCATTGGCGATGCTTCCTGACATAACCTTTGTCAGCGTCAGACTTCCAATGACCCGTATTCACAATCCTGTCTACTAACAGGCCCCAGTGCGCAGCCTTTGCTGCAGCACCTATTTGGAAGGAATGAGGCATGTTCAGCGGTAGGCAAGCCGCAGGCTGCAATAACTGGCACACGATGTGAGCAATTAGATGCCTGTCGAACCGGAACCCATTTCTGTGCACTAGGATCGAGCCAGCCCCCAGGGGAACGAAAAGCCAAATATTTCCGGTATCCAATAACAGGGCAAGGGCCCACCTCACCTGTGACTGGATGCCTGATGGTGGCAACCCTGCTCACTAGGTCTGACTTAGAGCTCCAGACACTTATGACAAGCTCCAAAGCAGATAAGGAAAAGTCCTGAGGCAATAAGCCTCCAAACTCAGCCCCGTGCTGGCTCCAACACAATTTCCCCAACCCTCAGTACACCAAAATTACAATGGAATACTGAAATAAGTCTCGTCTTAATCTTGAACCAGCCGACAAGTCTTAACTTGTTGCGGATACTGCATAGGTCAAAGACTGACCGGCTTCCTGCCTGCTGTCCTGTGAAGGTTGGAGCCTATTCCAACCTTCCGAGACCCTGCACACGACACACTTTTAGAAGGGTCTCTGAAAAATTAAAGCTTTACTCTAGCAGACATTGCAGCGGACTGAATTCTGATAGTTTTAACACTGCATCCGATCTGCAGCAGGTGGGCGAATTACTGCAGGTCCTGCTCAGAGGATCGGGGCAGGTTCCTCTGAATGGCCAAGGACTGCCAGCTAAATTTTAAGAAATCAGTCCAGGCCTTCTCATAAGACCTGAAAGTGGATGGGGAAACGTAAGCTACAACTCCTCATAATTATTAATTGTTGCCAAGTGCCACAGGAGCTCCAGAAAATCCGGCTATAGCTGGGCGTCCAGAGCCCAGGATCTGAAGCTCTCCAACTGAAAAAATGGGATAGAGCGACAGCAAAAACATTAGATGATCCCGAAATAAAACGAGCAGAAACGCAATATTAAACCTTAAGCAGTGCGAAGACTCTGCCAGAGCATGAGGACCGTTTTGCCAGGACTCTCACACTGCCTGGTTATCAGACCAAGACAGACCCGACGGCCCCTAAACTCCTCAGTCCAGATGTGAGCTGACACTACAATGGGGAAAACTCGAGAAAAGTTAGGTTACATGTGATTGCCTTGCCCTGCCAGGCTCAAGGCCACTGTACATGATGATGAAGGGACCCCGGGCCATGAGACCACCTGGCCAAGCAGGAATGGAAGGGGCAGCCTGGAGCAACCACCCTGCATGCAAAATTTAACTGACCTAGGAATGATAGGATCTGACAAAGCAACACTTGCTTCAGAGGAACTATTACAAGAATAACATCCTTCAAGGCAAACAGCTTTTCCACAGGCAAGCAGATGTTTGAGCAATGGTATCCAGCTAGCCCCCAAATACGTTAAAAGGGGCAGTAGCACCCACTGTCCTCCACTGCCAACAGAACACCCAGCTCTTCAGGGAATAAAGGGGCATCTAGTAAGCTAAGCAGAGGCTGGTGTCACATGAACCAGCCAGTAAAATAATCCACATAACGATACCCCCAGTTAAACAAGTCTTGACTCGCAATGTTCAATCCAGAAAGGCGCTAAAGGACTCAAGTGCTGCACAGCCTATTGAGCAACCAACTGGCATCGCCTTATCAATATAAGGACCATCCAATTAAAGCCTAACTACTTAAAATCTTGAGGGTGAACCGGCAGCAGCCTAACAGCCGATTCAATATCGCATGATGCCAACAAGGCACCTCCTCCAATTTGTTGGTAAGCTCAACTGCCTGATCCAAAGATGCATATTTCACGGAACAATTCCGGAGGGATAGCATCATTCACTGAGGTGCCTTTGGGATGCGATAAATATGGATCAGATGGAATTATATGGGGCTTTCTTAGGGACAATCCCCAAAGGGGATAAATGAAAATCGGGACTAGAAGGAGAATCAAGGGGATCCCACCATACGTCCCAATGCAAGCTGCTTCCTAACCTTCTTTCTGGCTACCACAGGTAGCTCTCTAACTGGCTTTTGAGTTGCTGTATTCTGAGCCACTGGGTGAAAGGGGGGGATTAAATTAATTAAGGGACTAGAGAAGATTAAAAAGAAGGGGAAAATAAAGAAATGTAACCAGACAATGAGACAATGAGATCGCTCCACTGTCCTCCAGACGGTCCAAGTGCTCCAGGTGATCCGTCGCACACAGCAAAGAGAAAGCTCCAGGCTGCGTGCAGAGTATTTAAACATTTTACCCCTCCCACCAAAATTGCAACACAACTTTTACCCCAGCAACCCAGTGAACCAATCACTGCCCCAGGCCATCTTTAGAGACCCTGCCTGGTAACAGAGGGGTGGCTCAGCAGACCCCACCGCAACACGTGCTCTCCATGAAGGAGAACACGCTTTCCATTCCATTTAGCCCTTTATTTACTTTCCTTAAACCCACATGAGACTTTATCTATTTCTCTCTCTCAAAATGCCAATTTCCAAATGCATTATCACTGTGCATTTTGACACGGTTTAAAAAGCCAGATTTTGGAACGTTTAGGAAGTGCAATTGGTCACATCCACACTTCCCCCAAAGAATTCTGGGAAGTGTAGTTTGTTAAGGGCTAAAATGAGTCGTATTTTATCTTCTGAAATCATGGCTGCAGAACCAAATAAATGTTAACAAATAGATGATGTCGACGGTGATGATTATAAAACTCTTGCATTTCTCAGCTATGTAAGGGTATAGGCCTCCATTAATGGCAAAGCATATGGTTGAGGAAAATGGAAGAAAAATGAAACTTCTTTCAAACATTAAAATGAATAATGAGTTTAGACTTAATCCAAAAGCAATTTAACGTTAAACATTCATATGAAATTAAATGAGCCATTGAATTTGCTATATAAGCAAGCATTAATCTTATCAAGCTATGAAGACTGGAATGCTATACAGTGAGTGACCCATTAATTTCAAAGTCTAATACAAGGTCTGTTTAATGCCTGCAGTCCATTAAAAAGTCTGATTCCACAATATAACAGCTTTTTCATAAAAGTTTAATCCCCTATTCATTTGTTTTAATTACTCTAATTGCTTGACACTCTTTCCCAACACAGTGACAGATCTAAACCTGAGGTATGTTTTCTTCATGGGAAATGATCTTTGAGTATGAACCTTTTGCAGTTTTAAGTTAAAACTTCTGGAAAGTTTTAAACGAGAATTAAGAATGGCCAAACTCTTGGAGGCGAATCTTACCGGCAGCACTGGGCGTAATGATCTGTTAAGCCAAGAAGGGATAATTTGTTTCAAATGGCTGCAGTGAATTGCATACTTGGATACATATGATAATTTGCTTTTCATTGGCATAAATATGTTGGATGCCAAGCCACAAGGACAAGAAGTATATCATATTTATGATGGTGAGGGGCTTCCCCCCCCCTAACTTCAAATCTGTAAAAACATCGAAACAAACCAATTAAAAATCCCAACCACCTGCACATCCTAAGGTCCTGCTAATTCATACAACTGAATCCCAGGGCTGGGAGAAGTTGTGTGGTGTCTTGGATCACATCTGAGCGTCAGTTGCATGGTCTGGCGTTTCCATGTGGAGATTAGTGAAAATTAAAGCAATTATGGTGGCTTTTTTCCAAGTTGATCAATCATACAAAGAATAGCAGGTGTCTGTTCACAAAGGTGAACCAACCAAATTTGCACTTTCCAAAACAATATGAAAACCATAACACAGCCAGTCTTTGGAATTTTGCAATGCAGTTCTCTAACCAAACGATATGTACAAGGGTATACTAGGATGTACTAGGGTACATTGCGCATAAAGATGCATATATTACTTTTAAATAAAAAATGTAAAAGATTATTATACAGTCGTACCTTGGATCTCAAATGCCTTGGTTCCAAAACAAATTGGCTCCCAAACGATCAAAACCCGGAAGTGAGTGTTACAGTTTTCGAATGTTCCTTTGGAAGCCGAACATCCGATGGGGCTTCTGCAGCTTCCGATTGGCTGCAGGAGGTTCCTGCAGCCAACCGGAAGCCGTGCTTTGGTTTCTGAACATTTGGGAAGTCGAACCAGACTTCCAGAATGGATTCCATTCGACTTCCAAGGTATGACTGTAGTAGGATAATTTGCTTTGCAGAAATGTGCACACAAGGCCAGAAAAAACATACAAAATGTGTATATTAGGATAAACTTGCACTGAAATGCTGATGAATTTTAATACTGATATTTTCTCTGTATTTAATAAAAATATAATAATGTCATTGCGGCCACCCCTACTGGGGAGTGTCACACCACAGCCCCTGATTTCAGTGTAGTCAGGGCAGGGTAGAGGAACAAAAGTGAACAACAGCAGTGGCCATGGCATGGGAGCTAAAGGAAGGAATACTGAGAGGTGGAAAGTGGTGTTTTGTGTGTGTGTGTTTTGGTTGTTGTTGTTGTTGTTTTTTTTTTTTTTTGGAAAGTGGTGTTTTAAATCAAAGGCATATGTTTGAATAATGCCTGGATGGAGGAAACTGAGAGGGACATGGTGATTTTAAACAATGGCAGGTATTTCATTGTTTGAAGGTACTATGGGGCTAACCTGTGGCAGAGTTGTGGGGCGCCCCAAGAAGGGATGGGTCATGAAGGACTCCCTGCCCATGCTTAGGTGGGGACTGATGAAAAGTGGGTGGTATTAAACACCTCCTTAATGTGGTAGAGTGGACCTTGCCTGAGTGGTTAACAGCTAGGTTCCTGCACTGTCAAATTGCAGATAATTTGCATAAATTTAAATGTGACCACATGTTTTACCCGAACATTTCTTGTGTCACACCTCTTTATTTCATGGCTGCAGTCAAGATCTTTTGTCACATTTTAGAGAGAAGGAAGCATGCATAGAAAAATAAATAGAAAAAGACTCTTCAAACTGTCCTTTTAACTAAATGCGTTGGGGAGGAAGCAGCAAATGTACTAGAACGTTAACCACACTGTAGCTGCCATTTTGGAAGGTCATGGACCTAAATGTCGGTTTCTAATCAGTAGTTATTTTCTTTAAAAACCAATCAAGTGGGAAAGGTTGATATTTAAATATGTTTATCTGTAAAACAGGTGTTCCCATTTGACATACTAATCCTAATTTTAACTCATTTTCACAAATTTAAGGTCAACACAAAATTGATGCTTTTGAAAATAAGAGGGAGAAACAGTGGTGTGATGTGTTTATTGAATGAAAGGGATAATAATTTTCCTTCCAAAGTTTTCTTTAACTTTATACCTTAATTGGCAACACCTGAGAAAAAGGTTATCATGTTATGATTCCCTTATCCAGGAAAATATTCAGATGCAGGGGAATGTGGATGGGTAACTAAGATTGAAATGAAGTTCCATTTCCCCACAAATGTTTTCCCCTGCAATATACATTTTTTGATGTGACAGATTATTCAGCAAAACATGAATATCTGTCCTGCAGTCAATGAACTAAGCAGGGTTTTTAGGGAGTTTTTTTAAGGCAGGGAACCCACTTATATCAGAAGTAACATTCCTACTTATGCTTTCAGCAGTAGGGTTAAGTAAATATACAATGGTGGCATCTGGGAAGGGTGACTGGAGCAGCTGTGAGGGTGGACCTAACAGGCTCATTCCTGCTACCACATTGCATGCCAACTTAAGCCCAATGCAGAATACCTGAAGAAGGCTGTTTGTGTCAACTTCAACATTTACTGAGTAAGTACATTTAGAACAGATATGCCCTAGAGCAGGAATTGAAAACCTGTGGTCCTTAAGATGTTATTGGGCTATAGCTCCCATCATTGCTGACCTTTGCCTGGGGCTGATGGGAGCTCAACTCCAACAGCATGTGGAGGGCCACAAGTTCCTTATCTCTGCCCTGGAACACCCATTTACTAAAGCCTCTATCATTTTGGATGTCTGTTTTCCTGTCATCCAGTTAGTCACATGGCCTACACTGGCAACACCCATAGAATGGACTATACTTAAATGCTTCATAACTATCTGAGAGGTGTGTTTATAACCCTGAGGTCTCTCAATACCCCTGGGGCGGGGGATCTGATAGACAAAGCACAGATATGAATGTTTAGATTCTGGATGATAGCATTGCTCCCATTTTAAACTTAATGTACAATAAAATAAGATATGAAGGTATTGACGTATTGTGCTCATGTGTTTCTTGACACTAATTCAGCACTGATGAAATAGCGGTGCTTGCTTCCGATACTAAAATTTTCAAATACAAATGATCAAGGAGCAAACAGCATCAACAAAAAACTCTCCCAGGTTCAGGGAAGAGACAACTTCTAAATTGTCTGCAATTCTCCACTACTTTCATTGTTATTTTAAACCTTGGCATTTCTGCCATTCTTCAAATCATCTGTGATATTTGCCAGATTAAGTTGTTCCATAATCACCGCAGGCTCAGAACATTCGGCATATGACAATTTGTTCTCAATATAATGGTGTTCACCTAGAGAAGAGTAATATCTCCCCACACCCCACACACAGACACACTAACTTATTAGTATTCCAGACCCTTACAGAGAGTCTGTGACCTGTTTGTGTAACTGGTATAGCCAAGCATTCGGGTTATGTTAATTTCCTTTTGATCTGAAAGGATAAAATATAATGGAAGAGAAAATTAAACAAAGGCTATATACAAAAATATCCCTCTTTGCCACTTGAGGAAATGTTCCATGTGTCAATTTTATGAATACCATTGAACTGACTATTTTTACTGGCTCTGAATGATAGGCATAAGTGACTTTATGGAGTCTCTGCCTTAGCTGTGAGAAATTATGTTTGCACTCTGGGGTTGCTGTGCTGATGGAATATGCTCGTTTTCAAATGGGAAGAAAAAGATAAGTAATTCCAAAGTGAGACGAAGAAAAAATGTTCCGACTTCCAGTGTGGCACATGTTTGTTTTCTTTCTGTGCAGAGGATCTATCAGGTTAGAAATGGCATATTTGTAAGGGTGACTAGGAAAATGTGGATCAGCTCATATGTTAATGTGTATCTGCCTAATTCACACTTCTCAAAACAACACGTGAACCGAAATGACCTTCAAAATCAAAGCTGATTACAGGCAGTTCAAGTCACCAAGGCCACTTGAGTCTCTACTGGCAATAAGTACTACAGAATGCAAATACGATCTATTAGGACAGGGATAAGGTACTTATGGCTTATTCTGGGACTCCCATCAGACCTAGCCAATTGTCAGGGAATATTGGAGTTGTAGTCCAGCAACATCTGGAGGGCCACAGGTTCCCCACCCATTTGGTGAGGAGTGCCACCCCTCCCAGAATAGGTTGAACACCACTCTCCCGAGAGGATGAACCACCCGCTCACAGTACTTTCATTTGTCTGGACTGAATCTCAGTTTATTCACCACCACCCCAACCAGTCACTTACTGTACCCAACCACTGATTCAGGACACCCACAGATGTCTGTTTCCTTTTTTGTTTCTCTTGTAGCACCATCTGTTAAGCTAGTAACTAGGGGAGGGCAAATCATTCAATTTCATCCATTAATCTTTTCTATTCTGCTTTCCTATTCATATATATATATATATATATATATATATATATATATATAGTGGTACCTCGGGTTAAGAAGTTAATTCGTTCTGGAGGTCTGTTCTTAACCTGAAACTGTTCTTAACCTGAAGCACCACTTTAGCTAATGGGGCCTTCTACTGCCGCTGCGCCACTGCTGCACGATTTCTGTTCTCATCCTGAAGCAAAGTTCTTAACCCGAGGTAATATTTCTGGGTTAGCGGAGTCTGTAACCTGAAGCATATGTAACCTGAGGTGTATGTAACTTGAGGTATCTCTCTCTCTCTCTCTGTGTGTGTATATATATATATATATATATATATATATATATATATATATATACACCATGCAAACATCTTCATCTCCTAAAGACAGGATCATAGAATTGTAAGGTTGGGAAGGACCCCTGCAATGCAGGAATCATAGTCAACTTGTATTTAAATAGATATTTAAAAACTTATTTTCTCTCTTATGTATTTCTAAACATCTTTTCTCTCAAGCTATATATTTTTAAAATGCATTTGGATCCTTTTGGGAGGGTGGAACCATGCCCCAGTATTTGGCAAATGTGAAAGTCAGCAGATAACTAAATTGTAATAGTCAAGGACGTGCACATCAGGTCAGTGTATTCCAAATATCAATTACGTGTTTTGTGAAGACAGACTTGCCTTTCCTTGTCCTAAATCTATAAGTTAGTTTCATATGATGACCACGAGAGAAAAACTTTTCTTTATCTACTTTTTGCACACCGTACATAATATTATAGGCTTCTATCAGGTCTCCTGTAATGTAATAACCTCTCTTCTCATTTTTTCGAAAGCAGCTCCCCCAAAATTATTACCTTTGCTCATAAAGAAGGTCCTCAAAGCCCATTTTTGTTGCCCATTTTGGCATATTATTCAGCTCTGCAATAGCCTTCTGTAGAGTTATGAACAGGACTGCACTCAGTATTTCAGGGAAGGAAGACAGCAACCCTCTTGTTGAAAAATGGAGCATTTTCTTTATGTACTGGTGCAACAAAGTACAAGAACATGCAGATCCATTATGACTGTGAAAGTCATAATCAAATTAATGTGTCTATCTTATCCAAAAGTGTATAAGAAGATATTTCACTTTTAAAAATTTAAATTATCGGTTTTGTATTATTATTATTATTATTATTATTATTATTATTATTATTCTATAGTAAATGTAGTAGTAATATCAGCAGTAATAATAATAATAGCAATAATGATGGTGAACCCAGTATTTCAGATGTAGTCACACCAAACAATAATTTCATTAGGACTAGATAAACTTTATACTGCAGTATTAAAGTTTTAGTTGTACGGAACATAGGAGCATAGGAAATGGCCTTATACTGAATCAAATCATTGATATTCCAGCTCAGTATTGTCTGTATTAATTGGCAGTGGCTCCCCATAGTTCAAAGCTTGGGTAACTTTAAAAGAGGGTTAGACCAATTCATATGGCTATCAATGGCTACTTGCCGTGATGGCTGTGTTCTGCCTCCACTGTCAGAGGAAGTATGTTTCTGAATGCTAGTTACTGGGAATCACAAATGGGGAGAGTGCTGTTGTGCTCAGGTCCTGCATGCCAGCATCTGGTTGGCCACTGAAAGAATTGGATGCTAGAGTAGATGGGCCATTGACCTGACCCAGAAGGCTTCCTATCTCATTATGAGGCAGTAAATGCCTGTAGGGTGGGCAGCAGATAGTTGACCTCCCAAGCAATGCCACTTACTGGAAGGGCCAGGGGCCAGGCAGCAGATATATCAACACCGTGGGGATGTACCAACACTGACATTGCTCTATTTTCCTCTATGAATTTATATTAGGGAGACTGGGGTTGAAATCTGTAGTCAGTCATGATGCTTCCTGACTGGTCTTTAGCAAGTTTCTCTCTTTGTTTCACCAGATCCATAGAGCTGTTGTGAGGATAAAATGCTTTAACACTGTTCTGAGGTGCTTTGTGAAAGAGTAGAGAAGAAAAAATCAATACAGATGTGTTTGACGGATCTTTAAAAATAAATGCACAGATCAGTTCAGTACTTAGAACAGAACAGCGATGGAAGGAAGACCCTCTGCACAGAGCCATAGGCTCCCCTCCCAGGTAAGTGTGTATAGAATTGTAGCCTTAATCAGACGAAAACCAGTAATTTTCCAACATCCAAGGCGCATTTGTATCATCTTCAATTGTTTCGCTTTGACTTTTTTTGGCTTCTGCATTCTTCAGAATTTACAACCTTTGACAAACAACTTTCCTTTTAAAATCAATAGTCCTTATCTTGAAATCTCAGACACACTTTGGATAATTACTGGATGTTGGGTGGAGGGAGGCATCAAACCTCTGCTGGCTTTGAGGGGAGGGGGAGCACTTTGTGTTCGGAAGCAACATAAGGCCATCAACGAAAATACAAATTATGACTGTCAGCTACATTTTTCAGGTTATAATGACATTTGGGCACCATATAGTGCAATGAAGGCTTAGCTTTTCAACATGCTTAAAGCCATAAAAAACAAGATTATTGTTGTTTTGTGCCATTATATTGCATGCAAAGCTTGAATTAGTGCTCCTTTAGTGGTAATAAAAACAAATTGTAAATCCAATTGGTTTTGGTAATATGAATTTTGCCAGTAAAGCACTTTTTATTCCATTAAAGCATGTACTAAAACAAACAAAAGGAGGCTGCTCTTTTAGAATGACAATATGGGGCTGGACAGATTTTTCTTCCATGTGCTCTTACATCCATATTCCAAGAAGACACCTTGAAAGGATTCCTCAAGGGTAGCTTCACCCAGATGCTCTCTGTATTTTGGGAGGGTGCCTTCCACACCTCAGTGATCGCAAAGGCATTTTAAACCTACACTCTGAAGGTGCAGCAGTACACTCAACTAATTATTTCAGCGGGTCCTTTGCCATCATTTGCAGAGCCCATTTAGTATGGAAGGAACTATTCATGATGTATCCACACCTACTGAGAGAAAGAATTTCACTGTTCAATGTACTGCTGTACAAGATGTTAAGTGCATAGGTACTAGGATGTGTATTGGATTGAGAAAATTCCCAAATGCTAAGGTTAAGAAGTGTGCCCTGAATGGATTTTGGGGCTTTGTGGAAGTGAAGCTGGATCTCCATAGTGCAGCACAAATCAAAACAGGAAGCCCTGAAGGTCCCAGGCTGTAAAGGCATCTTCCAACCTGCCCAGCATGACAGCAAAGCAATAATCAAATGCATGGCAGAACCACCCAACCCCATGCACCCAGAACCTTTCATATTTTCCCATCTCACATCTACTGAGTTCAGAAGATTAATGATGAATGTGTACTACTCCACTACATCCTCAGAATAACCCTCTGAGTGAATTAGTTTGAGACAAAGTGAATGGCCCATGATCACCTGCTGAACAAGAAATTGAATTCTCCAGCCAAAGTCCAACAAAGCCTTTAGTCCTCTAGATTCTGCTGGACTCCATTTCCCATCTGCTCTGACCCAGCATGGCCTGTTGGGATGATGAGAGTTGTAGTCCAGCAACATCTAGAGGACCAAAACTTAAAAACCCCTGGTACTGTAAATTCATTGTGGTCATCTGCATAAAGTTTGCATGATATATTGTACTTCTGAATGGACAATGTTATCTGTGATTGTTATACAATTGGCTTTGGCTCCGTATACCTGAAGGAGTGTCTCCACCCCCATCATTCAGCCCAGATACTGAGATTCAGTTCAGAAGACCTTCTTGCAGTTCCCTCACTGCAAGAAATGAGGTTACATAGAACGAGGCAGAGGACCTTCTCAGTAGTCATGTCTGCCCTGTGGAACTCCCTCTCATCAGATGTCAAGGAAATAAACAACTGTATGACTTTTAGAAGACATCTGAAGACAGTGCTGTATAGGAAAGTTTTTAATGTTTGATGTTTTATTATGCTTTATATTTGTTGGAAGCTGCTCAGAATGGCTGGGGTAAACCTGTCAGATGGGCATCATATAATGTTTTATTATTATTATTGATAGCTTTTCGGTGTAAAGGAGGGAACATAAGTTTAAAGACACAGTATTAAGTCCACGTGGTTTTTCCTCTCTTGGATTCATAGCAAGAGAAATACTCCCAGTACAGATCTACTGGCTCAGGACTTCCGGAATATCATCTGGTGAAGTTGATACAAAGCTTACTGATTACTCTATTGTCATTGATATGGAAAAGGACAGCACAACCACTTGAGCAGTAATTCTAGCACATTGCATTCAAATTAGAACTGCAGACTTTAATTCATTAGTCACTCTGATTAATCAATTACAGTTTTAATTGCTGCTTAAAATTGAATCAAGAAAAGATGCTGGGCCATTGGATTCTGGAAGAATCTGCCACTATGCAGGCTACACAGATATGCTCACTCATGCCTTTGTACACTAAAAAAAAACACCCTATGGGAATTGTAGTTTGGGGCAGCTGCTTTGTCACAGGCCCTAGTCCCTAAACATTTCACCCTGAAATGTTGTTCTGCTCAGTTGCCTTTGCCTCGTGGGGCTGCAAATCTATGTTTACACATTACCAAGGGGCTAAAATACTGATAGGCAAGTTTTTATAGGTAAACAGCTAGCAGAGGAAGGGTTAAGCATTTCATTCTCTCACATCATCCCCTCCAGAGGGTACTTTGCAAGGAAAAAAGTGCCACTGGGACATCATAACCCAGAGCTGCAATATAACATACAATAAAACATGCACCAGTGCCATGATAGTGCCCTGTTAAATCTGTTTTTAACTATGTTCATGTGATTTTATTGTTTTATTTTTTTTACTTTGGTTGTAAATTACTTCAGAACGTGTTTAGTGGGAAGCAATGTATACATTTAATAAACCAAGCCAACCAACCATTTGGCTCTTAGTCTCAGCTGGCAGTGATGCAGAATGCAACAGAAACAAGAGGATTAAAGGAAGAGAGAAGGAATTTATATTAATGTCAGTGTACGGATGACAAATGGACACTGCATAAAATATTTTCAACAACAAATAAAAGACAATCTCTCAGTTCTTCCATTCAATAGGAAATTCCAGTAGTATCCACTCATTGTTTAACCCTGCATAAATAATACTGGCAAGCTATAACTCTAAAAACATTACAGATAGCTGACATGATCAAACCTTTGCTGCTTTATATCTTAATAAATCTATATTGAAATCACTCCTATCCATCTTAGTTAAGCAACAGAGTGCAGGTAGAAATTGGGTGGCAAAAAAAATCAACAACAACAATGAACATACTACAGTTTATTAATGTAAACAATAATGAAATCAGTCTTCAGTTCATGCTTTTGGCAGTGTGGTCACTTGTCCATTTTTATGTTCAGACAATTTATCAAGAGTAATAAAGAATGTACTTGCATATAAATAGAATATGCTACTCATACACTGGCTAACTAAAAAGAGGTCTAACTTCGTTGTATCAAAGTTTCTTTTTACTTTTGTGTTTCTTTTATTCTAATAGGCAACAATATCTTTTTGACTCACAAAAGTACATATAAGTGAAAACAACATTTAAAAATACATTATATTAGGAAAATTTCTCTTCAAAAATGTATGAATTAGACAAAATTGCAAATGAAAATATGTATAAAAGCAATTATTCTCATGAATTTGAATTTCAAGGAGAAATTTGTGTTGATGTTGTTGTTTTTTAATGCAAACTAATGTGGAAATGTGGAGAACTAAACCTAACATTGGAAGAATCAGAAACTGAGAGAAACCAAAACTGACAGCTTCACCTATCCCTATCACAGAGGCATTCTGGGAAGTACAAATGGGAGCAGCAGCTGTAACTTTATCCATTGCTTCTCCTTGCAGGGCTGGTCTGTGAACTGTTGTCTGCTACCACTAAGTCCCTAGTAATATATATAGCCTAGTCCTCCACTCCCTGGCAAGCTTTTGGAAGCCCCATCATGGTGATAATTGAGTGGAGGACACCTTGCCTCAGTCCCCACCCGCCCCCCCCAAAAAAACCCTTCCTACAAACAGCCTATCAGCATGGAGGGCCACATGGACATTTTAATATATCAACACTTACCTGCAGGCCAAGATTCTATTCCAGGCACCTTCTTCCCACAGTTTGCTGCCTGATCCTGTCCACATGAGAGATGCTTCACCTCTCTTTCATTTTTCAACCTCTATCTCTAGTATGTATCTCTACATTATGTGAGATTCCTCCACCACATTCTCAGTCCCTCCTCTCACAACTCCCCATACTTCCCAACTCTCTTATATTCCAAGGCTTGCTACAACATACAGGATTTCTTCCCTTTAAACATTTGTTATTTCCACCCTCACCCCAACTATACCCACCTTCAGCTTTCAGCATTGCATGAATGACTCTTCCCACTCAGAAGACAGAATGTTTAGAACATTCCATGACATCATAGCAACGGCAGATGCCTCCTATAGCCTATTCATGTCAGTAGCTGTCACTCACAAGTCATTGTCATCAGTGATATCATCATGCAACCAAATTCCAGAAAAAAAGTCAAAGGGGGAAAATTGTGCCAAATTAACCTAATAAGGAAAAACAATGCACCACACAGGATACAAAACTGATGCAAAGTCACAGAATGTAAGCATTTTATGGGAGATTTTCAGTCGTTGTAAATCACTAGCTTGAGCCCAATAGCAAAAGCAGAAATTGAAGTACATTTTATTTTAGGCTTGTCTTGTTTCCTTTTCATTGAAAAAAGTTGTGTAATACATTTCTAACTACAGTTTCCAAAGCACCGTGGCAACAGTCTGACATGTGTACCCCATGTAATAACATCATCTTTTTCTTCCTTGCTCTGTAGTAGCTTTATTCTCTTGTTTTGTGGTGGCCAAACTTGAAATCAGAAGATGAAAGTTTCTTTGTTGATGTCCAATAATGCAATAATTTTACTCAGGTCACTATCTCTGACTACAGCAGCTGTTATCCCAAAGTTATTATTTTAAGGGCATTACATCCGCAACCCTGGAAAAAAGCTGAGACATTTGAGGTGGCAATAGCAATTTTCTAGGTAACTAGCACCTTGTGATCGAAAGAGGCTGCACAAGATGACAAAGGGAATGGGGAGAAAAAATCACACTGAGCTGTAGACTTTGAGAGATTAGCAACTTTTTAAAGGCCTGACGGTCCCTGGAGATTGATCTATCTTTCCAGGAAACCTTGGTGACTCATTTTCAACAGAAGAAAGCACATAGAAAGGCCAGACAAAGGCCAAGTCACGTTCATATCAGACCAAGGAGTGAAACCCTTTCAGAACCTTTCTGGCTGAGTGAATAGATTGGTTGGTTTGAAGGCTTCCCGTAGGCACCTGCTTGGCCACTGTAAGAGCACAATACTGGAGCAGATGGGCTATTGGCCTTCCCAGCAAGCTCTTCTTAAGCCTAGGGAACTTTTGCTCCTTATTAATTATTTTACTACCTTTGATACAAAAAAAGAACACTAAGCAAAGCAAGATGAATAAGCATTTGGTAACAACCCCCCACCTGTCTGATAGCAAAAATAAGAATCCTGTTTCTGGCAAATGTCAAATTCACTTACAATCTAGTTCAGCCTTTTGCAAGCAGGTGCCCACCAGGTGTCGTTGGAGTACAACTCCCATTATCCCTAACCAATGCCATGCTGGCTGGAGCTAATAGGAGACATAGTCCAAAATATGGGGAGGGCACCAGGGTAGGGAAAGTTGGTCTAGGTTAGTCATCATCACACCATCCCCCCACCCAGCTCTACTGGTTGCCAATTTGTTTCTCAGATCACAGCAAGGTGCTGCTTTTGATACTGAGTTCTAAGGATATATGTGTAAGACTGCAGTGTTAGTCCCACTGAGCTACCTCCTATGAGACTGGAGGTAATACAGCCATCAGGACTAGTAACCACTGATAGACTTATCCTCTATGTATTTGTCTAATCACCTTTTAAAGCTCTACAAGTTGGTGGACCAGCATCTTATGGTAGCAAATGTCATGGCAAAGTGTTACTTGCTTTGGTCTACTTGGAATATCCCAACATTCAGCTTTATTATTATTATTATTATTATTATTATCCCACCTTTATCTTCCAAGGATCTCAAGGTGGTGTACATGGTTCTTCTCCTCCCCATTTCATCCTCACAACAACCCTGTGAGTTAGCTTAGGCTAAGAGATGGTGACTGGCCCAAGCCCACCGAGCGCCAGTGAGCTTCATGGCTGTTCCCAGGTCCTAATCCAACACTAAACCATTACACTGCACTGGGATGACCCCTGGTTCTAGTATGATGAGCATCATATCACTTTAAAAATCATTTGACCTCCATAGCACCTGCTTGCTGGTAGCACACAGTTAGCCCTTTAAAATCTTGCACAGCTTTTGCATGCTGAACAATAGCATCTGTATATAGTACAAGTGCTCTTAAGAGACACCTCCATGAGTTCAATGCATGTGTGGAGGAGAAGTGGGGCTGCATATTCTTGGCCCAGTCCAAATGTAAATATCCTGGATAGTTCTACCCCAGACCTACAGGCATTTGGTGGAAGAGCTGAGAGATGAACTACACATAGATAGTGGTGTGAGTGTGCACTTCTTCACATGATCAAAAGCTCTGTGCAATCTGTTGGACCGTAAGTCTGATTTAGCAGTATTCTTGTATTCTTGGAAAAGGCTGTTTGTTTTCCTTTTAGAGAAACACACTGAAAAAACAGAGAATGCCCAGTACATATGGCAAACATAATATTGCTATATCCTAGCAATACTGTGTTTGGCCAAAGGAGTTTTTGAACTATTTTTAAGGAAATTCACCAAAAGCTACACACGGGTTGCTGTACGTCCATATTTTCCTGGATATTTAAGTGATTTCTGCCTGAACACTGTTTCTGACAGCCAAGTCCTAGCAAAGTCCTGGAAATTCCAGATGTATGGCAACCCTACTATCGCTGTTTGATGGTGCATTTTTGCACATCCCTGTCTTCCCAATATAAAGATAATGAGCTGAGGGCAGGTGGTCAACTGCACTCCCAATCAAGTAAATAAACAGAAATACTTAACTGACTGACCAATTGCATGGCAGATAACTCGGTTCTGTCCCCCCCCCCATATAGAGCCTGTCCCCCCAATAAATCCTGGCTATGCCCATGCTTTCATGTCCATGTCTGTCTCCAGGTTATCTTGTCATCTTGTGTAATCAAGGCAATACAACGCCCAGTTCCAAAAAGGGATTGTTTTTAATTGGACATTTTATATTCATTAGCCTATACAATTGTGGTACTATTTTGACACCAGCTCCTGGATGTGGTTGTCTAATGGGACATAGTAGAATGGCAATAAAGACAAATCCATGTATAAATCAAGCCGGAGGGGGAAAAGAACCAAAACATTAATTTTCCATTTCTAATTAAAAATGACATTGAAACCTCAGGATGTGGAACATACAGAAAGGAGTGCATTTCTGCAAAGAGTAAAGCAGAATTACACGAAGGGGAAAATATGCAAAGCTAGGGAGGAGGGAGTAACTGTTTCTGCTTTTGTTATGCCAGTAGAGGGAATCTTAAATGATTTTAATAGAAGACTGAGGGGTGTAGCAGCATCTTTCAGCAACAACTGAGTAAGATGTGAGACAACTCAAGCTGTTCAGAACAACTGGGGATTTATTGGAAGTCACCCATGACTCAATTGTTTTTACCTTTGGAGATAGTAAGACAGATGGCATGAATATATTTAAGCACAGGGACAGCACTGATGTGACACTCCAGTTACTTTACTCAAACTAACAGCTTCTTCCCAAAAAGGACTAGATTAAATTAGTTTGACAACAGACCATGTGTCAGTGTGAGGGAAACATAGGAATTTCCCATTAGGAAATTTTGTCAAATGGGCATGCCCAGTGAGATACTTTTTTGGTCTGAAGCTGTTGTTTTTATCAATTTTCTACTAGCAAAATCCTTGATATTTGCAGATGTCAATGTAGATTTTAATTATTTTCCTGCAGTTTCGGGATTAATTCAGGACAACAATAGTAGGTTTTGTGAGCCCTTCCGGCCACCCGAAACCTCCATTGAATCTGGGAGGACAGACACCCAACACAGTGGTTTGAGAACCTCACTGCTCTTCCTGCATTTGAACACATTTCTTTTAAATGTCAATCTCATGCGGGTACCTATCTGGACATTTGGCTCACACCACACACAGAGAGATGGATATACTGATGGTGATTGTATTCTCAACATGAGTTAATTTTTTTTCACTTTTTCACTTATTTTTTCACTTTTTCCCATTCATTCCCCCCCCCCCATTCATTCTGAGACATATGCACATCCTTACTTGGCAGTTTTCCAGAGGCATCTAATTCAACAGGATGTACAAATTCTTGTAGATGCTAGATGAGAACCCACATCAGATGGACACACAAGACCAAAACTATGTAGAGAAATGGAAGTACAGTATATGTTGGCCAAATCCTGAATATTACCAAGTGTCCCTGTCTGAATGGCTGAAGACAACTAGGGTTTAAGAATGGGGATGAACACCTAAGTACATCTTATCCAATTGAAAGAGAAACAAAAAAATTGCAAAAACCAATGTGCATCCAATATGAACTCAAAACCAAAGAAAATGTGTTGTTTTGAAAATAAAATAATTTTTTTGCAGCATCTTCAGGCATGTGCTGTTTGGTTTGCGGCATCCCACTGAAAGCATGGAATAACAGCTATACTTGAGCTTCCTCTTTTCTAACTTGCCCTCAGACCCTCAAAGTTCTAGTATTCAACAGAGTTCTCCTAGGCCTTACTGACAAGATGTTAGGGAGTTTTGGAGAACCTGTAGTTTTTAGGGACTGAATAGTGCTAATCCAGATCCACCCAACCTGTCCTTCTGATTTAAATATACCATTTAGACCTGAGCTGCTTTCAAGTGATCTCACAAATATGTTCTCCTGACTTGGTACAGCTGTCTCTATCAATGTGGTCTGCTCCAGGTACTCTGGACCATTACATCCATCAGATCAGTCCCAGACAGTGATGGCTGGGGCTGATGGGTTATAGTCCAAAACATCTGCAGCATTCCACATTGGTAGGACTGTGGTACAGTCACCCATTGGACTAGATAAGCACCTAAAAAGTATGACGCCATACTGAATCATCTTTAAAGCAAACAATTTCTTCTTAGTTTATACACATAATGACATAGCAGTCTTCAAGGGATCCATTCTGTTATGCCCTTCTGAAAGGGTCTTAATGATCTGGCATTCCACATAAACCCATCAGTAGTTCTCTTTTCACTTTTCTTCTTGTGGATAAAGTTTTTAGCAATCCCAGGGTCATCTTTATGTAGCCTAATGGGTGAATAAGCATCTGCAAACGAGTTTGATATGTGTCATTTTCAGCCCGACTGAAATCAATCTTGGTGAAATCCCCTTGGCCAGTTTGAGTGAAATTATTCTCTAAATCCAACTGCTGCTTTTCCCTAACAGGCTTAAAGGAAAATAAGATTTTTTAAAAAAACTTCAAATTAAGCAGGGTGGTGAGAGAGATGTGGTGAAAAGAGGCAGTGATTGCCCTGGAATTGATAATAGCAATAGTCTGATGGTGTCAGGTGTTATTGTAAGCTGACAGGTCTCTCAAAGTATTCAGGTTAAAGCTTTGAAGATTTCAGAAGGAGGGGGGGGGAGTAACTGATTGTGTGTGTGTGAAAACTTACCAGATGGAATCCAGAGGAAGTCTCTTGGTGCACATCAGCATGTTAATGTAATTACAGATATATAGGCATTTGCAGAGAAAGTGTCAGATGTATTCGAAATCACAGGGAAGAAGAGAGAAGAGGAAAAGACATTAACATTTCACTCCACACTTTGACATCACAAAACAACAAGGATGGGACAAGAGCGACATGGCTCCATGCACAAAGAAAAACATGCTGACATAATTTGTTCACAGCAAGTCCGGTGTTAAGACAGACACCACTGAATAAACACATGGGGGTGGCACAAAGAGAGAATATGCAAACATCCTTCTAGAACAGGCTTCCTCAACCTCGGCCCTCCAGATGTTTTGAGACTACAATTCCCATCATCCCTGACCACTGGTCCTGCTAGCTAGGGATCATGGGAGTTGTAGGCTAAAAACATCTGGAGGGCCGAGGTTGAGGAAGCCTGTTCTAGAACTTGCCTGGAAGGAAACATTTGACTATCAAGCAACATGGAACAAATATAGAAAAATACTGCCCAAATTCCACATGTCTACCACTTACTACGAAGCTAGATCTTGCATTTATTTACAAGGCCCTGAACAATATAGGTCCAGGGTACCTCAGGGATTTCCCAGGCTCCTACAAATTTTCAATGAAGGGGCTGGACCCCCAAACAGTTCTACTTGGCAGCATGCGCATGCCATGGGGCATGCATGTGTCTTGTCAGCACACCCCACAATGTACGCAAGTGACATCAGAATGCTGCGGGTACCGTCTGTCACAGGAGCAAGGCAGTGCGCCTGGCCTGAACCCTTATGTCCCAGCTCAATCACTGAGATCATCCCCAGGAACAAATCTGGTCAATCCCTTATTTGGTGAGACTCACATGACAACAAGAAACTGAGCCTTTAGTGTAATCAGCCCAGTCCAGTGGAATATTCTGCCAAGAGAGATTTGTTAAAGGATTGTTGAGAGTAATTGCACTGTATGTGAAGGACTAAGCAAGACAGCAAGAGGAATGCATAGAATTTAAGTTACCCAGGCACTCCAGCCACAGTAGGTCTTCACAATGGTTGCAGGCATTCCTGGCTGGGTCATTTTTTAATCAACCAGCCACCCTTGTGACAGGAGTAGATGAGATGCTGTGCCATGCTGAAGTTTGAAGACACTGGCAAAGGGCTTGGCTAACTGCGTGTGAGCCTACATTTAAAGATGGGAAAGCTCTTGGAAGCACCTGACAATGTCAGGACCTTGTTGGGAAACAAAAGGGGGTGGAGCCTCCAGTTCTTACATAAACTCTCAGGCAGAACTGAATTGTTGCTGAAGCAACATCTACCTTCACATTCCAGAGCATAGCATTTACTGAATTGTTAATGGACAACTCTGAGGCAAAAAGACCCAGAGGCCCTTGGAAATGGTATCCCCCCCCCCCGAAGAACTACATCCATGAATTTCAAAGACAGATTAGCTTGGAAAATAAGCTAAGCTTTTTCTGACTTTGAGTAACATAACTTATTTCTGAGCCAATCTGATTTGGGCTAGGGGAAGCTTGCCTGTCAGTACCCAAAAGCCATAGTAAGCCCTTCAGCTTGCTGAGAAGTACATCAGAGCTCAGGCCAGCAGGTCTTTCTGCTTGCAAACACAAGTATTTAGGCAATCAGTCCCTGCTGCCAGAGACCTTGATTTGAGACAGCTGACTTCTTACAGAGTTGAAAGCATGGATTGGTCTGCCTGCAAGGGAACTTGTGCTATGAAGTAGAGCTTAACCTTTTCCTGGTTTTTCACAGCTTGTCATCTATAGTATTGATTTTTATTTATGAATATCAACAAGAAATCTTCAGTATGTATTAAGAGGACAAATGGCACTCAAAACTGTTGGAGAAGTAGTGCTAAAAACTTCAGTCATAAAGCACAAACCTGATCTGTGTGAAATAATATGCTAGGCTTTTGCAAAGAAATAGCTTTTGCAGGGAAATAAGAAAGCATCAAAGATGACTCACAGACCAGTCCCATGACAACTGCTGTGCTGAGCCAAGGAAGGGCTACAGCTCAATGGCAGACCATCTTTTTTTCAGGCAAATGGTTACAGTTTCAATCCCCAGCATCTTCACATAGAGCTGGGAATGTCCCTGTCTCAAACCCTGGAGAGTCTCTGCTGGTCAATGTAGACAATATGGAACTAGGTGGACTAAGTCTGACACAGTATAAGGCAGCTTCCTATATTTCTAAGGATGTGGCATTCAGTGCATGAAGGACCACCTTCCCATGCCAGTATTGGGACCCAGCATTTGCACCGGTAGAGCTACAGTCCTTTGTTCTGCTTGACTTTGCTTGCTCCACAGCAAAGTCCTGCCATCCATAATCCCTTGTACCACTCTGGTGGGAACAGCGAGATGGGCAGGGCAAAAGTCCCTTCATGACAGTGTAGAAATGCAAATATGCTGTTTTTGTCTATCAGAAAATTTGGAAGTCGTAGAGCAGGCACGTCCAACAGTTAGATCGTGATCTACCGGTAGATCACTGGATGTCTATGGTAGATCACTGGCTCCCCCCAAAGAAACTCAACAACTTTGGCTCCCCTAAAAAGAAGCTCATCGTTTTTGCCCTGCACCCCCAAAAAACAGGGCTTTCTTTCTCCCTAAAAATAGTTCAACAACTATGACCTGAACCCCAGAAAACGGGGTAGATCACTGCCAGTTTTTAACTCTGTGAGTAGATCGCAGTCTCTTGGGAGTTGGCCACCCTGTCATAGAGGGATGCACCAAACAAATATAAGACTAATGGACAGGGCTGGGTCACCCACAAGGCAAGGTGAGACAACTGCCTTGGGTGCCAGCATCCAGAGGGGAACCAGATCCCAATGTAGATCTTTATCCCCCTCCCTTGTTCCTGATGTAAAGGAATGCTTGGTAACCTCAAGCCTGGGAACCAAATGTGCCCTCTCTATGACCAAGATGCAGACCCTCCTCAGCCATTCTTCTCTAGCCAGCTGACCTTGTTTTGCACTCTACTGGAGAGCTTTCATCTGACTGAAACATGTTTTTGAACACAGATAATGCCTCTTGCAGTATGTGTGAAAGCTAGCCTACTGTGAAAATTAAATTTGCTTCATTGCTTGACTCACTTTTGCCTCATGTCTCCACCTATCCCTGGCATGTGCCCCCCCATACAAGGGAATGCAGTCCTGGGCTGAAAAAGGTTCCCCCTTACCTACCCTAAAGATATCCCAGCTTTCAATTTTCCAACTAGACCTCTCTTGCCTGTGCCAGCAAACCAGTTTAGGAGGAGAAGATAAGACAGACAGAATTAAAAATTTGTTGATCACAAAATGAAATCAGTGCCCCAGTAGGGGTTGGAGATGGTAATAGCAATATAAAATTTCACTTAAAAAGGGAAAGGCACGTGACCGACTCTGGGGTTGCGGCACTCATCTCGCTTTATTGGCCGAGGGAGCTGGCATACAGCTTCCAGGTCATGTGGCCAGCATGACTAATCCGCTTCTGGCGAACTAGAGCAGCGCACGGAAACGCCGTTTACCTTCCCGCCGGAGCGGTACCTATTTATCTACTTGCACTTTGACATGCTTTCAAACTGCTAGGTTGGCAGGAGCTGGGACCGAGCATTGGGAGCTCACCCCGTCGTGGGGATTCGAACCGTCGACCTTCTGATTGGCAAGTCCTAGACTCTGTGGTTTAACCCACAGCGCCACCCGTTTCCCAAAATTTCACTTATGGGAGGGCAAAGTTTCATAAATGAAAGGAGTAATACAGCAAGATTCATTCAATAAGTTTATTGTGCTAACCAATGGCTATATAGCAAATTGAGATTATTTCTTTTGGGATGTGGACAGACTGATGGGTAGATATTTCAGAACACTGTCTTCTCATTTTTATTTTTATTTTTACACCAAAGCTAGACTATGGAAACAGTGAGGCTACATATTATTTTCTTTATTATTCAGCATCCTGGTCTTTCATTGTTTTCTATCCAACCAGCTGTTACTTGCACGTTTCAGAAAGAGTGACATATTGTCGATAGCAGCAATGTAAAGTTTTCCTATCTGCAGACCACTTAGTAATCAGTATTGACAAATGAAGCCCACGGGCTCTCACTGTGATTTCACCAAGTGCTGGGGAAAGATCGGTCTTTTTTTTGTTAAAAAAAAGGAGTTGCAACTGAGTTTTGCCTAAAACAGAATTTCACAGTGAAAGCAGAGGATCCTCCATACAAGAAAAAGAAGAGGAATTTGGAAGAATAAGAGAAAAAAAGATTTTTATATAGCATTTAGCAATCTGTATTTATAGTGGGTCTGAATTAGAAATGGGTAAAATCCTGCCCATTTTTTTTACAGTACTGTGTAGTGGTAATTGGTTAAGGTCCCCCCTCCCCTAAACTAGGATACAAACATCAGAACACAAAAAAGGAATTTCTACAGGGAGAGTCACTGTGAGGCAACCACCTAAGATGGCAGGTGCTGAAGGGTATCCTTTGATGTTTGTTTTTTTGTTTGTTTTTTTGTTTGTTTGTTTGTTTGTTTGTTGCATTTATATTGCATTTATATCTCCTCTTCATTTAATCCCCACAACCACCCTATGAGATAGGTTAGGCTGAGAGGCAATGACTGGCTCAATATCACCCAGTGAATTCCTGGCCAAGTGGGGATTTGAACCCTGGTCTCCAGGCCCTCTTCCAAAACTGACCACTACACCACACTGGCTCTGCTCCTTCAGTCTAAAAGTGGTCATTGATGCATTAGTGACACCTCACTCCAGATCCTCTGATGACCTCCCAATGGTTCCATATTCTAGTTCCTGGAAATAGACCTGCAGGTAGGAACGGAAGCATCATATCACCATGCCTTCCAGCTCCCATCCATTAGAGCCATATCATGGCTGAGGTTATAAAAATCAACAAGAATCAACAAAGTCAAAGTCCCCCTATCTGTCTCCTAATATAAGCCATCATTTAGGAGCTGACTTGTGGGCAGGACTCTATTTTTTGCTGTTGCACATAGCTACAGAATGTGGTAATGTTTCACTGCCTATAAATATTGCAGTCTGGTAAAGATAGCACACTATTTTGCCATAAACCAAAGACTATGTGTCTATGGAATGTTATTTCTGGATCTCAAGGCTTTTGAACCTAAATATCAGCTCAGCCTGCTACATACTATTCCACTTCCAGCTTATAAATCTTCAGGAGACCTCCATACTGCCTCCACATTTTCTGGTTACTCTTAGGTTGAAATAAAGGAAGGGAAGGAGGAAGGGAAGGAGGAAGGGAAAGAAGGAAGGAATTCAATTATCTTTTAATTTGATTTTGTAATGTAATGGGATGTAGCAATTATAATCTGCAGGATGTACACCCCTAAACAGAAGAGGATGTGACCATTACTTAATTATTCCATTTGACGAAGTCAGTCCTTGCTTTAATTCACACATGAATAGCATCAATTTGCATGTAAATAGAAACTCTACATGCTTCCATGGAGCTAAAAAGCTGTGTTTCAAGGTGGAATTAGGCAGTGGGCACATCACAATTTGATAGCTCAACCTTGTAGAGAGACATCTTGGCTAAAACCACTTTAAGTACTCACTTCCTTGCTTTCTCATAGGACTGCATATGGGCCTAGCTCAAAAGGTGCCTCCATATTAGGCTGCTTTTTTTAAAAAAAGAAGTCACTCAATAGGGATGGGCAAATTTGTTAGTTTTGGGTTCTCTCAGGGCTTATCCACACTGACCTTTTGCCCCACTCTCTCCAGGCCACACCTTAGCTGTTGTTGTTTCTCCTTGAGTTTTCCCTGAGAAAATGCACCCTTTAAAGCTGAATCAGAGCAAACATCAATTCAGGTTTTCTGCAGATTGATGTTTGCTCTGATTGAGCTTTAAAGATTGGTTTTTTGTAGGGAAAGCTCTGGAGGGGGAAAAGGGGGCTCTCAGACATGGAGACCTGCACCTGGAAAGAGCAAAGGAAAGTGTGGATAAGGCCTCCATCCCCCCCCCCTCTTTTTCTAACTCTACTCTGGTCTTCCAATGCTCACATGAGTACAATATCTAGGAAAGCAACTGGCTACATAAAACTAATATAGGAAATAGAACATATGTGCATTAGCAAGACCTAACAGGCTTTGAGGAATGACTAATATTGCTGCATTTTAATCCTGCTGTTCTTTACTGATGCTGCTGGTTTCATTTCAACATTATTGATGACTATTCTATTTATGTGACTTTATTTGATTTTATGATTTATGATTTTGTCTGCAAAGCATGGGGTTGCGCTTTTTGTTCTTTGGATGTTGCATCAAGATAAGAGATGGCCTTCTCTCTAGATCCTTGTAAAGCTTATTAGCTAAAGTGATCACTTTAATGGGCACTGATGGTCAACTGATATTCCCAGAACAATATGTGCACACTATGCCAATCTGTCAGTGCAAGAGCTGGTTTAAACAGTTTTTAAAGTCTGGAGCGTGGCCAGTAGAAGCAAAAGCTTCAGCTAGTAACCCAGCTGTGACCCTATCTGGATAGGGACAGCCTGACTTCTGATAACCTCTAGGTTAGACTACTGCAACACATTATACATGGGGCTGCTTTTGAATACAGATGGGAAACCTCAGCTGGTGCAGAATTCAGCAGCCAGGCTGTTCACTAGGGCAAGATGGTTAGAGCATATAACGCCAATTCTGGCTCAACGGCACTGGCAGCCCAATTCAAAGTGCTGGTTTTGATCTGTAAAGGTCTTGAACACCTCAGGACCACAGTACCTCAAGGACCGGCTCTTCCAATGTTTATGTTCTTATACTCTTGTCAATGACATAGAAGATCCTGAATTGCTTAGGATCTACCGTAGTTACCTAAAGGAGAACCTCTCCACATAGCCTTGCCCAAGAACTGAGATTGGCCTTTAGGGCCCTTCATAGAATCCTTTCTGTGAGTTCAATGCATCATGCAGGGAACATACGGAAGGCCTTCTCTATGGTGGTGTCGTGGAGGTGTACTTGTCTATTGCTGTCATCCATTTTTGACCATGGTGGCTGCTCTGATGTTTAATGAAGTTGATGGTTTCTTGCTTTGCAGGGCCCCAACTAACACCAGGAAATCATGTTGGGTATAACGTGTGTTTGAACCAGATCATTGTTGCTTTCCAACATGATCTGGAGCAAAAGGAACTATAAAATGCATATCAAGAGTTACAGGTAAATGATCCAGGGCAAAGTTTGGACCAATGCATCCCTGTTTCCCCTTCATCGACAGAAATTAAAAAACAAAAGGAGAAAACAATGGCAGGCAAATGTGATCCTGTGTAGGATGCACAGGATTAAGCAGGCCATTTCAAGATATTTTCCTTGAAGAGTATTTCATTGGCCTCAAAAGACAGATTTAAAAAGAGCACCTTATTGTTCCCTGTTTTTATCTCCTGTTCTTTTTCAAAGCCACAAATTTCCATCTGCTGCATTTAGAACTTAAACTGTCCCCAAAATCAAGTAAATTAAAAGTGTTTCTCCTAGATTTGTCACAGTGCCTATAAAATTCTGACTTTATATGCTTCCTGGACTTTTGTGCTCATTTGTTTTCAGTTCAGCTGTAAGCCACCAAGCACTTCATCTGCTACCACAATTGCAAACATTAAAACAAATTGAACACAAAATTATGCAGGACTGTGTTAATGAAGGACTCTTGCTCTACAACACTGATTTCTGGGCACCAAGACTAAAAGTGGACTACTTTCAAGCAAGAGTCACCCGCGGGTGTTCAGTTGAGTCCCCTCATACCCCAAGAACAAAGGAAGCTGCCTTATATAGAATCAGAGCATTGGTCTATCTAGCTCAAAATTTCCTATACTGACAAATAGCAGGACTTCAAGGATTCAGCTCTACCTGGAGATGCTAGGAATTGAACCTGGGACCTTTTGCAGGCAGATGTTCTACCACTGAGCTACAGTCTTCGCCCAAGAAGAAAACAATTACACGGAAGAAAGACTCCATTCCCTATGACCTCATAGCCCTTTTCACATGGTCTTCCAATTTTATTGTACTTTTACTTTTTTGAACCTCCCTGAGATCTATGGGTTTAGGTGATATGAAAATTTAATAGCTACAACAACATGTGGAAAGAGCAGAATTGCACCTTGGTCCAGACAATCATCATGCCTATGTGCACAGAGCCTATTATGTACTTGATGTACCTTAATGTATATGCTCAGACTTTGTGCGTACAGTGGCAATAAAATGATGGAGCCATGAAAAAGGACAGTGGTGTGGTATAGCTCACCACTTCCATACATTAAGTCTACAGGTGTAGATGAAGTCTACGTGTAGCTACTAACCATGCTGGCTGAGTGAAAGAACTTCCATGTTCAGAGGGAGCATTGCATTGAGTGCCAAGTGATGTGGAAAGGAGGAAAAAGAAAGTAAAGGCAATTCCCATGATATCTTCCTAGTGTGTGACAAACAGCATGCTGGATCAAATGAACCCATGGTCTGTTTCAACAAGATTATCTAATGCAACCTTTCTCAATCTGTGGGTTCCCAGATATTGTTGGACTACAACTCCCATTACCCTTAGCTACCAAGGCCAGAGCTCAAGGATGATGGGAGTTGTAGTCCAACAACATCTGGGGACCCACAGGTTGACAACTGCTGAAAATTGTAATAGTCCTGGGAAACCTCTTTTTTTTTTTGAAGGGGGGAGTATTGTACTAGCTTTTGGAATGTGGGGATGGAGAAATCTTGGCACCCTCATCAGTCTACAAATCACTGGCTTTTGGAGGGGTGGTGGGCTATGGCAATGAGCTAAGGGAGAGAGAGTATGATTGTGCAGTGCAAACTTAGACTCATTCTCTTTAATCACCTCCTCTTTTCTACTTTTGCTTTAAGAAACCGCACACACATGTAGGGAAGCAGGAGAAATTAGATTCAGTTTGTGTCAAACATACTTTTTTCACATGTTCTGAAGCAACAAATAACCAAAACACAGCCATCCTTTGAAATCCTTTGAAGGAGGATTACCAACCAGCTCCCATAGCGGCCCCTTACTGTCAACACAGGGGCATCTAAAGGACCATCTTGCCCTGAGAGAAGCGGAGAAGCAGCAGCAGCTTTTTCTACACAAACAATTTGTCTTTCCCATTCTATTGTTACTTTAAAAATAATAATAGTAAAAGACCCAGTGCTTATTCTTGTAATTATCTTATGCAAATCACTTTGGGAAGTCTGCTTGAAAAGTGGTATATATTTTCTGTAACACTTTCCCCTTAATTCTGAGATGTCGTCCTCCAGCCAAGTAATATGTACAAAAATGCATTTACTAGAGGAAATTGTGCATACGTTAGTGAAAACATACAAAAATGCGCCATAGCAAGAGAAATAGCTTTGCAAAAATATGTACATAGTAAAATTGCATACAAATGTGTGTGTCTTAGGAAAAATTTGCACTAAAATGTCAATTAATTTTCATTTTTAAAATTGCAATTAAAAAAAGTCATGTAAAAAAAAATCAGAGAACTGAATTTCAGTTTGAAAAATGAGAAACCAAAATTCACAGATTCACTCATTCCTACATAATTTAGTACCATAGACACAATGCACCTTAGATCCATTTTTGGGTTCTGTTGAAAACCAGGGGTCTAGAACACACCTACCATCTCCTGTGAGCTGAGTGTTGCACAGAGCATATTGGTACGGATGTCCAAGCTGCTGAGTTGTTCAGCCAAGAAAAACAAGGTCACATTCATCAAACATTTTGCCTTGCCCATTGTTAATTTTGTTACAGCTACACTGAACAAAAGGAAAGCAACATAGCAGGATCATTGCGATGGAAAAACTAATGCTAAAGAACTGGTTGACAATTTGAAGCTAAAGCAATGGATTCTTATAATGTACTCCAATGAAAGCCAGAAAATGGTTCCAATTTAATTAGAGTTTGCTCTTGGTCTTTTTTTCCATGTGGCAACAACAATAAAAAATTGGCTGCTCACAAGAAAAAGAAAAATTTGTATCAGTTGGTTGTTGGTTTTTTTTGGGGGGGGGGTTGGTTGGTTGTTCTAGTTTGAGAAATCAGTAATATTGCCGCAACTATTTTATTTATTTATTTATTTCAACTGTGTTGGAATCAACACACCATGATTAACTTATCCAATATTAGTTATATTCATAGCAGACTCATTGGAATAAGAAATAGGTCTACTCTTAGTATATCATTATATATATAATATCTAAACATACAACCAAATAAAGCTGGGCTATTTTGGGCTGGGGATGTTCCACTTCAGTAAAGATGTATAAAACCCATTGGACTTGGGGAGAAAAGAAGATTGTTCTGCTCCCTTCATCATTTTTGCAAATACAGCCAGTGAGAGAGAGAAAATTATGTACATGAGCAATGTGTTGGCTTTGTGGAGACTCGTATAACTTCAGACAATGCAATTCTCCTGCCTGCCTGCCAGCACCCAAAAACACACAAGCAGTATATAGCAAAGGAAAGCTCTCACAGAAGATTAGACTTCTATATTTAAATGAGGTTGATCTTGTGATTTAGTCAAGTATACAAGAGGGGATCATGATCTTCCATCAGCCACTTTCTCCAACTTTATACTGTTCGCACATATAGATTATTCATACAAGCCTCAATTTCTATACATGAGCCCTGCAAAACAAGTTCTGAGCCAGCTCCTTTATCTCCAGGTTCAAATACAAGATCCTTCTGTATATACATAGAGAGTTGTATGGACTAAAGCAGGGACACCCTAAAACACTTCTGTTATCAGCAGGTTGCGGAACTCTTGGAGACAGAGCTTAACTCACTGTAATTATGCCGATACCCTTTTTTTTGCTGAAATGCAGAAAGCTGACATCTTTGAGAGCAGCCTGTGGGAAGCGGGGAGGGGAGGGAGACACTAGACCTGCAAAGCTAGTTCTGTTTCATTCTGCTGTCATCCTGACATTTCCTTGTAAAATGGGGGTGGGGGAGGCAACCCTTATTGATACGTCTGTTGGCAAAGAGGTTAGTGGGCATCAACATTTCTTGCAAATTTTGATGCAGTTATTCCAAACCTCTCTAGCAGCTAAGCTCAGCAGCCTGGATTTGTTTCCTTAAAAGAAAAGAAAAGGGGGGAAAACCCACCACACTATTGGAGAACTTGACTCTTTTCACAAAGCAACGTGTTGTGCCTTCGTAGCAAGTGCTGTTAAAGAGGATTATAGATATCCAGACTGTGGCTGTTACTTTAGTTTCTTTAAAACACATGCACTAACAAGAAAAGACCATCAATCACCCTGCAAGGTATAAATCCTAATTCCTACCCTTCCTAACAGGTTTTAAAGGTCATGGATGTATAGAAATGTGTAGCTTAATTTTAAATGCATTCATTACTCTTGCAGGGGAGTTTTACAATTTATCCTTCCTCTGTTTTGCCCCCATTTTAAAACAGCTATTTAAAATGTGAAGCAAGCATCACCAAAGATTATAAAGTGTAGGACATAATAAAGGAGGCAGCACAGTATGCTGCCTATTTTTTGAAGTGGAGTGAGAGTTCAGGGAGGGAATCACACTTGGGGTCTGCTTTTCAATCACCCTCATTTGTAATGTTTGCATATTTACAGTAGCTCAGCTCCTTCAGCCATGTTTTCAGCAATCAGATTCCACACTGGGGACAGAGAACAGCCGCAAATGAGCGCTTGATCTATAAATGGCCATTTTTACATACAAGGAGGGGGGGCATGAACTGAGATGGAGGCAGGACGGCAGCTGGAGGAATTATGTATCTTGTGTTCATCTGATACAAGAAATAGATAAAACATTTGTGTTTGGGAGAATGGAGAGAGATAGGAAAATAGAATAAAAGCATGCTTATGTCATCAGACTTGCATTTTACTGAAGCGGGGGCACACTGCAACTATAAAAGTTGATTGTGGCAGGTCACCAACCATCTTCATACCAGACCTTGCTAGGCCACAGACCACCACAGGGTTAAACATGCTAAAGTCCTTTAAAATCAATGTGTGTTATTAAATGTGTGACTTCCTCCAAAGTATCCTGGGACAGT
This sequence comes from Podarcis filfolensis, assembly GCF_964270895.1. NCBI lineage: Eukaryota > Metazoa > Chordata > Lepidosauria > Squamata > Lacertidae > Podarcis > Podarcis filfolensis. The sequence continues at coordinate 47,724,478 of NC_139611.1, forward strand.
AGCTTGCCCATCACATGTCTATAATTTCCAGCACCCTTAAACTACACTTCCTAAGATTCTTTGAGAGTATCCACAATTAGTTGGATCCAGATAAAGCCAGTGGAACTTGGTTCCTATTGAACTTAAGGGGGCTTTAAGGAAAAATAATTATTAACTAGTCCCATTGATTCCAATGGATATGGATCAAACCCTATATTTAGGGGCTAGATTTGTGTAACGTGCTCAGCTATGCGTATATTTATGGCATCTAAGGGTGTTTGTATAGGCAGAAACTTCCAGCCAATCTTGTTGAGTAATTTGGCACACACCAATGCAAGAGACCCTTTCTCTCAGGAAATCTCCATTCTTACCACAGGAAGGCAAGCAATGGAAAAGATTCTGTTATGGACTCTCTGGCCACCGTAGTCAGGAGGGGTAAAGAAGCAAGCTAGGAACAGTGGCGTAGCGTGGGTTGTCAGCACCCGGGGCAAGGCAAGTAATTTGCGCCCCCTAACCCGTGGATTTGCGCCCCCTAACCCCCAGATGTTGCGCCCGGTGCGGCTGGCCCCCCCCCCTGCACCCCCCACGCTACGCCACTGGCTAGGAATCTCCAAGTCTGTGTGGTGGTACAGTTTTGGGCTTTGCTGTTTCATAAACAGTTATGATGAGCCACCTCAATGAAGGGTAGAAGGAGATGGAGCAGTATAGTTTCACCTTCAGTGTAGGCAGGGGAGAGGCAAAAAAGCACATTTTACTTTTGTACGGTAAGCTACACACACACATCTCTATCTGCCATCCAGGCAAGTAAGGGGCATTATCAGAGTTCAAGGATACATCCCAGCCAGGCAAAAACATGCAAGCAGAACCAGTGATGGGGGCACTTAGGGATTGTCCTGAAATGCCAGAGTGAGAAGCCTGGGGGAGCACATTTGGGCCCAGACCAGATGTTTCCCACTTTTCTATTAAGAGGTTCCAAATAGGTCAAGTTTCAACCATTAAAAACTCCCCTACAATCAGTTGATAACACCCCTCCGCAACCACAACCCTTGTTCTTTCTATTTGTCTTGCTATTTCTTGTTTGCAAAATATGAAGTGTCAAACAGTTGAGTGAGACTGGTCTTCCTAATGTGTCTAGTGAGCGAAAAACAGCCTTGACAAAAACTTGTTAGCCCAGCCAGCTATAAATAAGAAAATAAATACAATAAGGAGCAGGGTGGCTGATAATACCTTGTAAATGAAGTCATCAAGGAAAGCATGGAATGGAAATGTCTGTGTCATTAATTGTATATGAAACAGAATGCCAAAAACATGAATTAAGCAGAGAGAGAGAGAGAGAGAGAGAGAGAGAGAGAGAGAGAGAGAGAGAGAGAGAAATACATATATTTGCTAGCTAATATGAACTAAGTGGAAAAGTAGCATAAAATGGCAAAAAGTGATTTACTTACTCCAAGACCTGAAGATGTACGTGTTACTGTTTAGGTAATCTTGGGATTATTTGGTTAAAATAAAATGTTGCTCAGACGAAAAAGAGTCTTCACGAAGTCTAACTGCTATTTGCTTTGCATGACGATCTTATGCAGAAGAGAAAAATAAGCTCAGATATATTCTGAGAGGGAGCAATATTTGGAGTTAATTGGCCCATTAAGCGATTAATTTAATAGGTGGGTGTTAGTCACTAACATTAGGTTATCCTAGGCAAATTGTCAAAAAGGTAAACTGAAATGAGAATCCAAAATGAATACTGAAATGACAGCAAACATTAGGAAGAGAGAAATGGCATTCGAATAGTAACAGTGTATACAGGATTGGAGAGACCTCTAGTGTCCCTAAAAACCTGAAACACAAAAGCAGCTCATTATTGTGCTAACAGGATATATAGATGGCTAGTTTTCATCTTATCAAAAGGGGGAAACTGCAAGTTTGATATTATGGCATGCAAAATACCAAACATGTATCATACATTACAATCTCCTACATGTATACAGATTCACGTGCCTCAGCCAATCTGTACAGTATAGCCACAGTTATATCCAAAAGCAGTCATTATGTATTGAATTTCATTAGCTCTTAGTTCTTGCAGTCTCCCAAACCACAAGCTGACAAGTCCTTTTAGTTCATTCCAAAAAGAAACTCCCCTTCTTCATGGATATGAATAATCAATCTCCATTTTATATATATATATATATATATATATATATATATATATATATATATATATATGCTCATATTAATCATGCAATCTAAAGGTATGAGAGGAAACCCTTTTCAGCTCTCTGGGGGCAAGGCCAGAGACAAAACTGGGTTGGGGCAAAGAATGTCCACTTAACCTTCATAAAGTAGGGTAGTTTCTACACACACGCCCTCTATGCTCCTCCAGGCAACCAAGAAGCACAGTGGTGCAGGTGCATTAGGCTGCTCCAGAGACAAGAGTCAGGGAACAATATGACCAAATATGTGTGAATTAGAACAAGCCACAATTTAGTAAAGTTAGTGGGGTTGGCATGGCATTTAGGCATGGATCTGTTCTGCTTCAAACGTCTGATGTGATGATGGGATTTTACTTGATGTTTTGGCTTGTATATATACTGTAAGTTACTTTGGTTACCTCTTTACAGAAAACGACCAATACATTTAATAAATCATCATCACCTACCACTGCCTGTCCACCTGTCACCTCTGAGCCAGTGAGAGCGAGCCATGGCTCAGTGGTAGAGCTTCTGTTTTGCATGCAGAAGTTCTCCAGCTGAATCCCTGGCATCTCCAGGTGGGTATAGGGAATTACTTCCTGCCCCAAACCACAGAGGGCAGTTGCTGTCAGTTCAGACAATACTAAGCTAGATAAACCAGTGGTGTGACTCAGAATAAATCACACCATTTCCTTGGAGGAGGAGCCTCCCTTCACCCCAAAGAGAAGGAAGCAGGAAGCAGAGAGAGCACTGAAGAGGAAGTGGGCCTGCTGAGAGAGAAACCCACTGTTGGTTTTGTGCTCATGGGCCTCCAAAACCTGAAGTTTGAACATTTCAGCAATGTTCTCCCCCTCTTTCAGGGTGTGACTAGATAATAAAACAGACATGGCACTACTGCCAATTATGGCTGTCTCACATCTGGTTGTCCCTTTATACCTATTGAATAATGATATTCTCAATGTGATGTGATATCATCCTGTTCTGAGATTAGACAGCCACGACACCAACACATTGGCTCCTGATGATGGGGATGGGGTTTTCACATGATGTGATGGCATCACAACATGCACTGAGTTTCACTTGAAAGTTTAGGTAAGAGAGAGCTGCGGTTCTCAGCTAGTTCCCCAATCTATCAGAAAACCCCTTATTAACCAACAATTAGATCTGCTGTCTACTGCATTGTTACAGTAAGCTTCTGCAACATAAAATTTTATTAGAATGCCTCCTAGGTAGTTTATGTCTATGCCACATCTGTCATAGAGAAAGCATGCATATGAGTCACAATCAGAGCCTGCCCATCCATGAGGCAAGGTGAAGCAACTGCCTCAGAGCTTGGGAACATTCGATGGGGCAGTAGATCTGGGCCCATAAGGAGCAAATTACTTCCCATTTGCATTCTCAGCCACCACCTTCTCCTCCATGCTTCTGCTGTTTTCTTTCACATCTGGAAGCAATGCCTCCCCCCCCCATCAGCCTCCTTTTGGATCTCCTTTTTCTCCCCGTTTTCTCATTGGTGGTGGTGGCACTGGTAAGGGGGCAGGGGAGGAGTTGGGGGGTGGATCCTGCTTCTGAGGGGTCGTATGTCTCCTCTCCATGACTGATACACACAATCATGCTCACATCCCATCTTTCTCCTTTCTGTAGATAATGGGGTTCAGTATCAGTAAGGATTTCAGCTTAGAACCTTCACTGCATCTTGGTGTTAGACAGGAACTGCTAAATACAGCTGCCCCATTGTCAGGGAGTGGCAGGACACCGATGAGTGTGCACCGGAGGAAGAGGGGCTGCAGTCTGGCTTGGGAGAGATGAGCAGTGGTCCGTGGGGATCTGTACCAGCCAGGAGGCAAGAATAGGAGGTAGGGGAATCTTCAGAGCTGGAAGGAAGGAAGAGAAGGCAGAGGCAGGAAAAAATTGAAGCTGCTAAAGCAGAAGCAGCATTATGTTGCATTATGTGAAGGATTTGCTTTGGTCTGATCCAAATCAGTTACTGATTTTCATGAACAGGACAGCCCTTGGCAGGTGACCCTCAACAAGGGATATAATATTAAGAAAAGGATATAGTATAAGTCTGGGGAACCTTTGGCTCTCCAAAGGTTGCTAAACTACAATTCCCATCATCCCTGGCCTTTGGCCATACTTTTTAGGGCTGGAGTAAAGTTTCCCATGCTTCTTCTAGGAATACTGAAGACAAGTTGCTACTCCCCATCACAAGTCAAGCATTTGCAAATGCCTTCTCTGTTTATTTTATAGAAAATATTATCTTCTTCTCTGACAGCTTATCCATAACCCAGAGGGAAATGATATCTATGTTGCTGTCAGCATTGTTCAATTCAGGAGAAAGAGATCTGGCAGAGGAATCCTATACTACAGTGTAGTTGAGTTCCAGGACTTTGTCAACGTATTTCAGGTAACTGGATTCAGCTGAAATATAGTCAAACTTAATCCACAAGATGTCTGGCCAGTTTTCTCTCTAGCGTATGTTTTCTGATCTTTACGTCTATTGCAGTTAGTTCTTTGACCAAGGAGGGGTTGGTTCATTTTATTTATTTTTGCAAACGTTACAGGGAACATTTTCCCTTATATTCTCCCGTAGGCACTCTGGTGAGTTAAGAATGCCACCTATAGTTCATCATTGAAATAGCTCCAAGAGGAGAAAGAAAGAAAGAAAGAAAGAAAGAAAGAGAGAGAGAGAGAGAGAGAGGAAGAGAGAGAGAGAGGAAGGAAGGAAGGAAGGAAGGAAGGAAGGAAGGAAGGAAGGAAGGAAGGAAGGAAAGTGTGTGTGTGGGGGGGGACACACACTTTCCATGAATACCAACCAGGGATGTTTGATGACATGAATCTTTGAGATTTCTGATATGTATGGCAAAGTTTTTTAAAATTAAGCTGCAGATGGAAACTTAGCAATCAACTGGCTTCTGTATTTCCTGATCATAGCAACACAATTCTTTGTTCAAAAATGTATCAAAATAAGTCTGAAATGTTTGAAAGAAAGGTGCTTTAAAATACATTTAAAATAATATGTAGATGCTAATTTTCCTGTAATTTTAAAAATTGCTAATTAATCTGGAAATCAGGTGAGATAGGTTTATGAATGCACACATTCAAACGGGATGAGCAGTTACAATAGACAGATTCATCCATACCATCAAGTCATTACATTCCCATCAAGTTACATTCCAATCCATTGTAACAATTTTCAGAACAATTTTTGTGTGTCTGTTGCAGCAAAAACAACAAAGCATCTTGTGCTGCCTTAAATTTTAATAGATTTTATTACAGTGTCAGCTTTTGTCGACTAGCACTCAGTTCATCAGATGAATGAAGAGTTATTCTGAGTCACAGCTGTATTTCTTAGGGCTGGGCGGGCAGCTTAACAGTGAGGTCAAAGGGAAATGAAATGTGGCCGTCCAGGCCTCTCTATCTGCCCCTTGGGATTCTCCCATGGCCGTACCTTTCACAGGCCCTGATCAACACCCTCTCCAGTACTTTTGCATGGTTGGAATGTGTCCTTGAACTGTAATGATGCCTCTTGCTTGTCATGCTGGAGAAATATATGCAGAGAGAACCATCTGACTTTTCTGTAGTTGGAATGTAGACTACTGTGCAATAATGAGTCACATCCATTACCCCACCACCACTGGAATCTCACTCCCAGTGCCTTGCAGACCATTTTCTATAACTTCCATGAGACATACGCACCTGGTGATTTGCCCTGCTCTAATTCTTTCCTGTCCAACCTCTCAAACCAGCAACAATATTGTAGGGGTGTGTGTGAAGGGACCTTGTTCCCTAGGAGTTGGCTCCTATGGGTCAGATAGAGAGGCCTGGATAGTCTCATTTGGTCTGCAGTACTCCATCCCTATACTAATTAGAGAGAAGATGTGCTTGGGAACCTCCTACAGGAAACTTGCCCAAGAATTCCTACACACACAATTAAACAAAAAACAAAAAAAACTGGAGCTATGCCTGGAGGTGGTGATGCAGTGCCGCAACATTTAATAAACCAGCTCTAAGTGAGTTAGAAGAAGCCTTGAAAGACAGGTATGCATGCCAAGTTTGCTTTCAAATTCTTGACAAACTCCTGCTTAATAAATAGCAATTTGCCGTGTCGGAAAGCTGAACTCTCTGCTTTGGCTCACTCATAACAAAGACGCATATTCAGAGTCGTGCTGTTTCATGACCCTCCTGAGTTTCTGTTTGAGAACTCCTTGGAAACAGCTGCCACTTCCTCACAAAGCACGTGAGGCGTAACCCAACCAATTTATTGAATTATTCATTAGACTGAGAGAATAAATAAAAAAGGTGGGTATAAGAGGGTGGGTGGGGGAGAGAGAAGAGTGTGGCTGTTATATTGGGGAGAGAGGAAGTTGTCAGAAAGTGCTTTTTATTTATAGGTTTATTACAGCTTGCATTTGTCTCTGTGAGAAGCATACAATTTTCTCCATTGGCCACCATAACTCAGGGTAGAAAGAAGAGCTGTAAATACTAGAAATTTGGGGTTTTCTGGGACTATGGTCTCCTATTTTTAACTTGCATTTTAACATGGAGGTAAAACATTCCTTTGACAATGTACAGATATTAAATAAAGATCAGGGGGATACAGCAAGCAGAAATTATTCAAGTACTAGAGGAAAAAAATTGCTCCAGGCTACTCTTTCACACATTGTTGCTCAAGTCAGGATTATGATATGACAGTTCTAACTCTGCTGCTGACATTCGAATAGACTATTACATTATTTACTTTTTGTAAAATAACATTCTATTACAGCTCCCTCAAGGCCCACGGCTGTTCTTAGTTTAAGGGGAAAGATTCTCTTTGCCCATGATTCCGAGCTTCCAATTTGTGAATGCAGCTCTGGTGGAGACCACTAATCAGGTCCTCCCTTAAAGAGGGCACATACCGTGGTGAGACCTGGAAAACCGACACCCTGTGTTGTGGGTGGGAACATCTGGTAAGCCACAACACCCGATTGGTAGGTCCCTCGAAGCTGGGTACAATCTGACCAATGGGACGCAAACGGTTTGAGGGACCTATTATGCCCATGCATGTGACTCAGAGCTTCCTCTTTCAGCGCGTGCATTTGGAACACCACAGCATGTCCTCTGCAAGCCAAGACAGAGAGAGAGATTTACCTTCGACGGATTGTCCTGGTGATATCTTTCCGTTATCCCTTCTTCTTTTTAATTCCTTTTACCCTCTTCCTTTCCCTAGTTTTAAATTTTTAAGTTTGTTTTTAATACTCCCCATCCTTGATCTTCCCTGATTTAGAGCGGCCCCACAGGGCTTGCGGCCGCTTAGCTCTCTGCTTTGGAGTCTTTTCGTTTGCTAATTTCTTTCCTATAGGGCGCTTGTCCTTGGGGTTCCCCAGAGCGCTCCCTTTTGCTGGGGATTGCCATGGATCCCAATTCTAAATTTGTGGCTTTGTGTAGCGATCGCTATTCCTTTAAAGGACTTGAGCTCACAAGCTGGTTTATCCAGGGGTTCACAGTGCAGTGTTGCTGCGGCTTGAAAAACTTCTGCTCAGCGGCCCCAATTTATTGTTTTCGGTGTCTTTTTGCCCACAGGGCTTGGCTTTAGCGCTTTTGTCTCCAGGGTTGCCTCCATTTCCCTGGGTTCAGGGAGCAGTAATTCTGAGCCGTGTTAGCCATGCATTTATTTTATAGAGCCTTGAATAGCTGGAGCAAAGGAATTTGAGTTATAGTGATCGTTTGGTCCACTAATTTGGCTTGTGAGAGTTCCCTCTCCGTAAGCTTGGTAAATACTTCACTCCCTCTCAATTTGCTTAAGGATGGTTGGGAAATTCTTGGAGCCGGCAGCCATTTTGCCCTGCTTATTTTGGTGGGAGCCCCATCTTGTCTTGGTGGCAGGGCCCGTGTTGGTGGGAGCACCATCTTGTTTTGGCGGGAGCGCCACCTTAAGGATTAACAGTTAATTTTAATTTTATTGAATATTGGGAGACCTTATAGAGATGCCTGTTAAAAGGAATCTTAGCCCTGCCCTCCCTTCAAAAGGGGTAATTAGAGGCCCGTCTCAATCACTGCATTCAGTGCAAGCCCCAGCAGTTCCTCAGCAAACATTGGATCGTCTGGGGTCTATCATGACCAATATTGGCATGGACCCTGTGGCCTTGACAAGATTTAATGCGGAGTTCCAGTTGGATGGAGCTTATTATGTGGATAAGGCAATGCATATGGGCTGCTCTCTATCCTGTGTAGCTTTCGAGGCCTTCAGTACCCTTTTGGACTGGGCTTTGCGTACCAAGACAGGTTTTAGGAGCGCGACCCAATACCTTGATGATTTTTTATTAAGTTCTACAGCCGATTCGGAGGAATGTCTACTGCTTTTGCAGGCTTTTAATGACCTAACTCAGGAGTTAGGGGTTCCTTTAGCGGCTGATAAAACAGAAGGCCCAGTCACGAGGTTGTCTTACCTCAGGATTCAGTTGGATACGGTGGCATTAACTTCCACTCTGCCTGAAGAAAGTTGATCACTTTGTGTGACATCATTATGGAATTCTTGCCATGGGAGAAAGTTACCTTGAGGCAGATTCAGTCCCTGTTGGGCCATTTGAACTTCACATGCAGGGTGGTGGCACCTGGTCTCCCCTTTTGTGCACGCTTAGCAAGACTCTCAGCTGTCCTGCACTCACCCCATCACCAGGTCTGATTGCCCAGCGAGGTCAGGGCAAACCTTGAACCTGCAATTCGATTTCCAGGTCCATTCAGACGCCGCTGGTTCCTTGGGCTTTGGGCTCTATTTCCGTGGCCTGAGCTCCGGCAGGGTACAGCCATTGCCCGTGATTTAACCTTTCTTGAGGTTTTTCCCCATCGTAGTGACAGTGCACATCTGGACCATGCAGTTCAAGGACCAGTGGGTCTGCTTCTGGTCCAATAACCAGGCCGTGGTGAGCATTTTGGCAAGGCAGTCATCCCGCTCCAACAGAGTCTCTGCCCTCTTGTGCATGTGGTCAGGTTACATAATAGCTCATAGTATTTCCATACATTTAAATGCTAGCTGTAGCTATCCCTTGAATAGAATAGGCAACCTGAATTCACAGTTAGGCTTTAAACAGCATGCTGAATAGTTTTAATGTACTATAACCTGCAGATAACTTTCATGTAATTTGGTTTGTAAATGCTAACAACTGGAATCCCCTTTTTTATTTATTGCAAAGGCTAGCATATTCATCATCTTGCCTAATTAAAATTTAGCAATTAACGAGCAGGGGCAAAATGGCACAATGAGGTCAGAAGCAACCTAAGCAAACTTATCATAAATGCAGAGCATTTTAGAGTTTCTAAAAAGTTCATTCTTTGCTTAATTAACAGATCTAATTACAGTCCTGACATAACAGAATGCAAAGCGTTCTCTTTCAAAGACAAGAAGTCAAAGGTTTAATAGAGCAGATAACCTTCTTTTTCAGAATGCTGTGACAGAGCTGAGCACAAGGGGAGGGAGCTATTTTACCAAGCAGTCAACAGGGTTGATGCAATGGCTTTGACAGAAATTAAAGCTAAGCAATACACAGGAATCCCAATGCAACAAAGGAATTGAAAGCGAATAAAAACTCTCATGTATCTTGGGATCTGAACTAACACCAAGTCAAGGCATTTGATAATCTCCTTTCTTAGCACGATGCCAGTTCTTATTCTGTGACCTCCACTGGCTACTTGTGAAAAACAGTTTCATGTTTCAGAGATAGCAAGTTTTGTAATTATCACCTTATTGATCTAAAATGCAAAAGGCACACATGCACACATTCCCACTCCCTCTTCCTGTATTAAACAAGGATGTGTAAGGCAAAAACAAAACAAAACCCGTGTATTGATGCTTGTTGACCACAAGGTTTCAGAAACTCATTCCAAAAGAGATTATAGTGTATTCAGCTTTGTCCAGATTTAACTGTGTGGTCTGGGAAAGAGAACAGAACACTGATTGGAAACTTATAGAGTCAAGGCAGAGCCTTGCTGAGCTGACTTTGTACAAACAAACAAACAAAAGCTTTGAAACTCCATATGGACAAAGTTCCTAAGCATGAGGACAATGAAAGCCATTTGGTTGTTGGCTTAGGCTTCAAGCTTAACCCCACTTACGTGGGAGTAAGATCTGATAGAACTTACTTCTAAGTAGACATGGTTAGGATTGTGCTAATAGGCACAAATCCTATGAGTAATCTCACTAATCAGAATGAGACATCTGAGGAAATTGGCAATCCCTATGGTAGAGAATCCTTAAATTACCCTGGACTGAATCATGAAAGGCTTCAAAGGCCCATACTGCTACTTTGAACTGTGTGTAGTACAACCAAGAACCAAAACTTTGTCCTAGGAGTAAACACCATAATATGCAGTCACAAGTCTTAATGTGTTAACAGCACTCTATAGAAGTAGGCATCAAGACAGGTGTTTCAACCCTTGACGTGTGGGTTTCACTGACAATTATCAGGTTTAACAGGCACACAGTATTTCTCTGAGCAGATTCACAGCAAACTGAAGGCTGTGATGAATGTGATTCGAAGTAAGCCCTCTACAAGCATTATGTCTACACATTTAATTAAAGCATGAACAGGTCCACACCCAATAGCTTTGCCTACTAGCGTGTGCCTGTACACCATGAACATCTGTAGGATAGAAGTCTTCGTGCATATATGAAAAGGCTTCATATATGCTGCAGACTGAATATGTACATGCCAGGAAATGGGGCTAGGAAGCACAGCACCAAACATACACTGACTGAAGATTTGAGCATAATGACTGCTCCCCACATCAAATGTGCACAGCCCCCTGGATCCCAGTGCAGCTCCTGGTAGTTCGGGCTGGCTTCATCCTCCCCAGGCTGGATACCTGGAGGTCTCCACCTACCTCAGCCAATCGCCCAATCCCACCTGGGGAAGCGTTGCCAGGTAAGGGGAGGGACCACCCTGCCCACACAACAGAAGGTGAATCTTACCTGCGAAGCGTCAGTTGGCTCCAGAGCTTCTCCCACCCTGCCCTCCCTCAGTTAAGTCTTCTTTTGCAGGTTAACTTCTTTTCCACAGGTACGCAGGCGCTGCTACATCAGGGTCACTGTTGAAGGGCCAGAAAGGAATTTTCCTGCATTGGTAGGTTTTGCCTTTCCCTTAGCAAAATGAAACAACTTTGGCGGTTTCAGGCCATCTTCCTAAATGGGGGGGGGGGTGAAGCGGTGACCCATGCCCCCCTTACGGCGGTGATCTCAGGGTTCCCCGTTAAAGGGGTCTTGAGGGGAGGCATTGGCCATATGCCGAGAGGTAGTCATTGCTCTCCCCTCCAACAGTGGCGAAACAGGGGGCGGGCTCTCTGCTTGAACATATGTTCTGCAGAGCCAGCCCAATCCCCACACATTCTGGATAACCCTGATGTCTCCCTGATCCCTGGCTGGGGACTGGGAAGAATAATTGCCTAATGCCTGAGCCAAAGTCTCCCTACATCTGAAATTTAATAAAGTTGTGGCCAATTTTAATCCCATAGCACATTGTCTTGAGTCATTATTCTGCTCAGGGGTTGCCTGGAATTGGGGGGACTCTGCCTGTCCACGCAACTTATGAAGAGGACTCTAGCAATCTGAACACATTCCCACCCAGTTAATCTCATCTACTTTCCACCCTCTTCCAGTTGTCAACTGACAAAGAGTGGTATTCAGCTGAGTTTCCCTCACAGTAAAGGTAAAGGTACCCCTGACCATTAGGCCCAGTTGCGGACGACTCTGGGGTTGCGGCACTCATCTCACTCCATAGGCCAAGGGAGCCGGCATTCGTCTGCAGACGGCTTCCGGGTCATGTGGCCAGCATGACTGGCAAACCAGAGCAGTGCACAGAAACGCCATTTACCTTCCCGCCGAAGCGGTACCTATTTATCTACTTGCACTTGACGTGCTTTCGAACTACTAGGTGGGCAGGAGCTGGGACCGAACAACGGGAGCTCACCCCATTGCAGGGATTCGTACCTCCGACCTTCTGATCAGCAAGCCCTAGGCTCTGTGGTTTAGACCACAGCACCACCCAAGTCCCTTTCCCTCACAGTAGACCCATTGAAATTAATTGACTTAATTTAGGTTTGCTCATTCATTTCAATGGGTCTACTCTTAATCAAACTTGTATGGTGGGTGGAATTCACCCCATCCCCACCCTATCTATTACTTGATGTGTCCTTCAGTTTTTTTATTATCATGACATTCCATATGTCAAGCGATTGCCTCCATCGCCCTTCCAAACAGAAGCCCCATGCACAGTTCCTTCAATGACTACTTGGCTTATCCCCCCCCCCCAATAAATGGAATTCTAAGCCACATATTTTTGCTGTTGACACTTCCAAAGGCAATTTTTATAAATGGGTTTCTAAAATAACAAAAGTAACAACTAAAAAAAGCCCCACTTCTTAATGTCTGAATGCCCAGTGAAGATGTTAATCACAGGCAATATAAACTCAAACCAAAAAGAGCCATTTGGTTTCCTGAATTTATTGGAAAACAGAAAGCAGCAGGATCCACTCTCTCTTTTTGCTTTATTTTCTGGCATTGAAGAGCTTTCAACCTTCAGACAGTATCATTTATTAATAGTAATCCGAGCAAGCAAAGTTGTTAGCAATAATGTATAGCCCAAAAATGCTATATGAAAGGGCAATAAATCGGACTCGGGTAGAAAAGAAAAACCCAAACAAAACAAAATATCCCCACATTCCATGATCAATCAGCTTTCACACTTTAAATTTATGCACTGAGTTCAGGCCATAAAGCAAAGGTAAAATATTTGGCCTCTTCAGTGAGAATTCCCCCCCCCCAAAGATGCAAGGAGGGGGATTCGTATAAAAATACCTTTGAACATTCTATGTAATCTCTCTTTAGTTTCATTTTCCCTTTGTTTTCCCCTACCCCCTCATCTTTGATTGTACAGAAACAATAATAATAGGATGCCATCTCAAAAAATAGCCTTGATTTTGTCCTTTTCTAAAGGACTCATTCTCCTTGTATGAGCAAAGGGGGGGGGGGAGAAAAAACTCCAAGACATAAAAGGTACAAAGTATAGTATGAAACAAAAGGGACTTTTAAGGTCACTTTGGGGGGACTTTTTCAGTCACATCCACACAAATGAATTTAAAGATGTCTTATACCACATGATCAGTCATGGTGCCCCCCCTAAGAATCCTGGGGACTGTAGTTTATTAAGAGTGCTGGGAATTATAGCTCTGTGATGGGTGTCCTAACTCTAACCACGATTAACAAGCTGTATGTAAGTGCTGTCCTGGAAAAGGATGCACAGAATCCAAAGGCCTGAGACTGATGGAACGGACTAGAGAGGTATAAAAATATATATTCATGTCTGGAGAATGTGGCTAGAGAGGAGTTCTTTCAGTCTCAAGAACAACAGTCACCCACTAAAATCTATTGGAAGAAGATTCAGGATAAGGGATTTCATTGCACAAAACATACTTGATTTATGGAACTCTCTGCCAAAAGGTGTCGCAATGGGCATGGGTTTAGTATGCATCCACAGGGGATTGGACCAATTCCCAGAGGCTAGTTTCTTCAATGGCTATTAGCCATGAGGTCTAAATGGAACCTAAGTGTTCAGTATCAGTGGATGTCAGTTGCAGAGAAGAGACAGTGAAGGATGGTGATTTTATATCCTGCTGCTGTTTCCAGAAGAATGTAGTTACCACATGTGGGGAAACAATAATGCATTAGATGGAACTGTGGGCTGATCTAGCAGGACTTACCTCCCCCCCCCCCCAAATTGAAACACACAGAGACCCCACTTTACAGTGGTACCTTGGTTTAAGAACAGCCCTGTTTATGAACGATTTGCTTTACGAACTCTGCAAAACCGGAAGTAGTGTCCTGGTTTGCGAACTTTACCTCAGAACAGGAGCTGAATGGTGGAAGAGTACTGGAGGCCTCATTAGGGAAAGAGGGCCTCGGTTTAAGAACGGTTTTGGTTTAAGAACGGACTTCTGGAACGGATTAAGTTTGCAAACCGAGGTACCACTGTATTTTATTTTGCTCCTCTGGAAAATAAAAGAAGCAAATTATTCTTTGTTACTCTGTAACTCTTGCTTATAAGCTGAAACTATGTTGTTTGAGTCTTACAAAAAGCTTAGTAGATCTTATCCTTTATTGCCCTCTACTGTGCTCTGAGAATGTGTGAGATGGATGGCCTGTAATAAGCTATTCAACAAAAGAGGGCAGTGAAGAAACTGCCATTGCAATTGGCTGATGTCAAGTGGATTAAAGAGACCTAATCCATATCATCAACTGTTTGCCAGATCCCTTTTATTGTAGGGCATGTGCAGTTTGGTTTGAAATGAGAGCTGGCAGGAGCTCAGAGAAGCGCAAGAGACTTATCACAAAGCATATGCAGAACTGAGCCCCAGGCTTCTAACCTGGAGAGACCTTCTTAGGCCAAACTCATATCAGAGGTTTATAAAAATTTATGACAACAGAAAAGGACATTTCCTCCCCCCCCCCCCATACTCCTAGAACTTGGAGTATTCATTTGAGGCTGCAATACTAATCACACCTTCTTGGCACAAGCACCACTTATATAACCGCAAGTCAAGAGGCAGTAGAATCAGGAAAGCTTTTTAAAAAATCACCTTCAAAGCATAACCAACTTACGGAATTTGCTGTCTGAAATGGTGATGTCTGCAAGCTTTGATGAGTTTAAAAAATTAAAAGTATCAGAGAGAAGTAGCTAACAACAAGGCACCTGGCAACTAATTCTATTGAGCCTTCATCTCGCCATATATGGGAGGAATAGATAGATATACCTCAGCTCTGAATATAAGATTCCTGGCAACAAATATGTGTGGTGGAGTGGGGATTATCAACAATCAAATGAAAATACTTGATCTTCAGCTGGGCAAATCTGATAGCTCATCATATCAGATCTGTTTGTCTTGCAAATGGGAGGACTGACATGTAAGCAAGAGACTCAAACTAAGCACAATAAGCTATTGATCCCTATATTTAATATCAGCACTGATTTTCTCCCAAAATGTCCATCTCAGCAATAAAGGACAATAGGAAGATGGGTGGGTCACAAATGCCTTCATCTGTGGTTTTAGTGTTCAAGTTCATAACTACACAGAGAGTCTCCAAGGAAATTTGATATTGAACGTGAAATCAACTTTGTCTTGGACATTTTATTACACTTCTCTCTCTTTTTCAAACTTTTTTTAAAATAGGGAAATCATGTGCCGACAGGGGCAGCCCAAGACATCTGGTTGTGGTAAGTGGAGTCCAAATAGGCTGCAAGGCACAGCACTTGTCCCTCTTGTTGCTGCAGTTTTAAAAAGTCTTGTTTGAGACTCCAGTTCCTCTTGCCTTCATCTACCTGCCTCACGTTACATCAGTGGTGGGGAATCTTTTTCAGCTAAAGGGCCTCATTTCCTTCTGGGTACCTTTCCAGGAGCTACATGACAGTAATGGGTGGAGCCAGAGGCAACAGTGAGCAGAGCAATGACTATAAATTTTACTTGTGTATAGTAGGCTATACACACTCGCACACCTCCATCCAGGCAAACCAGATTCATTATTACACTCCAAGTAGGCAAAAGCACTCAAGGAGTATTTGAAGGAGTCCAGTTGGGTGTGGTTTAACAGTCAATCCCTCTTCCTAGAGAAATCTGGGAAATGTAGCTCTGTGAGATGAATAGGGGTTTCCTAAGAGCTCTTAGCAGCCTTAACAAACTACAGTTCCTACAATTCTTTGAGGGAATCTGTGATTGTTTAAAGTGGTCCAATACTGCTTTAATTATATAGTATAGGTGGGGCTATCTAAAAGCTACAAAGCAATATTGTCATATACTCAAAATTCAGAACACAAGGAAAATTCAGAACACAAGCATTTGGCAGATCAGTAATTTGCACCATTCCACAGTGCCAGGTTATGGCAGGAAGACCTCAAGACAGCATCATGCTTCAACTTCACCATAGGTACTGCACTGGGGTGATCCTTATAAAACAAAGTAGCACATTGTACAACAATTTACAACCCATGTTGTATTGTTGTTGCCAATGTGCTTATGCATGTTACTTCATGCAAGCATAACTATACAGTGGTACCTTGGTTATCAAACTTAATCTGTTCCAGAAGTCTGTTCCAAAACCAAGGTGCACTTTCTCATGAAAAGTAATGCAAAACGGATTAATCCATTCCAGACTTTTAAAAACAACCCCCAAAACAGCAATTTAACATGAATTTTACTATCTAATGAGACCATTGATCCATAAAATGAAAGCAATAAATAATGTACTGTACTATGAAATAAATAAAACAGTATTGTAGATGATAAAAAAATTTTTTAAAAAAATCTTACCTGCACTGATGATAGTCATTGTTTAGATGAGGGGCTTTTATCCATTTCCGCAGTCACATAATCAATCAATCAATAGCTGAACTGGGATCCACACAGTCACAAAAACAAATTAACTGAAAAAGCCTCAAAACAAAAACGCAAAATAAATAGCAAAAATAAAAGCACCAAATATAAGCTCCAACTATCACCTCAGAACACTGCAATTAGAAACAGAAGGCTTGAATTACAATGGGGGGGGGTGCAAATTAGCAGCGCAACAGGAAACACAGGGGGACTCAAAACAGAGCAAGTTCGGCTTCCAAATGAAAGTTCAAAAACAGGAACACCTACTCCTGGTTTTGCAGCGTTCGGGTTCCAAGTTGTTTGTGAACTAAGCTGTTTGAAAACCGAGGTACCACTGTACATTATGTTATTTCCAATGAGTCAGAAATCTCAGTGTCAATGCACTTTAATGCACTTTTGGTATTAAGAGTCTTTCCTTGCTTTCTGAGGATGTCACAGATTACCAATGTGCTCTACACTTTGCAAAAATAAAACCCGATTCACTTCCCACTTCCCTAATGTGTGAGAAAAGGTTTATTGTTGCTGTTAACACAGGCTGTTAAAGAAGGACTAGTGGTATGAAAAGGCAGCACATTATCACATGGTTTGTAAGCAGCAGCTTCTCATGGCTATATGAGGTATGTTTGGGGATTTGCCAGATCACAGCATTTGCTACTGTTGTTGTAAATCATCACATGAAGCTCCTACTAAGTCAGGATCAAGTAAGGACAAGAATTAAGTCAGAAGAAAATGATTTCAGGGAGTTGTTGGAAAAGGAGGGGGGGTCAACAGTGGTTTTCCAAAATAGGTCAGCTTTACTAAACTGAAGTACTAGGATTTTGTTATTGCTATTTAAAACAGGATCCACTTCCTCAGCTACAAGCAATACTGTGTTAAAATGGCAACATAATGCAGTTTGGCCCTATGGAAGAGTAAAGTAAACAACAACAACAACACAGGTCAGTGGAGGGACTGGGGGACAAGCTGGATTGTGTGGAGGTGTCCTTCCACTCAGATCTGCCAGCTGCCCAATGTGTGGGCAGCACACTGCTGTGTTTCCCACCAGTGGTAGCCAATGAAAAGCTCCAAAATGGGGCATTCTGAGGTTGGGGTGGAGTCTAAACCATCCTGGGATCCCTGAGGTGCTGAGTGGTGCCACTAACATCATACGATGACATTGGGTTCAGTTCAGCCCTTATTGGCTCCATACCCACCTCCACTATGACTGTCATTAGCAGCTGGGCTATTGATGCTGCAGTGGCTCCAACATTCTGCACAGCTCTACTGATAGGGTTTGGAGGGTTGGATTGCACCCTAAATCTTGGTTCTGTAAGATTTTTTCCCCATTTGGTAGAATGGTTGGGAGACTAGAAAATACTGGGCATGAAATATTTCATATAGATATAAATAATGATCTATTCCTGTGCCTTTTAAATTATGTCAAAAATAATATAGTGCTCTCAAACGTCCAAGCACACAAGTGTTATAGATCCTTACTCTAGATAGAATTGTGTTTGCTAAAGTATGGAAGATAACCCACACGCCAAGTATCAATATATTTGGCATTAGCAAGGAAACTATGACCTTGGGCCAGTCACACTTCTTTGAAGTCTCTCAGCCCCACTCACCTCACAGAGTGTTTGTTGTGGGGGAGGAAGGGAAAGGAGAATGTTAGCCGCTTTGAGACTCCTTAAAGGGAGTGAAAGGCGGGATATCAAATCCAAACTCTATTTGAAGAAACTTCAAAAATATGGCCTCAGTAGTTCAATACGTCATCATGCGAAAGGCTGGGCTGGATGAATCCCTAGCCGGAATTAAGATTGCTGGAAGAAATATCAACAACCTCAGATATGCAGATGACACAACCTTGATGGCAGAAAGTGAGGAGGAATTAAAGAACCTTTTATTGAGGGTAAAAGAGGAGAGCGCAAAATATGGTCTGAAGCTCAACATCAAAAAAACGAAGATCATGGCCACTGGTCCCATCACCTCCTGGCAAATAGAAGGAGAAGAAATGGAGGCAGTGAGAGATTTTACTTTCTTGGGTTCCATGATCACTGCAGATGGTGACAGCAGCCACGAAATTAAGAGACGCCTGCTTCTTGGGAGGAAAGCAATGACCAACCTAGACAGCATCTTAAAAAGTAGAGACATCACCTTGCCAACAAAGGTCCGTATAGTAAAAGCTATGGTTTTCCCAGTAGTGATGTATGGAAGTGAGAGCTGGACCATAAAGAAGGCTGATCGTCGAAGAATTGATGCTTTTGAATTATGGTGCTGGAGGAGACTCTTGAGAGTCCCATGGACTGCAAGAAGATCAAACCTATCCATTCTTAAGGAAATCAGCCCTGAGTGCTCACTGGAAGGACAGATCGTGAAGCTGAGGCTCCAATACTTTGGCCACCTCATGAGAAGAGAAGACTCCCTGGAAAAGACCCTGATGTTGGGAAAGATGGAGGGCA
Organism: Podarcis filfolensis; assembly: GCF_964270895.1. NCBI lineage: Eukaryota > Metazoa > Chordata > Lepidosauria > Squamata > Lacertidae > Podarcis > Podarcis filfolensis. Next base: position 47,743,481 of record NC_139611.1, read on the forward strand.
CAAGGAGAAGGGGACGACAGAGGACGAGATGGTTGGATAGTGTCTTCGAAGCTACAAACATGAGTCTGACTAAACTGCGGGAGGCAGTGGAAGACAGAAGTGCCTGGCGTGCTCTGGTCCATGGGGTCACGAAGAGTCGGACACGACTAAACGACTAAACAACAACAACAACAAAGTTCAATACGTATTAAAAGAACACCTGGGAATAAATGAGATAGTGATCAATTATATACTGCCAGGGCTTTTTTCAGCCGGAACTCACTGGAACCAGTTCCAGCTCCTCTCGTGTGGGAGGCATTCATGGTGAGTTCTGGCACCTCTTTTTCCAGAATAATAGCACTGTATACTGCTGTAATTAAAAATGGGAGAAAAATGAAACCAGATGGGACCCATGTGTATGGATTGCTTTCTTTTTTCTTTTTTGTTATTTAAGGCATGCCCTTAAATAGGGATTGATGGGGTTGACATTGTCCTGTAGCAGCTTTTGCTTTTTCCTTAAAAATGTTTTGAATTGATGCCACACCAAGGGCATTCAGAGAAAATAGAAGAGTGGTCACCACAAGGTAGCCACTGATAATATTTCCACTGTTCCTACCATCATAAGCTATGACAGAAACAAAAGTTAAAAGAACCTGCAAGAGGGAGAGAGAAAAAATAAGTAAAACAAATGTGAATGGAGGAAAAGAATTATGGAATGAATATGGTTTTGATACAGTAATAGAAGAGAATTAGCCCTCCATGTGTCTGTGTCTGTGTCTCACCCTCAGGATTCTATTTTTTTAAAGGTCCTTCTGCTCCTCTATTCATCTTCATATGATTCGTTGAGCTGTTGTTGTTCCTGGCTCCCTACCGGCACAGACTTAAAGGAGCTGATGAACAAGAGGAGGGAAATAATTGCAAAAATGTCGATAAAATAAAAGACATGGCTGCTTTTGAAAACAGATCCAAAAGTTCTGACATTTAAGCTGGAAGAAAAGCAACCACTATACTTCATCCTGCCTCCTCCATCCGAGGACTTGAGCTCCTTGTGCAAAAAGTACCATGATGAGATAAAATGCAGGGCAAGATTTTTTTTCTCTCTGCCTAGCCAGCCAGCCATTCATTTTATTGCTCCGATCCATCTGTCTTTTTAGTGGCTTCATGATTGTATCGGGTGTCGCTGGAAGTGCTGCTGTTAAATGTCAAAAGGATCTACATAGCACTGTGCTTGTCTTACATTATTCCGCTCTGACATTTTTAAAAGGGGAGTGTTTTGATTTGGAAGAGTATTTCAGGCAGCAGTTCTAAATGCACTTACCAGAGATTAAGCCCCACGCAGGACTTACTTCCAAGTAAACAAGAATTTAACTCCCTATGTCTAAAAGACACACATTCACAGAACATACAAATTTCAGGTCTACAGTAGGATGGTTAAAATATTCAGATATGTCTCTTTTCCTCTTCATTTGTCCTTCTAGGTACATTTAGAATGTTTAAATAGCAAATAAGAGCTAATACCCCAATGTCCTGAGAATATAAATGGTACTGCTAAATCACCTGCATTATCATAATCTGTGAAATGTTTTTGTTCCAAACTGCCATCTTCTGAAATTCAGGCACTGAGGGTCAGCTGCTGATACTCCTGATAATACTCCCTTTTCATACTTGTCATGTAATGGCAGATTCTTCTCCATGCTTATGGGACAAGGTGGTAGGTGAGAATAGTGGCTGCTGTGCAAAAATGGTAGTGAATATTCAGAGAAAATTCTGCAAAGGGGCCTTCTTGGGAGCAGGGGGTGCTTGTGGAAAGAAAGATCTCAGAATTATCTCAGAGTAAAACATCTTCTGAGAAATTCCAGTTTGTCTCTAGACTAGATCCAGGCCTGCAAGCCTTCAGCACAGTTTCTCCATCATCATATACCTTGCTGAATAAGGAGCCTTGGCTTCTAATTAGCCCAGTGGTCCTCCAAGCTTCTCAGTGGCAACTAACCTTGATGACTATGTTCTGCTTCCACTGCTGGAGGCAGTATGTTACTGAATACCAGTTGCTGGAAATCACTTTAAGGGTAAGTGCTGTTGTGCTGCTTGTGGGCATCCCAGGGGCATCTGGTTGGCCCCTGTGAGAACATAATGCTGGACTAGATGGACCACAGGCCTGATCCTATGGGGCTCTTCTTATGTTCTTTATCTGGCTCTTGGGATTCTCCCAAGAATCCATTCTCCAACACCCATTCCCCAACCATAACCCTCCCTGGCCCTTCCTTGCACCCACCTTGAGGGTTTCTGCCTAGCTGGAATGTGTTCTTGAACTCTGATAATGCCCCTTGCTTGTCTGGATGGAGATGAGAGAGGGATGTAGAGTTCAAAGGTACCCTCCCCCAAGGGTCACCTAATGCAACCCCCTGCAGCACAAGAATCTCAATTAAAGCATCCATGACAGATGGCCATCCAACCTCTGCTTAAATACCTCCAAGAAATGAGAGTACACCACCTCCCATGGAAGTCTGTCCCACTTTGGAACAGCTCTTACTGTCAAAAAGTTCCTCCTGGTGTTAAGTCGGAATCTCTTTTCTTGTAACTTGCAGCTATTGGTTCATCTCCTACCCTCCAGAGCAGGAGAAAACAAGCTTGCTCCATCTTCCATGTGACAACCCTTCAGATATTTGTGTGAGAGGGTGTGTAGAGACTAGCCTACTGTTCAAAGGCAAGTATCTCCATGTATTGCTCCACCAAATTTCTCCTCTATTCCCACCCACCATGGACATGTGAAACTCAGAAGGTATTGAAGAAGGAAATGTGACCCTTGGGATAAAAGAGGATTCACTACGCTAAGCAAAAGAGAGAGTATGTGTGTCCCTAACGCTTCAATCAAGGGAACAGAATCCACAATGCAGGTAAACTTATGTAGTGAGCCATTGAATGGGTTATTGTCATGCAGGGTGTTGTTTGCCTAACCTAGTGCTTTGCCTGGAAACTGAGCATTAAGGACAGGGCTGATTAAGTTACAAGTTGGCACTGAAGCATTGTAACAGATGGACACAGGTAGCCAGCAGGGGAGGATCAGAAATATGTATGAATGCCGCATCAGGTTTTGAGGGCATGTTTCCCATATGGGAACAGCCAGAGCAGCTGTCTGGATCTTACAGACCCTAAGAGGAAATGCCACCTCTAATCCAGATCCGCTTCACATTCACTTGTCTCAAAAATATATAAAATAGCATCTGCCACAGCTTAAGACAGGTTATTTGCCCCCAGTGAGCCAAGGAGAGTGAATGGAATAAATAAAGAGAATAGACATTCCGGTGGAGTTGAGCAGTTGGGGTTTTGATGGATTGTATGTGAAAAGGGAAGCTGAGGAAGTCAAACAGCACTCTACAGCTTTTTGGCAAGCTAACAGCAAATATTTATTAAAAATGAAGGTGCAGGGCAGTGATAATTTTTTTTTTTTTTTTACAGCCTGATTGTGACAAGACGTCTCTCTTTTCCTCTGCAAGAGCCGATTATTAATGCCTCAAACACTTTTGGCTAAACTTGGACGTTTGTGCTAAGCCGTGATAGCACATCTGAATTCTCCCTTTTCAGCTGACCCAAAATCAACCTTAGGTATATGACAAGGTCAGGGCCAGGGCCAGGATGGGGCCAGTGGGTCACTGTGCCATGAATTTCAGTCTGTCCTCAGTTTGTCCCCACCTGCCTTCCTTCTTACCTACTATCTGTCTGTTTCCTCCTTCTTAGTCTTAGTTTTACCCCTTGTAGAACTCAGCAGGGAGGAGAATGTGGGCAAAACAAGTATTAGCTGACTCTGCCTGTTATTAGCTACATTCAAGCCACATAAAATTCAGAGGCTACTATACACACATACACACCCCTTTCTGTCCAGGCAAGTCAGGGAGGAGAAATCTATCAATGGCTACTAGCCATGATGGCAATGTTATGCCTCCACAGTCAATTGATAGATTGTTTGATTATTTAATTTCTATACCACTTAATGAATTAAAAATATCTCTAAGCAGTTTACAGAAAACTGAAGCAACAACAGACAATTTAAACAAATACACAACCACATATAAAAATGTTACATAAATACAAAATTACTAATATATATTAATCAATACAAATCCATTTTCTTTCTCGTGCACCCTCCCTCAAAGCTTCTGGGTTCTCACCCAGAGTACAAATAAACTCTCAGCTCACCCACAGAAGCCTCACAATGAGAAAAGTTCCTGGAAAGAGCAGACATCACCCTAGTCTCTCATGCTATACTTTTTATGGGCAGGCCAAAGAAGGATTCTCACTTGAGAGATAGCCAAAATGGCCCCCCACTTCACTCCTGCCATCCTCAAATGGGGTAGTGAAATGGGAAGGCCACATTTCAGATCAGCACTAATGCAACTCCTGGGAAATCAGGCTGCCTGTAACTATCTCTTAACGAAAATTTTATCAGCTATTAACATTTAAGGACACAGCATTGCACAGTTCCCGCCTGGTCCTTCAAGCCCAGCAGGTTGCCTCTGTAATAGGGCACTCTCCTTCCAAAATAAAGGCCACTCTACAAGATCAATGGAGAGAGTTGTTTCACATGAAGGATATAAAATATGAAAGCCAAATGAGCAAAGACTCCTTTTATGTTCTTGAAGAGCTGTGGGGTGATTTTGCCATTATAAATTTTCAAAAGGTGCATGATTTAACTCTCCTAAATTAATAAGATGGTCATGGTTCTCTGTTTTACCACCAAGCTGTGTGTATGAATTAAGCCTGCCTAGTTAGGATAATTCCTTCAATCTATTTCCTGTTCCCCATTTTCAGGGCTACTTTTCAATAAACAGAGAACACCCTTGCTATAACATTTAGTTAGCAAACAAGTTTATCCTGGTATTCTTGCATTCTTCTTTTGCAAAGATTCCCCAGCTGTGTGTCTCAGGCCTGGTCAACTTTGGCATACACAGCAAGGCTGTTGTTTAAAGTTCACAATCTAGTTCTACCCCAGACAGGATCTGTAACAATTCCCCTGATTACCTGACTTGAACCTCCTGTTTTAAATCTTTTAACTGCTGTTATAACTATTTTAATTACTGTACATTTCAATACTGGTTGTTTATTTTAAAGAGTTGATGAATTTGTTTTAGTGTGTATATTAATTAGGTGTGCTTTGGTAATTGGTTTCAGACTTGGGCTGGATCTAGACACATCAAAGAGGCATTTCAGCTAAACGCGATGTAAACTCACATAGAGAAATCCAGTTGGAAAAGACGGGACTCCACAGTGCCATCTGGTGGCCAAGTTTAACAGTTGCACAAGAAAAGAATCCAATGCAACAACTTGTTGCAGAGCACCTACTGTAATTCTTGTTGTGCAACAGCTGGTGCTTGTTACGTAACAGTCGGTCATTGTTGCACAACCGGCGGCACAATGATCTATGTTCTTATGTTTTCCCTTGTGCAGCGACATTTCATCACCACAACAAGTCTACCGCTAAGTGACTATAACAGTTCTACACCGGCTGCAACCCCTATCAAACAATTTCTCATATAAAAACATGCCTGAAACAATTTCAAATATAAAAACAATTTTATCTCCGGAGGGCGTGCCTAATGATACAATTGTCCCGGAAAGAATATAGGGTAGTTACATCACACAGCCATTTCTGGCAATGCGTCCTGTGTCAGCTCTCACTCACCAATGCTGTACATGTCCAGTGGTGGCTGGTGTCGATTGAGGCTAGTAGGGTGGAAGGCAGAGAGCCCAACCAGAGGTGTTCGTGAGTAAGAAAAAGCAGGCAGATGGAGATTGGCTGAGAGCAGACTCAGGTTGGTATGACCCTGCTCCACTTGCCCTTATGGACAGGCCTCAAATGCATGTGCCACCCACCAACTATGCCACCAGGATACGGGTGGCGCTGTGGTCTAAACCACTGAGCCTCTTGGGCTTGCTGATCGGAAGGTTGATGATTTCAATCCCTGTGATGGAGTGAGCTCCCATTTCTCTGTCCCAGCTCCTGCCAACCTAGCAGTTCGAAAGCATGCGAGTGGAAATAAATAAATAGGTACTACAGTGGCGGGAAGGTAAACAGTATTTCTGTGCGCTCTGGTTTCCATCTTGGTGTTCTGTTGCGCCGGAAGCGGTTTATTCATGCTGGCCACATGACCCGGAAAGCTGTCTGTGGACAAACGCTGGCTCCCTCGGCCTGAAAGCAAAATGAGTGCTGCAACCCCATAGTCACCTTTGACTGGACCTAACTGTCCAGGGGTACTGTACCTTTTTTTACCTTACCTATGCATGTGGCACGAATGAGAAGGAGACTTAAAAGTGCACTGAGTTACATCTGTACAGCTTCTCCACACAGGGAAGAATCCTGTTTGGCCCAGGATCTTCTCCCATGTAGAGGAGGATTCTATGGTGGATAAGAGTATCAGTGGCCACTAACTCTGATGGATGTGGTCTGCCTCCATAGTCAGAGGCAATATACTTCTAAATACAAGTTGCTAGAAACTGCAGGAGAAGAAAGTGCTGTTGTGCTCAGATGCTGCTTTTGAGCAGGATGGTGGCTATAGTTAAAAGTGCATTTCCTCAGCTTTGGCCATGCATCAACTGCCTCCTTTCCAGTAGGAGGAGAATCTGTCCATGTTTACTTATGCCTTGATCCCGTCCAACTAGGTCATGGCAATTCATTCTCTGTCAGGATGACTTTGAAAAGTTGTTCCAAACTTCATGTGGTCATTAGAAGATTGGATTAAATTGCTGCAATGCACTTAGTGTGGGGCTTGCATTGTACTTGGTTCAGAAATCACAGCTGGTGCAGAATGCTGCTGTGTGATTGCTGACAGGAGTCTTCTTCTCTGGCGATCACTCGTAGCCGAGTAAGATTGTCTTCCATGAACACGGTTTTAACAATGAGTCCGTAAGTTAATGTGGAGACCAATTCTGGAACCACACGTCCTTCTACAGTGGGGACATTGGTTTCCAGGTGGGAGTTGGTCACAGTGTGGATTTGCCAAGTGTGCCTTCCTCTTAGCACACTTCTCCCTTGCATCCTGAGTTGAAGTGTCTTCAAAGCCCATGGCACCTTTGGTAAAGGCTGTTCTCCAATTGGTGTGCTCGAAGACAAGTGTTTCCAAATTATTGGTGTTTATACTACATTTTTTTAGATTTGCCTCGAGACAGTCTTTAAACCTCTTTTGTTGACCACCAGCATTACGCTTTCCCATTCAGAATAGAGTAGTTGCTTTGAAAGACAATAATCAGGCATCTGCACAACATAAACAATCCAATGAAGTCGATGTTGAAGAATCATTGCTTCAACACTGGTGATCTTTGCTTCTTCCAGTACACTGGTATTAGTTCACCTGGCTTCCCAAGTGATGTGTAAAATTTTTCGGAGACACCATTGATGGAATCTTTCAAGGAGCTGGAGATGGCGTTTATAAGTGGTCCATGTTTCACAAGCATACAGTAAAGTTGGTAGTACAATAGCTTTGTAAACAAGCATTTTGGTTTCCCTGCAAATGTCCTCAAACACTCTGCACTTCAATTGGGAGAAAGCCGCACTCGTAAAGCTCAGGCGATGCTGGATTTCAGCATCAATGTTGGCCCTTGTGGAAAGATAATTGCCTAGGTAGGAGAAGTGATAGACATTTTCCAACATTACACCATTGAGTTGGATGTGTGGAGCTTCAGAGGGCTTATTTTGTACTTGTTGGTGCAGCACTTCAGTTTTTTGGATGTCGAGTGATGGGCCAAGTTTTTTGTAAGCTTCTGCAAAGATATTTAGGATGGTTTGGAGGTCAACCTCTGAGCATGCACACACTACATTGTCATCAGTATACTGAAGCTCTATGACGGAAGTTACGGTAACCTTACTCTTTGCTTTCAGCCTGCTCAGATTGAAGAGCTTTCCATCTGTTCGATATATGATTTCTACTTCGGTGGGGAGTTTCCCTTCAACAAAGTGTAGGATCATGGCAATGAAAATAATGAATAGAGTTGGGGCAATAACACAACCCTGTTTAACACCTGATCCCACTGTGAATGGTTCACTTTGAAAGCCATTGTTATCTGCGATTGTTGCTGTCATATTATCATGGAGGAGCCGAATGAGGTTCACAATTTATCTGGGCAGTCAACTTTCAGAAGGACAGTCCACAGGGCATTACGATTTACAGTGTTGAAAGCCTTAAGTCAATAAACGCTATATACAGGGGTTGGTTTTGCTCTCTGCATTTTTCTTGAAGCTGTCGAGGGGTGAAAATCATGTCCATTGTCCCCCTAAAAGGCCAGAAACCATTTTGGGATTCAGGAAGGGTCACCTCAGATATTGTTAAGAGAAGGTTGCTAAGATCCTTGCAAGAATTTTGCTGGCCGCAGCTAATAGAGAGATGCCTCGATAGTTTCCGCAGTCAGTTCTGTTACCTTTTTTAAAAAGAGATTGATAATTTTGGCACCCCTAAAGTCTGCTGAGATCTCTTCTCTCTCCCGGATTTTTTCGATGACCTTGTGAAGTTGTTGTGTAAGTTCAATTCCACCCACTTTGAAGACTTTGGCAGGTATCCCATCAGGTCTGCTGGCTTTGTTGTTTTTCATTTGGTTAATAGCTGTACACAACTCTTCCAGATTTGTAGATACCACAAGTTCATCTCTAACTTGTTTTTGCAGAATTTGTGAGAGGACCTCAGCAGCTACGGGGGAGTTGCGGTTAAGGAGATGTTGGTAATGTTCTTTCCAGGCAGTGCAATAGCTTCTTTATCTTTTAGCAGTGTGGTACCATCTGCTGAGCATAGGGGTCATATGCCATGATTTATTGGCCCGTAGATGGTCTTCGTGGCTTTAAAGAAACTCTGTGCACCGTGAGTGTCAGCTAAGTGCTGAATCTCTTAAGCTTTTTTATCCACCAGGTGTTTTTTAGTTCTCTGATTCTTCTTTGAACCTCAGCATTGGTTGGCATAGGTGTTTTTCTTAGTGGCACAGTTTCTATCTCTTTGCCAGATCTGAAAAGCCTTCCTTTTCTTGTCAATCATGCGTTCCATCTCACTGTCATTCTCATCAAACCGGTCCTGGTGTTTCTTGGTTTCGTATCCAATAGTTTGTTCACAGGCTGCAATAATGGATGTTTTTAGCTTGGTCCAGTGTTCATCAATGTTATCAGGAAATTCTGAAAGCAGATGGTCCTTAAGAGTCATTTGGAAGCAATCCCACTTAACGAGATCTTGAAGGGCTTGAGTGTTCATTTTGCTCCTTGGTTTCCTTCCTTGAAGCCTGCGTTGAGGTATAATCTTGAAAGCCATCGTGGAGTGTATTGGTTGGTGATATGTCCAGCAGTCATCGGCACTTGTCATAGCTCTGGTAAGGAGCACATCATGGCGATCTTTAGCATGGACAATCACATAGTCTAAGAGATGCCAGTGGTTTGACCGAGGATGCCTCCATGAAGTTTTAAATTTATTTTTCTGTCAAAAGAGTGTGTTGGTAATAACAAGGTTGTGCGCTGCACATATTGTCAAAAGTAAGATTCCGTTCCGGTTGCTCTTGCCAATTCTTTCTTTCCCAATAGTCCCAGGCCACAGATCGAAATCTCACCCAATTCTTGCATTAAAATCACCCAGGAGGATAATTTTATCTTCCTTAGGCGTCTCTGATAGGACGGTATCCAGCTGAGAGTAAAATTTTTCTTTAATGTCTTCATTGGCATCCAATGTTGGTGCATAAGCACTTGTAGCCTGTTGGATTTTGGTCAGTTTTATTCAAAAGGTTGAGAGTTGCTCATTAATGTTGGTAGGGACTTCTGACAGGAGCTTCACAAGATCGTTTTTGATAGCGAAGCCTACCCCGTGTATTTGATGTTCTTACTCAGATAGACCTTTCCAAAAGAATGTGTAGCCTCCTTTTTCTTCCTTCAGTTGTCCCTCACCTGCTCTTCGAGTCTCTTGAAGCGCTGCAATATTGATGTTAAAATGTTGTAGCTCTCTTGTTATGATGGCAGTTCTGCGTTCAGGATGCTTGTTATCTGTATTATCCGACAAAGTCCATGTTCCAAAGTTCAATTGCCTTTTATGATCGCTAGGTGGTGACCCCACTGGGTGTGGTAATCCAGTCAAGGATTATTGATTAGGCTTGTATGTTCACTGCCCTGCTTTTGGTGCCTGCTTAAAACTTTTTTTGGGATAGGTAAGCCTACCCCGGCAAGCCATTTTAACATGTGATTTTACTTTATTATGCACATTTGTGTTTAAACTGTTGGGTTTATTTATATTTGTATGAAGTTTAGGTCAACTTCTTTTTAACGTTTGATGTTATTGGTATAATTTATATAAGCCACTTTTAGGCGACTAAACAGCATATAAATCCTGTTAAATAAATAACTAGGAGAACTTGTAATTAAAAGCTAGTTTCTGGTTTTGCCCCTTTCCTTATCCCTCCCAATCCATTTTCCTTTAGGCTCATATAGATTGGGTTGTAAGTCTCAATACAGGAACTGCCTTGTTTTTATTGATCTGTGAATGGTTCTTGAAGCTAATAACATGAGTTTGACCAAACTGTGGGAGGCTGTGGAAGACAGGAGTGCGTGGTGTGCTCTGGTCCATGGGGTCACGAAGAGTCGGACACGACTAAACAACTAAACAACAACAACAACAAAACCACTGCAGGAACCTTTTTGAGGTTAAGAGCATGATTAACCAACAAGGAAAGAAATGCTTAAAATAAATAAATAAAACTAGCATCATGTTTTTTCGGCATTGCTAAATCCTCAGTGCAGTTTATATTCCAACACATATTGCTCCTTAAAGATGCTTGCTATTTTTATGCAACATGGCCACTTGGTGGCGGAGTAGGAACACTTACGTTTTTCTGCTTGGTGTAGAATAAGCACTCAAAAACTTACATTTATTTTGTTCTTCAGTCATGCACTAGAGGACAGCAAAACCATGGAATGGGAGCACCATCAGTTCATACCTGTAGCAATACAAATAAATAACAACTGTAAGATTGAATGCATTGGGGAGTGCAAGTGGCATGTTTTCAGCTGTAAATGTAAGCAGAGTTTAAAATTAGTTAGCTCCTAGGAATTTGCTCCTAGAAATTGTCTTCAAAAACCTTCACTGTGGACCATCTTGGCTGTGAGTTCTTGCAAGCTTTTTGCCATCTGGCCTGGGAGAGTGGGTCCCTGACTGACTCCAGCTACAAAAGCTGAGGCTTCTGAACAGACTCTTGGGTTGGGGGTGTTGCTTAGGAGTTTGATTGTATCTTTTGTTTAAATCTTTCTATCATTTATGTGGAAATGTGGAAGTTTGGTTTATGACGTTTTATTTATTGTTTATGACTACTTTTGTGCCCCTAAGCCCTTATTGGCCTTAACCTATCCTTCTGTATCCAGGCCTTTTTGAATAAAAATGGTTTTTGATCTAATGACCCTCCCATCAGAATGAATGACTGTGTGATGCAACAACCCATGTGCCTGGATGCAGTGGGATCTGTGACCCTAATGTTTGGTATTAGGGTGAAACAAGCTATTACGGTCTGTTTTCAAACCCGGAAAAGTGTCTTTACACCGTTAGCCTTTCTTAAATATACCTTATTTGTAAATGGTTCTTATTCTGTCATTCATAACCTATTTAAAAAAGTATTGTATTTATCCTTTGTGTGGCTTCTTGGAGTAAGCATTGGCTCTGAATCTGGTAACTGGCTACTTGGTCATATGCTACTGACTAACTTGTGGGTTTAGTGCTCAAAAGACCGTGAGTGGACTGTTTGGTTCGTGTTTTTGAATTCCAAGGACATCCAGAAACAACCTAGGTTTCCCTTGGTCCAGGATTTGTGGGGCTACAGATTCTATCAGGAAGCGTTGGTTTTCCCTAGATTATTTTGGGGCTAAAGGTTCTTAGCTTCTTTACATGTTGGCAGCTATAGGATGTCAAACCTGAACACAGCTGCTGTCTAGAGGGCAAACACCCCTCAGGTCACAGAAACCATGACACCACGCAATTACACATTTAATTTATTTCAAAAACTGCTTTAAATTTAGACTGCTTTAAATTTAGGATTTACTGCTTTAAATTTAGAAATCACTAGAAAATAACAATTAAAACACCCAGAAAATCATAATTAGGGATGTCAGAGAATTCAAACAAAAATAGAAATGGGAGCAGAAATTGCCAGTGGGCAAATTTGTTTCCTGCCCTTAAGCCAGAGGCTGGGGAGAGAACTTTCAATTTTGAATGTCACAAAAATGTGGTCCAGTGCTTATGAAAACCGCTGTTCTTGGATTGAAAGTCTCCTGGAAGATCAATAAAAATTAAGTTATTCTGTTAACAAAGTCTCCCATGATATTCTTGTGAAGAAGCTGATAAAATGTGGGCTGGATGAGGTAACAGTTAGGTGGATTTGTAGCTGGTTGACTGACTGAACCCCAAGAATGCTCACTAATGGTTCCTTGTCATCCTGGAAAAAAGTAACAGATGGGGTGCTGCAGGGTTTGGGCCAAAGCCTGTTGTTCTTAAAAGTCTTTATGAATTTCCTGGCTGAAGGAACTGAGGGGATTCTCATTAAATTTGAAGAACATACCAAACCGGGGTGGGGTGGGGGTAGCTAATGTTGTAGAAGACAGAATCGTGATTCAATATGACCTTCACATATTGGAGAACTGGGCCCAAACTAACAAAATGAACTTCAATAGGAACAAATGTAAGGTTCCACACATTGGCAAGAATAACAAGCTGCACAAATATAAGATGTGGGACACCTAGGTTGCTAGTAGTACATGTGAAAATGATATAGGGGTCTTAGCAGATCACAAGCTTAACATGAGTCAACAATGAGATGTAGCAGCAAAAAAACAAATGCTATTGTAGGCTACATCAACAGAATATAGTGTCCAGAGAGACACACACTGGAGAGCCAGTGTGGTGTAGTGGTTAAGAGCGGTAGTCATGTAATCTGGGGAACCGGGTTCGCATCTCCGCTCCTCCACATGCAGCTGCTGGGTGACCTTGGGCCAGTCACGCTTCTTTGAAGTCTCTCAGCCCCACTCACCTCACAGAGTGTTTGTTGTGGGGAAGGAAGGGAAAGGAGATTGTTAGCCGCTTTGAGACTCCTGAAGGGGAGTGAAAGGCGGGATATCATATCCAAACTCTTCTTCTTCTTCTTCTTCTTCTTCTTCTTCTTCTTCAGATTAAAGGAAGTAAGAATACCACTCTATTCTGCCTTGGTCGGACTACACCTGGAATACTGTGTGCAACAATTTAAGAAGGATATTGACAAGCTGGAACATGTACAGAGGAAGGCAACCAAATTATCAAGAGTCTGGAAACCAAGCCTTATGGTTGAGGGAGTTGGAAAAGAGGAGACTGAGATAGCCGACTTCCAATGTCTAAAGGGCTGTCACAAGCCTGTGACAGGAGATTCCGACTAAACATCAGGAAGATCTGTCTGGCAGTAAGAGCTGTTCAACAGCTCTTGGAATGGACTCCTTCAGGAGATTGTGGGCTGTCCTTCCTTGGAGGTTTTTAAGCAGAGGTCTGCCGTGGATGCTTTAGTCAATGGCAGACCTTGGGATCTCATATTTCCATGGTGCCCTGTGTGATGCCAAAATTTGGTGCCCCCCCCCATCTCTTGCCTTTCATTCTACATCATACTTGCACAGAGTCGTCTTTAGCATATGCGCCGCCGGGGTGCAAAGATCTGCCCAGTGCCCCCAAATGTAGTTTAGCCCCCAAATTAACTTTTATTATGCCTTATGTTACTATTATCTTTTGATAAATAGTGCTCACACCTGCGTGGCTCCAAAAGGAGTGTGTGTGTGTGTGTGTGTGTGTGTGTGTGTGTGTGTGTTTTGTTTAAAACCAGCTTTTCTAAAGAAGACAAAGAACACATTGGGAATCGGTGTAAAGACTCCACGCATGCGCTTACAGTCGTAGGGAGGTGTCTGAAAGATGAGACGGGTGGGCATTGTGTGCATGCGTGGGAGAGCCATCTCAGGCAGCCTTTCATTGTAGGAGCTACCTTATTTCTAGAGGAGCTGGGAGGGCCCTTGTGAGAGCGCATATACAAGTTCTTATTGGGAAGGTTCCAGAGCCTGTGCGCACTCCCGACGCTAGATAGGCGCATTCTCTTTCTGTCTGTCTCTCCGTCTTTCCTGTCACTCCCCCTCCTCCCAGCTTTGGTGAGTGAGACTTTCCAGAGAGCTCTCCCTGCAGCAGCATTAGCAGGCAGGTGGCGCAAGATCAGCCATGTCAAAGGTGCTGCTGACCCCACTGCCGGATAGCAGCTCAATAGAATACGCTTAGGCGGCTTCAGCAGTGGGCGCCTCCCAGAATTTGGCACCTGAGTGCCCCACACCCCTTGCACCCCCAGGTAAAGGCGGCCCTGTACTTGCAGCACTCCCAAAGCTCCATACCCAATGCAACCAGTCACACTTGCCTAAATCTGCCTCTCTTGCCTAAATCTGCAACTCCTGCATTGCAGTGGGTTGGACTAGATAACCCTCAGGGGACCCAAGGGGAATTTGTTTCCCCCCAAATAATCATAACATGCATTCTCAGTTTCCCTTCTCCCTTACTTCTTCGTTACAGATGACTTCTAAGTTTTAAAAAGGTAAAGGACCCCTGGACAGTTAAGTCCAGTCAAAGGCAACTATGGGGTGCGACACTCATCTCACTTCAGGCCAAGGGAGCTGGCGTTTGTCCACAGAAAGCTAAGCTGTAAACAGAGAGAAACCTCTCTTATGTAGACTGTGGTTCAAAAGCCAGTGGCAGAATCGTTCCAGAGCCCAACATTTTCATCAGTGGAGTTTTTCTGTCAGAATGAATTATTGCAGGATTGCTTGGTGATCAATGCTATCTGAAGAAGAACGTTCTGATGAGGGGATAAACTGGGGGCTAAATGAGGAATCAAAAGACTGTGTCAAAGTTTATTCCCTTATCATTTTGATGTACAAAGAAATGCAAAATTTATCAATGGTTAAAGCTTGTTTAAAGCACTGAGCAACAACTGAAATAGCTATTATCAGCTAGGTTTGTATATATGTTAACATCAAAAGCATTAATTTCAGAGAAGGGAGTTTTTTAAAAGATTTTTTTGTTAGGAAAAAAACTGGCCTGGTTCCAATCAACAATTGGTTCAGAAAATGTCATGACAAAAATCAAGAAGAGACATGTATAAAAGCCAGTCCCCAAGAATAACAAACTTCCTTGGCTGTTCTCTCACTTCAGCTCAGGGAAAGAGAACTTATACCATATCAAAATCAGGGGAAGCTGTCTTAAGCAGACAGTTTTGGGAGGAAAGCACATTATATTATCAGCCATAGACAGAGCATGAAATCTACTGTTCTGCAGAAAATCCCCCCCCCCTTCACTGTTCTCTCTCCTTTGATAATTTTCAAATGTATTTTATTTCCTTATTAAAGTAGAGACAACATTTTGGAGAAATTCTCATGGGGAAGTTTGAGAGTTTCTGAGGTGCTTATCTTAGGGTTTTGTTGTGGCCAAAGGGTGTTTGTGAGTAGAGATGGAGGGAAACTTCAATTCAATTCACATCTAAAGGCAAATGTACCTAATTCACAAGCTATGAAACTGTATGCTAACCAAAACGTGGCCATTCCTCAAAATGTGCACTGTTCCAAATTGCTATGGAAGGTAGGACTTGAACCAATGGTTCCAAGCTGCAAAAGAGAAGATTCTGACTAGACGTCCGGGAAAACTTTCTGACAATAAGAGCTGCTCCACAGTGGAACAGTCTCCCTCAGGAGGTTGTGGACTCTTCTTCCTTGGAAGTTTTTAAGCAGAGGTTGGATGGCCATCTGTCATGGATGCTTTAGCTGAGATTCCTGCATTGCAAGGGGTTAGACTAGAAGACCATTGGGTCCCTTCCACCTCTAAGATTCTATGATTCTATGGTGAAAATAGCATTTTAAAAAGTACGATTATTAGGGGAAACTGCTTTACAAAAATGTTTTTAAAATGAAAATTGCATAGAAGCATGCGTACATTATGAGAAATTTGCACTAAAAGGCTGATGAATTTTTCATTGAGACATTTTTTAAAAAAAGATACCATATTTTTCGCTCTATAAGACACACCAGACCACAAGACACACCTAATTTTTGGAGGAGGAAAACAAGAAAAAAAAATATTCTGAATCTCAGAAGCCAGAACAGCAAGAGGGATCGCTGTGCAATGAAAGCAGCAATCCCTCTTGCTGTTCTGGCTTCTGGGATAGCTGCGCAGCCTGCGTTCGCTCCATAAGACGCACACACATTTCCCCTTACTTTTTAGGAGGGAAAAAGTGAGTCTTACAGAGCAACAAATACGGTAAGTCTAATTCTGGAAGGTTGCTTGCAGGAAACTATATCCCATTAATGCATATCACTGTTTTTTAAAAAGTTTATATGCAAAGCAAACAACATAGGTTTCAATTAAAAACATGCAAGAAAACAGAAAGTTATCAATTAATTCTAGCTTTCCCCTTTTAGCTGCCCTGAACTGAGTGAAATCATTATTCCATCTCACAAAGCATTTTCAGCACTGACCAGCAGTGGCTCTCTAGGGTTTCAGATGGAGACATTCACATCCCTTCTTGTGACCTACCACTTGCCCATATCCAAGCTTTTTTTAAAAAAAAATATATATGTGTTGGCTAGCTAGTATTGGGGGAGCCCAGCAGTCTGGTTAGTTTGCTGCCACCCCCTTTGTGGATGGCGGGAAGTGAAGCCCTTTGAGCTTTTTCAATCCTGCAGTTCCAGGATTCAGAGTTGGAGACAGAGCTCAGTGTGATGTTAATATCTCTCAAGAAGAAAAAGTGTTCTACTTGAGGAAGTAGATCCTTGGAAACTTTAAAAATAACTTGCCACATTGATAGATATGTAATTTTGGTGTGTGTTTGTGTGTGTTTTAAAAGTACTTTAGGAATGGAGAGAAGAAGCCAACTCCAACAAAGTGGTGAGAGGAACTCTTTGAGCACAACTGTATTTAAGAAATCTGAGACTCTGGGCGTGGTTTTGTGTGTAGCAGTGGCACTTCCACTAAACACTGGTGGGTTTCAATAATGATACCAGTGATGCTTGGGCAAAAGCAACATGACAATTTGTTTTTAAAAATACCAGTCACTGTCCGCTCCGCACGTGTGCAGTGTCAGCTGCTAAAAACACAACTTGCTGGTTCGTATCTTGAGATGAGATGCTCCTTGGAGGTGCAGTTGTGCTCTTAGAATGATTGCTTTGAATGCTAAATGCACAAATAATCATGGAGAGGGCAGTCTGGGGAACTCTGCATATTAGGGTTAATTCACGTGATGTGATTCCATGCATGATCACATCAAGGGTCTTTATCCAGTGTTTGCACATTGATAAGATACCACACACAAGCATGTTCAGAATTGGAGGCAGTATGTCTCTGCATACCAGCTGCTGGGAACCCCAAGTGGGGAGAAAATTGTTGCACTCAGATCTTGCTTATTGGCTTTCTATAGGTTGGTTGACCACTGTGAGAACAGGATGCTCAGCTAGATGGGGTTTTTTTGTGATTATGTTCTTAAGAGCCAAACTTAATTTTATTGCCCTGGCAGATCTTCATATCCATGTCAGGACCACTCAATCCACAACAACTCCACAACAGCTTTGTGGAGGCTATGATGCCCATAGGATTGTCCCAACATATCATTGGCCCAACTCATATAGCAGAGCACACTCTAGAATTGGTCTTCTCTATCTAGACATGATAGTTTTCTGAAAGCACAGGATTTTACAACCTGTCCTTTGCCATGGTCAGGTCACTTCTTGTTGAGCTTTGGAGTCACAGTGATCAATACCTTCTGCTAGGGTAGAAGAGCACTTAGGATCATCTGGCCCTAGAGGTTACTGAATGGCCTAGTGGGAAAGCATCTGCCTTAAATGCAGAAGATCCTTGGTTCAATCCCTAGCATTTCCAGGTAAGGCTGCACGTTTCCTATGTCAGACTTTGAACAGTCACTGCTAGTCAGTGTACATAAAGCTGAACTAGATAGACCAATGTTCTGATTCAATATAAGACAGCTTCCTGCGTTCCTTAAATTCCCCTTAAAGATGATGAGAGTTGGCAGTGTGATCATGCCTGAACAAAACTGATAAGAATTTAGTAACTGATGCTAAATTTATAGGGTGATTTATGAATTCTCTGAATCCAGGGAATGTATCTCCTCCTCACAACTTATGACCAGCAGGCACCTTCCAGCCCATGATGCTATTTCCTAGAGTCCTCTGACCCATTTATAATCAGATTCCTTTCCCCAAATATTACTCTGCTTCCCAGCTGGCAGTGATATTCATGAAATATTCCTATTGACTTATCATTGTGAACCCCTGAAGCATTACATTTTGGATGACCAACCTCACAAGAGGTGGCAAGTAATCACAGCACACAGCCACAGATAATGGAACAAACTGTCCAATAACCCAGCCGTCTTGCCTTAAAGGCCACTTGCCAGCCAGATAATTTTACCATGCAATACAAGCATCATTCTATGTTCCTTTCTTGGAGAGTCATCAGTTCACCAGATGTGCCCTTTTCATCGTCTTCTAGCCAAACCACTCACCTCCTTTGTGGGGCTTCATTTCATTTCATTGTGGTTGTCTCATTTCTTTTATGGGATGTGGTTCTCCCTGACTATGCCTTGTTTTTCTTTGGGCTTATGAGGAACTCCACAGTTTCCATGTAAGAAACGTAATATACATTTCCCTCCTTGAAACATCCTTTTAATGAAAATGTTAGCCTTCAAAAGGACATGTTATAAGCAAGAAGCAGTATGCATGCAGGGAAAAAATTGATGGAAATTCTCTAATGTGACGAGAATTCACTCATGTCAAGGGATGGAGTACCTGGTCTGTGACTCCTATGTCCACCCCTGTCCCCTCTTTTTTTTTTTTTAAAAAAATGCATCTCAAAATCCTACAGGCTCATAGACCAGCTGCCATACTACTAGTCACCTCACCTGAAGAAGGATATTGTAGAGCTGGAAAAGGTCCAGCAAAGGGCAACAAAATGATTAACTGGATAGAGCAACTCCTTTATGAAGAACTCCTTTATATAGAAAAGGTAAGGAGGGGACACGATAGAGGTGTACAAAATTATTCATGGTGTGGATTGAGAAGGTATTTTTCCGTCTCTCAAACAAAATACTAGAACTCAGGAACAGCCGATGAAGCTGTATGCTGGAAGATTCAGGACACATTTAATTAAAAAGTACTTCTTCATGCAGCGCGTAGTTGTGGATCCCCCCCCCCCCCGGAAGTTGAAGTGGCCACCAATTTGGCTAGCTTTAAAAGAAGATGAGACAAATTCATGCAGGGTATTAGAGGTTTCTAGTCATGATAGCTATGTTTGACCTTTGCTGATGGAGGCAGTATCCCTCTGAATCCCAGTTGTTAGGGACTGTAGATGGGGAGAGTGCTGTTGCGCTTAGGTTCTGCTTATGAACTTCCCATAAGCATCTGGTTGACCACTGTGAGAACAGAGTGGGTCTTTGGCCTCATCCAGCAGGGCTCTTCTTACTATCTTATTACAGCCATTTGGCAATAATTAAGACGAGGAAAAAACTATCCAATTTCTTCCTACTCCATCCATATCTGTCCATAACAACGCACCCTCAGAGACAATGTGCTTCTGAATACCAGTTGCTGGGAATCACAAGTGAGAAGGCGGCTATTGAATTCATGTCCTGCTTGAGGTTTTCCACAGGCATCTGGCTGGCCACTGTGAGAAGAGAATGATGGACTAGATGGACCTTCATATGTTCTTATCCACGCAATTAGTATTACCTTTACTTTGGCTGTAATGGTAACCAAATCTGAAGTTTTTTTGTGATTACTGTTTTACCATCAACTTAGACTGCACAATATGATCTGGGAAAGCTAAACAGTTCATTTCTACTATTTTAGCCTAATTGCACATAGTGGGATGGAACATTGGGAGAAAAAACTCCTTTGAAAAATTAGATAAGCAACCCTGATTAGTGAAATTGTTTGAATTTGTTTAGCTCACATTGCCATTTTTCTTTAGTCCAAATTATAACCTTTCAATTGAATGCAATAGAACAAAGTCCTCTGCGTATATACCAACGTGGTGGGAGGCTAAACAAGGAAGGGAAAATAAGGCCAGGACTTTCCAGAACTGTGGCTTCCTGAGAATGTTCTTGGGTCAAGAAACAAAATGTTCAAGCAGAAGCAAAGCTTGGGAAGGGCTTTCTGTGGCTGGAGAGAAGCAGTGGTGCCGTTAGGTAATTTTAGACTCTGGACTTCATGGTCTTAGGGTGGGGAGCTCTTTAGATGGTAATGTGTATTACTTCACCTACTTTAAAATATGGTGAGTCAGCTCTGCTGTGCTTAGGGGAACCTTCTGCTCAGTCTGCTGAGTGGAGAACTAGAAATTTACCCTACAGAAATTTACCCTACTGTCAGCAGTACCACTGTTGAGAAGACAGGAACAGGCCCCTCCTGTAATGATGCAAAACCACAAAATACGGGCTGGAATATAAACACTGTTGATATGCAAAGCATAGTTGGGGAACCTCAAGCACAGGGGTCAAATGTGGCCCCCAAGTTCTCTCTTCCTGGCCCTTGAAACACTCTGCTTGGTGACATGCCCTTCTAAGCCACACCCCTCATCAGCCCTGCTTTGCACCTTCCTCAGCTGTTTTTTGCCCGGCTAGTCTGTGTCCTTGAACTCTGATAATGTCTTTTTTATTTTTGGGATGGAGACTAAAGAAGGTTATGTGAGTGTGAGTATAAATGAGTCTGCTGTACCAAGATAAACATTTTTTTGCTCTACTGACCTTTTCCTCATACCTTACCCACCACCGGCAGGTGGCCCCCAGAAGGTTGGCCAGAAGGGAATGTGGCTCTTAGGCTGAAAATGTTCCCCACCTGTAAAAAAAGTAAGGCTACTATGTGTCCAGCTTTATTAGGACAGCCCTCTGTTTGAAGGGCGGTCCATTCCAAGACCAGTTTAAATATAAAGAACCACAAGAAGGGAGAACAGGGTCCTTGTAGTTGCTAGTCCACAGTCAACACCTGGTCAGGGACACAGGTCATCTGGTCGCAGCCTTCCTTGCTATGCTGAGACTGTGTTTCTACTTAGATTATAGTAACTATTCTACATTTGCCTCTAGACATATAAATTAGCAGATGCCAATTATATGCAAATCCTCTATTTTCAGGGATGGGGTTTCTCTTGTCTTGTGATACATTAAAGAGATAGCCAACAATGTACAAAGAGAAGTCTTTGGTCTTCGACAGCTCCAATAGACCCAACAAATTGCAAACTTCAAAGCTTTGACTCATGTCCCAAATAAGAGCGTTTCTCTAATATATCAACTATTATTATACCTCCTAGTCCTGAAATTTGGGTTATGTGGCGCTTGTATGACAGGGGTTGAGGGTATGGGGGCAGAAATGCTTCATGAACCCTGGATTCTCAATGGAGAGTACTACAAATCCATTATCACCAGCAAATGAGGGAAAATGTAATCAATTATGTATTTTCTGAGGCCTGAAAGCACCAGCAGTAAATAACAATCATATTCACTGGATGAATGTCCACTCTGGACATGGGATGAATAAATGAACATTGTAAATTTCTTCCCCCATTTGTGTATTCATTGGAATACTCTGACATTCCCACTCATACACTGTCCCTTCTCATTGTCGCCTAGCCTCCCTCCTTCTCATCTGGCTATTTAATACCTCTTGTTGTCTGACATCCAGAATAAATTTCCAGTTCCTTCAATGGGTGTCCCAAACCTGAAACTAGAACAGCATGGATGAACTGAGAGCCTGACATCTGAGATTGTGGGCTGTTTTATTGTAGCATTAAGGAATCTGAAAAAGCTTGGCTTGAGTTGCTTCCAAGAATTTGGAGCTTTTCAAGATTCTAAATGCAATCCCCATTCTAATCTCCATTTCACCTACAGCCCTTGCACTGCAAAAGAATGTGGATCCACACGGTATTATGTTGGAAATAATCTGCTTTTCGTTATCCAGAAACAGTGCATCTATAATACCAATACACAACTATCCTGCATGACCAGGCTAGAACAGAGGCTGGGGGGCAGGTAACACAATTGGCATGCACCTACCTTTTTGAAAGGGCCTACTCCAAGTCCCCCTGGTAGAGGCAAAGGGAGATCTTTGGTAAAGATGATTGAAATAGAGCCTACATTTCCCTTCTGGCCTAGGCCTGTTACCAGCTTTGCATGTCTGGGTTCATGACCTCTTTAAAGAATTATATATTTTCCAGAGAGTCCCAGGTTTACAGAAGCCATCCCAATTTCTGATTTGATCCCAGAATGTCCCACTTTTCCTGAAGATTTCCCTATTTTCATCAGAGAGATGTTGGAGGGTATGGAGTTAAGCAACCCCCAAGCCAAGGAGATAAGTAACTACACAGCCTTTAGAAGACATCAGAAGGCAGCTCTGTATAGGGAAGTTTTTTAATGTTTAATGTTTTATTATGTTTTTATATATGTTGGAAGCTACCCAGATGCAACCTAGTCAGATGGGTGGGGTATAATAATGTTGTTGTTGAATAGGACATCCCTATTTTCATCAGAGATATGTTGGAGGGTATGAGGCAGCTATCAGGCCTAAAATGAAGCTTTCTATATATCAACATAGCCTTTAAATGTTGGTGCGGTACTGCATTAAAGGAAAATGTTATAAAAATGATTTATAGATGGTACATCACACCTGTGAAACTGGCAAAAATGTATAAAACATGTAATAAGTGTTGGAAATGTAAAGAAAAAGAAGGAACATTTTATCATATGTGGTGGGACTGTAAGAAGGTGAAGGGCTTCTGGGAAATGATATATAATGAGATGAAAAAGATGTTGAAATATACGTTTGTTAAGAAACCAGAGGCTTTTCTTTTAGGAATAGTAGGAAATGAAATAAATAGAATGGACTGTAAACTTTTCCAATATGCAGTAACAGCAGCGAGAATATTATTGGCCCAAAGATGGAAACAGGAACAACTGCCGACACTCAAAGAATGGAGAATGAAACTGATGGAGTATGCTGAACTGGACAAACTAACAGGAAAGATCAGATATATACGAGATCAAAAGTTCATTGAAGACTGGGGAAAATTTTCAGACTATCTGAAATGTGTATGTGATGAGCAAATAACGCTAGTGGGATTTCAAGAAGTTCTGTAAATGATAGAGGACTATTGTATTGATGAAAACTAAGTGTGTGAAGGTTTATAAAATGCAATATAAAATTAGGAAATGCGTATTTAAAAATTTGAATAATGGATGATTGTCAGAGAGGTTGAAGGAAGTCTAAAAGAGAAAATATGTGATAAATTTAGATTGGATACTATAAATGTATGTTGGAAAATTTAATAAAAAAATTTTAAAAAAAAATGTTACAGAAAGGTAGCCGTGTTGGTCTGCCATAGTCAAAACAAAAAAAAATTTTTCTTTCCAGTAGCACCTTAAAGACCAACTAAGTTAGTTCTTGGTATGAGCTTTCGTGTGCATGCACACTTCGTCAGATACGTATCTGACGAAGTGTGCATGCACACGAAAGCTCATACCAAGAACTAACTTAGTTGGTCTTTAAGGTGCTACTGGAAAGAAAAAAAATTTTTTGTTTTAAAAAAAAATGTTGGTGCGTATTGCTACAGTAAACCAGGATATCAAAATTATATGCCAGGCATGAGAATGTTCAAGGCAGCAGTTGTAAAAGCATGCAGAAACAGAAATGTCATTCACATTGCTCTGAATGTACATCAAGCTTCCATGTTTTATTCAAAACGTGTATGTGTACCAAACATAATGAAACAGTTAGAGTATTTTTCTTATAAAACTTATAAAATAATTAAATAGTACACTTTATACTTTGCGCTTCTTTTTTTTTACACCATAATCCATACTTCTATGTAACACTATTTTGCTGTTGCTGCCACTTACTTGGGAAGCAAGTGAGAAAATAAAAAGAGGGGGGAGCTATGCATTAATAAATTAATATTTTTACATCAAATAATAAAAAATGACACATTTTTAGAACAAAAGTTTGCCGGGGGAGGAAAATGTCCCCTAGAAAGTATAAGTTTACAACGTTCAATATTCAAGACATGGAGAATTTAGAAGCCAAGATATGGTTCCAATAATCATTTCTTAAGCATATCACAGAGAAGACATGTATTTTGTTTTGTTTCATTTAAGCATTTGCAAAAGCAACTTCTATTTTTAACTGACCACTGTCTGCATTGGTGCTGATGGGGCTACTTTTAGTTTGGATCAGTGAAACTGAACTACATTCATCAAATGAAACTGTGGAATTGAGTGGAAACAGAGGGAAATGTCGTTTTTAGCCATTCCTCAGAAAATGTCATTAGGTTACAATCTTTCTTTAGTTGTCTCAGTTTTGGCAAAGAGAGAGAGAGGTGATAGCTTGGTCCTCCAAATGTTTGCAGTTTGGGCATCCAAGATATTGTGTGCCCTGGTTCCATTGGATTCTGAGCATACAAATGTCAGCACCACTGCAAAAAAATAATAATTGTGTTGGTGTTTGATTATTCTGGGCTAGCTACCCAGAACAAATAACACAGATCATAGGCTTGGGTCCCACATGAACAAAGGCACATGTTCATGCAGAAGGCATCAATAGCTTTCCCCTATTTACAAACTGTGCATTGGCTCCAGGAGGCCAGAAAACCCTCCAGAGTGGCATTTTACATGAGGGAACATGGTGGAGTGGCAAGGAGAAAATAAATGACTCAATTTGCAAAAAACATTGTATTGTACTGGCACATCAGTCAGTGAATTGAATCAAGCAATTTGTTCTTATCTACTGACTTTATAATCTAAAAACAACCATATTAATTTAGAACCCTGTTTGAATTCACCAAGATTAATTTTGCAATTTCAGAGTTTCCAGAAACTGCTTTATGAATTTCATGCAGACCATTTATACTTTTCTGGCAACAGCTGAGTTTTCTTTCTAGGTGTAATGTCTGGAAACTCAAGTTTTGCAGGTGAAAGACCTAGTTTCTGCAAGTTCTCCAAAAGTTGTGAGTGTTCAAAACTGAACTCTAAATTAGCATATTCTGGATGCCGATGGGATTCTGGGATTCTGGTGATCATTTGTTTCAGCACTGGGTAACAGCAAATGTGTGGCTTTCATGAGTTACTTGAAGAATAAAATGCTAGTCTGCTTCATACTACATAGCAATGCGCTAAATGAAGATGCTCTAAAGAAAAGTCCCGTTTTGTTCTCTTGGATGGGCATCTCAAGGAGTGCCTGCCTCTCAAGTGGTTAGTAAACCATGACTGAGTTACTAATCAAAGTGAAATGGGGAACAAAATAAAACTAAAATTCTACCATGAGATAAGCCTTGCTTTCCCAGCAGCAAGTGAAATAGAAAAGCACCTTTTATCTTGATAGTGCAGTAATTGTGCTTACTGTGAATAACATAATGCCTATGTTATGTACAGCAACACATTATCTCAGCAGCCACCAAAGTAATTTCTCTGGAGTTGTTTTCTGCTTGTTTTGAAAGGCTATGCTAACTAACATTGAAATAGCCAACATATCTCTTGGTATTACAATGATATTGCCTCTTTGCAGGTTCTGTGTGCATACCACTGAGCAGAATATGAGCACCATACTGACTGTGCTACTCCACTTTGGAGATCAGATATGACCATTAACAGAGTAGGGTTAATGACAAATAGAAAGAAGGCTAAAAGTTGCCTCCATCTGCTAGCATTCAAAAATACCCTGTTTGGAAAAAGTCCAGTCCTTGTGTACTAATCCTTGGTTAAAAGCTGTACTATAGAACACCTTGTTCTACAGTACCCAAGTCTCTTCCATTGGTCATTTGTGGTTCTGGAAGACCTTCTAGAAAAGTTTGCCATCGTCTTGCAAGGGAGGCTCTTGCCATTGAAGTGATTCCATTCACATCAGTTCTTCCGTGTGCACGATTTGCAGCACTGCTTGCCGTAAAATTTGTGATTGCAGACACCATGCTGGGGGACCAGATGGCACCAAGTGAAGAAGTCCACACAAGAAGGATCATCTGCAATGGTGAAATTCCAGACAAGAATATTTAGTATTTTGCAGTATGTCTCAGGAACACTGAAGCTCAGGGACACTTCATGCACCTGGACTGGTTGATGACATGTACATCTAATCGCTCCCATGAGTGCTCTGTTCATGTGATCTGCATTAACACTGAAGACTCGGGATTGCAGAAAAGCTTCAGTCAGTATACAAGACTCATGGCATGCCTGGATCATGGATACTTACCTGTAAATTTCTGCTAGCTTTCTTTTCAGAAGGAATACAAGTCATGCAAATATGAGCTGAATGCTCCTATTAGCTGGTTCATTTCATACATGTAAGCCGCCTCCAAGGACTTATGCATTTTTTGTCTGAGAATGTCAAGAGCTGTAGGGCAGGGGATGGGTTTCTTACCAAAAAAAACCAAACCACCAAAATGCAGATACCTGAAAACACCTATAAGGAGAATCTCTTGTTCAGCACATCTCATGCCCAAGAAAGTCAGCCAAAGAAATCTCTTTCACATATATGCGAATTAAGTTTTGGTAATAGTATTGAGTTTGATCCAGAATGAGACTGTTGCACTTAGTTCCCGTGGGACTTAAGTCATGACTGACTTTACAGATTCAGTTCAATGGGCCCTAACCCCTAAGGTTAAAAAGGAATGTGGCTCTCAGTGTGAAAAAATAGTCCCCACTCCAGCCACAGAACATCTGCTTAGAGACATGCTGCTTAATGTGCTGGACACATTGTGCTATGCTTGTTACATGAAGTTCTCCTGTACACCAATCTATTCAATAGCTTTCTCCTCTCTCCGCATGGAATATGCAGCCACAGCATACTATCTGTTAGAGTAGTCCATATGTCATGGAGCACACTGGGAGGGAAGCAAACTGACAACTGTCTATGAGGTGCAGGAGGATTTCAGATTATGTATTTATTTTTACTTCATTCTTGAGCCAAAAGTCCCCTAGAGCAACTTACAGATAAAAAGAAAAACAAGCCAATGCCTGCCCCTCTTGCTCCCAATCTAAAGGACATGACACAAAAGGAAATAGTGATGAGGATGAGGAGGAGGAGGAAAATATGCAAACTGAGACATCAGTAAGTGCATTGCAGAGTGCCTGGCTGAAAGAGAGGGTGGAGAAAGAGAAGGAGAAAAGAGTCCTTCCATGCACTGAAAGTATAGCCCAAATTCTCCAAAAAAGAAACAGCACCCCCCTTTTTTTAGACTATCATTTTGAAAAAGCAAAGATCAGTTGGCTTAAAATATTGCATAGCTGAAGCATTCTGTAGTTGGGCTGCAACTGATTAATGCTTTACCTAAAAGTGAATAGCAATGAATCATGTTGCTACTCTAGAAATACATTCCTTAACGGTTTAAATTGCAGCATTAAAGCAACATAAGTGAAACTTGGGAAAGATTTACTGCTGAGTTCAGCTATTATTGGAACATGGGAAATCCTTCCAGTTTGCCCTCAAAACTAGTAGTTCATAGTACAGGAAATTGACATGGCTTTTAATCCGCATCCTTTTTATTTCAGATGAAAGGCTTAAAACTGATGGCACAGAAGAGACTCTTCTCATTTGTATAAAATCACTCACATCTTGACATAATACACAGGCTGTCAGCTATTGGCCCAAAGATCTCCTGTGACATGAATAGGTCAGTGGCAGAAAGAGGCTTGACTACTACAGATTTCCCTTGTCAAGGCTTTGGTCGCAGGATAATCCATAAATTATTGGTCAAAGTCATGGTTCCAGTAAGGACCACATGAGCCTGCCCCAGAAGGCTAGGTATTGGAGACAAAAACAATCAATTATCTTGCCAACAGGGATGTAAGAATACATCCTTTTCAGTTTTGCCCTGTATTCATTGCACACAACACCATTTCCATTCCACTTAAGTTCTTCCTCCAAAACCTATGTTATTCATCTCACCATCTGATGTGGCAAAATTACTTAATTTATGTAATTTTTATAATTAGTCATATTGCTGTTACATTATTCCACCCCATTCATTTCATTGCAAAGAAAACACATTGCAAATGATTGGGGGGCAGTAACCAGTTATGTATCATTTGCAGTCTAAAAGCAACAATGAAGGCAAATACTGTTTGTATTCACTGGACTGATTTCCATTCCAGACATGGAACAAATAAGTGAAAATAGGTAGTTTCCTATTTCTATGTCTGTCGGAATTATCCAACATCTCTACTTATCCAAAACTGTTTTCATTAAGGGCTCCTCCAGACTTCCTTCTGTACCATGTTTCTAGGCATAGATCCATAGTTTAAAACTCCATGTCTGAGCCCCTTTGTCTCCCCCCCCCCAAATCCCTGCTGGCACTTTCCTCAAGAGAACCCATTATTTACCCTTTAATCAGCACAAACAGCAATCTGTTGAAAATCTGCATTGCCATTTGTTCTGATTCAGCAGTAAAGAACAGGTTTTCCTGCTATCTACCAGCCATCTTACTCACGTAAGTCTGCCTTCTTACATACATCTGACCCAAGAGGTGCCACTGGCTGTCAGCTTCCGCCTCCTTCATTTCTGTGTTGCCATTAAGTAGGAAGAAGGATCAGAGCAAAACAAGAATTAGTTAGCTCTACCTGTTTCTTGCTCCACCTACTGTTGGCCTCTCTGCCTTTCAGCCCCACCAGCCACCACTGAGCTTTGAGTTACAGTACCCTGCTGAGTGATGGAAATGAGGAGAGGGGGAAATGAACAGAGGAGCAGACCCAGCTTGTCTAGGGAAGCATGTTAACTCTCCCTGAAAGGCTCATTTCTTTCTCATGATCTCTCCCCAATGACTCACAGGGCTGGAACTATGTGGTGGGTAATTGAGAGTGATTGGCTTCAATACAGTTCCAGCACAGCTGGTTGTGTTCGCTGGTGGAGACAGAGACTTACAGCACGGTGAAGAAATAATTGATCTCCAGAGCCTGAAGACCTAGTTACAATAAAGTCAGAAGGACTTCTACAGCTGCAGGGAGGGGGAAGGGAAGAGACTGGAGTGAAATGAGTAACAGACACTGGACAAGAAATCCAGTTAGGGGAAGAGAAATGGAAAAAATACCGTCTCAGGACAGAAAGTGGATATTATTATTGGTATTAATTGGGCAAAAATAAAGGTGGATGAAACTAGACCCAGGAACCTCTTGGAATGATCCATTCCTGGAAGTTCAAGGAGGGGAGGAGATCTACACACACACCAAAAAACCTCTGGAACTCAGCAAAAATAAGTTGTTATGTTTGTGGGGTTTTTTATAAAAATGGTAGGAATAAATAAGGAAGCAGTAATTTCAGGCTAGGATTTATTCTTTCATCCCTTTTGACTATCCAAGATACAGTTGATTCTAATGATTTAGGTCTACCTCACAGATGAAAACGACTCACTTTATGACTTGTGGAGGGACTCCAACTCTGTAACAGGACACGGGCTTTTTGTGCAGATGGTCGCAGGTTCAATCCTTTGCATCTCCATTTAAAATAACAAGGTAGCAGGTCTTGGGAGAGACCTCTGTCTGCATCCTTGGAGAGCTGCTGTGAGTGGCAGTTGGTGCCCATTGGGAGTGGCGGGGTGGAAGGCAGAGAGACCAACAGCATGTAGAGCCAGAGCCAATGACAGACAGAGCCAAATAATTCTTGGTTTGCCCCCACCCTCCTAGCTACTTAATGGCAATACAGAGACCAGGAAGGGGAAAGAGGACAGCCAGTACCATCTCCTGGACTGGATGTAAGTAAGCAGGCGGGTGCCAGGGCAGGGTGGCTGATGTCAAGTGGAGCAGTATCCCATTTGCTAATGTCTCCCTTGGTCATTGCTGCTCAGAGTAGATGACACTGGGTTAGGTGGACAGTCTTATCAGGAATAAGGAAACTTCCCATGAGGCCTGCGTGGAATAGACCACCATAGACAGGTGATGCCTAGTTCTGCAGGTCTTCCATATGTTTTTACCCATATTTTGCCAACTACTCAGGCAGAATTGTCTTGTCAAACAATTCAACCATTCAGTTCTCACTGGCCTTTATGTATCAGCTCTCAGAAAGGGGCAAAGCTTGGGAGATCTAGTCTGCTACACATTTACTTTAAACAGTGGGACAGTCTTTACCTTTCTTCTCAGGCGCAAGGCAGAAATTAGTATTGCAGGCTCTTGACATTGCGGGCTTCTGTTGAGGCAGGCAGCCCACAGCTGGTTGACCCTGACGAAGGCACTGGACAGTCCGTGTCTGCACTCCTCCACCGCATGTCACCGTGCACTGTAAGTGACAGAAAGGATAAGAGATTTTACTTCCATTAGGGCCTCCAGAGCTCCAAGCATTGAATTCCTTTCCATTTACACTTCTTCCACATGAATCTTTCTATGCAAAGCCATCAAAGGAGTATATGCATTTGACACTTGATCCCTGAAAGGCTGAGGGAAAAACCCAAGGGTGGTAGCAAGGAGTAGGGTCTTTTCAGTGTTACAACCTGCATTGTAGAACTTTCTCCCTGGATAGGTTTACACATTTGAGTCTGTATTTCTAATCAGGCTGTGCACTGGATCCACCTAAATCCCAGATCTCAAAATAAATCAGGCCAACTTGGGTTGACCAGGGATTTGATTGGGTTGGGCTAAGGCTGCTTCAGGTCATACTGGGTCAACCCCCCCCCCCCTTTGAGCAACCTAAGGCTGTCAAAGGCTGGCAGCGAGGAGAATGGGAGAAGAAGGATATATGTAGGCAGTCTGCAAGTTTCTCCTTCCCCAACTCCTGACTGCTTGTTTAATCAGGGTTTAAAACATTAATTAAATGCTGTGCAAGACCCCTTGCCACTTGGCTTTGAATAATCCCTCAGGATGGCTAAGAGGTATTAGGAATTTGCCAGCTATCCTTCTCAAAGGGGAGGGGACCCAGTGTGGTTGAAATATCCTGATTTTATTTTCAAGAAACCCCACTATCCATGAAGATCATGTCCCCACGACACTTTCATCTGATTATGAAGCTTAAGGTTCAAAAGCTGCATGTATATGCTATCAAATAAATGCTTGTCTTAGGGATATGGGACTGACAAAGTAAGCAAGTTCCAAAATACAGAAGCTTGTTTGAGAGACTGTGGAAACAAACACAGACTGATCCAGTAATCAATCACACTATTTAAGGAATTCCAGACAATCTCTGTAGATCCCCAAGGACATTGTGCATAAAGATTTGTAATGGTTCAACCACAGTGCAGCCCTCTGAAGATTGGTATGGAAAAGAGGGTGGAATGCAACATAGCTGCTGCAGCAGAAACATTGTTATATAAAGCACTTATCGGTTTCCAGACAAATGAATCATTTATACCAAAATGGTGCTGTTGATTCTCCTCTTCTTCCTTAAGTGATGTACAAATCACAGTGACACTGTCAATGGACAGGAAGACAAGGAAGAAGAACAGGTCCAGGGGCCAAATGCAGCCTCTAGACCAGGGGTCAGCAACCTTTTTCAGTCGTGGGCCGGTCTACTGTCCCTCAGACCATGTGGTGGGCTGGACTATATTTTGGGGGAAAATATGAACGAATTCCTATGCTCCACAAATAACCCAGAGATGCATTTTAAATAAAAGGACACATTCTACTCATGTAAAAACACGCTGGTTCCCGGACCATCCGCGGGCAGGATTTAGAAGGCGATTGGGCCGCATCCGGCCCCCGGGCCTTCGGTTGCCTACCCCTGCTCTAGACCTTTATCTGTGGCCCTTGCGACTCTCCTGAGGCACATTCCCCATTAGCCCTGCTTTGCTTGAGTGTTTTTGCCTGACAGGAATGTGCTCTTCTACTCTGAGAATGCTTCCTTGCTTGCCTGGATGGAGGATAGAAAGAGATGTGCAAGTCTGAAGAAACTAGTCTACTGTGCAAAGGCAAAATATGCATTTTTTTGTTTGCCTGATTTGCCTCTGCCACACCCACCATTGTCATTTGGCCCCCAGAAGGTTGCCCAGAGGGAGATGTGGCCCTCAGGCTTAAAAAGTTCCTTTTCCCTAAACTAGAGAAAGGGAAGCACTTGGTGATAACAAACATTATGAAACATGGTAGAAATGACTGGTTTAGATCTCCATATGAAACCTCTTCTCTCACCTGTTGCCAAGGTGAAGAATACCACCCTGGCACCCTGTGGTATAAATGGTGCAGAGAACATGCTCCTCTGTTGCAGCCTTCCTCCAGTTCAATATTTGGCTTCATAAGGTTTCGGCAACGTCGCTGTGGGAAGGTGATGAGTTTGCCACTGATACTTTTCTCACTGCACTGCATTTCTCGCCGCTTCACACCTGGGCCACAGGTGGCAGAGCACTATGGGTAGGAAAGGGAGAATGTGTCAATTTCAGTTTCTGTCCTTTTCTCATTTTTCCAGACAAATTTTCTCCATATCAATTTGCATTTTAGAAAATAAAAACGTCCTCATAAAACTCATCAGTGTTTTAGTATGAAATTCTTCTAATATACACTTTGCTGTATGCACTTTTGCCTAATATTTTGCAAGCAATTTCCCCTAATAGAATGCATTTTTATATGTTATTTTTCAGTAATATATGCATTTATAAGCACACTTTACACAAGTATATACATTTTTATATACAGGCATGCCTCACTTTATTGCACTTTGCATTTTTTACAAATTGAAGGACTGGAGGAGCAACAGCTGCTGCTGCTGCTGGGTTGGTGGTGAGGCTGCAGGACCCTATTCCCCCACATGCTCCTGCAGCTCCTTACGAGAATGTGGGTGCAGCAACAGGAAGCCCAACCATTTCCAGGGGAAGGAAGTTCCCCACCCTGCTTCCCCTCTTCTGGCCATCGCAGTGGAACTGGCTAGGACTAAAGCCCACCCACTTCTGTAGCCAGAGAGGCCTGGGGGAAGGCTAAGCATGTTTTCTCAGGGTAGCCATCAAGCTACTTATTTTAAGAAACTGTCACAGCCACCCCAACCTTCAGCAACCACCACCCTGATCCATCAGCAGCCATCAACGCTGAGGCATGACCTTCTGTGAGCAAGGCTCAGATGATGGTTAGGAATTTTTAGCCATAAAGTATGTGTTAATCAAGGTATGTACATTTTTTAAAACAACAACAACATAATGGTATTTCACACAGCATAATCTAAACATAATTTTAATACACACTGGGAAACAAACAATTTGTGTGTGTGTGTGTGTGTGTGACTCACTTTATTGCAGTACTAACTTTATTGTTGCAGTTGGAAACTGAACCTACAATATCTCTGAGGTAAGCATGTGCATTCCTTGGATGCATAAATGCACTGCAAAATGTGAAGAAGTGTGAATTTTGAAGGATGTCTTGTTTAGGTCTGCATGTTGTTTTGGAAAATGTGGACTTGGAAACTTTGCCTTTAAATACAAACTAAATCAAATGCCCCACCACCACCACTATTCCTAACAGGGGACAACAAAGTACACACAGAAAATTTATTTAAAAGATACTGACTGGATAATGGAGTTTCATTTAGAGAGTTAAGCTCAAAATAGTGCCTATTGGCACAATGGCAACCTTCAGGTCTTCCTCTGATGCCCACAAAGCCATTAAGTCCACTATTCTCTTGGCCATGAGGTGGTGAGTGTGGCTAGCTTTTCCTCCCTTGAAATATACACAGAGAGCTGAAGGAAAACGTCTTTCAGCATTTTGTGCATTTTGAAGGTCAGAAGGTGGCCCTTGGGCTGAAAAAAATAAATGGTTATACATCCCTGCCATAGGTCCATATGCCCCACAGTGGGTAGGCCTGCATCAACTGTCTCCCCTCACAGCTCCAAGGAAGGAGACAAACTTCTCTTCATAAAGTCCAGCGACAAAGGGGAATTATTAACTTTTGCATTATTAACAACAGATATTGTCTGACCAACGAAGCCTGACACTCCTTTGAATATATCATCATTTGATTTTCAAATATCACCCTCTGGCTATCTAAGTCCTGTAGAGCATGTTGGTTGTCGTACCTCACTCCAAGCAGAAATCACCCATTGTAGACGATCATTTTTGGGGCACCGTTCCAACACACACGTCTGCTGCATTTCTGGCTTTGTTTGACTGCTGCACATGTTATCCGGCAGGATTTTCAGTGTGGAAGGCCCTACACTTTTGCAGACGACATCACGTTTTGCAAGTCCTCTTCCACAAGTTTTGGAACACTTCATGGGAATTTGAGAAAGTTGGATATTAAAGACTTTAAATAGACACTACTATGCCCCATGGGGTCACAAAGAGTCAGACACAACTAAATGACTAAACAACAAGAAATGCCAAAGTAGGACAACAAACAAAATGGTTCTCAACCCCATCCTGGAATTCACTGTGGAATTCAAGGCAGTATTCATGTGGTTCTAGGCTGGTGGTGGCCCATCCCACAGTATGTTGGCTCCATCAAGTGCCTTTGGACAATGCTCAGGTAATTCATTTAATTGTCATCTTCCGGGGCATGTCAGCAACCAACATGTTTGGGTAATGGCTAGGGCCCCAGTGCCATGTGACATCACACCACTGACACCGGCCCTTGACTCTCTTCTTAAAACAAACAAATAAAAACACCACCAAACTCTCTTACCAGTCATGATTTGGATTGGTTGTTACCTGCCCCCCCCCCCCGAAATGTCTCAGAAGTTGGTCATTGTCTTCTGTTTGGGGAAAAAGTGGTTGCCATATAGAATCAGCAGCACCACTACAGCAAGCCCCCAAGGGGTCCTAACATACTCTTAGGAGACTCATATTTGGATGACACTGTGCCAAGGGTCACTGGCCTCACCCTTCAGGAACCTAAACCCAATCCAAATTAGGAAAGGGAAGTAAAGGAAACTGCTGTTGCTAGCCATTTCTCAATGGGTGAAACTGTGACACACCATTCTAGATTGCTCTCTCTAATTAGGCAGGAGTAAAACTAATTAGTGTAAATTACATAAATTTTGACTAAATGTTATGAGATAAAATAATGATGAAAGCTGTTTGGCTGTCCTTCACCGGAGATGTTTAAGCAAAGGTTGGGCAGCCGTGTGCCAGGGAAGAATGTAATTGAATCCTGCATTGAATAGGGTGGGGATACATTAGACGGCCTCCACAATCCTACTACTACTAGTAGTATTACCACTACAACCCAGTACTACTATTATGTAGGCAACATGATCAGGAAAAAATAAATGCATCCATTTTCCATAATGTTTGTTGAACAAAGTCTTTTTTCTTGTGATCTCACAGCTACAATGTAATCCTTAGATTAGAAGAAGAAGAGTTTGGATTTGATATCCTGCTTTATCACTACCCGAAGGAGTCTCAAAGGAGCTAACATTCTCATTTCCCTTCCTCCCCCACAACAAACACTCTGTGAGGTGAGTGGGGCTGAGAGACTTCAGAGGAGTGTGACTAGCCCAAGGTCACCCAGCAGCTGCATGTGGAGGAGTGGAGACACGAACCTGGTTCCCCAGAATATGAATCTACCGCTCTTAACCGCTACACCAAACTGGCTCTTAGAATGCTTTTGCACCAGCACATTCACTTAAATAAAAAATTGTGATATGTCTCCCTTGGCAACATTACAAGTATATGTGTTTCACTTCAGAATAAAATCTCTCAGACACCCCACATCTTTCTGAAGCAGGGGTGTGTGCATATATTGGAATTTGCCTGAGGCCCTAAGCTACCAACTCTACTTTTAAGTGCAGGGCTTTTTAAACAACAATAAAAAACTGTACCAGGATTTTCAGCTGCTTGGAATGATACCTTATCAAAAAGAAGAAGACATCAGTCATCCTGGATTTATCCATAATCATGTTACACTGGACGCCTGATTAGTGGGGGGTGGGGGTTAATGTATGCAAATTGATGAGATAAGAAATATCTTTCCCTAAATGCCTCTTTGCTCTACTCCAGCTGAACATCTTAAGCCAGAGGTGGGCAACTTGAGGATCAGGAGCTGAATGCAACCCTCCATCCTTCTATCTAGACCTCAGTATTCTCACAAGACCACATGTCTCAATGCTTTGCACCCTGAGTGTTGTTTCCCCCCCTGGTTGGAATATGTCATTGAACTCTGACAATGCCTCCTGCTTGTCTGTACTGTACTCCATTAGATGGAGCATAGAGAGGCTGTGACAGAGTGTGTAGAAAGAGGCCTACAGTACAAAAGCACATTTGCGCTTGTTGCTCCTCTCCCTTTTGCCTCTGGCCTCACCCACCACTGGCATGTGCACTGACCTCATCCACATCACCAGTGGCAGACTCTGAATGCTCACATTTCAGGGGTGCCCTGTGCGATGCTAAAATTCAGCACCCTACCACCTCTCGTGCTCTGTTCTACATCATTATTGTGGAGCCACTTGCGGAGCGGCACCCAGTGCAGCCAAACCAGCTGGGCTATCCTAAAACCACCTCTGACAACATGAAAGCAGGTCACATATGTAGGAGCACTACTTCATAGCTTCTCTAGACATGATTCCATGCTTGCTGGTCCAGGAATTAAGATCAATTTTCAGAGACCTTGCTTTTGGTGCTGTCTTGGGAGATTTGATGAGAAAGCAAACAAGCCCACCAGAGGGTCAAAGAACAGAGCCCTTTTGCAAGCAGCACCCTGCTGTTCTTTGAAGATCCGGGTTTCGGATATTTAAAAAGCACCATGCTGTTTGCAAAAAGGGATTTTGAACATCCCAGCACTGTCCCAACAATCAGGATACTGAAATGCACAGACTTCACCCATCTGTCAAATTTGGCCTGGCAGGAGTCAAGAAATAAAGGTCTGGTCTCCAGCCATAAAAGGTTCCCCACTAACTAATGTTAGGTCTTCCCTTATGGCGAATGAATACCAGTTACTATGGGACAGCAGTGGAGAGGGCTACTGCCTTCATTGCTCTTCTGGTGAGTTTCATGGAAGCATCTTCTTGGCCACTGTTAGAAACAGGATGCTAAAGAAGATGGAGATCCAGCAGGGCTCTTATTATGTTCTTACCTATAATAAATACAGTGCAAAATAATGCTAGCCTTTTCTTTTCATTACCTGAGACCACGGGCCAGGACTCCACTCCGGTGGACAGTCTTGATGGTTACATGCCTGGATTTGTGCTGGTGTGGTTACTGGGCAGAGAGCATGGGCCACAATGTCCTCCTTCTGAAAAGCCTTTTTCTGGACACACTGGATTGGACGACTTTGTTGCCCTCCACCACAAGACTGGCTGCAAACACTCCATTCACCTGCTGACCAACTTCAAGAAAGAATGCATGTGTTGACTAGATAGCCAAGAATCAGACAATGAGCGCAAAACAAAGGAGACATTTCTATATCAGCTATGATTATAGCTACTAGGGGGTTCACATGTTATATTCAATGAGTGTACAATCTGTCTACTTGTGTACACAAACAGTTGAGCTGGATACTCATACAATTATTCACCTGAAACGTTCAATGAATGTAAAATCTGCGCACCTGTGAACACAAGAATGGAGCTGTACTCAAGTACACTTGTACTCAAATCAACAAGTGTACACTCTTCCACATAAACACTTGTACATGCATAGAGACAGATTGTACCTTTCTTCAGTGAACTACTAAACTGTTCCATCAAGGAACCAGAAAGCAGCAGCAATCCCCTATACATTCATTGTTTGGAGTACTTAAATGGAATGCTACAGCCTCAAAGGATGTTGATATACAACATTATGAGAAAAACTATAATGGCAGGAAAGATAGAAATACATATATTTTCTCTGATCCTCAGTTGGAGTATTATAAGTAGTCATATTTCTCCCCAGTAGAAGGATTATCAAAAACATGTTGGGCAGTTAACATTTCTGATTAAACTTGAGGTAATTCCCATCAGATTGGGGTTGATCTCTCTCCCTCCCTCTCTCTCTCCCTCTCTCTCTCTCTCTCTCCATATATTACTGCTTTTCACACACCTTCTGCCACACACACTTTCTCCTCCTTCCTCTTTTGCTTTGAAATTTAACCCCATTTGTATAATTCCTGATTCACAGGCTATATCTAATTTGAACAAATCTGAAAGTAACATTGGCCATTGTTCAGTCTTCTAGGAATGGCAGGTCCTCCCCAGACCAAATTTGGTTCAGTAGCCAACTGGTAGCCATTGCAATTCATTTGGAAATGATATTATATGCTCATGGTAGGCGGCTGCACTTAGCAGCCTGACCACTACATCCTGCATTAGCTGCAGCTTTCGAACCACCCTTGAGTGGAGCACTTTGCATTAACTGAATCTTGAGGCTACCAATGCATGAGTCACTGTGGCTAGTCTATCGCTGACCTGTGTTTGAGTATCATCAAGTGAACATTAAAAACATGAGTCTCCCTTGGTCTAAATCCAGCATAACAGCCACTATACCACAAAGGCTCTCACCAATCTCAACTCATCTTTCAAATAAAGGAAGAAAGAAATATCTTGCTAAATTAAACCATCCTGTAATTAGAGTATGGAAGATTTAGAAGCTACCAACTAGCAGATGAATTTCCTCACAATGGGAGGAAAGCTCCCATTGGCAGCTGTGGGAGCTTTGTTTTCTTTGCGACTAGCAGGTACATGGTCTGAGACATTGAAACTGGTAGTGTGGAAGGCAGAGTGATCAAGAGTTGGTGGAGCCAGAGCTAAAGGCAAACTCAACATTTAGGATCCACACACCCATCTTCAAAGTGCACACAGAGTTTCCCGTCAGAGTCGAGGCATGCAATGATGATAGCTACTTGTGTGGCTTTTTCTGGCGATTAAAATAAATGCTATGTTTTAGAAGTTGCCAGCCACAATTAAAAGGCAAATACAAACAAACCGGAGAAAGCTGAAGGAAACGTAATGGAAGACTTTTCTGTCTGCAAGAAGTAGAGCCCATGGGTACAGAAATAACACTTGGCAGAAGATTAGTCACATGCAAAACAGATTGTTTGGTGTGGGGAGGTTACTTCAAATTAGTTTTCAGACAATGTTGGGGCTCAAGGCTAGGCAATGAAATTGCAGAAGCTGTCACACGATATGTTACTCCAATTAAACTTTATCTCTGCCTTCTTGTGGTTCTGCTATAATTTCCTTTCCGATCTTATGCAGTATATTTGTGTGGTGATATATCATCATCATCATCAGGGAGGGAAACACCCACAGACTTCTGCATAAGATTCTACTCCGTGGGTGAAAAATTATGGTTTATGTAAAACTTATTAAATTGTGCACTGGACAAATTGAATTGCACAGCAAATAGGTGCATATTTGCATATGCTGATGCAGCACCCCTGCCCCGGGGGCCAGGCCTTCATAAAAGGAAAAGACACGATAACGTCAACTTTATTGAATTTAGGTGTCGGTAAACCTTGGCATAGGCATTGGGTGTGTATTCCTCTCAGCTCCCGCTGGGGGTCTGAGACATGTCAGGGTCAGTTAGGGGAAGGTGGAACCAACAGAAAACAC
This sequence comes from Podarcis filfolensis, assembly GCF_964270895.1. Taxonomy (NCBI): domain Eukaryota; kingdom Metazoa; phylum Chordata; class Lepidosauria; order Squamata; family Lacertidae; genus Podarcis; species Podarcis filfolensis. The sequence goes on from NC_139611.1 coordinate 47,782,900, forward strand.
TTGTTTATGCAGCTGGTCCCACCCCAAATTGCTGAGGGGAGCTGTATGGCACTTCTGTCATGTGCTTTGGACAGAGACTCCCCTCATGACCCCTCTAATGGGTTACCCTGTTATCGCTGCCTCAGGAAGCGAGTGAGTCATCACTTCACCTCAACTTCAGATGTCAGACTAAAGGATTCCACCCAAGGCCTAAACCGCCAAAGTTGTGACAATTGCTATGGGAAAAGCAAAACATGCAGAGCAGGGAAAATTCCTTCCCAGCTCTGAAGACACAACCATCATACAACCATAGCAATGCCCACATTTCTAATAGCACAGAAGAATACAGAAGTGCCTAGAAACCAATGAGTTTTTATTGACATTTTAATAATGTTTTAATGGATGCTGTTATGGATACCAATGCAGTATATTTTCATTTGCTCCTCTGAATTGGACAGATTTGGTTAACAGATGAGCTTCCCCATCTGTGGTTCCCTTTCTTTCTTATATCCCTTTCACTAAGAAGGTAACTCTATAAATGGCTTAAATATTGGGAAGATATAATCTTTACTAACAGAAGCAGTATCTCTCTAAATACCAGATGCTGAGAAAAAATAAAGAAAGAAGATGCTTATCACATTCATGCACAAATATGAGCTACCACAGGCATCTGGCTGGCTGCTGTTGGAAACAGGATGAAGAATTGGTAGAACTTTTTTTTCATTAAAACAATTTTTATGTGATTCACATTTGAAAACAGACAGCATACCTGTCTTTCATCTTCTTTGTTCTTTAACCTTGGGTCCCCAGAGGTTATTGGACTACAACTCCCATCATCCATCTATGTTGGCTAAGCTGGCTGGGGATAATGGGAGTTGTAGTCCAACAACACCTGGAGATCCAAGGCTAAAGAGCACTGCTCTAGGCTAAACACACTTACTTTCATTCACATTGCCTTTTGGCTCCATTATTCTGGCTGTTCTTCCCTACTTATTGTCCCACAATTGTAGTTGTTCCCCCAGCAACTCTTAGAGTATCCTATACTCAATCCCATACTCAAACCATACTAATCTCCAAGGCACTGGGATGTTCATAGCAGTGTTCACATGCTACTTTCAGTGAGTACGTACAGTCTACATACCTGTGTGCACAAATAATTGAGATGTACACTCACACAGTTATTTACATGTAACAGTCACCAAGTGCATAGTATGTGTACCAATTAACAAACATAAACACTTCCACACAAACACTTGTACATGTGTAGAGACACCTTGTATCTGTGTTCAGTGTAACATGTGAACAAGCCTATTGTCTCCTGCTATTTGCACTTATAGGCTTTGTCCAGGTTGGGGGGTGGAAGCAGAATTGAGCTGGAATGGGCCTACTTTGATCCTGTTGCAATTTGAGGAAGGGTTCAAATAATTGCCCCATCCCTAGTCCCATACAAATCAAACTCTTCCAAGTTTTATAGAAGAGGGTTTGGAATCATCTGTCTAGGAAGCAAAATAGGTTTATTCCACAGATTTGTGAATTTAGACTCGAACACAAAGACCCATAAAAGAAATAGGAAGGGATGATAAATTCAGAATACATACTAGGCTGGGCAAGGATTTGCATTGCATATCTTTGTCTCCGTCAAGGGCTTTGTGCTTGGGCCACAGAAAGAGGCATTGACACGGACACGATGATCTTGTAAACATACAGCTTTCGCTATCAAGTGCCCTATGGAGAAAACCAAGAGAAATAAAAAAAGATGTAGGAGAGAGAGAAGTTATTGTAGAAATGAAAAAGTAACTGAACATAGCACTGTAGTTCATCAGGCAATTTGCCTCTCAACCTTTCCCCGCCCCCATCACTGGCATGTGGGCCCCAGAAGGTTCTCTATGAGGGAATGTGACCTCAGATGAAAATGCCACCACCTTGAGCTCTAATAAATAAATTGGCATGACTAGCTTAGGTCTTAATTTCAAAAGATCTACTCTGAGTAGTACTAATGTTGGATGCAAGCCTTAGTGTTATTAATGTTACAAAGCATTCTTACTGGTTTTAAAACATGAGTCAGAGGAATTCTCACAACGTGTGTTAATATTTTTCAGTATAATTTTAAATGTTGCATAGTTACAATTAATTTGAAGGTTTTGAAGGAATTGGACCATTGAATAAGGTTTTTGAGGTTTTGTTAAAAAAGAAGGGGAGCCTGTATTGGATTATTTAATGCATGGGAGGGGGGGAATGACTAAACAATAATGTACTGTAGCTTTCTTGAAGATGGCAGGAAAAAGAAGGGGAATAGGGTCACAGGGAGGAGACACTATCTCAAGCAAGTTTATCTTTGGAAACAATTAAGGCATGAATTCAGATCTTTTTGAAGAAAAGATATGATCAGAAATGTAAGAAGATGGATAAGAAACGTGAGATGGCAAGAAAGAGAAGGAAAAAGGAAAGAATGGGGTTTAAAAATCTAGATAGCACAAGGCCTGAAATAATGGAGAATATAAAAGGAAAATATTGGGAAAATTGATTCATGAAATGGCAGACAAAATATGAAAAAGTCATGGAAAATAAAGACAATGAAGAAAATTAGGGAGAGATAATAGAGAATAAGTAACAGAAACCTTTGTGATAGTGCTTAGAGCAGTGCTGTATTAACAATGGCTATCCTATACCATTCCCTTTATGTGCCAGGCAAAAATGTTTGTTTTTAACTATTTATGGTCTTTTTGCATGGTTGGGATGTTTTAATGTAGTTTTTTGTGTGTTAGTTTGTTGAGTTGGTATGACAAAAATGGGGCTGATAAATGAAAGAAGAAGAAGAAGAAGAAGTAGTAGTTAAGAATTGATGAAATGTGACCTAATAATACAGTGGAATTGCACTAATACAAACTTATCTCTCCTCTGTCTAGGGTTTTTTTCTCACCCTCTGAGCTGATGGGGGTCATGGGGGCACAGATATGGGGGAGAGAAGGAGGAAAGCCCCACTGAGCTAGAAGGATTTGTTATGCTGACACTTGCAAGCACAATTATTTAATTGAATCCAGCCCCTTATGCTTTCTTTATTTTAAATTGCAAAATACTTTGTGTTTAGTAGGTATGGAAAGTCTAATATATATGTAAATATAAATAAAAGCAACAAATTAATAACACAAAGACCTATAAACAACAACAGACTAAAGAAAGGGAAATCAGAAGCAATAATGTATTGTGCACATTCAATCAACTGAAATTCAGTTTATCAACCAGGATTCCTGAAATCAGAAGCCCCTACTCAAATGTATTATTCAATATTAAAAAAATAATAATGCTGGAAACTATATTTCATGACTTTTTGACATATTCATTGAATTCAGACTTTTGTAGTAAGTTACTCACCCCCACCACACGTAGCTGAGCAATCTGACTGCACTGTTACCCATGAGTAGCTGTGTCTCTTTGTGAATATCTTGTTCTCATTTATAATCTTAGAGAAGGTATACTGCCAAGCAATGCCAGGATTGTTGCCTTGTAAAAGGATCTAGACAGCATGGAGAGAGAAATACGTTATTAAGAATGAAGAGAAAAGAAAGGTTAAGGCTGCAGTCTCAGGCAAGCTTACCTGGGTGAAAGCCCAGCTGAATACCACAAGATTTACCAGGAAGCAGATGCCTTTAAGACTGTGCCTAAAATATACAGTTAGAGATATAATAGAATCATCCTGATCTGCTGTGGTTCTGGACACTGATGTGTATCTGAAGATCCTTACCTGCAAAGGGTACCCAGGTAAGTCCCATATATTAATCATTTTCATAGGAGATTCCTTTCACACTAAAGAGAAAAGTACACACACACACCAGGACTTCTTCCATTTGCTAGAGTGGGAATGAGCACCAACTTTCAGTTGAAGAAGGAACAGTCCAGTTTACCACCACAGTGACAACTCGACCTTTATGTAACCCTCATCATGAGGATTTAGCATGAATAAAAGGAGATAATGCAATGTATTGCTCTGGACTCCTGGGAGGAAGGGTGGAATACATGCATAAGAAAGAAAGAAACTCAGGTCCCCTAGCTCATAAGTCCTCAATACTGTACAGTCAAAATGAGAGAGAGAGAGAGAGAGAGAGAGAGAGAGAGAGAGAGAGAGAGAGAGAAGAAAAGTCTGTCTTTTCCATCATAGGCCATTTAATTTTACACTGTTGCTGATTCTGAACAGGCCAATGGCCAATTACTAAAAACCATCTGCTTCAGTTCAGATAACTACTAACTCAAGGAAGGCTTGCTGTTGGAGGTAAATTCTATTGTACCCTGCAGAAGCAGTTTCTGAGACTTTGGCTGCATTAATTCAAAAGATGGAATAAATAAAACAAGGTTCATGAAGGCTTACAAGGAATTCTATTTTTCATTTGAACTAGGAATGTGCAGATCCCTATGTCAGCATGCATAATGGTTAGAGTGTTTGACTAGGACCTGGGAGAGCAGGGTTCAAATCCCCACTTGGCCATGAAGCTCACTGGGTGACCTTGGGCCAGTCACCATCTCGTAGACTAACCTACCTCACTTACCCAGGAGTAAATCCCATTGAACTCAATAGGGGCTTACTTTTGAGTAGTTTAGGACTGCAACGTCTCTACAAGTATGCAGGGTGGCCCAGATTCAATCTCCAGCATCTTCAGGTAAGGAAGGATTCCTGTCTGAAACCCTGGTGAGCTAATGTGGTGTCCTCCATACACTGAACTCCCAATTCTCATCAGCCCCAGCTGAAATTCCCAATGGAGAGAGACAGTGGCAGTTTAGTAGACAATACTGAGCTATGTAAACCAATAGTCTGATTCAGTATAAGTCAGTGCCCTATGTTAGGAACATAGAAAGATGCATTATATGCCAAGTTAGACCATTGGTCCATCTACAGTGTCCATCTATTGTCTACATTGACTGACAATGGCTCTCCAGTATTTCAGGCAAGGTTCTCAACCATCCCTACCTGGAGATGCTGGGGACTGAACCTGAGGCCTTCTGCATGCAAAACACATGCTCCACCACTGAGCTACAGCCCTTCCCTGTGTATTCCCTATGTGTTATTATATATCTGTGGAGGCTCCACATGCATTTTGGAATCATGGGTAACTTCTCCATTTTAACAAAGCCTGAAGGGTATTGTGGTGGCTTGCCAATATCAAACCAGTCCTGCTTGGATTAAATCTATGAATGGATATGGAATCTAAATTGGAGCAGGTGTGGGGAAAGGCTTATGAAAAATCAGCAGTAAAGGTTACATAAAAATAAATCCCAAGAACATACAATTAACGTTTTTCAAGGCAGAGAAGTGGATATTAGCTCTTCAGAAAATGTACACCTAGGAGAATAGGTAAAGGAGAGAAGCAATGAGCTATGATAGTGAAAAACAGTAAAATAAATTTGCATATTCAGTCAATTAACACCGAACATGTGAAAGTTCTGGGTAGCTTACTATTATTTACTGTTGTTATAGAAAAGTGTGCCTGTTGTGAGGAGGGAGAGGAGACAGAGAAGAGGATGATATATTTTCCAGTCCCATTAGCCAGATTCTATTTCAGTCCACAAATTCTGGTAGAGATCCAAACCGGAAATATATGGCTTAGTCCAGATATATATATATCCAGCAAAACTAATAGCTTGGCTCTCTGCTTTATTGCAAGACCCAGGGTTGAGGAAACACCTAATATCAGGCAAATGTAAAATAATGTATGAGATTTTATGGAGACCAGGGGTATAATCAGCCTCCCTTTTGCACCACCCAGACAGACAGCAAGCACATGCGCATTGTGCACATGTGCAAGAGAGAGAGAGAAAGAGAAGAAATTGTAAGAAGTTGCAATGATACACAGATACTACCATCACGGAATTGGACCTTAGACCTAATGCAATCCCCTGATCTGCAATGCAGGATGCAATTACAGCATCCCTGACAGATGGCTGTCCAGATTCTGCTTAAATATCTCCAGTAAAGGAGAGCTCACCACCTCCTGAGGCAGACAGTTGTTCAACAGTTCTTATTATTAGAAAGTTTCTCCTAATGTTTAGCTGAGATATGCTATTGGTTCTAGTCCTGCTCTTTAAAACAAGCAGAACATGCCTACTCCATTATCTGTGTGAGAGTCCTTCTGATATTTGAATATCATTATCACACCCCTCCTTATTATTCTCTTCTCCAGGCTAAATGTACCCAATTCTTTCAACCATTTCTCAATGGACTTAGTTTGCTGACCACTGACCATCCCAGTCACCCTCTTCTGGACACCACTCCATTTTGTCAATGTCTTCCTGAGTCCATTACCAACTGTGCATCCTTCCTTCATCCTTTTACCTTTGGATCATCTTTCCTTAGCTTTCCTACCCATCCACTATCTCTTCCCAGTCCTCAGCCATCCCATCCAAGCTGACAACTTTCATTTCCCTCACAGAACTAGATAGCAAACTATTTGCTCCTCTGAGTAACTGAGCATTTCCTGCCACCAAACTACCTCAGCTAATCAGCAAGAAAGAATTCGCTGCCACTAGTGGAATACAATTACACTCCTCTTAAAAGTAAGGCATATATCTAGTGTGAATGTGCTATGAACCAAATAGCAAATCCTGCATAAACTTAAACTGAATGTGGGAACCTTGAGGTATGCAAGAAAAGTGTACATTTTGGAGAGAAGCCCCACCTACACACACAGCACACAAGTACATGACCATAACAATGGCTACAGAAATAGGCGGCATATGTCCCTTACATACAAAATTAAAATATATTACATGTCCCCTACTGCTCACTGCAATATCTCTGGTAATGTGCAAGTGCTACACTTGATCAGGGCTGACTTCAACTTATGGCATGCTCTTAAGCCACAATCTTACAGCCATGATTGTTGGGGCTGTTGGGTGTGAGATCCTGACAACATCCGGAGGGCCACAGGATCCCCATTTCTTATATAGACAGTGAATCAAGCACTGCATAGCTGCAGAGTAAATAGTCTAATCTTACAATACCATATAATATTTATTTAAGGATACTATTTATTTTCCATTATCAAGGCAGAGCTATTCTCAGCTTGTCATTTTTCAAAGTGACAAGAACTTGTAGAATATAAAACATTATCTCTTCCTAGAATAGTGTCAAGCATTCACTTAGAAAGCTTTTCCATGGGAATCCAATATCTGAAGTCAGTGAGCAGCAGCATATTATTAAAACTACAAATTTGGAAAGACCTCCAGTGCTTCAGTCTACTTAACTGGACACATTCCAGAGACTTCCCTGCCAATTGGCGTTTGCTCCCAAATTTACAGCTGGCAAACAACCTCCTTAAACATTTCCAGGTCTTCCACAGAACTGTTTAATGTCTACCTTTAACACACCAACCACCTGACTTCAGACACGACACTCAGCAGCTTTGACCGCAGGGCGCAGAGTTATAAAATTTACAACTTTGTACGTTGAAAAAAACACAAGCTCAATGGCTAATATCTGCCAGAACTATTCAGAAGAGCAAAACTTTTGCTTAGGGCATAAAAAATTGAAACAATGGACAAATTGAACTCTCTTTCACAAACAGCCCTTTTCTTTTCCTGTAAATTTTTATTTCAAAGTAAAAACAATAAATATTCTTAACCAGCTGCGCATCTATTTCTCTGTCTTGGTTTTCCTTCCTTCCCTTGGCTATTACTGATGTGCAAATGACTATGTACATTTGTGGATCATTGAAGCAATTCCTTGTAAATGTACATCAACATTTCCTTTAGGTCATCAAACTTCCTAGGGTGATTTTAGGCTGTAAACATGCATCTGGCAATTAGTACTAACTTGCAATTAATTACCTTGAATTACATTCAATGGATGTTTTAAAGATTTGCTCAGCCAGCAAATATGGAATGGCACGTAAAAGGTAAAGGTAAAGGACCCCTGGATGGTTAAGTCTAGTCAAAGGCGACTATGGGGTTGTGGCAGTCATCTCACTTTCAGGCTGAGGGAACTGGTGTTTGTCCACTGACAGCTTTCTGGGTCATGTGGTCAGCATAACCAAACCGCTTCTGGTGCAATGAACACTGTGACGGAAACCGGAGCGCATGGAAATGCCATTTACCTTCCCGCCACAGCGGTACCTATTTATCTACTAGCACTGGTGTGCTTTTGAACTGCTAGGTTGGCAGGAGCTGGGACAGAGAAACGGGAGCTCACCCCATTGCAGGGATTCAAACTGCCAACCTTTTGATTGGGAAGCCCAAGAGGCTCAGTGGTTTAGACCACAGCACCACCCGCATCATGTACCAACTGTTTGGGTCTGCATAAAGTAACACTGTGGTTATAGATTCATAAAGCAGAATCATAAAGTTGGGAGGGATCTCAAAAGTCATGGAAGAGGCTGGGAACAAAACTAGAATTAGTTGCTTCTGCCTATCATTGACTCTGGCTCCATCTACTGCTGGCCATCTTGCCTTTTGCTTTAACCACTACAAGTGAGCACCAGCCGCTAATATTTAATACAGGAAGTCTAATGCTACAGTATCCTGATAGGTGGCTATTCAGCCTCTACTTAACATCCTCTAATGAAGTAGAGTAAATTACCTCCTGAGCCAATCTGCTCCACTGTCAAACAGTTCATACAAGCAGGATGTTCATCAATTTGTTTAACCTCTTCTCCAGTTTAAACATACCCAACTCTTTCAACCATTTCTCATAGGATTTTGTTTCTAGAGAACTCACTATCTTGGTCACCCTCTTCTGGACACTGATCCAGAAGCCACACTCTGGAGCAACAGAAAGTGTGTGTGTGTGTGTGTGTGTGTGTGTGTGTGTGTATCAGCTCCTTCCTAGAACAAACTCCAGAAGGAGGATAAGGCTGTCAATGGCTACTAGCCCTGATGGGCTGCACTAGTGGAAGTCCATTATGCAACCAGAGTGCTACAAATGGATCTTGTCCACAGGAGAAAATGCAGACTTCTTGCAGAGGGACTTTTCAGAATGACTGTGGAACACACTCAAAGAAACTTTAGGGTGGGCAACTCTGACTTGCGTGTACTGAGAAAAATCTTGAAATCGAAGACAGGGAGGTTTTATGTGCCTTGCTATTTCTAGAGGGCATTTAGAAAGCAAATCTTAAAAGTGACATGAAAAATGGAGAGTTCACACAAGCCCACCGAGGGCATTGACAGGAAAAGGTAGCCTTTGAAAGGTCCTCCTATGATCTCATTTCTTCTTCAGCTGGCTTATATTTGTCATGGTATATATTTCTCGCTCCCTCTTCTTTTGTAAACATCATGTGCAAAAGGCACCTATTTAAAGGATAGAGCCCATCTAATCTTTTTCACTTAAGCAGAACCCTTTTATCCCTTACATTGAATTTACATCTGTATCTCATAAGCCAGGCTTTGCTTTGTCCAACACACACTCTCTTTAGGGGAAATCAGAGCTAAATTATCATCTAGTAGCTAATAATAAAAGCAAGGCTTTCAAACTCCAAGCTGGCTTTCACCCAGTGACTGCTAGCCTAAATTATCAGCAAAGTCCTTCCACCTGGCTTCCTTTTTTCATTTTCCCATCACCAAAGAGGGGAAGAAATGATTTATCGATTTTAATTAGACATCTTTTCCTGCATTGATAATAGGTTCCCTTTTGCCTTGTCTCTTCTCTCTCTCCACCCTGAGTGAATGATTGCCACTTTGTTTAATGTCCCATCCCTCTCTTACATGTTGCAGTGGAGATAAACTTATCCAGTTCTATGACAGTTTGGTAATTCTCTCATTCAGTATGAGACAGTTTTGTTGAAGGTTGCCATATTCCCATTTATATTGTGACAGGTCATAATCTTCTTCTTTTTTAATCGAAACCTTCTTAAAGTTTTCACACATGGCAAACCATTTCAAAAGATGGAAGCAGGTGATTTTGTTATCAGATTAATGTTATTACTGATTGTTGCTCGAGTGCCTGGAGAAACTGATATAGGTCAAGCTATCAGACTTGAAATCTGAGGTTGAAACTATGCATTAAGCTCGGGACTCTTTGCTCAGAATTTGATTTTATTTATAATCCAAATCAGCCTGGAGCAAGCTTCCTCTGAGTGGAAGCAAAGCAAATTGGGAGAGGCTGCTTAACTCTTTCCCCTCCTGGTATTGTTTAGCTCAAAAATAGGGATGGGCCTATCAGTCTATTTCTGTTCCATATCAACTTTACAAATGTTCAGTCCCAAGTCTGTTCCATCCCATTTTCTGGAGACTTTTTAAAAATAAACACACACACACATTTAAATTACACATATTTTTATACACACTATTCTCTACAATAGGCACTTTGTGCACATTTTGCATGAATTTCACCCTTAAAATACGTAACTTTGTATGCTTTCCTATGCATTCTTCCTAAAATATCCATTTGAGTACACATTTCATCCATAAAATATACATTTTCATATTCATTTTCAAACAAAATTGGTATCACAAAGGTTGGAGATGTCTGCAATCCAATTGTTAACTGCATTCTAAGCATTCTAATCTGCATATAAATCCAGAAACTGTAAATTAGGTTAGTTCACTTTAATGCGAACTGAAGAAAATTCTCCAACTCAAAATTACCCGCCCCAAACTGCTTTTTGCTCCCACAAGGGGAAAGATACTTGGTCTTTACATCTTTACTTAATCACTCTCAGTCTGCCTTTCTCCTACTTCAGAGCAATCTTCCCCCTGTTCCTTTGGGTTTACAAAAAAAAACCCACATAGATTGAAGATTCACAGAATGCTGCTGGGCAAGTAGTTTCGGCTTAAGGTGGGATGGGGAAGAATTTGATTCAGCTCACATTTAAAGGTGAACCAACCTAATTTGCACTTTCTGAAACAATATGTGAAACAAAACACAGCAATCTTTTAAAATTTGTAATTTTCAGAATTTTGCAATACAGCTCTCTAGCCAAGTAAAATGTACAAAAATGCATTTAGTTAAGTAAAGTGTACATACAAATGCACACACCTTTAAAGGAGAGCATGCACAAATACAGTATATTAGGCAAAATTGCATAATAAATTATATACTAAGAGAAAATCACAGTAAAATGCTGATGAATTTCATAAGGCCAATGCCCCCACTCCCACCCCTGGCACACTGACAGATAAATGTGGGGAACTGGATATAAGACTGGAGAAAATGAGAAGCAGAGAAACTGAAAGTGACAGATTTGCTCATCTCTAGATACATAATTCACACACATAGAATTAGAAAATTGGAAAACAGAAACTGAACCCAAAAATGAATCCATGCTCAGACCTAAGATTGATCATGGCTTCATTGTCTTTTTCTAAAGTCTTGAGTTTTAAGGCTAAGCTACAGTGCAAGCAATGATGAACCAGGAATGGGGTCTTCTTTGCCCAAAGCCAATCCACCTCCCATCTAAGTCTTTAAACAAGTTTTATAAATTGAAACCAGATGACCTTAAATTACCTATGCTGGAATTTTAACAAAACGTTTTAGTGTTAAACGTTTAACTGGATTACACTTTTTTAAAAAAAAATAATGCATGTCTCCACTTAAGGCAACTCATCTACATTACCAAAACCATGTGCTAAAAGCTGGCATTGATTTACAATACCAGGTGATCATTGTCCTATCATACGTCTACCATTTTGGTCTAGTTTCCACCCTCCAGTCAGAATCTGCCTATTTTTGCAGGATTAAGTTTGGAATCCACTAGAGAGATGCTGTGTTTTAGTTGTATCTGTTTTTATAGGCTTCTGTAAATTCACAATCAGCAAGCTATACATAATGCATTCTTCTGACATCAAGAAGCATTGCAAAATGACTCCCCATGTTCTGCCTACTTTAAACATCCACATACTTATTTTGCTAGTAGTAGCAAGAGGAGGAAGAGGAGGAGGAAGAAGAAGAAGAAGAAGCTGTAGTAGTAGCTGTAATCGCCATCACCACTGAATACAGTTGACCTTACTTCCAAGTTAAAATGCACAGGGTTGTGCCTTTAGCACTGAAAGTACTTCATGTCAATTATAGTTCAGTAATCTTTCAAACAGCTATCAGAACATCTTCAACATCAATATGAACTGCAGAAGTGAATGGTGGCCTTCAGGCTGTCACATGATCTCCCCCCCCCCACCAGAGTATCTGAAGTTACCCAAGTCTTTAGGCAATGGAGGAATGAGGGCAAACAACCCCACCCCTCACCCTGACCGGGAGGAACAATATTCTGTAGAACACCCAAGACTATTGTCTCATACCTCTGTTAACCATGCTTTTAAACCTTTCAGCATGACTATGCTAACAATCCTAAACAGGAACATGGCTTCCTGTTCTTTTGTGTTATTTAACCTGTTGGACAGATGCTGCACCAAGCTCAGTTTGTCTGCATCAAGAAAAGAATGAGGAGAAGAAAGCTTACCTCAAATATGAGTGTCTCATTAGTTGGCCCAGTTGCAGAAAGCCTCTCTGGATGGCTAAACGAGCGCTGATACTCGAACATGGTCCCAGCAAAATAGAATTTCCCAGGCCAATCAATTGTCCAGTCTTTCGTTAGGTAATATTTTTTGCTCAAGTTGCGCACTGCAAGGTAGCTGCTAGACATCTGCACTTCCTGGATTTCAATGCTGCGGGCTCCTGCTGGAATCGTAACAATGGGGTAATAATCTAAAAGTTGGAGAAAATGTAGGATTTCATTCCAGTTGTAATATAGGATTTCATTCCAGTCGTAAAAGCATTTCCTTTTAATCAAACCAGAATATCACAGGCTTTTTTTCTGTTGTAAAAGGTAAGACTATTATCCACAGATCATGGACCTTATCAGTTCTGCTCTAGGCAGGTAATAATTTCTGGTAATACAGAACCTCACTTACAATTTTCTGGCTACAATATGGCCATAGACACGCAAGGCTTTGGAAATACAAGCAAGAACCAGAGCAAAATTTCCTTTGGGCAGGTTCTTGTAGTGTTTGTGTTGGTCCACATGGATGCCCAGCACACATCTCACAGGGGGCATTAATTGAGAAGGTTGCCACCACGCTAATAAAATTGGTGTTTATTATGCTATTAGTATATTGCAGTTGTCATGGCCTTTGGCTAACACAATAAACTTGTTTAGCTGAATCATAAAATGAGCAGTGATATCCTTTGGACACCATAGGCCATTGAGATGCAGGCCTCGATCCACCTAGCAAGAGTGGAAGAGAAAACTTTATAACCCAGTTTTGAGGGAAGAAGGGAGGGAGGGGGTCAATTATCCAAAATGACTAAGGTCCGACCATGTAAATTTTCAGGGCTCTATGTATTTGTGGAATTGCCATTGCCTCTCTTTGGGATGAGATGGGGCTGGGCAAAAGGTTGGTAGGATGATCTACTTTTGTCTGTGGAATGGTGAGTTTACCTGTGGAACAAAGAAAAGGTCCATTTTTAGGACAACTCTATCTCTGTGGAAGGTACAGATTTGCTGCTACATACACTTCTAACTTTTATCTCACCTTTTATCTCATCTCAGTTTTCCACATCGGGAATCCTGAACTATGAGAAATCACAGTGCAAAGGAAGATATACCACAAAATCCTTGCTCAATGGGTTTTCTTACCATTAGTTCTATGTTGGGTCAAATAATGGCCAGAGAAGAACTTGCATGTTGAATTATCTCCTTTGCAAACTCCACATGCATCCAAAACAGCTTTAGATCCAAGCTGACGATCACACCCAACTTGCTGCAACAAAGAAAACATGAGTACATTAAAAGGGTACGTTAGGCAGTTAGGCTACTCCAACCCCCCCCCCCCCCCAGCTTGCAAAGTTCATTTTTAAAAGGAACAAGTTCTAGTTCTAATTCAACATGTCCAAAAAGGAATTAATTCTAGTTTACATTTGTTGCTTAACAAAATGAACAAGTTCAATTCACATTCAGTTCAGTTCACAGTTCAATTCAAGCTCATCCAAATGGTTCTCAGTTGTTTTTTTCCAGCATTCAGAAGGTTACAAGCTGCTGTGCTGAAGTAAAAAATATACTTAAGGCTAAGTGGGGAGGGAAAACACATCATGAAATGTGAATTATTTTAGTTATTTCCCCCAACAGTTATGATATTTCAGCTTAAAGATCAAATGAGTCAGAAGAAGAAAAATACATGTAAGAGAATGAACTACAAGATAAGGAGAACAGGGATCTCCAAACAAATTTCAGCACCTTTAAGCTACAGCTCCCAAAATTCTTTGGAGAAAACCATAAGTGTTTAAAGTGGTATCATAGTATGTTAAATGTATATGCAGAAAAGGCCTAAGTTCCATTGGTTCATACAGTCCTGTATGCCACTTGGCTGAAACTACCTGAGTTTATTTTCCAGCATACTCTTTTTTAAAACTGGGGGTGCCAGGAATTGAAGCTGGGACCTTGTGCACGCAAAACATTTGCTCTACCACTGAGCTGTAAAAAAGCAAAGTGGCAAAGAGAACTTTTAGCTTAACCTTACTTCACAAATCCCATCAATGCACACATCATCTCTGTACAGGGAGCAAGGGGTTCCATCTTTTACTCGGTTGGACATTGCAAAGAAAAAGTCAAAGTCTTCTGCAGTGCAGTATAGTTTGCAGCGATCTTCCTCTGAAAAGACATTAAAAGGGCAAATTATGGAGTAGAATTATTAAACAGTGTTGCCATTCCATCCTGGAGATGGATGACAGCACAAGGAATAAAATGGACAGAGATAGCCAGAACATTTGTGTAATTAATAATACTGTTTCTGAATGGTCAGTAAATTGCAATATACCTTACCACCTGGCCACACCAAGACACATCCCTCCCCCAATTCAAAATCAGGGACAGGCAGGCTGGAGATGAATTTGTGATTTTTATCATTCATTATTTATCAGTATTAGATTTCTATTCCTTCAACATAGCATTCATTGGGTGACCTGGGGCCAGTCACACTTCTTTGAAGTCTCTCAGGCTCACTCACCTCACAGAGTGTTTATTGAGAGGGAGGAAGGGAAAGGAGATTATGAGCCGCTTTGAGACTCCTTAGGGTAGTGATAAAGCGGGATATCAAATCCAAACTCTTCTTCTTGCCATGTTATCCTCACAACAATCCCAAGGGTTATGTTAGGCTGAGAGAGAATGACTGGTTCGAGGTCACACAGTAAACGTCATGGCTGAGTAGTGATTTTAACCCTGATTACCCAGGTCTTAGTCCACTTAATATCTCTCAAAGTTCATGGACACTTTCCAGCCAGGAAAAACACGTAAGGATGCAAAGCTGGGCTAGTGAGGTATGTGGCCAGGGGAGAGGCTGTGTGACTAGGGAGGAGGTGTGCCCTGGGAGAGTCCTGAGAGACAGATAGAGGCCTGAAGCTCACTACCTCTGCTGTTGGATAACACAATATAATGGGTGGGGTATAAATAAATTATTTATTATTATTATTATTATTATTATTATTATTATTATTATTATTATTATCATCCCCCATATTCCTGCTGGGAAAA
Organism: Podarcis filfolensis; assembly: GCF_964270895.1. Taxonomy (NCBI): domain Eukaryota; kingdom Metazoa; phylum Chordata; class Lepidosauria; order Squamata; family Lacertidae; genus Podarcis; species Podarcis filfolensis. The sequence continues at coordinate 47,798,319 of NC_139611.1, forward strand.
CTGAGGGTGAAATGGAGTGGTTCCCTAGGACCACCTGGTGGGTTCATGGCAGAGGTGAGATTCAAACTAGGGGCTTGCTGATTTGCAGCTTTGGTTTGTAACTAACTAAATGCTACTTAGTGTTGGCTCATGGAAATTAATGAACTTAAACTATTGATGTCTGCTTTGATTATGACTAGCATTAGCTGCAACTCTCAGTCTCTCAGCCACTACATTACAGTCATTCTCCTCCAGCTACATCTCTCTTTATGGACTGTCAGATTAAGTAAAGCTTTAGATGCCTGATCTTTTCATAAACAACATTTCTCTGTGTTGCTGTCAACAGCTTATACTGCTGCCACTGTTGTTATTAAGGATTTTATTGTCAATTTTCTGTAATTTGTTGGAAAGTGTCTTGAGGGTCTGTTATGATGGCAAGGCAGGGTATTAGAATTTTGAATGAATAATGCAAGACATATCAGAAACTGTTTGCATGCTGTTCCTGGCTTACCTTCCACTTTCATGTAGGGCTTCCACTTATAGTACCATCCACGGAAAGGTTTGCTGTTATATTCAGCACACTGTTGGGCACGGAAGTCAGGGCTACTAGACATGCATGGTTGAACATTGCAAAGTTGATAAATGCGACTTGAGCCCTGACAGAATTTGCCACCGTACTGAGGCCTATGGAGAAAGAAAAACATTTTTGCAAGACCAAACACAGAGCAGATGATCAACTTTTACATGCATATCATTACAGTGGTACCTTGGTTTGCATAAGTCTTGGTTTGCATATGTTTTGGATTACAAATAAGTCAAACCCAGAAGTGCATGTCCCAGTTTGCAACCTTTTTCTGGATTACAATCCAATTTTTTTGGATTACGAACAAATTTTTTTTTGGAGGCCCCATTGGCGAAAGCGTGCTTTGGGTTACAACCTGTTTTGGTTTATAAATGGACCTCCAGAACAGATTATGGTTGTAAACCAAGGTACCACTGTATATCTACTTCAACATCAAAATAAAAATTCTAATCCAAGAAGCTTTGTTTCAGATCCTGTCTTTTGCTTCATTAATCAAAACAATGAGGCTAGAACATGCCATCCGGTAAGAACCAATATATGTTCAACAAAATGATTTGTTACCTGATAGGTCATTGCATCCTAAATAAAATCAGGAAACACTCTCTTGTTTTGGATCAACTTATCTTCCATGTCCAGGATGTAAGAACATAAGAGAAGTCTGCTGGATCAGACCAATGGCCCATCTAGTCCAGCATCCTGTTCTCAAAGTGGCCAAAAGCATTCTCATCCCACTTATGGCTCCCAGCAACTGGTATTCAGAAGCAATCAACTGGTATTCAGAAGCAATCCTACCTCCAATTGTGGAGGCAGAGCATAGCCATCATGCCTAGTAGCCACGAATAGCCTAATAGTCATCAATAGCTCTCTCCTCCATGAATTTGTCTAATCCTCTTTTAAAACCATCTAGGTTGCTGGCCATCACTGCCTCCTACGGGTTCCATAGTTTAACTATGCACTCAATGAAAAGGTACTTCCTTTTATCCCTTCAATGGATGTCAGCATGTGAACATAGTAAGTTTCCTAATCCAGTCAATCACTGAACATTTATTTATTATTTTACACTTAAATAGCTTTGGGAAGAGGAGCAGTGGTAGAGGGGTATGAACTCCCTCCTATTTCTTTTATCTATGGATTCAACCAGAATTTGTTTGCTGGTAGGGCAGAGTCACTATGCTAGCCTCCTGGCTTGTAGGACACCTTAGCTTACTGGGGGAGTCAGGGACAAGTGTGTGGGGAGACCAGCATATGTAGCATGTAGCTGTATCTCGAGTGTATCTCAAACACATTACAGCTGTAGGGTGATTGTTACCAAGATCACAATACACAGGGAGGAGTGATTTATACTTTCTCTCTTCAGCTGTAACACCCATACTTCTGAATATTACTGCAACGCACACATATGACTACAAGGCATAGCTGGAAAACCAAGACATTTTAAAATAATATAAAATAAAATAAAATAACAGGTTATTATGCAGCTGTAATTGGCCAGAAGTAATTTGGCTCCACTGGTCAGTGAACTTCTACACATCATGCAACTTTTCCTCAACTGACCTAAAGAAGGTTCTCCCACAGGTCTGATTACACAATGCATTCATTGAGCAAGCAAGATGAATTTTGTTCGTTTTGTTTTTGTTTTTTGTCTTCAAATGTCATCAACCACCCAAGCATGTATTCTAAATACACACATGTCATGTAGTCAGCCCTGGGCTAATCTTGGTTGACCTGATACAGGACCCCTTACATTATATTAAATTGCCCTGGTACATGACAGGGAGAAATGTTTCCAAATTAACCCATCATATTTACTCAACAGTGGTGCTCAAATCCCTGTATAGATAGTTACCACTGAATGTTAAGTCAGTTACATACAACAGAACAGAGGCCCTATTTTGAGGTATTAGAAATACATATCTCTTAATATCCTATTCAGTTGAATCCATCATGGGGGGAAATTGTTAACATATGTAGGACAGAAATCCAGGTGTGTGTGATATATATATATATATATATATATATATATATATATATATATATATATAAAATGTATATATATATATCTCCTCTGCTCAGACTCAGCATTATAATTCTTGTATTATTACAACACAAGCTGGAACATGTTTCCATGGTTTGTGTGCCTTGAAAGCTAGAATTCGGATTCAGAATATCCTCTTGCAACCACTGGCAATTTATTAACATTGGATCTAATTTTTTATTAAATGTGAAGTTCTTGGTTCTGGCCTAAATTCTTGCAACCCCCAATTCCACCCCCCAAACAGCCTCTTTATGAATCTGAGACTGTGCAATAGTAAGCATCTTCGTCTAGCAGATTGATCATGGTATATACTGCATATTCATGGTCCAGTGCCCACTTGATCAGATTAAAATAGGTCCTAGTAATCTTTATGCCGCAATAAATCTGTTAAAACTTTATGGTGCAATAAATTTGCAAACCTTTAAGATGCCACCAGACTGTCTTGCTTTTACTACAACCTGCTCACATTCTGAAGTCAGAAACATTTATTTTTTGGAATTTATAATTATCAGTGTGGCATAATGGTTAGAGTCAAGGGTGCTAACTTGAATAAAATATGGTGGAGGGGGCAGGTAAGCCCCACCTCACATAATCGAACACAAGATACAGCACATGACTATCAACTTTTGGTGGCCCCCTCAAATATTTTATTGGGTGTGTGTGTGTGTGTGTGTGAAGGGATCTCGGCCCTTAGGAGTTGGCTCCTATGGTTACACTATTGGACTAGTAACCAGGGACCCCTACTAAGCCATGCAGCTCATTGGGTGAACTTGGACCAGTCATGGTTGACATGTCTAACTATATCACAGTGTTGTTGTGAAGACAAAATGGGGAGAGGGGGGAACCATGTGTGCCACTTTGATCTTCTCGTTGGAAAGGCGGGATATAAATGTTAGAAATAATGTAAGTTGAATTAATAAACAAGATAGGAGCTTAGGCTGCAGTCCTATGTACATTTATGTACATTTAGCTGGAAGCAAGCACAACTGAATTAAATGGGACTAAATTCTGTGTAGATTTTGTTAAATTCTGTGTATTTGTTAAAGTCCCATTTGAAGCCATCCTATACTTAGGATGGCTTCAAATAGGGCTTTAACAACTAAAGAGGGGCATAGATCTGTCAGTGCCTCTTAGTTCCAAGAGGTGAATGGAGCTTCCTCCAGGTTCACAATCAGTAAATCTTTGAATACCAGTTGATGGCGTGAGGAGGGAGAGAGACATTGGGGGGAGCCTATTGCTTCCCTGCGTTGCATTGCTTGAGAACTTGCTAGAAGCTTTTGGCTGGATTCTGTGTGAAACAAGATGCTAGACTAGATGGGCCTTCAGTTTCACCCGCTAGGCCCCTGCTTACATTCTTATGGTCTATTAAAGTCACACCTCTTCAAAGTAAGCATGGTCATGCCTGGGCTATTAAAGCTCTATATTTTCTGTATAGAGTCAAAGGTTTATGGAATTCCATGCTTGCACCATCCCTCCAGTATTAGACTAATTACTGTTTTTAGTTGTACACTCCAATTTCATTTGCAGCCCTCCTGATCACTCATCAAGCTACAGCATGCAGCAAATAAAAAGTACATATGTTGAAGCTATTTTGTTGCTTTGGTAGATTTTTTTTAAAAAAGTACAAGCACATCTAAAATTGCATTCTAATATTTTTGTGAACAATACACTATTATGCAGCAGGTAAGACTCAATCCTACATATATGAGTTACTATGAACGTTTGTCTCCAGGGCTCTCTTCATGTTCTTTACAGCCAAGCTATTAAATTATGTAATCTATTTCTTTCTCAGAGAAAACTATCTCGATTGTAAAATGTTGTGATGTATGGGAAACAGATCCACGAATTTACACTACAGCAGCTTGTACAAACATAATGATTTTAGCAAATCTGCATAGTTCTGTTGTACTGTGGATGACCTCCAAAGGCGTTTGGTGCTGTAAGGTCGTAGCTAATGCCATGAGATGTTCAGAATACCAGGGCCAATTTTCTTACAAGCTCAACACATTCCATTTATATTGTACATTCTAATGATAAAATTGCTGATTATGCCAGGGGAAAAAAAGCTAGAATCATAACTTTAAACACAAAAGGTTATGAGAAATGGTAGGCTCAGACAACAGCCCCACAATAGGAGCCATGTGGTCACCATGTGGTAGGAATCAATGGAACTAGGATTGTCTGTATATGCAATGAACTCCATAACATGTACTAATTGGACAAAACAGAAAAATGAGATTTATTTATTTATTTGGACCTTTTCATACCACCCTTCATCCGAGGATCATAGAGCAGTTTACAATATAGAAACACAAAAAGACATAACATGGTAGCAAACAAAAACAATACCCCCTTCCTCTGCTTACAGTTTAAAAGCCTATAGATTCTTTAATTAGCCAAAGGCCTGAGAGAATAGGAATATTTTTGCCTGGCACCTAAACATAAGTAACAGAGGTGCCAGGTGAGCCATCCACGAATGCTAATGAATCATTATGGCACAAAAAAAGATTAAAAGGTTCCTACCAAGTATATGACAATATTAATTTTCTGCCACCACCATAACTCAATGGAGTGATGATTCTATCTCTCAATGGCATTTTACTTCAGAAGCTTGATGCATTTCGTACTCATTTTATGATTAGGAGGTTGAGATCCAACCATTCAATATAATACTGAAGTTTCATGTCCACAACAAATATTTCCACCATGAATTTGGCTTTTCACAATAATTCCATGGGAGGGGTCCACTGGTCATATAACATATATATGTCTGATCTACATGTGGAGGGAGGAAACCAGATTGAATCCAGTGTCCCTGTCCCCCAGACACCATGTTTTGATTGTCTCTGTATGCTCAGAGATCCTGCAAAATGTTTGATCAGTGATCTTGCAGAATGCAGTGTTCTGAACATGTGGCATGTGCTAACGCAGGCTTCCTCAACCTCAGCCCTCCAGATGTTTTTGGCCTGCAACTCCCATGATCCCTAGCTAGCAGGACCAGTGGTCAAGGATGATGGGAACTGTAGTCTCAAAACATCCGGAGGGCCGAGGTTGAGGAAGCCTGTGCTAAGGTATGTTCACACATTGCATTTAATGACTGTGTAATCTTTGTACTTATGTACACAAATAGTTGAGCTATATACTCCTACTGCTATTCACATGTAACATTCAATGAGTGCACTATGTTCATGTGTAGCTGTACAAATCAATGTGAGTACACTCTTTCACACAGTTATACATACAGCTTGTACCTGTATAAGTATAATGCCTGAACAAGCTTACAATATGCAGAGATCAACAATGGGACAGCAGGGGTGATCTTCCTTCTCTCTAGGCCCCACTTGCACATTGTAGGGGATATGTTTTGAGAACTGCCCTACAATCCTAGAGGTAAAGCTAAGCAGATCTTAGCTTTATATAATCCTCTATATTGCCTGGCTGCAAGCCTAATTTGAAGAGAAAGCTGAATATGTGTAACATGCAAACAAATAACTAAATAGCCAAAATTAGAGTTGTCTGGACATGCCATAATCCTGATAGGGTTTAAGATCTACTTCTTTCAGCTCTAGGTGAATTATCACTAGAAAGAGGGATCAACCAACATCAGACATTGGAGCAGGTGCTCATACCAGAACCCTCATAATCCATAAATGAAATGTAATCTACTGCAATCCTCTCCATACATAGCTGAGGCAGCATGAGAAATGGCATTCAGCTCTGAATGAAATATGTCACACACTCAATTTAGTTGAGACTCCACAGTTAAGAGATACCTTCTTCAGAATTATCTTATGAGGCTGTGTCATTTTAAAAAAAATGAATCACTTGACATTATTCTTTTGCTAAGGAATTGATGTGAAGGAATCTGTGGTCCTCCAGATGTCAGGTGTTATAAATGTGCACCACCCCCTTCACCCCCAATTTCCCATGTTTACTGGAAAGGTCTGATGGGGGATTCTATGTTTTCAACTTAATACCTTTGGGGAAGGTCATAGCTCAGTGGTAAATCTAATGATGTCTCCAGGTAGTGAAGGACCTCTCTCTGAAACTGTGGAGAGCCACTGCCAGTCAGTATGGGAATACTGAACTAGAGAGACAAACAGTCTGGGCTTCATATAAATCAATTTCCTGTGTTCCAGACCCTCCCATGATTGGTGAGACCCTACTCTTCCTTACCCTATGCTCTTTAAACATTTGAACATTCAAAACATTCAAATTTGGTTGAATCCATCCCATAAACATTATAAAGGGGTGTGTGGGTGTGGGTGTGTAAACTTAACACAAATATTTACTTTGCCACCTATCTTGATAGGATACAAATAATGATTAAAAATAATACCTTTTCATATCAATGTCTTACTTTGGATTATTGCAGTGTCTCTCTTGGTACGTGACTCCACCCCCACAGGTCCGAGAGCAACTGGACCACTCAGACCACATAGACCACTGGCCATTAACAGGCTTGGGACCATGGTCTCCATATTGTACACATTGACCTCTTCGACACCACTGTAGGAGATAATGTAGAAAACCAATGCTTTGTCAGTATCTACCAGGATGGCTGGGTAAGGTTGAAAAAAGAACCAGTTATAATCAGTTATGAACCACTAGAGTGGAAAGGAAGCTAAGGCAAAGAGTAGGTGGCAAGAAAATGGGGGAACTGGAATTAGTGGCAGAGACCTGAGTGAATGCACCTCCTATCCCTTCCCAACCATTGTCCCTGTCCTACCTTTAAGGTCAAAACAGTCCCAGGTGAGCTATAACCAATGGAGGTTGGTTCCTTTGGGACAGGGGTCGGCAACATGTTGCCCATGGGCCAGATGCGGCCCACAAAGACCATTTTACCAGCCCACGAGCCACCCCTGAATTGAGCCGCCCACTTGGTGAGTCTCCCACGCGCTGTGCTAAACCGGCACAGCGTGGCGCAGGGACTCACCGGGCTGCACCGGAAATTGCGTCTGCACATGTCCAGATGCCGAAACTTGCTTCTGCACAGGTGCAATTTTCGGGGTTTGGGCATGCACAGAAGCAATTTTCAGCGTCGCAGGCATGCGCAGATGTGATTTCCGGTGTCATGCTGTGCCAGTCCGGCCCAGGGACCATCTCCGTGGGAGTGATCCAGCCCATGGCTGGTAAACCTTGCCGACCCCTGCTTTGGGAGAATGAGGCATTGTAAACTGGCCTGTGATCCTCAGATGAAGGGCAATATAGAAATTTACAATAATTGCTCCATCAGCCTCAGTCTGTCCTCATCCGGCCCTTACCTGCTTCCTTTCTTACAACCAGTCCAGGAGGTGGTTCTGGCTGTCAACTCCTCCTTAATCTCAGTGTTGCCTGTTGTAGAACTCAGCAAGGGGGAGGATAGGAACGAAGCTAGAATTAGTTGACTCTGCCTCTCATTGGCTCTGGCTCCACTTACCATTTGGGCTCCCAGCTTTCTGCCCTGGCAATGGGTACCAGCTGTCACTGGGTATAATAATACATTAGGGTGGGCACACACATACAATTCAATGTGCCTAGATGCAGAATGTGTGTGCCATTCCTAGATCTCATCTGGGATGTTTATAACACTGTTGAGTACAATACACAGTGGATTTTATGTGCATATGCCTTTTCAGAACATAGGAAGCTGCCTCGTGCTAAATTGGTTGGTCAGCCTCAGTACTGTCTATATTGACTGGCATCGGATCTCCAGGGTTTCAGAGAAGGATCTCCTCTGGCTCTGCTTGGAAATTCTTGGGTGGGACCTTCTGCATGCAAAGCAGGTTCTCTACCACTGAGCTTTGGCCCTTCCCCCACTTTTGCAGCCTTAGTAACTTACCATGCCTATCCCACAGGGTGTTCCTTCTGCGGCTGGCATAAACTTTGTCTCACATCGATGGCCTACTTTATGGCACCACAGTGATTTACATATATCCTGAAATTTATAAGAAGAAGAAGACACTCCCATTAATCTCAGTCTTTCCTGACTGGAAAAATCCAACTTGTCTATTCTGATGTGAATAAGAGGCCTGAAATTTATATAGGTGCTTGTGTACTGTCATTATTACAGTTTCATTTCATTTTTCTCCATTCAATGTTAACAACAGATAACCAAGAAACCCAATAAAATCAACAAAATCAAATCTTTGAGAAATCTAGAATATTCACACATACAAGCAGATGACTCTTACCCCCCCCCACAACACATCATCATTTGTGTCCATTTTCTTTGAAGTGTCTGCTTTGCAATGCATTGTAATTGTCACAGGTTCTTTCTGTAGTCTTAGATCTGTGATAACTCATTTAGTCAACTTCAAGTCTTCCCATGCTGCTGCTGTCACTAGGGATATATGAACCAACCCGTATTGCACACTAACTTACTTTCTCAACTTTTCCTCCTCTACAATAATGCCATCAAGGTATGATTTGGGGGCAGAAGACCTTGAGGAAAGAGCACCCACTCTGCTACTGGGGTATAAGAATGGGACCAAGGAGCCCTTCATTTGGAAAGCTCTAGTCTGGAAAGCTCCAGTTGTGCTCTCCTGCTTAGGTCTTGTTTTTGTGCTTCCTATACACATCTTGTTGACCACTATGAGAACAGAATGCTGGACTGGATGGGCCATTGGTCTGATCCAACAGGCTATTCTTATGCTCTCCTGAAAAGCTTTCCCCGACTTGTGCACCAGTCTGATCCAAATGCATGCTTGACTCATATTATTATTGTTCTGCTGCTTCTCTTTCATCAACATTACTATCCAACTGGTTTCCTAAACAAATCCCCTCATGGCTATTTTGGATTCCATACCTTGTCCTTTGCCCACCCTGCCTCTTAACAATTCAAGCTGCAGCAAAGGCTTCTGCTTCTCCCTCCTTGAAATTAACAAGATCCACCCCTTCCTCCCCATTATAGCTGCCAAAACTCTGTCCCCTACGTCTTGTTGTGGCTTGCCTCAAATACTGCATGCTCCTCTTCTCTAGCTCTCTTTTATCACTCCATTTCCTCCACTCTGTCTAAAAGCATGAAACTGTACGCCTCTCCCCACCCCCTGGCATCCTGTGTTCTCTTCCTCTCCTTTCATAGATGCATTTACTCTTTCATATCAGTCTTTGACTTTGCCTAGTATGCTCTTATTGCCTTCCTTTTCCCACCTCCTGCTGGTCACCTCTCAGTGCCTGTGTCAGCTGTTAGATTTGATTTGTTTCTATTCATTTAGGAATCAATTGAGACCAAGGTTTTAAATCTCTAGCAACCAGTGTTAGCATAGGAAAACCACCAATATCATGTTACTGCCAATAATTAATTTGTGAATTGTCATGATGCTATCTTATATATGTATAAACTTTGCTTACAGATGTCACAAGCTGTACTTGATGACTGCCATGGCCTCTTGGCTCTAGAATCTGCCTCAACAAGAATTGCACACCAGATGTTGCTTGTTTCAAGCATGTTTTTCCAAACAGTAACTTGAAATAGTGGAATGGGTTTTAAGATCAGAATCCAGAGGTATATTTTTGAAATTCTTTCAAGGGAAAACTAAATATGGATTTACAGCAAATTAAACTGGAACTAAAGAGATGTTGGAATCCTTGTGCAATAAGAGGCTGCAACTGTTCCACTCTGCTCATAACTAATTTTTAACTCTTTTTTTCCTAAACCCAAGTATATTTATAACATAAATCAATTTAATGAAGTTATGCTTAATTAAAGGTTTTTGCATCTTATTGATTGCTTTATCAATTAGATGAGAACTCAAACCTAAGCATGAGAGTAGCATACTGGCTAAAAACCGAGTTGTGAATCAGGAATTTCCTGATTCAAATTCCATCTCTGCCATGAAATCACTAGGTGGCCTTGAGACAAAGCCACTCCCGAATTTAGGAGGGGGGGGGGTGTTGCGGGCTCATGACCCCGCCCACACCAGGGATTCCCTTTTATTATTCATCTCCTGCAGCCTCAGCCAATCGGCTGGCAGCAGGGGCGGGCCGACCTAGGGGCACTTAAGGTCAGGGCAGCCCTTGGCTCGCCCCTTTTCCTCCTTCGCAGCAGCTGTGTTTTCCCACCCACCCGCCCTTTAGGTTTAGCATTCAGACTTTGCTATGGGCTTTGGCTGGTCGCCGCAAGGGGCCTGGTAGGAGTTTTTCCATTTGGCTAATTGGCTGGAATTTTGAAGCCACTTGGTTTTTTCGCCTACCTCGTAGCAAACGTCACAACTTCTTGGTCTTGGCGGTTAGGCATTGCCCGGGGTATTGTTATGCAAATGAGATCGGGGGGGAGGAACGCCATCACCTCCCCCACTTCTTGAAGGGTAGTTCGTTAAAGGACTCCGAGGGGCGTCGCCTCGTCCGAAACCTACGGAGGCTAGGGCCTAAAGCGCGCTCCCGAGCGGTAACCCCTCGGGGAGCGCCTAGGGATGTGCATCTCGGGGGCTCCCCCTGCTGGTGTTTAACCCTTCCCGGTTAGAACCGGATAGTCTGTTAGGGCCAATGCCTAAGCAAATACCGCTCTTTCCTGTAATCAATAAAGTTGTGGCCATTTTTCGCCCATTAACCTAAATTCTGGTGTCCTGTGTCTTTATTTACTCCATCTGTGGGAGGGGGAGGGAATAGCCACGCAAAGCCCCTCTCTCTCACACCCTCAGTCCCCAATCTCTGATATACGGTTCTTGCAAGAATTAGAACATAAGAGCTTTGATGGATCAGACCAATGACCCATCTAGTCCAGCATCCTGTTCTCACAGCAGCTGACCATGCCTATGGGAAGCCCAAAAGCAGGAGCTGAGCTCGACCAAGCTCTGCCAGAAACTGGTACAGTGGTACCTCAGGTTACAAATGCTTCGGGTTACAAACTCCGCCAACCCGGAAGTAGTACCTCGGGTTGAGAACTTTGCCCAAGGATGAGAACAGAAAACGTGTGCCGGTGGCGTGGCGGCAGTGGTATGCCCCATTAGCTAAAGTGGTGCCTCAGGTTAAGAACGGTTTCTGGTTAAGAACAGACCTCCAGAACAAATTAAGTTCATGACCCAAGGTACCACTGCATTCAGAAGCATAGTGCCTACAACAATGGAGCTTGAACATAACCATTGTGGCTAGGAGCCCCAATAGCCTTATCTTCCACAAATTTGTCTAATCCTCTTTTAAAACCATCCTAGTAGGTGACTACCACTTGCAGGAGTGAATGCCATAGTTTATGCACTGCATGGAAAAGTACTTTCTTTTGTCATCTAGCTATTGCATGGGAAGAGCCTTCTAGACTTGAAAGTGCTTTACAAATGTAATTATTATCACTTCTAGTAGCAATAGTAGCATTACTACTACAGGTAATGCCATTTTAGACCTGGTTTATGCTATGCAGTTTGCAAGCATATCTGTAACATCCCTTTTTCTGCTACAACTATGCACTGCTTAAAAAACTGATCAGCCTAGTTCCATCTTAGGCAGGAAATCACACTAAAATATTCTTAAAAGCACAGTGAAGCTTGGGCATCTCCTGCGCCTCTATTCCCCCCCGTTCATTGCAATTAGATTCTGCATCCTGTAAGCACAATCTCTCCCTGCAGCTATGCTGGACCACCTTGACTTCCATCCAAGCCAACACCTTCAAAGCAAGCAATGGCTTTGCCAAATTATTTAAGATTTAGAAACAGTGCAGACCCTGGAGCTCATTGGAACCCCTCCACTCATTCATAATCATCCCATTTATAATTCATTGCTATTCCTCAGTGCAAGTTCTAACGTCTGTCTGGAAGACGCGAATCTCGTACCTTTACAAAACTCAGATTGCAGAGTTTTGCTTTTGCTCCAAATTGCCATTTGCACTGAGTGTCAGCATCATAGATCTGTCCTGGGAGCTTATCAGGGTATTTGTATTGTCCGGCCTGTTTGGGTTCATCTATCAGGCAAGCTGCTTGAGCAGTACTGAAGGGAAGGAAGGAAAGCATCTGTTAAGAATACATTTGCTTAGGGTCTTTTTATCACATGTGGTGGTCTAAGCAGTTTACAAGAATTTAAAAAAAGCAACATTAAAATATGGAGATCCATCATTAAAATTCACAAAATGACAGCCCCACTAAAACATTACAATAGAAATATTTGCAATTAAAAATACAATAAAGCAATCCAATTAAAACAACACAATAATTGAAATGGGAGACTTAGATAAGGAGATCAAGGGACTTAATTATTCCTAGCTCAAATCACGTCCACATGTTTTCACCCATAATTCTATTCCGGTCTGTTTCTGTATTAGTCTGGTTTTATTATATTTTATTTAAGTCTCAAGAATATGTATCTAAATATTACTTTATTTTTCCATATAATTTTGATTGAAGTTTTAAAATTATAAGAAAAGGGGGGGATACAGAAATTAAAAGAAGAAAGAAATGAGAGAGAGGGCAGTATATTGCATCATGAGTACAGCAATATATTGTTGAGTTTTAACAAATACTTTCACATTTTTTTGGGGGGGGGGGAGAATATACCATAATGTACTCCAACAGACTTGCAAGTCCCACTTGCTTTTAAACATTTCATTATTCCTGTCTAAATAAGTGTCCGTGTTAATTTAATTTAATTTAATTTAATTTTATAATTTAATTTAATGACTTTTGCTTGCTTGGCTGAACAGCATGTGAGTTTATGTAGAAACTAGTTAACTGTACAAAACTAGCCCCACCCACCACTGGCATGTAGCCAGGATTTTTGTTAGGCTGCAGGCTTTTCTTAGGGGGGCAGGCTTTTGCTGGGGGACAGAACCTCAGATTTGTATTGATTTTTATTGTTTTATTGATCGGGGGACAGCTGCTCCCTGCCCCCCCGGGCTATGCCCATGTCAGTAAGGAATAGGACCAACTAGGACATTCAGCTAGTAGGTGTGACCCCAGTATCCTGCTCAATGTGATGCTAATCACTTGATTCACTATGCTCCAGTAGGGTTTTACTTTTCAAGGCTATCTTCCTCAGGATCAGAAATCAAAAAGATGCCCTTCCAAGCTGAAGCCTACCTGAGAAATTTGTTGAGATACTGCCGGCTGCATACTGACCACGAAAACACTCCATTGTTTCCCGTGAGGGTGGGAGACATAATGTTACCTTCGGCTTTTCTGCAAGGATTCCCTTCTCCATCATGAATCATGCCAAAACTAGAAAGTTCCAAGATAAAACAAAAACAAAAGCAGAGGCCTTCACAATGTGTAAGGACAAATGATATGGCAATGGTGTGGTAATGCAAATTATTAGACTACTTCATGAGTGCTCCACATGGGTAAGCACTTGGAAATGACAATTGATACAGAATGCAATTGGTTTGGTTGGTTGGTTGATTGATAAGTTGGAATGTGTGCAGAGGAGGAGGACCAAAATGATAAAGGGCCTGTAAACCTTTGATTGTGGTTCGAGGACCTGACCCCCGCTTGGTGGAATAAAGACACATTGACACAGAATATAAGGTTAATGGGCAAGAAAAGGCCACAACTTTATTGACTGCCGCAAGTGAGAAGGTATTGGCTTAGGCATTGGACCACGGAAGATTTGACTCCACCCACTCGAAGAGGGGTGAGTCTGAAGAGGGGGTTAACCACCAGTAGGGGGAGCCTATTGATGCTAATACAACTATAAGCTCTCCCCTGATGTCACCAAAGGTCGTGCCATGGCCCCCCGGCACACAGGCATCGGACAGGATTCACGACCGCCGGATTCCTTTAATGGAATACGCAAATTTGAAGGGGTAGGCGATGGCCACACCTTGCCCTTCCACACACCAACAACACATTCCAATCCCTAGAGAAGGTGAGCAAATGGGCTGAATGACTGGCACGGCTGCATCTTGAGCAGCAAACCATGCCCCCACCAAGCCACCCGATTGGGTGCTCAACTGGGAGGCGTGGCGCGCCAGCCATGTGGATGGGGCAGGGGGTGTAACGACCCCTGTGTGACGCGGGAGTCATCTCCCGCCCACAACACCTCCCCTGCGGAAGGAGGAGAGGCCTTGTAGATGTGTCAATCATCATTTCACAAAGGGCCAAACTAGGTATGAAACCAAAAGTAGGTTGGTTCCAAAGGGTCAATGGAAGCAGGAGTCTTCATCTGATGGAATGACTCTATCTGATGGAAAGTCTCCTTCTATGAGGGGCGAAGACTCCATATGTCAGAGAAAGGGAGCCTTTGGATCCAATCCCATATCTTTAAACACAAAACCAGCCCATATATGCAAAATGGGGAAATGGGATCTGATTTAAAAAGCAAAAGTGGTGTTTGAATCAAGCACCAGTTGTATCTTTTTATGTGACTTTATGTTCAAGTTGTGGAAGTTTAACTGTCAGGTCTAGTTTCCTCCAGGTTTCCAACTTTAAAGCCTCTGGCTTTTGTAATTAAACTTGAGCTAAGCTGTGGTATCCTTCATTTTGTAGGGAAGGAAGTTGCATCAAACTTTAAATGATTTATTTGACAAAAAATCCTATAATTGTTTGAAACGTTCCCTCCCATCTATAATTACTATCTGACTGCTAATAGGATCATTAGGCAACACTTCTAAGGATCATCTGCCTCTAGGCATCCGAAGGCCATTGCTGCCAATTTCCTATATTATACAGCTGAAAAGGCACACGCTTGGACAAATGACAATGGAAGAAATTTCTAGCAGTTATTGCCAAATGAAAGAATTGCAGTCTTTCCAAGATACTTTTTTTGGAAGGCATTTCATAAATCCTTCCTGTCCGGATATCAGCATTCATATGCCAAGCTGAAAAAGGAAGGTTATAATAGGAAGAAGAAGAAGAAGAAGAAGAAGAAGAAGAAGAAGAAGAAGAAGAAGAAGAAGAAAAAGAAGAAGAAGAAGAAGAAGAAGAAGAAGAAGAAGAAGAAGAAGAAGAAGAAGAAGAAGAAGAAACAACTCCTAAAGGGAATGAGAAATGATCTGTATTACTTAATGATAAACAGAAGAAGAAAGTAAGATGCAAAAATGTGTGCTTATTACCCAGCTTTATCTACTTATTTTCTCTGGGCACAATCAATCAGTTGTAGGAAGTGTCCTCTGGCACTGCTCCTATTTAATTTCTATAGGGCTTCTACAAGAGAGCATCACACCAGCATTCTCTTAAGGAGTTAATTCCAATACAGCAGAAACCAGGAACCTCAGGAGAAATTATCACATTCCCTCTTTGTCTGGCTCCTAGGACTCTCCCCCAGGCCCCTCCCCTGCCTATCTCTTTCTCTCTTCCCAGGTCATACCCCTCACCAACCCTGTTCTGTACTCTCCTTGAGTGCTTTTGCTTGGTAGGAATATGTCCTTAAACTGTTTGCATGGTGGATGGGCATAGAAGCCTCTGACTTTTGCATGTCTGGTATGTGCAAAGGAAGAGATTAAGTTCACTGGTAGTGCATCTGCCTTGCATGCAGAAAATCCCCAGCATCTCCAGACAGGTCTGGGAGGGGCCCCTGTCTGAAACTGTGGAGTGCCACTGCCAGCCAAGGTTGACAATACTTGGCTAAAGAGACCAATGGTGTGACTCAGTATAAGCTTCTGTGTTCCTATCTGTTGCTCTACTTGCTTTTGCTTCTGGCTCCACCCACATTTCCCTCTATGCCCCCACAAAGTCAATGGGCAAAGTTGAAGCCCTTTGTTGCAGGCACCCACAATCTTCAGTGTGAGATGGCACCTATACTGGGGAGAAAGGAGATTTCGTGACGGATGGAAAGACAAGCCAATCTGTGCTATGTGTTGTACTGCTCTGAGAAGAGGTGTAACATTTCTTCATGGCTGACACAATATCCAGCCAATCAGTGATGAGCAAAACAGACTTTTCCAACAGGGGAACCTGATCCTAGGAAGAAGGCTATTGGTATGAACCACTAACAGTGTGCTTCCTTCTCAATCCCACCAACGCAATTATGTACATCTATACATAGCCCGAAAGATATAGTTCTGAATTCCATCAGATATTTGTTCCTGTTTCCCCCCAGTGAAATCCCTGACAAAGTTACCACTAGGTTTAGGATTAGCCTTTAATTCCTCCTTTCCTTTCAGATGGACCTGCAAAAGGACCACTCATATAGCCATGAGGTCACAGTCAATGCTCTACAGTATATTTACACAATGAGAACTGAATAGCTCCAAGCAGTCATGCAGAATCAGAGATCCATGTAGCAAGTGAATGGGATGACAGCAGCATGCCCATTGACAAAAGGGGACAAGCTGAATGGAACTGTCAAGCCAACAATGAGGAGCTTCTGTGCAGGATGTGTTTTCATACAGATTCCTGAACAAAAGAAATTCTGGATTTAATTCTGCCTCCGTGCTCAAAGCCACGGTTAGCCTGCAACTGATACCTTGGGAACGCAATGTCATAGCAAACATTCATATATATTTTTTTAAGTACAACATTCATCAATCCCTCATCTCAAAAGTTCAGGTAGCAAATAATTGATTTTAAAGATCAAATGTAAAATAGTTGATTAAAATGCAAATGTAACTAAATCATCCAAAACCTCAGATCCCCAACCCTCCAGTGGGTTTAGGCTAGGGAAGGGGGAGAAATTTAATTCACTTCACTTTTAAAGGTGAATCTCTCAAAGCTGAACTTTCTGAAACAGTGTGAGAACTGAAACATAGATATCCTTTGAAATTCACAATTCTCTAAATTTTGTGATGCAGTTCTCTAAACGCCAAATAATTTACAAAAATGCATATCTTAGGCAAAAATATGCATTAAAACTAATGAAAATAACATACAAAAATGCCTTATATTTGGAGATGTTTGCAAAAATGTGTGCATCAGTCAAAATTACATACAAAACTATTTATTAAAATAAATTTACACTGAAATGCTGAAGAATTTTTAGCATTTTTTAAAAAATGGTAATTGCTGCCACCTCTACATTTGGAGTTGCCAGTTTAAATTCAGGCCCATGATGGAAAAGATCTTCCTCTACAGGGGTCAGCTGATCAGCACAGATTGTAAATCCCACTAAGGATCAGCTGCACTATGAAATCTCCCCTAAATCTCTTTTGAAGTTTTCCCCAACACTCTAGAGCAGGTTTGGGGAGGGCATGGGATATGCATAGTTGGAGAAGAGGGGGAAAAGTCCCATTGTGGAAGCAGAAATCCTTTCACTGATGGTACTTAGCACTGCATTAGATAACAACTGTAATGATGGAACACTGCCGGATCAGCAAGGTCATAATCTTCTATCAAACATAATAATAAAATATCAGCCAAAGCAGTGTGTGTGTGTGTGTCTTTAGTAATAATAATAACAGTCTTTTAGTAGCTTGTAGGGAGGGAAAGACTCACGAGGAATAGCTTACTTGTGTCCAGATTCATGGGCAATAGTAAATGCCAAACCAAGCCCCGTGTCCTCATTGATTGTACAACTGCGGTATTTACTGCACATTCCACTGATTGGAGCAAAACCTGCCAGGGAAAGGATGGTTGAATGGCATTATATCTTTATTCTGCTGCATAACATCACAGAGATTCAGAACATAGTTTGTGTTAGGAAGGTTTTGTGCTCATTTAAGCTTTGTCATGTAGAAGAATGCACAAGGCAAATTCACATGCACATGGCAATGCTGGGCCCAATCCAAGAAAAATGCATTCTGTCTGCAGCAGTTAGCCTACAAAACTAACACAGGCTCCTTTTCTCTGCTGACTCAACAACAGTCCCGTCAGTTAGGAAAGCTATTCTGGAAAAGGGCGCCAGCTCTTTCCTGAAGGTCAGCCAGAAAGATATTTTCAAAAATCTGAAGCAACCTGGCTGCATTGGATATTCCCCAGGCACAGTGCCCATCCTCCAGAAGACCCTTTCCTTCATTTCAATACCACTGAGTCCAAAATGCTGCAGATCAGATAATCCTGTAGAAAACTGTGAAAGACTGACATATAAACTTGCTACAGTACTTTCAAATCGACTCATTTGTACTGGGCTGCCTTTGGGACTGGATTAGCAATGAAGGTAAGTATGTTGTTGAGGGGAGGGCATTAAAATTGGGAAACTCATATGTGGCTTTTGGACAGCCTGGGCAATGTGCCTCCTTTGATTCCTTATAACATGACCAAAGCAAAGATCATATTCCAAGCTATTCCTCTCAAGTTTCTTTCATTGTTTTCAGTTTATTTTAAAAGCTTCTTGTTGTAATGATTCCTTAACTCTCTGGAACTCTCTATGCTTTTAAAACAGGCACAACTTTGCAGCTGGATTGCATCTACCACAACGTGAGATATGTTCATTTCTCAGCCGTGATACCCTATAATATATCCTAGCAAATGGTTTCCTGCCTAGGAAGCCACCCCTCCCAGAGCATCCATCCTGTCCATCAGCCCCATAGCTGGAAACATGTGGATGACACAACGTTGGGGGAGGCTGCCATAGAATATGCCCATACCTAAAGTGTCACATGGTTCATTCTTCCAGGAGCATATATCAAATCCAGTAAGCAAGATGGCGTGGTCATGACGCTTCCCATTCTTTCCAACCAGAGCTGATTGCCACTGGCAAAAGCTGTTTAATGACTGGTCTGCATGGTGGTTGATCATCAGTCCACCCTACAAACAAGAAAAAAAATCTACTACCAGCAACTGAAAAAGGAAGAATTCTTCAAAGGTAGTGAAAGTCTTATGAGGAAAGATCTACAGGGCCAGATCAAGGGAGAAAGGGGGTGCATGACCTGGGTGGCAGGCTAGGTGGGTAGCAAAATACCCAGTTGGCCAGGAATGGGGGAAGAGACTTTTCCAAAGGGATTGGCTCCAAGGCCAGTGAGCTGCATTTCCTTCTCCTCTAAACCTGGAAACAGATGGTGGGTGATTGCTGTTGTCACTCAGCAAATGTGAGGCAGGAGTGGTGGGGCTGAGCTGAGGGTGCATGCCAGAGAGAGATGCAATGAGATGGCAAGAAGCCTGCCTTGTCACAGTGCCTGCTTTCCGGGCACACTGTAGCCTCAATCATTGATAGTACCAAAATGACACGTGTTCATATGTATGATTTACAACATCATGAGAATTCCCCTATGGAATCCCCTCTGCGGAACTGAGTTTGTATACAACCTCTCTGAGTCGGATGAAACATCACTTACGGGTTCCTGTTCCAGAAGAAGAAGACTCACAACTACAATATTGATGTCACTTCCAATTGTGCCATCCTTAAAAAGACTTGATACCTATGTGAAGGTTAGCACAAACAAAAGAGAAAGGAAAATAACAAGCAGTAAGCAAAAGGAAAATAAGTTTTTAATCTATCCCTTCACAAGTACTATATTAAATGCAGACAGCACCAAGATGTGCTGGGTGACATATTAATTTACAAAGACATGATCCTTCAGGAAATATTTCTATGCAATTCACAACATGAAATTAATTGGATCATCAGTCTTAAACATTTTTGCAGACAAACATTAATGGTAGTGACAGCCCAATGTCTTCAATACAATAGCCTGATGACTCAGTGCCAGAATTTGAACTGGGGTTCTTCTAGGTTCACAGCTCAGTTGCTTACCAATGGTCACATCTGAACATTGAGTGAGCCACAGCAAGCCCCAAGGTCATGTGCCCTCCTCTTTCCCCCCTCCTCTGGCACAGCCACACAAGGAGGCAAAAGGAAGCTTTCACTTCTGTTTTCTGTTAACCACACTTTAGTGTTGCATTCAACCCATAAACAGTGACCACAGCTAACTATGGTTTGGCAAAACAAGCCAGCTTCATAACCCATCATTTGAAGTCAAAATTAACATTAAGCATATTGTGTCAATTTAATGACATCACAAGGTGCAGTTAAACACCACTGAGTAGTTACTTATGGGAGAAGCTGTTCTATTCCATACCCAGGTGTCAGGGCTTTAAAGGTCAACACCAGAACCTTGAATTGGGGCTGGAAATGAATTAGAAGCCAGTGCAGGTGAAAAAGTACTGTTGTGACCCTGGTTAGAACTTCATAGGGCAAGAATTGTGCGTGGAAACAAGCTATGAGCTAGTACAAAAAGCAAGTGTGGTATTCCTTCACATCCTTCCCCTCTGCCCTTAGCTTCAGATCCAACCATCTGTACCCTGTCCCTCATTAATGAAGGGTGACTGGACTGATTTCCAAAGAAGGAGGCATTCAGACTTCTGAGCAATGCTCTTGCTAGCATAAGCAAGGGGAGAGGTCAGAAGGGGAAGGAAGGAGCAAGTTCATAACCTTATTTCCTTCCTCACACCGGAGCAAGGCTTAATCACTCAAACAAGGCCTTGGGTTTGAGTCCATTGTGCTCTTTAATTTAAAATGACACAGCTTCTTGCAAGTACAAAAGCCATGCGTGGACCAGGCCAAGCACTGCTGTGAAAAAGGAAATGATTTAAGAAAGAAAAGCACATCTCCATACATATATTTCATTCTATCTTTGCTACACAAGACCATCAGGCAGCTTTGAACCAAAGCTCTGCCAAGGATTCTCTCATTTCCATCTGTGCTCTGGAAGTCGTATAGTCAGCACAGCCAAACCAAAAAAATACTGGCAGGGTGGTGAGGGAATACTCCATTTGCTGAAAGTTTACCTTGTTTCAACGCCCTCCTTCTTGCTGCCACCCTCCATTATTGCCCCTCCCCCACAACTGTATCTATGCACTTGTGCACATTTATGTTGGGGGTTTTTTAAAAGAAAAAGAAAAAAAGAAAACATTTGTGCACACGTTTCCAACACAAAAATAGACATCCAAACTGGTTTACAATTAAAATTAGAATAATTGGGTTGTATTCAACATAGCACAAAGACGAGCATTCTGTCAGCGCAAGGAATTCTCCTTGCACAACAGAATGTTCTCTCCCTCTCTCCAACACCACATAGCCCCTAAACTGCCAACTCAAAACTCAGACTCTCAGCTTGGGTGTTATGATTGTACACTTTATTCCAAAAAATAGGACAGGGCTCCAACAAAGGTTGAAGTGCAGGGTACAGATTCCTAAGGCATGGTAGGGCTCTACAATACACGGCAAGGCAAAAACAAAGAAATTGTTCCAACACTTGACACACACCCTGAGCTCCCCCTTTTAAGAGCAGGAGGACACGGTTATTTGTGTGATCATTTCCCCCAGACCTGGGACTGAACAAGCAAGCAGTCACACCTGTAAGTAGGCAAAGTTCACAAGGTCTCTTCAAGCCAGGCAGTTACCTCCACAGAGACAACTGGGGCACCTCACCATCAAATCTATCCTTAGGTGCATCCCTTGAGATGGATGGTCCCTTCCCACTAATGGGAGGCACCAAGGCCCTCTCAAACAGCAGTGATATTGTGTTCAGGCATCTGATTACTTTGGCTCAGCTCCAAAGGCCTTCTAGCGGTTCCCTCATTGTGAAAAGTGAGGTTACAGGGAACCAGGCAGAGAGCTTTCTCGGTAGTGGCAACTGCCCTGAGGAACGCCCTCCCATCAGATGTCAAGAGAATAAACAACTAAACAACTAAAATGCCTCAGCCCAGTATAACTGGAGCATCTCCTCCCCCATCCTTCAGCCTGGACAGAGGTTCTCCTCTGAGGGTCTTCTGCTGGTTCCCTCACTGCGATAAGCAAAGTTACAGGCAGAGAGCCTTCTCAGTAGTGGCAACTGCCCTGTGGAACGCCCTCCCATTAGATGTGAAGGAAATAAACAACGATCTGACTTTTAGAAGATATCTGAAGACAACCCTGTATCAGGAAATTTTTAATGTCTAATGTTTTACTGTTTTTTATGTGCTGTAAGTCGCCCAGAGTGTCTGTGGAAACCCAGCCAGATAGGTGGGGTATTATTATTATTATTATTATTATTATTATTATTATTATTAAGGTGGGTTGCTCTTCTGACTACCTGCTTGGCCCTTTCTCCCAGTCCAGATCCCCACTTTGGCCCTCCCTGAGGTCAGACTCTTCTCTAGGTTCTTCATTACTTGAGTACTATACAGTACTATAAGTACTCGGGTTAAGTACTTAATTTGTTCCGGAGGGCCGTTCTTAACCTGAAACTGTTCTTAACCTGAAGCACCACTTTAGGTAACGGGGCCTCCTGCTGCCACCGCGCCGCTGGAGCATGATTCCTGTTCTCATCCTGAAGCAAAGTTCTTAACCCGAGGTACTATTTCTGGGTTAGCGGAGTCTGTATGTAACCTGAAGCATATGTAACCTGAAGTGTATGTAACCCGAGGTACCACTGTACTCCAATCCTCCAGCACCTTCCCCCAGGCTGGGCACCTCCAAATCACCAATCTCTACCTTGTCATCTGACTACTCCTGTGTTCATAGGCTTCATGACATGAAGCAAATCTGGGGGTGGTGCAGGGTGCACAGAGGGTGAAAAATCCCACTGCTCTTGCTGAAATCTTGCATTAACAGGACAGGGTATTGGAACAGTGCCTACTGCAGGCAGCAGCATCTACTGTTCTTCCTTATCACCACCATCACCACCACTGTTGGGGCCAGAGTGAACAAGCAAGATGCAACAGTGAAGGGAATGAGCAGGTCAAGGAGACTCTTGGTACCAAGGTGTGGGTGCTCAATAGACACACAAACATGCCAGCCCCTAACACTGGCCCCAGTATGTAAGAAGCTTGAGTAGATGCTTGTAGCATTGCCAGCTAATGACAATTTTCTAGGAAGCTCATCTCAAAATGTACATTGTGGTAAGTGGTTCCAGTAAGTGAGGTGGCAGAGGCTGGTAAGGAAGGCACTGTCAAGCTTACCAGACTTTGAGAAGGTGCTGCAAGGGTGCTGTCAGAACCCTCCCAGCTCCCTTCCCAGTAAACAAGAAAGGCACAGATGGGGGGGGATAAAGAAATGGAGAGCAGAGAGCAGTAGGTTTCCCTGTCTCTCCATTTATTCATTTTACTTCCCCACCTGCCTAACCAATGTGAATGCAAGCTGAGGGCTTCTTGTACTGTATAAAAGGATTCATCAGCTGCACCATCCTTTCTTACCATGTTCATGACAGTCAAGATGTACGTAGTCACATTCTCCTTGCTGTGCTTCTCCAGCATTTTCCTGTCTGCCACAACTAGAGTTTCAACATTCAAACTTCCACTCTTCTGACTTTTAATGGGGGATCTTTTCAGCCTTGCCAAGCTCCGATATTCATCAGACAGGACGAATGTGTCCTCTGTGGGTGGTTTAGGTGTGTCTAAAAGGAAACAGAGCAGAGATTTGGAAATTGCTCAGAACTGACTTTTCTTTCTTTATGACCAGTTTAGCTCAGTCCTAAAGTGTTGAGGGACTAGAACCCTGAATGAATCTAGGATATTGTGATAGATGCCAAATGCTGATTAAAATGGGTTGTTAGCTGGGGAGTCCTTTTCAATACATTATTAAGTCCTGATTTGTCCGTCTTTGTTAATTTTCTTTTTAAAGACACTTAATACAACATGTCACAGAGAGGGGAAAAAATCTATCTCGAAAAGAATGAGTTTCACATGCTGATATGGGAAACATTTCTAATTTCTACCTAATTATTTGTTATCTCCCTATGGGGCACGTGCGCGCACACACACATTCTCCTGTATATCTAGGGACCAATTCAGAAAGCTATGCTATGTGTGTGGCCCACTGATGATTCCACACACCCCAGGCTGCATTGTACACCAATCGTCAGAGCAGCAGCAGCTCCAAGAGCACATGCACAAAGCAAACTGTGCTAGCATTGTTGCAACAGCAACCAATATTATGGTTACTGCTTTGGAATAAAGTTGCAGGAAACCTGTTGACCATAAGCATGATGCCTTCTGGACCAAATGAAAACAGATGTGTATAGTTCATGCTAATTTATCCTAACAGACAAAGTTTCAACCCCTCCATCAAATAAAGGATTCTAAATGAGGGTTGAAACCATGCATTTTTAAGAGAGTTGAAGGTGGGATGACCAATGAGCCATTCTTTCTATAATGAATTTTATATGCTTGTGGATGAACTGAATAGCTTAGTTGGTAAAGCATGAGACTCTTAATCTCACGGTTGTCGGTTCAAGTTTCCTGCATCGCAGGGGGTTAGACTAGATGACCCTGTGATCCCTTCCAACTCTATGATTCTATGATTCTGTGTCTTTATCATACAGTACTTGCACTTCTAGGCACATGAGATTTTGAAGGGCTGCAGAAGCCTACACTCAGGTCTCTTTACTCATGACATGTCAAGGATACATCTGAGGATGGGTGAATCAGTCAATTTTAGTTTCTCCTACTTTCTCATTTTTTTCCATTCTTAAATTCAGTCCTGCACATTTTCGCATCTGTTTCTGATCTATTTGTTTATTTTTAAAATCCTCATGAAAATGTGTCAGCATTGCAGTACAAATTTCTCCTAATATAAACACTTGTGTGCAATTTTGCCTAATATACACATTTTTACAAAACAGTTTCCCCTCATATTATGCATTTTGCATGTTGTTGTTATTAACACAGACATTTTATGCACACTTTACCCAGTATATGCATTTTTGTACACACTGCTTGGCTGGCCTACTTTATTGCAAAATTTGGAGAAGTGTGAATTTTGACAAGTGACTATGTAGTTCACATACTGTTTTGGAAACTACAAATTAGGTACAACTTTCAGTGTGAAATGAAATGAATTTCTCCTCTATCCCTTGGTAGACATTATTTATTTTAACAGCACACCTAAAAATGTTAAGTATGAATGCCTGTACATGTCTGCTTGGACAGCTACTGTGCAAATGGAATCCTGGAATACTAGGAATCTTGATTGGCTGCAGCTCCCTTGCCTCTGCATAATTTGTGAAATGACTCAGAGCCAACCATGGGATTTGTATCTACAGCATGGGAAACATTGAATTGTATCCAATGCTAGTTCAACTCAAATTTGACCCATTGAAATTAATGAACATGACTAAGGCTCATTAATTTCGGTGGGTCAAGTCTGAGTAGAACTTAGCTGGATGCAACCCAAAGCCTTTTACTCAACACCTTAAACTTTTCATAGCTTCTCTCACCAGACAAAGTATTTCTGTGCCCAATGTTTTATTATAGGGACAGGTAGATAACTATTGTTACAGCTAAGTTAAGAAATGTGTGTCTTATCATACTACCTTATTTTATAAATCCAGACATCCCATCATTTAGCTGCTTTTTCTATTTCAACAACATTATTATTTCCCTTCTGTATAGCTTTTCTCTGTTGCTTGAGTCATCTGATACAATCCGTTCAGAAGTCAAATGGTTCCTGATCTCTGCTTGTAGCACCCTGAACTGTGTGGGGAGATCTGGGTGACTAGGACCATGCCTTACGGCTGATGGCCACTCTTAATGAACTTTGGTTTTGCTTCCTTCAAACCCTGGAATTTGATGTATCTATAAGCTCTTTGCCATCTCTCTTACTGTGTCTGTGTAGAGCCTTGCTGAATAGAACCAGTCTTGATTAGAGTAGAAACTTCCATGTACTACAGTGATACAAAGGAGCAATTATCGTAATGTACATACAGCTTATACAAATGGGCTTCAGCTACTCTTCCCATCTGTTTTGCCTGACAGCACCACCTTTTGACAGCTCTGGATAGTTCCAAGTGAGCTGACCCAACCTGAAGCAATCAAGGGTTATATCAATCCAATTTGACCAAAGTCCAGATTGACCCAAATTGGCCCAATTTGATTTTGGCATTCTGCATCAGCTGAATCCAGTGCACAACCCTACAAAATATACTTTTCATTCACTTGATCATGCATATGGTATTCTACTGCAAAAAAACTGTGGCAAGAGAACATTTGGGCCATTTGAGCATTATCAAGCCATTCTGTGCTAGACAAAGAAGTGGGTTACAAGACTGGTCAAATCAGGTACTGTAGAGATCAGCAGTATTGCCAGATGAAGCTTCTGCTTGACTATACTTATCTATTCAAACTGCAAGTAGGAATCACATGTTTCGGTGCTCACAAATATGTAAAATACCTGCATAGAGAAAATGGACACATTGGGGGGAAAAGCTCTACCATAAGGTATGTTATGGTTTATTTGGTTTATTTATATCCCACTTTTTGGTCCAAAGGCCTCCAGTGCAGTGAACAACATATTAATACAAAAGAAAAGTACAATAAAGAGTACAGCCAATCAATCATGTCACTTTTCAGTTGGAGACCAGGCTAACACAGAGAGAGACAATCACAGAGAAGGGGGAAGAGAGGCTGCTTCAGCCTTTCACCTAGGAACAAACACATCCACAAGCAATAGTCCATGCCAGAGGTCCCTCACTCTTGCCATATTTCAAGGGAGAAACTTACTCTCCTTCGGAATTTTCCCTTTGGAACTCATCCACCAGTGGCAACCCACTACCAACTGCAGCCTCCAAATAAATAGGCTTCCCCCTTGGAAACCAGCCACAACTGTGTCAAAATTCTTTCCAAATGCAGCTAGCTGGCCAAATCTTTTGACTGTGCCAACAAGCTACTGTTCTGCAGCTGCAGAAGGAAAGGGTTGGAGAGGCAAAGATGACATTCACCATATTTGACTACCCCGCTAGCTACTATTTTGGAAGTTGACTTGGGGAAGCAAGGTTTAGCTAAGTTACGCAGTCAGGGGGTGGTCTGTAGATTTAATGATGACTCCCCTATCTTGTCATACTTCCCCCCCACACCTCATCTTGTCATACTTTATTTGAGAACTGGGCTCTAGCCAGAAGCAGGTTGCTGGGTGGCGTGAAGCAATTACACTATCTTTGTGGCATGTGGGTCACTACAGTTTACTGCAGGGAAAGGGGCCAGGCAATGAGGAGGTTAGTGCAGTACAACTGCACCAGACCAATCCAGTGCACCTGCCTGTGCATAATCACCAACCTCAGTCTCCTTTTTTTTCCCTTCGCTCACCAAGTGACTGAAAAGGAACAAATGTGGGCGCTTTTCTCTCCTCACCCCCCCAAAAAAACGGATCCATTTGTTCCCTTCCTCTTTCTAGGTGGTGAGAGTGGCAGAGGTAATCACATGGTCCAAAGACAGAGTACTCTGAAAAATGAACATAACAAGCATGACTATCTAGAAAGATAGGAAAGATAAAGGACTGGTATTGATGCAGTACTGCTGTTTAGGCACTCCAGTCCTGGGATCCATAGCCTGGTCCTCAGGCTGCCACTGCCTCCCCTAATCCTGCACAGAGGCTTTGGGGGGTGGGGGTGGGGCTCAGGGAGCAACAGCAGCAAGAACATGGGGAAAGATCAGTTGTGTGAGTAAATTTCCGTCCCCTTGCCTTTCGAAGTCAAGCCACAAAGCACATGACTTCATTTGTTTAGCTGGGAATATGAGATTATATGCTCTTCACATAATATATATGTTTAGTGCATGCAGACAGTAGTTTCTCAGGCCACCTTGTCCTGAGATTAGTCTTGTCTTTGCTGTTACTATGAAGAAGAAAAGGGTTATTAAAAAATGGGGGAAGAATTTTACTAAAGCGTGACTTGCTAAACACGATCCACTTGGCATGCCTTGCTCTGTAATTATGTATCTTGGGATAAGTGGCTTGAAAAGAATGCTGACTAATGCTGATTCTATACAAGCTGCATGTTGAGTGCAATTATTAAAGAAAGTTAAAAGGGGCAAATGTTACACATATGCCGTAAATGCTGCACTGTGCTAAAGTTTTCTTTTTCCCATTATTATTTTTTAAAGCTGATCTAATCCAAGTATGGGTTTAACTAAACAGTCTTTTTAAAAACTACAACAAAGTCATCTTTCAAATTGAAGCAAATGAAAAGCACACAAATAAATAACTAGGTCTCTAATGGGGAACACTAACATCCAGAAAAAACAAGGAATCTCAGATGAAGCTGCAGCAATCAATTCCCATTGTAACTCCGGTTTGCTTTCCTAATAAGATTGCCAAATACATCCAGGTTTGGTGTTCATAATGGGGATAAGCAAGCGAACAAGCTATCCAAAGCAGTCCTAATCATGGATTAATCTAGGAGAAATGAATTTGTGGTTGCGTCTTGCCCCTTGAACTCCAGATGCTTAAGGCCAACATGCCCAGAGCCTCTGTTTATCCAGAGTTATGGATTTGGGAAGCTATGTATGCAGGCCAGTCTTTGCCAGCCTGGTGCCTTCCAGATGTTTTGGACTGTAATTCTCATCAGACCAGCCACAATTCCACTCCAATTCTACATGCAATTTAACAATCAATTCCTCTTCCCCAGGAACTCTAGAAACTGTAGTTCTGGGAAGGGAAATGGTGGTCTCCTAACAACACTCAGCACCCTTAACACACTTCAGACTACAGTACACAGGATTCTTGGGGGGCACTGTTTACAATGGTACGATAAGGCTTTAAATGTATAGTGCAGATTGGGGGAGGCACTGCTCATTCTCTTTTATTTGGATATTTTTTTAAAAAATGCAGCAATCACCAAAGCAATGCCTGCAGACCACTGCAAAAAACAAACACCTAATAATCTAAGAACTACTACGTCAAGAAAAGAGATAGAAAGTTTCCTTACATACATTTCTTGCGACGTCCACAAAAATGCTGCTTTTGAAACCTTCCGTGGTGGTAACCGTGAGCTTGGACGTGAGACTTGTGGGCAGTGTGATTTCTGTGATGGCCAGGGGGGAAGTGATGGGGATTGGAATCTACTTTGTGCACCTTCTCTTCAGCGGTCCGTTTGTACAATACATGAGGGTGGTGTCCGGCAGGTGGCGTATAGTGGTGTTCCTGTGCTAGGTGTTGAGGTAATGGAGATATAAGGAAGTCATTCTCCCGTGTCCTTATCAAACCTGACTAAAGAGATAAATATAAAGAAAAGATAAGGTTATACTTAGGTTCACTAGGCAAAGAGTTTCTCAAATGCAGCCACGAGGAATCTTAAGAGCAGGTCACCAACCTGCTCCGTTGCCTTGTATGAGATTTGATCACACTATGGTCACATTCACACGACACATTGAAAGCACTATGATAGAACCTTAAACAATCATGGCTTCCCCCCAAAGGATTCTGGGAACCATGATTTGTTAAGTGTGCTGAGATCCGTATCCCCCTCCCAGAGCTACCATTTCCAGAGTTCCCTGTGATGATGGGTTGATTATTAAACCACTCTAAGAATTGTAGCTCTGGGCAGGAAATAGGGGGTTTCCTAACAAGCCTCAACACCCTTAAAAACCACAGCTCACAGAACTCTTTGGGAGAAAGTGTTACTGTTTTCGCAATTAAAAACACACAAACTGATGTGGAAATATGGAGGATCAAATTTAAGATTGCAAATTTGAGAAACTGAGAGAAGCCAAAATTGATAGATTCGGCCATGTCTCTTAAGGAACTGCAGGCAGCAAGGCATGTGAACATTTACAAATCTCTTTGTAAATATCTGCTAGTCCTATTGACGTCTCACTTCTTAGTTATTAAAGTATTTAAAATATCGACAGAACTGTGCACAAGTCAGAAAGCTGGCAAAGCTTTGTGAATCACAAAGTTGTGCACTCTCCTTCACACACACCCGAATTAGGAATGAAAATGCAAAAAAGCAACCCATTCCCTTATTATTGTTCTTAATATATCCAGCTCTAGTTTAAAGGGCCAACATGGACTTTATTGAGGTCTGTGCTGCTGCAAACCTTGTTAACCACTTGTCAGCTTCTGTAGTATATGTGTAACAGATTCATCAAAACCAGATGTGCAAATAAGTTTGGTTACTCAAAGACTGTGTACTCAGAAGCAAGGTACAATGTTGTAATGGTATTCTAATGGTATTTTGTGAGCTGCCCTGACCATTTCACATTTAAAAGCAGTATATAGATTTTTTTTCACAAATAAATACCATGAGGTCCAATGCTGTGGTAGAAATACAATAGCATGCAGGTACGTGTCCTCTTTTGACCTTTTTGGTAACGTAGTAACACATTTCTGACTATACATATGTGGCCACCCTAAATTCCTCCTGGGTTACTGGGTATATGATGACATCCTAAGAACTCCTTCAGATGGCCTGTTCATTGAGCATTCATCCTGATTTACTTGATGTGGGGATTAAACTATGTCTGATCTTTATTGCACATTTGTCCTGATTTGTTTGCAGGGAGATTATACAACAATGAGCACACACTCTAATTTGTTTGTGGAGTGTTTATAAGTTTTCCCATTAATCAGTGATCATCCCACATTTTGCAATGTATTACTCTGTGACTTTCCTAACTGCCAAAATGCAGGTTGTTATTTTTTAAGTGGATTTGTTGCACTGGTGTGACTGAGCTCTTTAATCCACTTTCATTGCATAAACCTCAATTTCCAGTATGCACTTGAATCCCTTTCACAAAGTACTGACAGTCTAGAGGTGACCTAAAATGTTTCCGCACAAATAGGATACCCTGGGTCATTATCTTTCTTACTACACAGATTGTATCTCATGTTGTTAGTTGAAAATTAGGATATCTTCACATTAGCAGCTTAAAACACAGCAAGGTCATCCCCCATCCCCAATCTGCATTTCAAGCCTCATTTGCACAGTGTTCACATCTGAGAAGGGGCAGAGATGTCTTCCTCCAATGTACATTATTGGTTTCCCCACTCCCATGGAACTCCTTTCCATGAAGCTGTTATCTGTGTGTGCACAATGATCTCTGCATGTGCAATGGCTTCTTCAAATGTCCCTACTACTGCCTACTCTGCATCCAGTTTTCTAGTCAGATGGAAACTGGTTTGAGGAAAAAAATGCATCAAACATTTGTCAAGAAACTGCAGGACTGATATGGATTGTGGCTAATGTGTGACTGTGGCTTCAATATCTAGCAGTGGGAGCACACTGAATGCAGAGTATGTTTTAATATGAGCATATTCTTAGTTTGGAAAAGATTCACAGCGCCACAGATCAGAGAGAAAGAACATGGTCCCAGGCATCTCCAGCTAAAGGAAATGAAGCAGCGGGAGTTTTTGTCGTTGCTGTTTTAACAGAGAGCTGCTGCCAGTTTAAAAAACAAAAGCAAAATACTGTCCTAGGTGAACCAGTGCTATCTAAACTTGGTGGAAGGCAGCTTTATATGTTTATATGAAAATCATGCACTTGTAGTTGGCCAACAGTTTCACAGCTGGCCTGCAGGTTTCCATAAAGTATTCCACTGACCAGTGGCGTAGCGTGGGTTGTCAGCACCCGGGGCAAGGCAAGTAATTTGCGCCCCCTAACCCGTGGATTTGCGCCCCCTAACCCGTGGATTTGACCCCCTAACCCTAACCCCCAGATGTTGTGCCCAGTGCGGCCGGCCCCCCCTGCACCCCCACGCTACGCCACTGACCACTGTGTAAAACAGGATGCTGGACTGGATAGACCTTCACTGTCACCCAGAAGGTTTTTTTAAAAAAATTACTTCACTGAGCCATGATATGATTGCTGCGATCAGCACCTGGTATCCTTGAGCAACTGCAAGGGCTCCAATGGCCCAATAGTTTCTACTGCTGATGCCTCCCCCACCCTTTCCATTTTTCTATATATTTATTGGTCTGGCATACCAAGAAGTACCAGAGTACCTACCTGCCTGCAGACTGTCTCACCAGAGTGGTGCATGCTCTGGTTATCGCCTGCTTGGAGTACTGCAATGCGCTCTACCTGGGGCTACCTTTGAAGGTTACCCAGAAACTACAACTAATACAGAATGTGGCAACTAGACTGGTGCCTGGGAGTGGCCTCCGGAACCATATAACACTGGTCCTAAAGGTTCCTCATTGGCTCCCAGTGCATTTCTGAGCTGACCTTTAGAGCCCTAAATGGCCTTGGCCCAGTATACCTGAAGGAGCATCTCCTCCCCCATCGTTCAGCCTGGACGCTGAGGTCCTCCTCCAAGGGTCTTCTGCTGGTTCCCTCACTGCGAGAAGCAAAGTTACAGGGAACCAGGCAGAGGGTCATCTCGGTAGTGGCGCCCTCCCTGTGGAACCCTCCCCCTTCAGATGCCAAGGAAACAAACAACTACCTGACTTTTAGAAGACATCTGATGGCAGCCCTGTATCAGGCAGTTTTAAATGTTTGATGTTTTAGTATGTTCTGATATATGCTGTGAGCTGCCCAGAGTGGCTGGGGAAACCAGCCAGATGGGCAGGTGTATAAATAATAATAGTTATTATTATCTTGTCTCTTAGTGGAAGCAGAACATAGCCATCATGGCAAGTAGCCACTGATATTCCTACCTTACATGAATTTGTCTAATCCCCTTTTAAAGCCATACAAAGTGGTGGTCATCGCTACCACTTCAGGGAGAAAATCTCATCACTGCATGATTGTACTGTGTAAAGAAGTACTTTCTTTCAGTCTGATTCTGCCAACATTCAGCTTTATTGGATGGCCTTGAGTTCTAGCATTATGAGAGTTCTAGCCTTCTGACCTTGTGTCATTCTAGGGCATACCTGTAAATGTAAAGGGCTGCTTGATGCTCCCTGGATCACTGTCATAGCAGCCCCTATGAAAAGCCAATGACAGAGCAGGAGGCCCAGCAGAGGACACTTTCCTCAGGGGCCTCCTCAAACCCCATGCAGCTGTGGCTGCAGTTTATTACACTATGAAAATAAGAAAAGAGACTTCACCAGGAGCTATTTGTTCCTTCCTCTTTTCAAAAGAAATTAACTAAGCCTGCCCAGCCTCATCTAACATCTTCTTTGGAGTAAAACCTTTGCTGTCAATGAAAATACAAAAGAAGTTCATCTTTGGCAAGGGCTTAATTCATTTGCTTGCTTTGCTCAATGTGCTGGTAATCTTCAAACTGGCAAGCCACACTAGGGCATGGAGAAGCAGATCCCTACAGGGGACAGAACTGATATTTTAATCCTTAAGATTTATGTCATCATTTATTAAGAAATGACACCATTCATACGAAGTTCTAGGCAAAAGGGGGGAAGGGAACCTCATAGTCTTCTGGTATTCTGCACCAGAAACAGGGCATCTGCTAACTGATTTTACAGAGAGAGAGAGAGAAAGAGAGAGACAGAAAAACATAGTAAATCTGTTCTTTATTTTGCTATTCTAAAGGTTTCCAACATCTGAAATTATTCCTAGAGGATTCATTTCATAAATGATTTGAACCATATGATTTGAATTGTCTGTGTTTCCCTTTCAAGAACCTGCTTGTGATGTGCACTGCATTGCAGACATCACATTGGTGGGCTGAGAATTCCAATGATGTGTAAGGAACTTATTAGGACTGTCCGCTGATTAAAGAATGCTCAGATGATTGATCACCATCCCTTATTATAAATCTGCATATTACAGAAGGCTGGAAATGGGTGCCTTTTTGAGATACTGAAAAGAATGTAAGAATAATTTAATGAACAATTTTAGCTACATGTTGTTATTCATATTTTGTTTTTTTAAAATTTCCTATTACTGTAACATGCCAAAACTACATCAAAAAACAAACAAACAGGAATGTATCCCTAATTGGAGCCTTGCCAATTTAACTATTCCTCCCTGATTGAATTTGTTCCCCATTGATTAATCAAAGCTTTAGTTGATTAATCAGTTGATTAAGCCAATTAAACCCCACAGTCCAGTTCAAAGTTGTGAGGGGTAAGCTTCCCTTTACACAACATTGTGGGAGAAAATGGGTAAGGTTTATGACTTGAAAAAGTCATATGTTGGCTTGTAAGTTCATTGCATCTTTTCACATTGCCATATTTTAAAATATTTCATCAGCTGTGACTGAGGCCTATGACTTTAACTGAAAACAGTGAAACACTCAAATTGTTTGTATTGTTTGGTTAGTGTCCCCTTTGCAGAGGACAGTTCTCTGTTTCAAGTGCTGTCAGAAGTCTTTCTTCTGTTTGTAGGGCTGCCCAGTCCAAGCTCCATTTATAGACAAAGAACCCTAAGGACAGAAATCAGGGGCCTTAAATTTGGTTATCAACAGCAGACTGAGCAAGTATTCAGATCCTCTGGTCAAAGTCTTCCCCATTAGAATGAGATGTGTTGTATTTCTGTCTATACATAAATCTGTTCTGGCCCTGTCTTCCTTCCCTTATTCTAGTATAATATATTAATCTTGCCATAATTCCATAACTAGTAGTGAATGGTGTAATGAGTCGTTACTGCTTACCAGGAGGGGAAGGAGAGGGCACTGTGGCACAATCAAACCACTCATAGGAGCCAACTCTGAGGGGCCAAGATCGCTTCGTACCCCCATAAAATATTTGAGGGGGTCAGGCCCCCACAAAGTTGATGGGCATTGCCATTCAAATGGTGTGTGTGCACCACATCACATGACTGATTATGCGAGGTGGGGCTTACTTGCCCCCACCCAATATTTTATTTAGGTTGGCACCCTTGAAACCAGTACAGTCAATCTGGCACTCCTTCTGGTCTATCAGTACTGCGCCACCCTCCCTGCACCTTGCCTGTCTC
Source organism: Podarcis filfolensis (assembly GCF_964270895.1). Lineage (NCBI taxonomy): Eukaryota > Metazoa > Chordata > Lepidosauria > Squamata > Lacertidae > Podarcis > Podarcis filfolensis. Next base: position 47,833,179 of record NC_139611.1, read on the forward strand.
CTCCTCAAAAACTAGCAGCAGTTTACTTGCCTGGATGTTGGCTAAGTGCCTCCACCACACAGTCTATTCTATTGTAATATATCTGCTCACTGGACAGCTGGACCAATTCATATAACAAACCAGGTAATAATGGTGAGGCTCAGCAACATCACAAGTTCCAATCTCTCATTAGAAGCCATTATCTTCTTATGTATGGCAATGATGTACCAAAAAAAGGCCCAATTGAGACTAAATGTAAGTAGAAATTATATCTGAATCATCAAAATAAATCTGCATAATGCCTGAATGTTTAAACAAACTGGAAAAGTTCATTTCCAGAAAGAAAGAGAGAGAGAGAGAGAGAATGCGTGTATGTGTGTGTTTTGTGACATGGTATCTTACAGTATTTTTAAAATAATTTTTAAAAGTTTAGGAAGTATGCACAGAACAGCAGGCCACCACTTCAACAGCTTTAAAATGTGACCTAGTCTTTGCCCCATGCCAACTACAAAAAAAACATAGATTGGTGATATACTATCAAGCCATGAGATCTGTGCACCCAGAAGGCCAGAGATAGGTTCAGCCATAACAATCACAGTCTAGTGTGATTGTTATTGCTGAAGTGCCAGTGCTGGTGACAGCAGGGAACAGGTTGGCAGCTGATCACACTGTGCTATCCTTGATTTACATAGTACAACTTGCATTTCCCCTCTTCTTTCTTTTAGATTTTATGCTGGAATACTTCAAATGTAATTGAACAATAGCTGTATCGCTATTATGTCATGGTGGTTTGCATTGCATCTGGTTAGAGAGAATAAAAATCTGGTGGTGGCCGTGGTTTTGAGCCCAGCCTCCAGACAGAAAACATTAAGCTTTTTAATGATGCATCTGCTAGAAGTGGTTCACACTCTGATATAGATATAGATATCACTTCATTACTCATTACTCGATGACTCACAGCTGAACGTGCAAAGTGACGCAGTTGAAAAGGATTGCATCTGACATAATCTGAGCTGATATGGAAGTTTCACCTGTAGCATTTTATATCTCTTGGCGCATTCAAACATGCCAAAGTATCACTTCCACAGACAACACTTGATCACTGCAACACTGGATGTTGAATGCATGTCATGACCCATACCACTGCAGAGGGGTAACTGCTCACCCCTGGGTGCCCCCCTTGCTGCTGCTGCTCATTGTTTATTGGCTCTCTCTTCAGCATCCATCACTGTCTCTGGTTGGTTGTGTGGACAGAGCCAAGAAGAAGGCAGAAAGTAAATGGTCAGCCATGACCACAGGAAGGAGAAATTTCTGTGCCGAGGCAAGGCAAGGCAAGGCAGATATCAGCTGGGTGCAGGGTGACCTTATACAGCTTCTAGCAGATACTAAAGCAGAAAAAATTAGCGCATGCAAACTCAGCCAAATGCTACTCAATTATTCCGGACTGCATATCTGATGTTAGTCATACTGAGCAAATGAATGTTATGTTGATGTAATCAAACTATCAGATAATGAGATGTCTGAACCTGAGAACATTTATTGGGATTTGTTCCACTAAAGTGCCTTTATGATGGAAACTCTTGAACAAATAGGATTATGAATTGAGTATCTGTGTGGTCAAGGTTATGATAACATGAAAGGCAAAGAAAATTAAGTATAAAAGAGAATCCTGGACATAAACACACGTCTTTTTTTTGCCCTGAAATACACACTCTTTAAATTTAGTAGTCAATAATGCCACTAAGTGTTGCCTGGAAGCAACTCGTTTCTTCAGTTTTGTTCAACTGATCTATAATTATTTCTCTGCATCGACTTGGCATTAGCAAATTCTAACTAACCATGTATCAGACTTAGGTATAACTGTTAATCCACTGAGCAAAACAAGATGGAGAGTTGGATCGGTGCTTTGAAACCACTGAGATATATATGATGCTTTAATAGAGATCTTTGATGACACATGCCTTAAAAGTTTATCTGGAAATACTTCCCAAATTGAAGCTGAAGCCCTTGCTGATGCAATTTGTAAATTCAAATTTGTGGTATCTCTTTTTACATGGTGCAACATCCTTTTTTGAAGTTAATTTTACAAACAAGCTACTACAAAATAGGGAAGCTGATTTAAATTCAGCTACAAACCAATTGCAAGTGACCAAGAATTACCTTGTGGGCTGCTGTGTGATGGGACTTTCAACAAGTTTTGATAGATGCTACTGAGACTGCAAAGTAGCTAGAAAAACCATTAAACTTCAAGATAGAACAAGTTAGAAAAAGGTGAAAGAAATGGCAGTTTGAGTATGAGGCCCAAGAAGAGGCACCACAAGATCCAAAGCAGAAATTCAAAGTGGGTTTCTACCTTGCCAATGATGATTCTCATTCTCATTAAAACAAAAAATAAAAAAAATGTCCAGTGGCACCTTATAGACCAACTAAGTTTGTTCTGGTATAAGCTTTCGTGTGCATGCACACTTCTTCACAGTGGCGTAGCGTGGGTTGTAAGCACCCGGGGCAAGGCAAGTAATTTGCGCCCCCTAACCCGTGGATTTGCGCCCCCTAACCCGTGGATTTGCGCCCCCTAACCCGTGGATTTGCCCTAACCCCAGATGTTGCGCCCGGTGCGGCCGGCCCCCCCTGCACCCCCCACGCTACGCCACTGCTTCTTCAGATACACATTGTAATTCCCACTGCCCTAACAGCCTCCTGAACTCCACCTCACATTGTTCAAGGGGAGTTCCATACTCTCCAGAGTGCCTTTTCAGGGCATTTCAGGGGAAAGGAGGGGAAATGTTTCATTAACTTACTTTAGTTACAACAACACATTTTATTACTCAAGTCACAAAACTAGTAAAAATTCCTTGTTAATTTAGGATCCAAATGATTGATAGATAGTCAGATGAAGTAACAAGTGTTGAACAACTTGTGTTGTAGGATGAGGAGTGGACTTGGGCTAAAAATAAGACTAAAAGATGAGCAGAAACAAAACAAAAATCCTGACAAACTTTAAATGATGAATGCTTTCGAGCTGCCTGGCTTCAGTTTTGCTATGAAAGGGGTGTGTGGATGCATTCAGCATAATGACATAGCTTTCTTGAAGACTCTATATTTTTAAGCTTCAAATGTTAAGCTGGCTTAAACTACATAGCATTTTAGTTTCCCCACAAATTAAAGGATCTTCAGTGATCTTGAACCTTCAAACAACCATTTTGTTCTTTGGCTAGAAGACCACTCAGTTCAAGTTAGTGCCACAAGAATGAACGCTATTTCTGAATGCTCAGCAATGGTTAAAAACAAGGTAGGAAAACTAGTCTCCCTTCTAATTATTCAGATATGAACAGAGAAAGAGAGAGACGAGGTTCCACTGAATGGTGCCTTTGTGCTTTGGCAGTTGAGTGGATCTTTTAAAAACATCTCTGAAACATCCGTTTCCAACGTTGTGTAGCAATGATGCAGTATTTAAATCCATTTCCTGGGCTGGGTTTTTAAGAAATCATGCATTGTTCCATACTTTAAAGTACAAAATTTAAGAACAAAGTAAAATACTCTACATTCAATCTTAGAATGTTCCCCTCTGTACTTAAATTATTTGGCTTTCTCTGTAAAATGAAATGCTGAAATATAAAATAAAGTGATGCCTTGCTTCCTATTCCCCTGCTCCCTACATCAATGAATGTCTGATGGAATTACACTTTATTTGTAATCCTGTGGTTTCTTCTTGCATAATCTTTAACATTTTCCCCCCACACATACAGTCAACAGATTCAAAGAGTAGAATTCAAAGTGAAGGCAAAAAAGGACATGGCTATTCTTAACATCATGCTTGGGGGAGGGGCAGACTTTGGTCATTTGGCTCCATAAGAGGGGGCAAAATTTGGCGTGCACACACACGCCAGTTACCTGCTTAATATAGGCATTATGATCATCATAATTTTGCACCCCCTCAGCTCAGTGTCCTGTGTGGAGGAACAGCTCACACCACCCTTAATTTGGCACTACTGGAGAAGGGCCATTGCTCAGTGATAGAGCAACTGCTTTACATGCAGAAGGTCTCAAGTTCAGTCCGGGTATCTTCAAGCAGTGCTGGAATTGTCCCCTGTCTGAAACCCATGTAGGTAGTCATCAGTGCTTCATGTTCACTCTACTTCAGCAAGGTTTGTTCTTTGATGTGCTTGATTATTTTATCTTTAACAAAACTTTCCGAGGACAGATGTTGAGCTAACTGGCCTGAAATGTCCAGCATCCCTTTCCTAAATCTGGTGTTATATTGGCTACTTTCTTGCCCTCAGATATACAAACTGTTCTTAGTGACAAGTTACACAGAAGAGCAGTAATTTAATCTTTCAGTTATTTGAGAAATCTCATGCAGATACTCCTAAGCCCTTGCTGGTATTCTCTCTGCACAATTGTTTTGTGGTTAGTTGACTTATTTTGTTGAGAGCTTGGGCTTTCTTTAGGTCAAGGACAGGGCAGAATGCTTTATATGGGTCCCACCAAAAATGGGGTCTAGAATGCACCCCCTGCACAAAACGAGGATTGCCTGTAGAATGAGGGGATGAATGAGGTAGGAGCACTCAGCCATGATCCTCAGTTCATGAAATATGGTTTAACCATAAACCATGGTTTATGAAGCAGGGAGTAATTGTTGAAACGGGACCTGCTTATGATAGTTTCATATCTCCTGCCTCAGCATAGTATGCTGTATACTGTTCTGTAGTATTCTGTTGTGTAGACAGTTTGTGGAAAAACACACTGTTTATTCAAACAAAATCATTTTGAGTAATCATCATCAGAGGCCCTGGGAAACATAGCAAGACTAATTTCCTGTATGCATTGCTGAGGGACACACAGGGAATAGTGTTGCTTTATTTTCCCAGTGTCCCCAGTAAGGTTTATTTGAAACTCATTGGGCTGAATAAATAGTGTGACTTTTGTACACCATAGGGGCTCCCCTATCTTTCATTTGCCTTCATCATACACCATATAGATCTGGAAACAGGTACCCTACAGATGTTACTGGACTCCAGCTCCCATCATCCCTGAGCATTGGTAATGTTGGGTGGGGTGATGAGAGTTGTCATCCAAAAACATCTGGAGGGCTTCAGGTTCCCAAACCCTGTTGTGCATCACACTACAGGGTCTTCTGGGAAGTGTACTCTCTTTAGCCAATGCTATGACCTGTGGGGAAACATTTGTACTTCCTGTCTAGTGTGCTTGCTCATGCTGCTCATGTGGGACCAGTGAAGACTCAAGGCAAAGTCAGTGGCCAGGAATAAGGTAAGGCTTCAAATTAAATCTGCATGTAGGAAAGTACAGGCCTCACCAGGTATGAGAGCTTCCATTCGTCAAGGAAAAAACACTCGATTCTCATCAGTCTCTCTTCGTGAACTGCAGCAATTTGTTCCATATCTCAAAGTATTTCCATTAGTCACTCAACTTTCAAGCAATTTTTGGGGTGCCATGGGAGGATGCAGAAATGTTTACCACAAGCACAAAGCCATCATCAGGCAGGGCAATTCAACATATGGAAAGCACTTCCTGCTCACGACTGTGAAGGTGGTGGAAGCATCTTCCATCCCTTTATCTTTGGCAATCATTGCTTCCTTTTTTGTAATTCCTTGTATCCAAACTCCATCCTAAATCCGCATTTGCTGACTACAAGCCATAAGATATGCCTTGTTAAATGCAGTGCAAAACCACACTCTAATGGATGCCAGATGGATTTTTATTTGCATGTACCTTCAAAGTGTGCAAGCCTGCCTGTAGCAAGGGAGAGCAGAGATATAAACTGCCCTATTCCCAGACCCACCTCTTTGCAATGTGCATCAGCTTTAACCCCAATTTTAAAGCTGGGGTTAGGGACACTCCAAGGAAAGTAGCAAGCAGGACTTTGCTTGCCAGCTACACATACACTTTGCATACTTTGGGGTGGGGAACTGTAGCCCAACAGCCCAAGCCAGCATGGTCAATGGTTCAATGCAATGGTAGCTGCGTTTTAGCAACATCTAGAGTTCACAGGTTCCCTGCCTCTAGAGCATTATGTAAATGCTACAAATATGATTAAATCCACCCTTAAATCTCCCCTTTTGTCCCTTTTCCATGGTCCTTCATAGAAAGATCTGCTGCCTTCCAGATGGTGTTGAAATCCCATCAATGCCAACCAGGATGGCCAAGGGTCAGGGATGATGGAAGCTGTATTGGGAAGGGCTGTGGCGCAGTGATAGAGCAGTGTGAAGCTCTGGAAAAGCACTGCCAGTCAGCGTAAACAATATTGAGCTAGAAGGACCAATGGTCTGACTAATTATAAGGCAGCTTCCTATGTTCCTAGACCAGTAATATCTGGTGGGGCACATATTCCTCACCCCTGCTCTATTACATTTTAAATCAAAAGTATATGTTACCCTTTTAAAATAGCATTTCCAAACAGTTCTGGTCCGCAGTGAGAAACAGGCCTAAGATAGGTTTGACAATTATGTCAAGGGGAACTGTTTAAGCAAGGCTGCTGTGAGCACAGGATAAAAATCTAGATATTTTATTAGTAATGACAGTTCCAAAATGCATTGCAAAGCAAACAGGAAGCCATGGGATTATGCTCTGAATTCCCTAATGCTTCACTTGTTTTGTTGTGAAAGGAAGACAGTGCAGTATTTCTCATATGTTTGAACTGTTTCTCATGCACCAACAAGAACCAATGATGAAATGTTGAAAATATAGGTGAGTGATACAGAAAGAGTTGTCATAAAGAGAACAGAAACAAATGCATCCCTGTAGAGAATGATGATAAAAAAGCAACAAATCATTTATTTTCTGCAAAATAAATGTAAGGTTTAGTTCAAATACCAGGAAGCCACTCTCTAAAACTTTAATCTTAAGTGAAACCAGGTGGGGAAAAATTGGGCTCAAACTGGTCAGTATCAGCTAGGGATGGGAGAATGTGGCAATTTCAGTTTCTTTCACGTTCTCATTTTTTTTACTCTTCAGTTGTCCACACTTCCACATCAGTTTGCATTAAAAAAAAGTCCTCATTAAAATTCATCAACAATTTAGTGTGAATTTCTCTTAATATAAACGTTTTTGTATGCAATTTTGCCTTATATACACATTTTTGCAAAGTGATTTATTGGAATATAATTCATTTTGCATGCTTTCACAAATATGTACAAATTAAAACACAAAAAGACACTGAATATTAAAATAGTGCTAGCCAGATGTTCTCATGATGTTCTTGCCTCGCCACATATCCCATGGCTAGCACTTAATCTCTGCTGCTAAAATGCATGTACCACCGGTTCCTGTGAGATCTTCTCCCCCTCCATGGAACTTCCTGCCCCACTTCTAGTGTTGAGATATCCTGATTAACAGCTCACGAAAGAAATCTATCAAAATGATCTGCCACAATCATTCTCCATTCATCCACTATCTGGTCTCCATTTGCTCACATGCCAACTGAGCCTAAAGCTGAACCACTAAGCATAGGAAACAGGGAACCTTCTTCAGTCCAAGTCCCGCATTTATTTCACTGCAATGCACTGAGAACAACATGCCTGCAGTAGGTGAGGCCAGAGGCAAAACTAGGCAGAAGAACAAATGTAAATTTGAACTTTTTACAGTGGGCTAGCTTCTACACACATTCACACACCCCTTCCTATGCTATCGAACTCTAACTCTAACCCTCACCCTTCTCTACCCTCCATGCAGATAAGCAAGAGGCATTCTTAAAGTACAAAGACACATTGCAGACAGGCAAAACGCTTGGATGCGAAGCAGGACTGTGGATAGTTCTGAAGGCCTAGAGAGTCACGTTTGGCCCTAGGCCTCATCCTGACTAGACATGGGAACCACCACCACCTCAATCCACTCAAATCTCTTGCATAAAAGTCCACAGACCCAACACATCAAATATGGTAAAACATAAGATACCACATCCTTCTGTGGAACAGACCATTGTAGAGGGGCAAGTGAAATGTTTTGAACAGATTCATTTATTGTCTAAAAGAAGCTTCAGGGAGAGATAGATATGTTTTAGCAATTCAGTTTTCCACCTGAACCAAATTGGACAGCCACTGAAGGCTGAGTGCCTAATTGTGATCTGAAATCTGTCAATTTTGTTTTGTTTCTCTTTCTTCCAGTCTTTAATTCAGTTCCTCTAAACATATTTTTGCATGCATTTTTCACTAATAAAAATATTTTTTTTATGTTATACATTCAATATATGGCAAACTTTCCCCGAATTTATACATCTGTTGAGTTAGAGGACTGCAACACAAAATTCAGAGAAGTGTGAATTTTGAAGGCTAGCTGTGTTTCAGTTCTCCTATTGGTTTGAGAAGTGAGAATTAGGTAGTTTCTCATTTAAATGCAAACAAAATTGAATCTGTCCATGTTCCCTAGTCCAAACCAAAGCTTGTGGCCAGTGCACACCTTTCCTCTGCCCTATTGCTGTTTAGATATGCAGAGAAATGCATGAAGGTCTAAAGCTGATCATGATTTTCCTACATGTATTCACATTGCTCCTCAGCCTACTCTCCCTTATTTATTCCATTTACAATCCCAAAAGGTACCTTTTGTATTGATCACAATGGGAATGTTCATAGGACCACTGTGATCATTTCCCCCCTGAATGATACTAGTTTACTTGGCTTGTCTTTGGGAATCAGCAGGGAAAGGACAGTAAATGTCATCCTTTTTGTTTTCCAGAAATTGCCCATATACAATAAAGAAACATTCTTGGCCCATCTGAATCCCATTCTGATATTAAAGGGTGATAAAGTAGTAAATTTTATTCCTGTTTGGCTACAGTTCAGGCTGTGTTAAATCTGAATTCCAGAACAGCAAGTATTTCTGCTAAAGATCAACAGGTTTAAAGATCCCATCTCTTCGCTCTTTCCCTCAAGATGTTCTGCAACAATAAGAAACCTAGATAACAACTGTAACCTTAGATATATAGTAAACCAGATAAACATCCCCAAACTTCCAGATTTAATAGCAAACAGATCCCAGAGTGCAAAGCATGCCTGTTAAACTACAACTGAATCATCATTGTGCTGTCTGTTAAAAATGACACATTCTTGAGCCAAAACCCCAGTGTCATAAAACTGGCTTTATAGCACTCAACTAAACTATAGTTGTGCATACAAACACAGGATTTGTGGAACAAATGTGACTAGAAATCTATGCAAGTGCACACAGTGACACAAGTTTACAAACCTCCCCAACACATTGAATATTATGAAGGACCTATGAAAAGAAGAGCCATTTTATAGTGGTTTGGTACACAGAAGATCCCATCTTCAATTTCTGGTATCTCCAGTTACAAGGCTCAGGAAGTACGTAGCTGATGGGAAACACTTCCACCTGATATCCTGGGAAACCACTGCTGCTCAGAGTAGGCAAGACTAGGAAAGACGAACAAATAGTTTGCTCTGGAATTATACAGTGGGGAACTTTAGGTCTCCAAGCCTCTCTATTCAGCCCTCAATACTTTCCCCAGGCCACATCCGTCACCAGTCTTGTTCCAAGCCCTTCTCAAGTGCTTTTGCCTGGCTGGAATGTGTTCACTAGCAATCTTTAATTTCTAGGAAGAGAGATCCCTGGAAACATCATCCTGTCCTCTGAAAGCCCATTCCCCAATTCCAGGTGGGTGGGAATCTTCTACAGTCACTCTGTGGTATCGGAGGAAGAGGAGTTTGGATTTGATATCCTGCTTTATCACTACCCTAAGGAGTCTCAAAGCGGCTGTGAGGTGAGTGGGGCTGAGAGACTTCAGAGAAGTGTGCCTGGCCCAAGGTCACTCAGCAGCTGCAGGTGGAGGAGTGGGGAATCAAACCCGGTTCACCAGATTACGAATCTACCGCTCTTAACCACTACACCACACTGGCTCTACACCACATCGGCACATTCTGTACGTGCTCTAAGACACTGCCAGCTATATGCCTCACATTTTTGGTGCAGAAAGGAAATGTGGAGGCAGATCCTTAAAGAGCCTTAGTATCATTCCAGCACAACCTGTTTGGGGATTACAACCCAAGATTTTTATTTTTTTAAAAATGTTCCATTTAGCACAGCAACATTATGCACTTCCCTACCCCATACAAAGCAGTTACATGCTATGCCTTTGCAGTTTGCTTGGGATGGCTGTATATGCCCTAAACCATGCAGGAGCATCTATTTGCTTATTTTCATACATGAAGATGATCAGTCACATGCTGCCCTACAGAAATTCCAAAATGAGAGGAATGGGTGACATGAGAGAAGCTACATGAAGCTATACTCCTTCCCTCTTTCCCCACTTTGTTTTCTTTTCAGATGTTTATAAACAAGTCTGGGGGTGGGTAGACAGAGGAGCGGGGGAGAGATTTCTGAACATTTTCTTACCATATGGCAGACATGTATTCGATTAATTTTTGTTTCAAGCTTGCGAGTACCATTTCTTGATGCAAACCTTTGCCAAGTGGAGGGTTTCCAACTTTTACTACCTAGAACAGCATGTTCTCAAACGATGGTCCTTGGGACCACCAGCAAATCAGTGACACGAGAAGAGGCTTAATGGTGGGTTTAATAATATTTTCTGCATTAGCACAATGCTTTAGAAGTGAGGAACCTACGTACTCCAGATGTTGCTGGAATACAAATCCCATCACCCCGACCATTGGCTATGCTGGCTGGGGCTGATGGGAGCCTAACAACATCTGGAGGGTCGTAGGTTTCCTGTCCTTGCTGGAGAGTGTTCAAAGCACCCCACATTCATTATCTCAATCATCACTATAACAGTTCTGTTCAGAAGATCTGTAATGTATATTATCCTCTTATTACAAGTGGGAGACTGTGGGACAGTAGCTAGCTTTAGGCTACTTAGCGACTTCTCAACTGAGTCAAGATTCTTTTTCTTTTGTTGGTGGGCTTCCTCTTCACACACATATCTCTATATCCACCCTGAGCAAGCTATTCCAAGTACACAATATGAATGAATAAGCCTTTTGTTAACAGCAGCCAAATTTCACCTGGCTTCAGAGTGGAAATGCCCCCAGGGACAGTCTATGAAGGGGTGGCTTGACAAAGTGTGGTGTTTGCTTATAATTGACAGAGTATCTATACAAATTAGGACAACTTTCTACCCTAATTGCAAATAGAATATCTCCAGGGGAAATAATATCCATTTCTGGTATATGTTGACTCTTAAAAGAGGTGTGTAAAAAGGGAACAAAAAAAATCAATCAATCAGATAGATAGTTGCATAATATCTTGTGTATTATATTATCAATGAATTTGTTCTCGGGGGACTTGGAAAAAAGAATATGTAACTGCAGGAGCAGTCTAGGACATTTTGCTGCATGCAGCAAAGAAATAGTACCCATCCCTTTTGAGGAGGTGGGGGGAGAAGTTGATTTTATTTGCATTTTAATGAAAAACTACCTACTTTTCACTTCTCAAACCAATATTGAAACCAAACCACAATTATCCGTCCAAGTTCAGCTTCTCTGAATTTTGCACTGTAGTTCTCCAAAGAAGCAATGTGGACAAAAATGCATCTGTTAAGGGAAAATGTGCATAGAAGTATGTGCATTGGTTAAAATAACATTAAAAAATGCATTACATATGGGGAAATTGCTTGCAAAAAAGATTTATTTTAATCACTGCTTGCAAAAATGTATACGTTAGGAGAATTTTGCGCTAAAATGCTGAAACATTTTCATGAGGCTGTTTAGTTTTTTTTTTTTTTAATGCAGATTTCTGCAAAAAATGTGGAGGACCAAATTTAGGATTGGGAAAATGAGAAACCGAGAAACCAAAAGTGAAAGATTCATCTATCCCTACCCCACATTCTGTATACAGAAGCCAACTGGACTAGGCAATTGAATATTGTTTCAACATGGTGATGGGCAGGCAGCAGAACTAGTTTGCAGGTGGAGTCAGGTAGGTCACATGGCAAACCCAGCTCTGTACTACAATTGTGGGGAATGCCCAGAGATGGCTGGCTGGGGAAGTGGTTGCTACTGGCAGTGGCGTAGCGTGGGGGGTGCAGGGGGGGCGGGCCGCACCGGGCGCAACATCTGGGGTTAGGGCAAATCCATGGGTTAGGGGGCGCAAATCCACGGGTTAGGGGGCGCAAATTACTTGCCTTGCCCCGGGTGCTGACAACCGACGCTACGCCACTGGCTACTGGGTAAGGCAGAGCCACTACACTAGCTGTGAGTCACTGTCACTGACTGGGAGGGAACAGGAGAAAGGGGAAGCAGGTGGAGGTCAGCATGGTTCAAAACACACTGCTGGAGCTAATATGGCAGTCTTGCCAGTGTATTTGCCCCACACTGACCTCTCTGCTGGATTGCCACTCCCCCTCTCCCTTCTGGAAAGCATCAGTGCCCTCCAGGAGGCTAGTGCAGCAACTCCACTCCACCCAGTGGGTTGGGTGTTTGGACTTTAACTTGTCCTACACCCCAATTAGGCCTTGTTTTGATGCAGGACATGTGACCAGTGCTGCTTTAACATTAGCTTGTTCTTAACTCATGGGAAAATTCACAACAGCAGTTCCCATTCAACAACCTTTGGGTGTGTGAATGATTAAAAATGACTGTGATCAGGTCCACATGCTCAAATTTATTGTCTCATGTGATAGTGATAAATCACCCATGCAAATCACATATCAAGTTCATGAAATGGGTGTTGAGCACAATAGAAAATAAAGTGTTGAACAAATGGAGGCAAAGTATTGAAGATGCTCCTTTCTGGAGCACCATTGGAACAAGCGTTCTCCCTTAGTGCCTTGCCTGAGAGTCCAGCAGTGAAGCGGCCTGGATCTCAGTCATTTATTTCTTTGTTCTTTTGCAGTTACTACTACGCTCTGGCAGCAGAGTCAATGCACTCTCGTCTCACAGGGAAGTAAATCTGGCAGCTGTAATCTCCAGATGCCAGACTTGGGAGTACATTATGTGCAACAGCTGGTTCTCTGGGTATGACTGTTGAACTTCCAGCCTACTTTCTCTGCTTAGTGAGAGCTCTCAGTCAGATGCAGCCAAAGAATTTATTTCATCTTTCTAAGGCTGCAGTCCTAAAATGGGTGGTAGGAAGGAGAATCGAACCACACCAATGAACACCCTACTAGCCTCATGTTGGTTGGGTGGAAGGGTATTCTCATGCTCCTCCATTTTTTTCCATCTATGATGGTGGTGGTGGTGGTGGTGGTGATAACCATTTTCCTCCTAACTGAAATGATGACACAAACTATTCCAGCTTTAGGGCTAACATAATTACTTCCCTGATTTGGGGGCATATCAGGGGAATGTGGAGGCATTGGATCCAACACTCCCCACCCCCCTGCTCTGGCTCTAGCATGCCTTCAGTACACCCCCACCATGCTGCCTTCTCAGCCCTACTGACATCATATGTGGAAGAGTTGTAACTTAGTGGCACAGAATCTGCTTTGAAGGTCCAATTCCTGGTATCTCCAGGTACAGCTAGGAGAGAACCCTGTCTGAAACTTTAGAAAACCTCTGCCAGTCAGTGTAAACAATACTGACCTAGATGGAACAACTCAGAGCTCTGACATAGTAGAGTAAGGCCTGTGGAAGAAGTTTAAGTTTTAATATCTCTTTCTCTCTCTCTCTCTCTCTCTCTCTCTCTCTCTCTCTCTCTCTCTCTCTTGTCTGTTGCTTCTTATGGCCCTAGAATACCCTCCAAGGGACTGTAGGATTGCAAAACCAAGAATCTCCACACTGCTCTCGTTTATACATGAATCACTGCCTTATGCATATTAGTATATGTAGACCACCAGAAATATAAGAACAGCAACAGTCATCATAGGAAAACACTGCTTGCCATTATTATTATTATTATTATTATTATTATTATTATTATTACATTTATAACCCACCTTTCAGCGCAAAGGGCACACAAACAATTCATTGTACCACAATACAGCAATGTCACAGAAAAGTAGCAATCCAGAGTAGCAGAAGAAACTAGTTCTTAAATCAGCCATCTTCATAAATCAGGTAAATTAGCACCACAAAAGAAACTCACATTACACCAGTGAGGGTGGTCTTGGGTAGATAGGAAATAACACCATGAAATAGCATTGTTCTGTCCTTCATTTTATACAGAGGTTGTTTGGGAGCATTCACTTTCTCCAAGCGATAAAATGCTACCATATTTAGCCTTGCAAACTTTCCAAGAAAGAATTTGCAAGAACTCTGTGACTGATTTGAATAGCAGGTGAGTTTCATTAGCCCATTCATAATGATTGCTCCATGAGCTAAAGAGAACACCCTCGCTGCAACTGACCCAGACCACTGCACAGTGAGCAGAGACTTGTCTCTCATTATTCAGGGCATTTGTGCAGACCAGCAGAATAACAATATTCAGAAATTCGGTGCTTGGGTGCACTTCACAGGATTTCTTCAGAATCAAATTGGAGATTTATTCATGGATGACAGTCAGTAATCCCTTTATTGGCTCAAATTTCTCTTTCTTTCAGGAATATGTTATTCTTGTTAATCTACTGTGATGCTTCTACATGCACTTGGCCCTTTGAGTTCAGCCTAAAAGGCTGTTACTCCAAGAACTGTAATCCCAAACTGAAGAATTTCTGAATGGTAGGCAAGGCGTGAGTATATTTATATGCATGAACTGCTGCTAATGTTAATAAGCTTCAGATATTTTAAGCCGTTGGCCTATATAAGAATTGCCTTGCTAGCATTTGTGATCATGAGGTGGGACAAAGTCGGAGAGCCACCCACTTGACACTGCTGATTACCTAGGTGGGTCTAGGGTGTAACAAGGCTGCAGTGAGGACAGGACTGCACTAGCATGGACCTTGTCTTAATTTCGCTTCATTATGATTAGTACAAAGGAAGCTATTGAAATTAGAATCAGTGTCTGGAGGCAGTAATTGGTTGGATGTGGGCTAACAAACTGAGGTTTAATCCAGACAAGGCAGAGGTGCTCCTAGTCAGGAAGAAGGCAGACTCTTCAGATATTTTGAATTCTGGGGGTGTTCCAGGACTCAGATTTACACCACTTATGCAGAATTAAAGAACAGCTAGCCAGTGCTCTGAATCAAAATGATGTGGTCATTTTGTGGGGAACCTTTTTTTCAATCCAAGGCCAGCATTCTCTTGTGGGCAACCTTCCGGGGTCACATGATGGGCAGATTCAGACACAAGAGTATGCAAAGCAATGGATGTGGCTGTTAACTTTGTGCAGTAGGCTGCATTCCAACCATACAAAAGCCAGAGGTTTCCATACACACCACATCTCTCCAGCCTTCTGCTAAGCAAGCAAGAGGCACTATCACAGTTCATGCATTGAAGCCCAGCAGAAGCACTCAGGGAGGTTATGGTCTGGGGGTCAAACAGAGGATTTCCTTGGCCTGAAGTTACCCTATTTTTTTATCTAGGTGGTATGCACTGCTGATCCTTTCTAGAGAGATTTGGAATGGTGTGTCTTCACAGATTTGAGAAGCCCCATGCAACTTGATGAAAACAACATCTAAGCCTCCATTCATATGTTATCCAGCACCATGTACAAAAGGGACAGTGGACCCATACAGCTGACCCTGCCTTCAACATCCTACAACTTTCTGATCCTCCAACATCTGTGCATCTCATATGGGCATATGAACAGGGAAGAAGAGAAGAAGAGGAGTTTGGATTTGATATCCCGCCTTTCACTCCCTTTAAGGAGTCTCAAAGCGGCTAACATTCTCCTTTCCCTTCCTCCCCCACAACAAACACTCTGTGAGGTGAGTGGGGCTGAGAGACTTCAAAGAAGTGTGACTAGCCCAAAGTCACCCAGCAGCTGCATGCAGAGTTTTATCTGCATGGGATTCCACATGATCTGGAACCTTGTTCAATCAAGGTTTCAGATTTCTCTATGCAGATAGCCACACACAACTCTTTGTCAGGGATGGGAGTCAGGAAGGCATGCAATAATGGGGCAGGGCTAGCAGCCTGACCCTACAGGATCTTCTGCATGGTCCAAGCCATTTTGCCACTTGAGAAAGAAGGTGGCACCATCCTCCATCCCACATACAGAAAATGATTGGACTACAATCTTTTTTTCAACCCAGGGACAGCTTTCTCCGAAGAGTAGCAAACTAACATTGCAGGGACAGCAAAGGCAATGCAGCCCACACAACTGTGTCCTACAACATTTCACCACCACTCCTCAGCATCTGCTACCTAAGGCAGTTGCCTAACTCTGTCTAATGGTAGGGCTGGCCCCAAGCCTGCTGGAAAGGGATAATGCATGAAGCAAGCTCAAATCAGCTTGAATGCATGAAAGTAGGGTTGCCATATTTCAAACAGTGACAATCCGGACAGAAAAGTTGTTGAGCTTTTCGTTGACGTTTGGCAACCCTATAAGAGTAATCACAGGTGAACTACCATAAGTTAAGATTACATGTCACATCAAATGCTTACTACAGAGTCCTTGTTTAGCAGCAAAGACATGTGACACTGTTTGCATTGCAGCCAGAACTGAACTATCCATCCAGGATCAGGCAATGATTTGCAGAAGAACATCTTATTTTACCTGCATATATCTAGCATATATTTTTAACCACCTGCAAAATGTAACCTTGCTTGTTCTAGACACATACAATGATATATTGGAAAGACTTATCTCAAACAGATCTAATTCATCTCCTTGACATTTCAGGGCTGCTTCCCCCTAGTCTGCCCTTGGAGTAAGTGAGACATTCCCCCCCCCCCTTATAGTCACACTTCAGAGTTGTGATTTATTTTCAACAGTACAAAATGTGTTATGCTATATTTAACTATGTTTGAAATCACAACATAGTCTCACCACTGTGGCAGATATATATCACAAATATCCCCTTGCAATGCATATTCATTTTTTTAAAAAATGCCAAAAGGTTGTAGAAACTTGTTCCACAGTCTGAGGTAGAAACCTATATCTTCATCACATTTATCATTACTAGGATATTAGTTCTTTTGTTCTTCTTTTAAAAGAGAAGCAATGTGATATAGTGCCTTGGTGTTCATCTGTTGGGTTGAAAGCCACACATCATACTCTGAACAGGGCTGGTTCTATCATTAGGAAGAGTGAGGTGACCATCTCAAGCAGATGCTGAAGGACAATGACAGATGGAGGACAGAGCTGTGTGAGTTGTGTGGCTTGCCCTGTGCCTCCTAAAAAACAAAGCAACCGAGACCCTGATCCACCATGCTGTCAGAATGAAGATTTTTAGGACTTTGACTGATAAGCAGGACAACCCACCTGTCAATGATTTCAAGTGAATGACAGTTGGGTTGCACCATCCACTTGCCAATATCTTAGTCTAGCTTGCCATACTAAGAGGGTCATTGCCCTTGATCTGGGGTGCATTTTTCACTGTCTGTAATCTTTTCAAGTTCTAAACAAATTACTACTTTGTAACATCTTACAAAGCTTAACATAGACACTCTTGCACAGATGAACTTTTATAAAAAAAAAAAATTAATAAAATCCTAACAGTCCGGATATTTCAATGCTCATTTTCTTTTGTCAGCCCAAAATATTTAAAGACTGGCATCGCAAAGGTGTCTGGCATTGCACGATACAAGAGAGAAGATGCCCCAGCTGCCAGCCTTAAAGCTTAGGTGGTTTACATGGGCATAGGAGATCCTTCAGATAGTGTGGTTAGAAAACATTTGGTGCTTAAAACTTTAATTCCAGCACCTTGAATTGGGACAGAACGCCAGACAGATAGTAAGTGTAACTGGTGCAGAACAGGTGACCTATGATTCGAGCACCTAGGTCAAGGTTGGGAAACCTCTGGCACCCCCAGTGTTGCTGGACTACAGCTCCCATCATCCCTGGCTACAGCTGATGGGAGTTAGTGTCCAACAGTATCTGGACTGAAATTACAGATCAGCCACTCCTGCTTTGAAAATTGGCCGGTGTGGGGCAAATGGGCACAATCTTGATTCCAAGTAAAATATATTTAGGAAGCATGCTACCCAATCTCAAACATCTAAATCTCAAGCTCTAATATGCACATCTTTTTACAATGAATAATCTCTGCCTACAAATAACCTGCCACATCAACCCTTCCCCAGGAAATCCTCTCAGCACAACAGGTGCTATGCTTCAGAACTTGCCTTCCTAACTCAAATTTGTTCCCAGCCTTCTCATCTGACACAATTTCCAACTACTGGCAGGTTTTCTAAATTTTGACTATTTTTATATATATTTCTACCTACAAGAAACATTTTCAATTACAATATTAACTTTAAACATTTCCTGTGGTTTGGACTAGACTAATTTAAAGCATATGGGATTGATAATAACATCCTACATCCTAAGCCTCTTTGAAGGAGGAAAAAAAATCAATGCAGAATTAGGAATGTGGCACAGAACTTAAGTTTATTTTCCCCTATAAGTACATTCCCATGCATATGTGTTTTTTCCTCAAATTAAGTATAAAAATTTGCAGAGAGAGATGGGGGTGGGGATGACTGTTCTGGTTCTAATGCAAGGTTACAATGATCTATTTATTCCATGAACATTCAGTTGGTTTGCCACTGGTAATTTAGCAAAAAGTGCATCTGTGGTCCCTCCAAGGACCAAACTAGACATGAGATCAGTGCTCAGATACTATCACATCACCAGTGCTGAAGTAAAATTCAACTTGCTTGTCCAGCCAGCTTCTGTCCATGGAATGCAAATGGGACTCCATATTGTCCTTCCCATCAGGCAGCAACCTGTCTTGGGCCACCCCTGCTCCAAGATTCTACCCCGGAGGTACCAGTAGCCCTGTACAGATGTTCCACAAATATATGGAGGGGGGTATGGATTGCATATGGATTCCCCACTCTGGATGTCCATGCATTTAAAAAAAAAACTTTTTTGAAGGTCAGAACAAATCTTTCATATGTATGTATAAATTACATGTGCATAGGGTCCAGAGCAGGACAGAGTAGGCTCAGTCTAGATTCCTCACACTTCATGATTTTCATATGTAACGTATGCACCAGGAGAGTTTGCCTTAGAAAGGCTTTTACACCCGAAATGCATCAGGCTTTTCATTAGTAAGAACTATCTCACTGATGCTAAGTAGGACTAGATCTAGCCATATGTCTGGCAAGACAATGCCGAGGCTGTCTAGTGCTTGGGCAAACCGGTCGCAAAAGATTGGTAACGTAACTTCTAGGGCAGTGTTCTTCAACATCGGGTGCCCAAACGTTATTACATCCATCCAGAGCCAGCTTAATAAAGTAATAATTATTATTATTATTAATAATAATAATAATAATAATAATAATAATAATACCCCACCCATCTGGCTGGGTTTCCCCAGCCACTCTGGGCAGATTCCAGTGCATATAAAAACATAATAAAACTTCAAATGTTTAAAACTTCCCAATACACAGCTGCCTTCAGATGTCTTCTAAAAATTGTATAGTTCTTTATCTCCTTGACATCTGATGGGAGAGCGTTTCACAGAGAAGGTGCCACTGCCAAGAAGGCCCTCAGTCCCCCAGCCCCTCCCCAGATGGTGTCCCTGCTAATACAGGTGCTACATAATACTGGTTCTGATTTGTAAGAGTTCAGTTAGTGTGGCAGCACCTGCACTTTGGTACTCCCTGCCTATTGATACCAAGCAGGCATGCATTTCTTTTTGGCACTTGCTTAAAAAACTCTTGTTTAGACAAGCCTGCCTAGATTCTTAGAAAGTTGAGGTAATTTTAATCAGTTTTAATATTTAAACTTTTGTATGTTTTAAAGTACTGTTGTCATTTTTTCTTGATTTTTTTGTTTTATATTTCTGTAAACCACTTTTGAGGGTTTGGTTTGGTTTTTCACAATCAAGCGGCGTGTAAATGTTATGAAATAAATAAATTCCCATCATCCTTCACCATTGGCCATGCTTGCTAGGGCTGATGGGAGTTGTAGTTTGGCAGTATCTGGAGGGTCATAGGTTCCCCACATCTGGCCTAACGGTAGTACAGGCCATTTCTGGGAAGGTTTTCCAGCTAAGCTGCATTGACCTTCAACAACTCACATTAACTGTTTTTCAGCACCTGTTAAATCCCTCCCCCAAAAATATGGAGAAGGAAGCCAAGAAGTATCTGCTTGATATTATTTCTCAGCACTCCTATCATCGGCAAACCCATATATCAAGATTTTTCAAGAACTGACAAGTTTCTGTATTTGAAGACAGCAATTTTTTTTAAAAAAAAAAAAAGATTTCATTGTCAGCAACTGCAATTTGGCATCCCCTGTTATCAGTTTTAAACTGGAACGAAATTCCCGTTTGACATGTTCCTTGTCAACATGACTGCCACCTTTGTAAAACTGATTTTTTAAACCATATATATAATTTTATATGCACAGCATTCTAGTCTATTCCCTACTGTTTGAAACCAAAACTAATTTAGCTTTCATCAGTCCATAGCCAGTCAATTCAATGTCAGAGCGTATCAGTGCACAGTGCCTGCTGTGCACTTTAAATTCATAGCAGACCTGCCAAAAAAGAATTTGGCAAGAAAGCAGCAAAGTCCCTTTCCCCACCGATAGGATCAGAAAGGCAGACAGCAACATAATCAGTGGCTTTCTTATCCAAGGAATCTACACTCAGACCATGTCTACATGCAGGGCCGGCCCTACCATTAGACAGAGTGAGATAGGAAGCAGACGCCAGGGGCTGTGGAGCAGACAGAGTTGCATGTGCCACCCAATCTGCCCTGCAACCCTAACCTAGGCTGCTTCCCTCAGATACTGTGGAAGATGCTACCCTATCATCAATGCTGAAGGAAGATTCAAGCGCAAGTCCATTTCGCTTCTATATGTGGATTTGGAGAGGTGGCATCATCTTGTCCTTTACCTCAGACAGCAAAATGCCTTGGGCCAGTCCAGTCTATATGAAGTGTGTGTGTGTGTGTGTGTGTGTGTGTGTGTGTGTGAATGAATGAATGCTGATTGACAGTTGGAAGAGGAATGAAAACAAGGGGGTTGGAGATGGAGTAAAGTAGCTGGAATCCCAAACATCAGCACACTATGCTGCAGCATTTTGTTGCAGGCCTCACTTGTATATGCTAATGTTTGAACTGTATTATTGTTATTGACATGCTGATTATTTATTGAAGTTATTTATTAATGTTATGCCTAGCATCTCCAGGCAGGGCTAGGGAAGACTTGTATCTGGAATCCTGGAAATCTGCTCCCAGTCAATATAGACCAGGATTGGAAAACTGAACTGGATAGTGGGCCAGAACCTCACCTTTCCTATCCCTCATGGACGAGGTTTGACATCACAAAGATGTCAGGTGATGATTGCTGAGACTTCAAAGCACCACAAAGGCCTTGCAAAGAGCCCTGCATGGTGCTTTGAAGTGCAGCTGATTTGCAAGCAGCAGGCTTGAAAAATAGTACATCAGTCAGTATTCAGTGACTTCAAGTCTGCATTCTGCAAGGAGTGGCTTCACAAGTGAGTCCCACATGCAGAACTCAGCCATGCAGCTGATCCAGGTGCATCTCTATCTGCCACACACTTGCCATCACTGGCATGTGGGACAAGTGGCCATGAGTTATGGGAAACAGTCGTGGGTCAAACTGGGAGCCATGCTGGGCCAAACGTGGCCTGAGGGCCAAAGGCTGTCCACCCCTGGTGCAGACAACACTGAGTTAGATGGACCAATTGTCTGACTCAGGATGTCCACTTCCTCTGCTCTTCTTTGAGTGGAGGACATAGCTCACTGTTAGATCAACTGTTTCAGGTTCCATCTCCTATAATACCAGAAAGTGTCTCACTTGGAATCCTAGAGAGCTTCTGCCCGCCAGTGTAGACAAGACAGAGCTAGAAGAACCAAAGGTCCAACTTCTTATACCCCCCCCTTTTTTTAAGAACGGAGCATGATGGATATGTCAATCAATGACACATGGAGTTCAGTGTCAGCCTCATTGCAGAGTTGCAGTAAAGCACCAGGTCCTTGGTCCTCCCCCACCCAGCTAGCTTATAGGGGGACTTTTCTTCTCTCTTCATAATCTTCTATCCAGGCAAAAGCATGAAGTAGACATCTGAACTGCTGAATTAGAGAATGCTCCCCAGCATGCTGCTCCCCGCACTACACACACAGAGACCAAAAAACAAGTGAGATCAAAGAATCCCTGCAGTCTATTGAAATACAATTGCTTCCAAATCACATTGTGGTGTTCCAGGCTTAAAAGAATGGGTCACTGCCATTTTATTGTGGAGAAGCTACTGCTAATGAAAGGAACAATGGAAAGATTAGTGCTACCAACCATGTAGAAGCAACACCACTTTCGGTTTAATTGCAGTGAACAAAGCAAATAAGAAAGAAGGCTAGCCAAGTGACAAAACATAGTAAGGGAAGGGGGGTGGAGACACAAATGGTGGTTGTCCACAAGAGACTCTCAATCACAGCACAGGATTCCAAGCATGTGGTTACACCCCTGCAGCCAGAATGGTGTCCTCCACAGCATGTTGAACTACAACCCCCAACATCCCTGATAATCAGCTATGCTGTCTGGGGGCTGATGGAGTACAATGTCTGGAGGGTCCCACCCTTGATCAAGAGTGTTGCTTCTTATTCCAGGAGATAGGTCAGAGCTGGAGAACCTGTAGTTCTCCAAACGTTTTTAGGCTCGCAACTGCCTTCAGCCCCAGACAACATGCTCAATGGTCAAGGATAATGGAAGTCAGGAGTCCAGCAACATATGGAGAGTGGCAGGTTTCCCATTATTAAGACAGGTGGAACCTACCATAATTGCCAGAAGCAGAGGAGTGGGACTCAGTAGGTAACAGGAGTGGAACTTCAGTGCCAAAAAGCCTGTTTGTCCTCTAAGCAAGGGTACAGGGTTGGTGCAGAGGACAAAAGCATCACATTAGCTACTCCTTGTTTACAGAATCTTGATCATTGTTACTGCATTGTTATTGCAAACTGATAGAAAAGTGGTTATTGACTTATGTTCTCCATGCAACTGAGTAAATGAAGGCATCTCATTCAGACCTGAATATGTAAGAACTGGGAACAGCTGACATTAGGAGCAGGACCACCAGGTGTGGTCCAACTCCTCATTCACTCACAGGGGCAAGGAGTCCTACAGCATCAAACCAGTGGTCCATCTAATCAAAGCATTGTCCATTCCAGCCTGGTTGGACAACAATTCAAGTCATCCCTGATCAGTGACCATGATGGCTGAGGGTGATCACAGTTGTAGTCCAAAACATCTAGAGGGCATCAGGTTGGGGAGGCTCTGAATGCAGCTCTCAAAATATTCAGATAGGTCTTTCCAGCCCTGAGACCTGAGGTCATTTTAAGAGATGAAACAGGGAACAAAACCTAAGATTTTCTGTGCACAAAGTATGTGGTCCGCCACTAAGCTATAACCTTCTCCCCAATCCTTTCTGACAAATCACTCTGAAGAATGTCTTGCATCTCCATCTCACGCTTAGTTGTAGAGTATTGGGCAACTTCATTTATTCACCTAACAAAAAAGTGCTATATTTTTCCCAATGCATTTTCATCAGTAAGAGCCAGGCACGTCACTTTACTGTAACTGTCAGTATTTCATTCTTGTCTGCACTTCTGAGCTAAATTTCAAAAGCTATTTAAAAAGCTTAATCATTGCAGTCTTTTCTGAAACCACAAAACATTCAAATCCACTCTGCTGCCAACGTTGCACTCCAGGGATTCAATGCTTACTGAGAATAACCCTGGATGAAATCACACCAGGGCCACAGCTAATTTTAGTTGCATGTAAGTAATATAATAACATACATAAAGGTAAAGGGACCCCTGACTGTTAGGTCCAGTTGCGGATGACTCTGGGGTTGCGGTGTTCATCTCGTTTTACTGGCCGTGGGAGCCGGCGTACAGCTTCCGGGTCATGTGGCCAGCATGACTAAGCCGCTTCTGGCGAACCAGAGCAGCGCACGGAAACACCATTTACCTTCCCGCCAGAGCGGTACCTATTTATCTACTCGCACTTCGAGGTGCTTTCGAACTGCTAGGTGGGCAGGAGCAGGGACCGAGCAACGGGAGCTCACCCTATCGCGGGGATTTGAACTGCCAACCTTCCGATCGGCAAGCCCTAGGCTCAGTGGTTTAACCCACAGCGCCACCCGCATCCCATAACACTCATAGTTGTGTGCAATTAACATAGCATCTCATTCTGATATTGTTACCTTAAAAGACAGTGAATAGTAATTGAAGGTGGCCAGCTGAAAAAGGAAACAGGGATCCCATGCTCTGAAGAATTGAGTAGGAAAGGGAATTTCACCAGGTGTAACTTTACATATGCAGGACCCCTAGTCTATTTTTCACTCAGCTACCCTACATGAACCTATTGCTAAGTAATTAATTAGGATTTGAGGTTTAGAACATTCTTTTAGCATATGTACCAATTTACTTCAAAACAAAAACGGGGACTCTTCCATATGACCTGTTTATTGAGCATTCATCTTGGTTTGCTTGCACAAAGCTTACACAGAGGTTAGACTATGCCTGGTCTGATTTGAATGCTGGAAAGTTCTGCAACATGCAGTCATCTCATTTTCATTCACTATAATATGTTTGCATGATGCTTATATGTCTTCCCACTAATCCTCCCACACTTTGTAGTGCATTTCTCCATCACGTTCCTAACTACAAAAAGTCTGTTGCATATTTTGAAGTGGATCTGGTGTGCTGGAGCAAAAAACACTTCAATACATTTCAATTTCACAAACCTAAATTTCCAGTGTGTTCTTGAATCCCTCCCACAAAATATGACAATCTGGATACAACCTTAACAGTATAATCATAAGAACTGGCTCTAAATGTTTGTGTGTGTGTGTGTGTTTGTTTGTTGTTATGAGTTGGGTCCAATGTTAGCTCTGCTCAGAGTAGACTCATTGACATTAAAGGACATGACTAACTTAGGTCCATTAATTTCAACTGGCCTATTCTGTGTAAAGTTAATTGCATACAACCCAATGATTCTGACATTTTTGGAATCTGACAGGTACCAGCAGAAAGGGGCAGTTGGGGAGTGTATTGGAGGATAGAAGGCGGAAGGCTGGAGACACTGTTAGTTGGTGAACATCAACTATGAAGTTTAAGTAACAGACTTTTTGGGTGAGAATTTTCTGCAGTTTACTAGAGTGCAGTCCCAAATCAGTAGCATCCATTGTCCTTCTCTATTCCCAGCATCTGTGATTTCATCACACGCTCCCCCCAAAATTATCCACATCCATAAAGACTAGAAACACAGTCTAGGAGTCTAATAGACAATTGGTTGGCACCAACTGCAGCAATTAAAAACTTGGACCCTTTTTTGATAGCCTATGTTCTTAGTAAGAGTGTTAGTCATGATGGCCATCAAATGAGTAGCCTTCAATGAAAACAACCTCTATGCTTCCCTGCCCTTCACTGTGGTTCATATGAGGAAATGAGAGTTAACAGTAGAAGAAGTATGAGCAAAGACTATACATACATACACAGGAAGGATCTCAAACCTTTCCAACCAGTTACACATATATACACTGTGAATATTTTGGGCAGAAAAGAAATTCCCAAGGATTAACATCTGCACATAATTGCCCTTAGAAGTACTTTCAGAAGGCTTGTCTTTTCAGGAACCAATCTTAAGATAACCACTAGTTTAGCACAGAAAGATATCATCTGTAATTATAGCTCTCTTGTTGAATATGATTACATTGGCAAGACAGGTAATGGGGGTGGGGAGTTGGAAGAAGGATTGTATGTCAAACTGAATGTTGCAGGGTCATAATAACTGTGTCAAAATGAGTCCATCCCACCTGCATTCTCTTTAACAGGTTTTGGATTCTACTGTTCCTTAACGGTGTTCTTGGTACAAGCCAAGGCAATAAAGGAAAGGGTCTGGAGGCTAGGTTGCATTTGAGGGGACAGCATACACTTACCAAGCCTACGCATGTAGATATGGCTACTGAAGAAGAACTATAGTTCCTTATAAATCCCTGATAGAAACACTGTTCAACTTCATGTTCCTGAGAATGCACGATGCCATCTTCCCCAAGCACCTGGACAGTGAAACCATTGCCAAAAAAGGCCGAAAGCTGGAGGTCCAAGAGAAGTTCCTGTCCAAATGCTGAAAATTTATAGTGCAAGGAACTCTTGGAGCTCGCGGTTGATCGTTTCCTTCTAGCACTGCGCAAAACATCATGCGTGATGTACGATCCACTGGAGTCCACTTCAACAGGGGTGACAAAGATGTAATCTGGAAAGGGAAAGGGTTTATTAGCCATCAGCCTTCATGAGCCAAGGGCATGCCTGTTCATTTATCAGTTGGTTAGTTTTAGGCTTTCTTGCCTAAAAAATTAACCTCTGTAAGACATTTTTATGCAGCAAAACAGGTTTTCAGTAGGGCACATTCGTTATCACCATTTGCAAAGTGGCACAGGGAGTCTGCAGTCTGTGTTGATACAGCCATGCATGCATAAATACTTCTAAAGCAATGTCAGCCGGCCCCACATAAATGACAAGGATTATAAAACTGGACTAGTTTCCTCTCTGCCCTCTGATCATTCCCGCCAGGAGAGACGGCTTGGCGTAGCTGTGAAGTTTCCCACAGTCACTTTGGAAAAGATATTTGTCATCACCAAGGTGTCGTTTTTTCCTCCGTTGTCCCTTCAATTAATTGATGACAAATGGGAAGGTGGCTTCCCCACCCCCGTGCAATCTCCCTGTCTCTCAAAAGCAGAGCAAAGAATACTGCAGTCCCAGGAGGAATTGCACACAATTTGTTCAACTGGATTAAAGGATTTAATTATTAGTGTCTCAAAGGATTCAGCGTTCTCCTCCACTAATCCCACCAATGGCAGCTTGGCTAGTCTGGTTTTTAAGGTTGTAGCTGTTAAGAAAGATCACCTCAAACCTCTAAATTTTGCCTGTTTCTGCTAATTCAGCTGCAGTGTGATTTCTTGTTCATGATCAAATAAACAAAGAAGTACAATGAAAAGATTGTGAGGCAATATACCTAGAACAAAATTCCTAAACCTGGTCTGCACTGCTGCATAGCTGTCAACTTTTCCCTTTTCTTGTGAGGAATCCTATTCGGAATAAGGGAATTTCCCTTTAAAAAAGGAAAACGTTGACAGCTATGCACTGCTGATCACTGGCATCCTGATTATGATCCTATGTGCATTTATAGGTGACAGGATGAACATGAAAGGATTACATATGCATGTAATACTGGCTCCAGGTTTTGAAATTGAGGCAAGGCACTCCAGAGGGGCGGGTCCTCTCTCTATAGCCCCCCCCCCCGCTCCAAGACATTGTGGCTCACACACTTGCCCACCCATTTTGGCCCCAATCCATACAACCAGAGAGAGAGAGAGAGAGAGAGAGAGAGAGAGCACATAATGCAGGTGGAAGGTTTCAACTCATGTCATGGCTTGCATGCCTGGGGACAGCAGACGAACATAGGCAGTGATAGCAAAGAAAATCAGGAGATAGGCTGGTGCAGCAGTGGGGTGCCTCTGGGTCCAACAAGCTATGCCCACCTGCCCTGCACCTAACATTCTATATGACAACAAGTGTGCATCAGGTAAAGATGCGACCTCCTGCAAAAAGCAGAATTTGCAGGCATTGCAATCAGCTGATCAGCAGCACCTGCAAAGCATCAGATGATTGGCAGGTAAGTGAACTATCTCACCTGCCAAAACAGTCAATGGGACTTAGAGGAGGCCCAGCAGGGTGTGTGACCTCTGCAGGTCTCCTTAGCTGGGTCTCGGAACTCTCCCCAAGCTACTATCCCTCTCCCCAGGCCACACCCCTCACCCCCACTTTGCTCCTGCCTTTACACTTTTGCTTGGATGGAATGTATCCCTGAACTCTGATCATGGCTCTTGCTTGCCTGGAGTAAACTAGCCTGCTGTCCAAAGGTAAATCTTACATTAATTGCTTTGCTCAGTTTTGCCTCTGGTCCTGCTCACCACAGGAATAGAGCCCTCAAAAGTTTGCCCAGAAGGAATGAAAAAGTTTTCTGTAGAGGCTTGATTTTAGTTCTAAATGAACTGAGAACATTTCCTGGAATATGCCCCCAACTCCCCAGTGGTTGCACATTGTGGGGGAATATCTGTCATAGTAAGTATGCCTCCATAGGAAATTCTGCCCTTCCAATTAAAGCATTTCTTTAAAAATCCCAGATTTCCTAGGAGTTCTAGATCTTCAGCAACATCTGTTTCCACATGCCATCATCATAATGGACTATATCCAAAGCTAGGCCCATTAAAATTAGTGAAGATTGATTAATGTCAATGGGTCTACTTTGAATAAAATTGAGTTGGATATAATCCAATGCTTTTCTTTTTTCCTTAATGGTAATCTGGACAAGGAAAGCAACTGGCAGAGCACCTTTCTCTGCCAAATTTGTATGGCAGGACAAATGCTAGAGATAGAGTTAAAGTGGTGCAGAATTGCTAACTAGCTCATCCTGCATTATACTCTTCCAACTTTACAGTTCTATGCCTCCATTAAATGTAAGCAGCAATAGGTTGCCTTTGTGTTAGACAGTGGAAATGATATATCACAAGCCTTTCACTTTCCAGTGGTGTTAATCAGTGGCAGAAGTTCAGGATGCTAAACAGGCTGGTAGCCAAAAATGCAAGCAGCTGCGAGAGGGAGGAATTCCCCAGCGAACAGACACAAGGCACACCAGGATTTGCCTTTCCCAGTCCTGTGCGCACTGTACTTGTTAACACTCCCAGCTAGCAAGAGCATCACGCTTCGATCTTCCTGAGCTACAGAACATTCACAGCTGGACATCCTGCTGAATCTATTTGTATATAGATATCCACACAGAACATGAGTAGGGTTTTTTGTATTCTTCTGCAATATGAGCTGGAGTGCTAAAGCATGCCATGCAATTGTTTGTAACATTAACTTATCTTTTTTTTAAAATGGGAGCTTCGTCTTCAGTCGATGATTGCCTGCAATCACCTGTTCTCTTTGAAATCTAGGAATCATTGCCTGCCTGTTCACACACGTTTTAATACACTGCTACATTACATTAGCATTTCATTCTCTTTCTTTCATTTTGGTCAGAAGGCTGGAAGTGCTTTGAACGTATAGAGATTCTTTCTACTGAGATGTTTCAAAGAGAGAGAGAGACTTGATCTATTTCTTACAAATCCTTAAGCACATATGCTTTATTGTCTTCCTTTCTTTTCGCACTTCAGGCTGGTTTCTTTCCATATTGCTGAAAGAGTTGTGCAAAGAGACTGATATTCACCAGTTTTTGTTCACCAGTCATCAGGAATGATCTCCACCTCTATTTCATTTACACAGAAGCAAGCCCTTCTGGCTCCAGTGACATTAATTTCCAAGTAGCCCACTCTTTGATCCTCCATGTTGAAACAAATGGAACTTTTATTACAGCTTAATTGGGTCTGAGCTATCAGGGTACATATTCTGTAATCCTTCCACCAATTTCTCCAGACTGTTCCTATAGTCTATTGATTCTATAGCCGTTTTAACTTTCTGTTGGACTAGATGACCCTTTCAGTCACTCCCAACTCTACAATTCTATGATTCTATTATTTAAACATCAAGGGCAATAGCCATTAACAAAGCCGTTCTCCCCAAAATTGTTCAACTCTTACCAAACCACTAACACAACTGGCCATCACAATGTTTAGCCTCTTATTTATTTCTGTCTCAGCAAAGAAATAGCTCATTGCAATTATTGCATTGCTCACTTGTCACAACCCTCAAACAGTCCCATTTTACAGATGAGCCACACTGAGGCAGTCACCTGCCTCAGTCCCCCCACAGTGCAATCCTATACACATCTCTAGTCAGAATTAAATTCCACCGATTTGCGTACCATTTACTCTCAGGAAAGTATGTATAGCATCACACCCTCAATTGAACTCCATAACCAAATCAGGATTTGAACACACCTGGTCTCTTAAGTCCAACTTCCAGCACTCAATCCACCACAATGGTCCAGTCATCGCTACTTTTGACAGAATCAAAGCATTGGTCCATCTAGCTCAAGAGCATTCACACTGGCAGGCAGCAGCTCTGCAAGACTTCCGAAGGGGCCATTCCTAACACTACCGGGAGATGCCAGGGATTGAGCCTGGGACCTTCTGCTTGCCAAGCAGGTGCTCTGCCCCTGAGCTATAGTCCTTCCCTGCTGAACTATGGTTTGCACAGTGGCCTCTGGTGAAACTACTCCCAACCAAAGAATATGAAGAGTTTCCCGCCTCCTGCTCCCATGGGCTCCCGCACAGGCGAGAAAGAGGCTCATTCATTCGCATTGTAATGGAAAAGGATACGAACCGTGGTTAAATCCGCCGATGCCGCCGCTGTCACCGGTTAACGCGGCCGCCAAGGACACGCAACAGAGGCAGCACAGCTGCAGACTCTGCAAAAAGAGAGAAAGAAGAGGGGTATCTCAGGGATACGTGGGGAAACCTCGATCGGATCTCGCCCCGATGGCTCCCACCACCACTTACCTTTGCAATGCTGCCGAGCCAGAGGATGGTGAGCGAGTGCATCGGGGTGGCGTTGCCGATCGCCACGGGCAAAGTCCACAGGAAAAGCAGGAGGCAATCCATGGATTCTTCCTCTCGCCTCGGTACATCTGGGAAGGGGGCGGCCAGGAGTGCGCGGTGGGTGGGGGTGCGGTCGGTTTACCTGTCGCGGCCACCGCCGCTGCCGCCTCCAGCAGCAGCAGCAGACACGTGCAGCGGGAGATCCCGTCTCCTCCGCCACATGTTCGGGGAGATGGTCATGGGGATTGGCATCCCCCGCCTGCACCGCCCACCGCGGGCGCAGGGCAGCCCATGCAGAAAGGAGCGCCGAGGAGAGCCTGCTGCTGCTGCTGCTGCTGCTGCTGCCCGCCCGCCTGCCTTCCCCGCCTCCTCCGCGGCCAGCGCGCAGCTTTTGAAATCGGCTGCAGCTCCGCCACTAGGACGCGGCGGCCCCAAGGCGCAGCTGCCCCGGCTCGCTCGCTAACTCGCTGCGCGTCGCAGCCCCCGGGGAGCGGGAGCAACGGCTCGGAGGGGGCGCAGCGATGGAGCGCACCAATCGGGGTGGGGGAGAGACAGAGAGAGAGAGGAGGCTGCTTGGTGGCTCCGGGCGCTTTGGCAGCAGCGCCTGCTCTCAACTACCGGGGATGGGGCGGGCGCGAGGAGGGAAGAGAAGAGAAGGATCGGCCCTTCGCAGGCTCCCCTTGCTCTGGGCTGCTCCTTCCTAGGTTCTGTTTCTTTGATCTTCTTTAGCCATTGGAATCTTACTGTTCTTCTTATTGTTGTTGCATTGTATTCAGCCGACCTCTATGCACAGTAGGCCCATTGGTTACCAAGGCTAAGTTAGTTGTGTCTATTAACTTCGACGGAGGAACTAGCTTTGGATACAAAGTGCTGCTACTGTGATCTAAGTGCTACTCAGAGCAAAGCCATTGGAATTAATAGATCTGTTAGGCATGCCCATTGATTTCAGAGGCGCTGCTCTAACTAGGACTAAGATTGGATATAAAGTATTAGCTTTAATACACCGGAGGAATGACCATAACTTGTGTAATTGGTTGTAAATCACTTAGAATCCTAAAAACCCCTGTCTGAGACTTTGCTAGAGCTCAGTGTAGATCAGGTGGCTATGTCGTGGCCTTCTAGCTATTGTTGGCCAGGCTAGCTGGGACTGATATGAGTTGAAACTCAACATTTGGAGGCAGCAGGTCAACCATCCCTGATGTAAACAGTGCTGAACAACGTGGACCAATGACATGACGTTGAGGCAGGTTCCTATGCTCCTAATCATGGTCATAATGATCATCATCGTTGGCGAAGGAGGAGAGGGAGTAAATCACAGAGCAACTCCAAGCAGGTTCACTCAGAAACATGTTCCAAACGTGGCTCATTCCCAGGCAAGTGTAAACAGGACTATAGCCAGAGAGAGGGGTATTGGAGAGGGAGAAAGGTGGTCAGGGCATGAAGGATGTTGCCTTGTTTTGTGAGGATTTTTACACTGGCTTCCTTCATGGGTTATCAGTTCAACAATACCCATTGTTGAAAGGTATGCCTGCCATACCTATGCTTGATTGGGGGGGGGGGGGAAGGAATCTCAGAGATGGTAACAGAACAAAGTAAAAGCTAACAAACCCAGAACATTTCTAGAACATCAGCCAGCCTTGCCTGCAATGCCAGTCTCTTTTTTGCTCAAATATTCCTTCTGTGCCCCCAGCCAAGCTTAAGAGGCTCTAGCTCCCTCTGCCTGCCCTCTAGGGTCTATGAGTTCAAGGTCAACTTCCAGACAACCTGTTTATTGAGCATCCATCCTGATTTGTTTGCAGGGGTTACACATCATGACAAGCAATTGTTATGCCATGCTTTCCAGTGTGCACTTTCCATCACAGCAAATAGTCTGATTTTTTGTTGTCCACAGGTTATTGTGCAACCTGAATTTGTTGGCATGAGCTTGACTCCCTCTCACAAAACAGCAACACTCAAGAAGGACCCTAATAGTATATTGGCATCTTAAAGATAAGCAGATTGACAACAAGTCTATGCACGTATACTCAGACATGTGTTCTGTTGGATGAAATTAGGAGGACTTGCTCCAAGATAAGTATATAATAGGACTACAGCTTCATTGTGGCAGAAACAGTGATTAACTAGAGCCTTTGTCATAAACATTAATTTAGCGGATTTTCCCCCCATTGCCACACTTCATTTATTTAGAACTCCAAACAACTTATTTAATGAGCATGCATCTTGATTTGCTTGCAGAAAGCTTATGTAGAGGTTAGATTATATCCAGTCTTTATTGAGCATCCATTCTGATTTGTTTGTGTAGAGGTTATATAAAAATGATCGTTCATCCTGATTTGCTTGTGATAGGTTTATATGTGTTCCTATTATTCATTCATTCATTTCATAGTATTCAATACACTTCCCCACCACTTTTCTAGCCACAAAATGCCCTTTTCTTTTTTTAGAGTGGATTTGTTGTACTAGGGTGACAGTATACTTGATCTACTTAGGTTGCACAAACCTAAATGTGCTTGAATCCTTCCTGTGAAATAGTAACAATTCAGGAAGCACACCTTATTATTACATTTGCATCCCACACTTGTTCAAAGGAGCACAGCAAAGCATACAAGGCGCTTTCCCCACCCATCTAATCCTCACAACAATCACCTGAAGTAGCAAGGGTCTGGCCCAGTGGGTTTGATAGATGAGTGGCGATTTGAACTTGAGTCCTAGTTCAACACTAGGCATGACTCTGGGATGGGAATCCATCAACCATTCAACCGTGATTTACCTTTATTCACAGCTGCCCCACACTGGATGACATCTTCATCTAGCTATCCGGTGTGACCCCAAGCTTATTTATTTGTCATGCAGAGGATTGCCAAACAATGGCCCAGGAGATGACATCATCATCCCTTCTGTGTATATGGTAGCACTTCATCCCTGCCTGTCACTGTTCCCCATCACTGCTCAGTATGTGCCTGTTCCATGCAAAACTGAAAAGGAAGAGGGACCGACCTTCACAACAGAGTGATAATTGGTGGCAGTGCCGTCTTCCTAGTTTTCCCATCCTAATTAAACATTTTTTTGTCTCACTCACTACAGATGTTAAAATTCATGAATGGGATGAAGTGGCTTCTAACTTGCGAAAACATATGTTGTAATAATTGGCTTAGTTTTAACAGTGTCATTTTTATTGGAAAAGATGAGCACCACTTCCCTCTCTGGAATTTGCCACCACTATCTGGACAAACATCATCCACTACATTCCCTACCAATCACAGATTTCTGCAAGAGATGGCATCAGAACTTATCAACCACCTTGGGGAGAAAAGTGTTCACTTTGCATTTTCATGCAAGGCAAATTAATTTGCACTTTCTGAACCCATAAACAAACTGAATTGCATTGCATGATGGAAAGTTTCAATAAAAATTTATGGCTATCTGCACTTTTTGAATTTGTGGTGCAATTCTTCAACCATATATATATATATATATATATATATATATATATATATATAGTGTGAAAGGTGTTTGCAGAAATGCATATATTATTTATTTATCATTTATTAAATTTATGTCCTGCCCTTCCTCCCAAGGGATCCTAAGGCAGCAATGAGTGAAAATAATGTACAAACCTACATTGTGTTAGGAGAAATTACTTGAAGAAATTCATATATGAGACCAAATTGCATGTGGAAATACATATATATCAAGAGAAATCCACACATAAATGTGGATATTTTGTGCAGATTTTAAAGAAAAAATGCAAATTGATGTGAAAATCTGGCAAACTGGACATAAGGTTGGAAAAATGAGAAAGTGAAGGAAAATAAAATTGACAGATTCACCCTTTCCCAATAGCAAGGCAAGGTGCATGTATAAGAATATAAGTATACTTCAGCATAGGGGGACTTTTGCCCAAGTTCACATATCTGGAGATGCATCCAGGATGATGCTTAAATTCAGACAGGAGTTTGGGTCCAAAGTTGTTTTGCTCTCCCATGTCTATAAAACTGTGGCAGCCATCTTAAGATGTACTACATTCCAAGAAAGTGTTCATATAAGCAGAGAGTGCAACCATACATGCTGGCCCCACCCCTGCTATCACATCTTCTGCTAGCACTGTGAATGGGGATATCCTGTGCATGTTTAGTAGGCCTCACCTCTGCAGGCTTGCCACCAACACGAGGACAACATGAGAGCAGAGGATGTGAAACCAGGCATGGGGCCAGCACATGGATGCTCTGGGTGGAGCTACTCACTATGCTGAGTAGTGTAGGAGCTCAATAAGTAAGGGCCATAGCTCCATGATATTGCACCTCCTCTGCATGTTGAAGAGCCCATGCTCAATCTCTGACATCTTCAGGTAGGGTTGGGAGAGACCCCTGCTTGAAACCCCGGAGAGCCACTGCCAGTCAGTGTACACAGTGCTCAGCTAGATGGACCAATGGTATTCTTCAGTATAATATAGATCCCAATGTTCCTATGTCTTCTGAAGATGACTGTGTTCATTGTGTACACATAAGCATTTAGGGTTAGCACCAATGCATCCTTTCACAGGTGTCAGGGTCTGAGCACCCCAGCAGAACCCTCTTTTAAAAAAAGTCATACTAGCTCATACCAGCTTTAGATAACCACCATATCTCTTCAACCATGCCATGGAAGTTGAGTGGACACAGGTCTTAATATAGAAAAAACATGGCTTCTACCATGAGATTCCAGTGCAACCAAAATAAGTCCCTCACCAATGAACCCATTGTGGTTGGGGTCCC
The DNA here is from genome assembly GCF_964270895.1 of Podarcis filfolensis. Taxonomy (NCBI): domain Eukaryota; kingdom Metazoa; phylum Chordata; class Lepidosauria; order Squamata; family Lacertidae; genus Podarcis; species Podarcis filfolensis. The sequence goes on from NC_139611.1 coordinate 47,868,393, forward strand.
TCTGAACAGCACTTTGCAGTCACTTTGCACTGCTTAAACCAGAGGCTGAATTTTTGCTGAGGTGCCAAAGCTATGTTAGGGCTATGCCAAGTTTGGGGTTTGCATACGGTAATTGAATGGTGCTCTATTTGAGAGGGAGGGTTTCCACAGAAAAACTAGCATGTCAAGGAAACAGCAAGAAAAGTCTTCATCTGAAAAGGACCCTAACTGTATGCTACTTCTGGCTTCCCTACATGAATCCTTCTCAAAGGACAATAAATTTAAGTGGTTTTAGAGTGGGGAGGAAATGGCCCCAGAGAAATGAAGTGAATTGGGCTGAATTAGACCAAAAGTCATTGATTGCAGGGTTTGATTTGCTTCTTTTGGGGGTTAACCTTTGGAAAATCCACCCAAATCTATTTTTTGTGGTGTAGCTTTTACCACTTGTGTTTCAAGGGAGACACTTGAGATTCAACTCCCTTGTTTGAACTGTTCTGGTATAGAACACTTGAAAACATGTGGGGTGAGGGGAGCTCTTCCTCACAATAAGGGGCCAGGGTCCCATTTTGGCAGCTCCAGTCTCACATACCTGTCAACCAAAAAACACTTAGCTGAGAAGATGTCCAATTGCCTTTTACAAGCAAGGTGTTTATTTGCAATGTGATTATGCAGCCCAATAAGCACATTTCACTTCTCTGCATTGTTTCCTGTCCATAAACATTAAATAACTTCCTTAGCTTGGAATGGTTTCTTTCCCTTCCAACCTTCCGTAGCAGGGAAGGGGGACATCAGCCCTCCCAAATCATTTATTTAATTCTATTTATGGGTCTAGTTTTGTGGAACTCAATTCCAGTTGAAATCAGATAGACCCTCCCTGCTAAATGGTGCCTACTGAATACTTAAAAAAAGAAAGAAAGAATTCCAGCAGGAATGTTAACTGAAATCTGATTTTATAATTCTAATGACTTTTATCTGCATTTGTATTGAGTTAGTTGTACACCGCTTGGAGACCATTGTTATTAAATGGCATATCAATTGTTGGAAGGAGTAAATGAATAAATAAATATTAATCACTTCCTTTGAAACCTCTCAAAGTGATCTAACAATAAAAACTGTTAAAACAATTTCACATATAGAAACAATTAGGACAATGTCATGTATAAAACCATTTCAAATCCAATACAGATGCAGACTTGGATATCAAAACCTCCACTGGCAAAATTGTTGTTGGTCTACTACTCCTATCATTCCTAACTGTCCACTGGGAGTGATGGGTATTGCTATTTACTGTGGGTGGCCTTGACAAAACTGGAGAAGGCACATTATAACTGTCTAAATACAATAAGCAGAACTAGGTATAGATAAATCTGTCAGTTTCAGTTTATCTCAGTTTCTCATTTTCCAATAATAAAGTCAGTTCTCTACATTTTCACATGAAATTTCAATTTGTTTAAAAGAGGAAGGGACTCATAAAAATTTGGCAACTTAAAAATGAGAATTTCTCTTAATAAATTTATTTTTGTATGCAATTTTTACTAATACACACATTTTTACTGGTTATTTCCCCTAATATGATGCATTTTGCATGTTGTCATTTTCACTATTATATGCATTATATATATATATTGGTTGGATAACCACATCGCAAAATTGAGAGAAGGTTGGCTGTGTTTCGTTCACATATTGTCCTGAGAAGCGTGAATTAGATCACTTCTCATTAAAGTGTGAACAAGATCCAGTTTCTCCCCAATCCCTGCTCTTGATAAAATGTATCAATTTCCAAAATAAATGCCTGAGCAACCTCCCTAGTAAAAAAATAAAAAATAAAAAGCAGTCGCTGTGGCAAAATCATCTGGTCGATGGAAACTTTTGCATGGGCAACTTTCCTCATATGGGTTTAAAAAGCTTGTCTTGTGGTTTCTAGGTCCAAGCGGTTTTGCCTTTGCCCCACTGCTTTCCCCTGAAAAACCCACTTTTCAGTGCTAAATCAGAGTAAACATCAGCCTGGAGAAAACATGATGGACATTTGCTCCGATTCAGTGGTAAATAGCAGGTTTTTGTGGGAGAAAGTGGTGGGGCAAGTGGAAGTAGAAAGGTATATCCTGGAATTGGGCCTGGCTGGCTGCAACTTTGAACTGGAGTTCTGCATGTTTTGTTGCAGGCACCACCTCTCTTGCTTAATGCCCATCCTCACTGAATTTGTCTAATCCCATATAAATTATGAATCATAACCATATTAGGGTAGTAAAGAATTCCTTAGATCAGGGACATGGAACCTGTGACCCTACAGTTGTTGATGGACCCCAATTCCCATCTGCCCAATGGCTGCAAAGATGAAAATTGTAGTCCAATGTCTGTTGGTCATCTATTTGCACCTTGCATGGGCAAGTACTGTATTAAGTATTAAGATACTCCAGAAAAAGGTTGCACCCCTTTAAACAAGTATTTTTCTCTCTCTTTCTCCTGAGAAACCAATGTCACAGCACTAAACAGTTGATAAAGAGTTCCTCTTGCCTTCCAGTCTTTTCCCACATGCAGAATTCATATTAACATCAGCAGGACTGACAGGCATGCAGAACAAATAAGCTTATTTGCTTTGGCTTCTTTTGTTTGAGCAAATTCTTCACTGTGCAACACATTGGCAACCACTAAGTATATCTAAGCAAATAACTTGGGAGTGCTCAGTTATGTGACAACTCTGGCCTCATTTTCCAATGCCAATTCATGCGGGTGAAAGCGGTAGTTCTAGTCTCCTCATTTTTATCAATCAGAGATGCTCCCATCAATTCCTACCATGAAACTTCTGTGTTCTTTGCTTGCGATTTGGGATAGTGAATATGTTGAATATTAGAAGATAAGATACTATAGATTAATGGGACATGTAGAGTGGTATGCAATGCTAGACATACTCAGAGTAGACTCACTGAAGGTAATGAACCAAATTCTGTACTGGCTTAAGCTTCCTGATCATCTTCAAAGGTAGTCCCACATAGAATTCACTGCAATAGTCTGGGTTGGGAGGTCTCCAGGACATGTATAACTAAGACTAAAAAATTCGGTCCAGTAACAGCCATATTTGGTGAACCAGCCTAAGCTAAACATAAGTACTCCTAGCCACAGAAGCCACTTGGGACTCTAGTGACAGACTGAAAGTCAAGAGTTATTCCAGACTGCAAAAGTCTTCCTTCAAGGAAAATAAAACCATTCCGGTAACAGGTTGTCCACCTAAATCCTGGATACAGGGACTGGTCACCCACAGTACTTTTTTAAAATCTAGATTCAGCCTCACTTTATTGACCCCCATCCAGCCTATCATTGCTTCTAGGCACCACCCACACAGATTCTCTTGATTCAGATAGAATGGAAAGATAGAACTCTGTGCCATTAGCCTACTGAATCACCATGGTCCATATCCCTATTTGTCAGCTTCCAATGGTTTCATATGGATGTTGAATAGCATAGGAGACAGAATGGACCATTATGCATCCCCACAGGTCAAAAGCCATGACGATGAGCAACAGTTCATGAAAAATCAGCTCTCACACAGCCAAGATAACATTTAAAGCATCCCACAATGAAGGCTGATTTTGCTTATGGCTAACTGAATTATTCCTGGACACAGTCTACCACGCCGTACTGATAACTACATTTCAGCTGACATGGAAACAGACTAGGTAACAACAAACATCCATGGCTTGAAACGGTATGGTTCCTCCATTAATTTATGTGCCTTGTGAGCCAGGAACACTCCTAAAATAAAATTCCAATCATCTCCCCAGTCTCTGTATTAAATTCTACATTCTGCAGAAGCCTCAAAACATCATTTTAGGAGTAGAGTTATTTCCTCCAAAGAGCTCTAAAACTTACAATTTCTGTGACTGAGACCTACAAATCTTGGCAAGCTCTGAGCAAAAAAAAGCAATCTCATTGGAATTAGTTGTCAGCGTATTCATATTATTGTTGTTGTTGTTATTGTTATCCCGATAATTTCATTTTGCACAGCTTCATAATCTGGTTAAGATGGAACAAAGGCCTTGAACTCACATTCCATCTTGCACCCCAAACTCTCAGTGAAATCAAGAGAGCTCAGTGTTTACATTTCCGCAGAGTGTTCAAACTGCTCTGGTCCCGAATAGATGCTTTGATTACAAATATTAAATAGCAATTTTCTGCTTTCATGAATTGCTCTGTACCTCACAGCATGGTCATCCTAATTTGATTAGTTCTACACATTTATTTATGTTTGCTAGGATATCCTCTCTCCTGGCACTGCGAATGAAGTTCCAGCTATCCTGCTGACATCCTTGTATTGTATTTTCCATGCTTTGCTGCCTGATCCGGATTCCAGGGAAGAATGAAGGTTGCACCTCCATACTGAGTGCTTAAGGGCTAACACACAGCACCTTCTCTGAGATTCTGTTCTTGTTCACTGATCGCTAATGGCTAATGCTTGTGATTTGAATAGAGATTAAATGACTAGCTTTTCCAATGTCACCACCAGCAATTTTTTAAAAAGAAAAAGACACACACACATGAACACACACACTAGAAAGGGGAATTCCAAGCCAGGAAAGCAAAAGAGACATCCTAGAAAGTGGGCAAATTCCTTTGGACAGCTTCCAAATATCACGAGTTTCTGTCTTAATGCACTGAACACTTGGATGGCTGCAAAATGAACAAGGGAAAAGCTGTGATTCAGGAATGGATCTCTTTCTCTCTCTCTTCACCCCCCTCCCCAAAGGAAAATTAAATAAAATATCCATCAGTAAGCAGAATTAATGTAGGGCAGGAAAAGGGGTGTCATTGTGGGTGGCCCAAATTAGAATTTTCAAGTGTTCTGTTTTAGAGGAGTTTCCTGGAAGCTTGCCCAGCGTAATTAAAGAACAGGTAACTCTGAATTCACAGAACTCTAATAAAAACATTTTTTTTCACTTTACAGTGTCGTAGGCATGCCAAAATGCCCCCCTTTCTTTTGGAACAATGGGATGGAATGGCATAGATGAATTGCACCTTTTGACAGATGTAAGGGTGTCGTTTCCAAATCTATGCTATACAAGTTTCAGCGTTCTGGGAGTAAAAACGAAACAAAACATAATTTCAAATATAGTCTTAATATCATAAAAAATAGAATTAAACCTTTACACGGTAATCAGCAATAGCAGGATCAGAAATACATAAAGAAGCATTTTATTGAAACGTCTGGACTGATCTGAAATAATTGAAGTAGCAAACTTAATGCAAATCAATACAAATCCTAATCCGTTTAACTGGGAATAAGCTGCATTGTATTCAATTGTACTGGGAAGACATGGTTCAGGTTGTTCTGTACATTACTAGGTATCATTGAAAGGAAGTCAAACACCTGTAGTTAGTGGCCCACAAATCTGCGTAAATATTTCATTATCTTTTAAATTCTATTTCTTTGTTTAAATTGCCCACAATGTGCTTGTTGGTGAGGCTAGGTTTGTGCATTATTTCCTTGTGCCACTGAAAAAGATTGTTGGAGCGAAAATGTGCCTGGTGTTTATATAATCTTTAATAAATTTGTTATTATTTGTGAATTAAAATATTTGGCTCCCATGAGGGTATCCCAGGTACCAAATGTACATTGGATTTCCATTCCCAACAACACTGGAGATGGAGATCTGGTGTTGGGTCCCTCCTCCCTTCTGTTTCTCTCTACTATTCTGCAGTCCCCCTTTGCCCCCTTTCACCTTTACCCCCATGTCCATGCCCCCTCTCCCTCCTTTTCTGCAACCCCACAAGCCATTCCATGGTAATCTCCCACATCTTTCTTCTCCTACACATTGCTACTACTAAGCACCCTTTTCACCTTCTGCCCAACTAGGGAGAGACTCCCTCCTCCTCTTCAGACCCTTTCATGACCCTGCTTTCATCTTCAATCCCATTCCCATGCTTCCTGTTCCCTCCTTCTTGCAATCCCCTTTGCTCCCCAATTTTCACTTTCACTCCTTTTTTCTCCACCCTCCTCTTTACTTTTCTCAACTCTCCCTTGCACCTAGATTGCCCCATGCCCATGCCACCACCTCTCTCCAATTCTTCATCTCCCTTTGCGCACAACCCTGTTAATGTATCTTTAAGAAGAATAGACTATTAAGAGAAAGACTGTCAGTTAGCTTGTTCTGTTTGAGAATGTTAAGTTCATTTGATGTATCTTGCACATATATGGGTGTTTGCTTGTTAATGAAGTATTTCGTCTAAATTGTTGCATTGAGTTTGGAATAAATAATGGATGGGAATAGTCTTATTATGAACTGGACTGGCATTCACTGACAGCCCCACCAAACCAGAGGGTTCAGTGGATAAGCTATTGGTAACTTCTGGGTGACTGAAACAGGGTACCAGGAACAAGCATCTAGAATGATGGTCAGACACTCCACTCCAATTATAAGTTCTTCTGCCCACCACCAATGAAATTGGGGAAGCATCTTTGCAACTCCCCTCACACTATGAGGTGGAAGATAGTAATTTCACTACAACTCTTTCCCCCCATATTTCACTCAGTGGGAACCCACCAAATGAAACTTCCCTTCCCACAGGCTCTCACCTTAGGTAAGGGCCACATGCCTGTCTCCTACAGTGCCTGGTCTCCAGTGCCTGGTCTCCCCTTGCCTGTCCCCGAAGTGAGGAGCCAAAGAGGAGAATCTCTTCAGGGACCACCCCACTGAGGTTGACCCTGCTTTGCACAGCAGAGGCATTTATAGTAAAGCAGGTTCTGGGCTACATCCCATCTTGTATCCAGAAGCAGTTTGCCTCAAGCTGCGGTTCAGGGAATAACCAATGGATGGCAATTGCTGCCTTTGTGCTCGACTTGCAGGCTACCCAGAGTTTCACTGATCACGGTGGGCCCCTGATCCCATCCAACAAGGATCTTCCTATGAGAACTCAGTGTGTGTTTAGTTCTTCAAATGTTTATTCAAACATTTATCTCTTTATCATTATTTATATTTTAACTTTGGGTCACTAGAAGTCATAAAATAGTTCCGTGTGTGGAGAGGCAACATCTTTATTCAATAGTGTTTCTTTCCAAAATGCTTCAGACTTTTCTGAACTTTTGCTCTGTAGAATTATTTAACATTTCAGCTGCCCTTTCCAATTAAGAATTAAATTTGATCTACCCATTTCTCAGCCAGTACCAGCAGCAGCTTCCTCGTTTGTCTAACACAGGAGATACTGGAGATAGAAAGCAGATACTGCCAAGAACCAGGAGTGGGATTTAATGTGTGTCTTAACCATCAACCAACAGCAATTCTGCAGATATTTGTCTTTTAAGCATCAACCAAACCCAGCTTCATCCCAGCAGACAAAAAGTTATTTTTGAGCATTCCACTCCAGCTAAGCAGTCTATCTCCTGATCTTCAGGGAGGGGGGGAATCACCCTTGAGATGTATTTTAGTTATCACATTTGCAACATGCTCACTGTAAGAAGCTCATGGTGGAATTTACAAGGTTATTCCCATTGTATCCTGTGGACCACTAATCTAGGACTGGGAAACCTGTGGACCTCCAGATGCTGCCAGACTACAGCCCCCACCAGTCCCAACCAGTGGTCAAGGATAATGGTAGCTTTTCTGCAATAACATCTGGAAGGACATAGTTCTCAGATCTGGTTTCAATAACACTCAACAGTAGGACTGTGCATCAGCTTCTGATGATTGAACCAGTTTGGGCCAACCCAGAATTCGGCTGAAGCATGTAGAGACAGCCCCAGGTTAGATTGGGTCCATCTGGAGTGATCTGGGGCTCTCAAAGTAGGGGGCATGGTCAGTTGGCAAGTAGAGGAGGCTCTTCTTCTCCCCCTTTCCCAACAACATATATATTTAGGGTGTAAAACCCTAAGAGGAAGAAAGACATGTAGGCTGCTTGTGTGCATCTCATTGTCTTCTAATTAAAAAAAAAACAACCCTAATTAAAGACTGTGCAAGGCCCTTGATTCACTTTGGAGTCAAGATCTAGGCTGGCTTGGACCTGGATCATACCAGGTTAGATCAAAATGCCAGATTGGCCCCCAAATCAGACACATGTTTACCACACTATGGTTTCTCGCATGCTAGTTATAGAATCAAAGAATCACAGAATCAGGAAGATAATCAAGCCCAACCCTGTGTTGATGCAGAAAATCCACTTCTACAACATCTCTGATAGTAGCCAGTTGATCTAGCCTCTCCTGGGAAACTTCTGATGAAGGAGAGTCCTCCACCTTCTGAGGCAGTCTCTTCCATTGCCAAACACGTCTTACTGTCAGGAAGTTCTTCCTAATATTTGGCCTGTGTCATTTTTCTTGTAATGTGAACCCAAGGGTTGTTTTCTTTCTTTTCTTAGAAACATCAGCATACTATAGAGAGGGGAGAGCTGACCCTTCACTGTACACTATTTTCCTGGTCAAAATCAGCACTTCTGAAACACTGCATCACTGGGAGCAACCAGCAGGTTCACAAGGTGATTTCAGTGAGGAAATAGGGCAGATGGAAGACCCAGCTTCTCCACTTGCTGCCACTCCATTCAGGATCCCTTAAGGCAACGATGGGGAAACTTTGATCCTCCCAGTGTTGCTGAACTTGGCTCTGTGTTGGTGCTCACCTTGGTACCCACTGTCCCTGCTCCTGACCTCCACAAATCTATTTAGTATAATTAATAATTATGACAGTAATGAAAATATTATTAATAAAATAACAATTATGATGATGAATTTGTACACTGATTTTCAATAAAAATTCTTCCTAAGATGGTTTGCAAGCCACTCAGTGACAGGCAGCAGTTCTGCCAAGTTTCAGATGGGGGAAACTCCCAACTCTACTTAGAGTCACCGGGAATTGAATCTGGGACTTTCTACTTGCAAGGCTGGCCTTCCACCAATAAGTCCTTCCTGTGGAGATGCTGAGGACTGAACTGAGCACAGATCAGAGTAAGGTCAGAGTCAGGGCCAATGAATGGCAAGCCACTTTTTGTCTTCCCTTCCACAGAAGCTGTGCTCACCAGAACATTATGCCCCCCAACGGCATGCTTTGTTATGATGATTGTTGAGTGTTTTGAACTTGGCATGAGTGCCTACCTTCTTTGGCCATGCTTTTCAATATGCACGTCCCAGGCAAAGGAGAAAATTGGCTTGTTCCCCTTGCAAAATGTCATTGTTTGCAGATTTGTTTATTTTTTCAAAACCCTGGACTATGTCCTGTTTACTGGTTTCTCAAAGCCATCACTCAAAGTTTCCCTTCCCTTTCATCATTGGCCACTTTATTCAGGGCTATTCTACGTTTTAGTGGGTTCTGGACAAGCTGATGGGAATTGTAGTCCAAAGCATCTGCAGAGCACCAGGCTGAGGAAAGCTAAACTATCTGTTACAAGGAAGTTGGGGAGAAACACAGCAGAGCAGCATCTCTGTTCTTCTCACAGCAGCTAGTTCTGCCTCCAGTAATTTTATCCTTTCCTTGGGGGGGGGGGGAGAGAAACAAAAAACAAATTGCTCAGAAATATACATTGACTGTAGATTAATCTTGCTTTCTATGCAAGAGCCAATTCTTGACAACTCTTGTTTCGCAACAGACAGTATCTGTTTTTAGTTTGCAATTCCTAATTTCTCACACATCTTTCTTATTTATTTATTTAAGCAAAATTCCTAATTTGCAAACAAAACTGACAACTGACTGTCTGGTATCAAATCCCAGAGAGAAATGCTCTGGCATGCCGAGGAGGTTTACGTTATTTTCTAAACCATTGTTTCCAGTGGTTGCTGTGACAGCACTTATTTAATTTCTTATTGTGTCTGCATTCAGTGGAATGTGTTTGGTTTTGCCTACCTCAGCAACTGTGCGATCTGAAATTTCACAAGGGTGGAATGAACAGGAAATGAAATTACACTGTTATTCTGATAATGGCTTGTTCCTATAGCACTGGAATCAACAGCAATTCTCCAGCTGTATTCAATGGCAGCAGAACCAAGTTTTTAAAAACGGTTTCAAAATAGATTTTTAATGTGATATATGATATTTTATGGAAGTGTGTGTATATACTTTGGCTGGGGAAACTGGATCCAGCCGGTGGGCCAGATCCTTTTCTTCTCCCTCCTACCACACCCTGCCCTGCTCCATGGGCCAAGTTTGACAGGTGGGAGAAGCTGTCCACCTGTCAATCACCTGACATCACAGTGATGTCAGGTGACTCGTTTTTGCCTATGCAGTGCTCAATCAAATCATGCAGGCAAAGCCACAGTCCACAAAATGCCAGTAATCAGATGCTTGTTGGGGTTGCAAAGCCTTGTGCATAATGGGACCCAACACTGCAACCCTATGCATGCCTACTTAGAAGCAAGACTTGACAATTTCAGTCTGGTCTCACTCCTGGCTCAGTGGGTCGAGGACTGCAACATAATTGAGGCCCCACCTGCAGTATAATACCATTTTAAACAGCCATGGCTTTCCCCCAAAGAATCCTGGGAATTGTAGCTGCTAAAGGTGCTGACAGTTATTAGGAGATTCCTATCCTGCTCATGCAGCTATGGTTCTCAGAGAAGTTTGACAATCAATCCCTCTTCCCTGGGAAATCTGAGAATAGTAACTCTAGTGAGGGTAATATGAGGCGCCTAACAACTCTCAGCACCCTTAACAAATGACAGTTCCCATGATTCTTTAGGGAAAAGCAATTGCTCTTTAAATTACCTTGGGGAAAGCTATTGTTCTTCAAGCTGGCCCCAAAAAACCATACTGTGGCCTGTGATGAGGACCATAGCTGTCAACTTTTTCCTTTTTAAAAGGAAATTCCCTTATTCCGAATAGGATTCCTCTCAAGAAAAGGGAAAAGTTGACAGCTATGATGAGGACCCGAACTCAGACAGCTCTTTCCAAGCGACATTTAACAAAAATAACAATAGTATTCTACCTCTCAGCCGGCAAAACATCAGCAGTTGAAACTGGAAGTGATTCCTTGACCCACTCAAAGATCTGCTGGATCACAAGCCCATCTTGAGTGATGGCACTGGGCCCAAGCATCTTACGGATCATTCTAAATGAATAAAATTAAATATTAATTGTCCCGTGCTCTACGAATTTGTCTAATCCTCTGAGATGGCTGGATCCAAATGAAATAAGCTGGAAAGTCTATCATGACTTAACTTAAATCCCATTAATTACCAGCACCATTTTAAACTTTTTCACTCAGGAGCCAATCCCATTGATTTCAACAAGGCTTACTCCCAAGTATGTGTGTATAGGATAGCAGTCAAATATTTAAAAATAATAGTAGTATAGTTCCTTTCCATAAGGTTTAATGGTAGTACAGTGGTACCTCGGGTTACAGACGCTTCAGGTTACAGACTCCGCTAACCCAGAAATAGTACCTCGGGTTAAGAACTTTGCTTCAGGATGAAAACAGAAATTGTGCGGCGGCAGCATGGCGGCAGCAGGAGGCCCCATTAGCTAAAGTGGTACCTCAGGTTAAGAACAGTTTCAGGTTAAGAACAAACCTCCAGAACAAATTAAGTTCATAACCCGAAGTACTGTACCACTGTATTCAGTGCTAGTCCTAGCCATTGAAGTTAATGGACATGACTTGTAGACACCCTGAAATCGCTGTGTCTACTCTGTGTAGGACTTGGCTGGAATCAACTTTATGCTTTTAATATGCACAGAACCAAAGAACTGAGATGAAAAGTTATTATTATAATTAATATTTTAACCACAATTGGCCTAATATGGGAGAGTGTATCATCATCTTGGGCAGGAAATAACATTCAAATTAAATAAAGAAACCACACTTAATTAATGGTGCATTTACGGTAGACACCTTCCAATATCTAATAACTGAAGATGTGAAAGCAAAATCAAAGGCTGAAAATCTCCTCCACTCTCCCTACTCCAGTGAGGTTAATCACCTTCATCCATCACCACCTGCCAGTAATTGGGCATACAACAAGGCATCACTTTCCATTCCACCCTGTACTCATTCTTTGCAGTACCCTTTGTGACGTGTAAGCCCACTCCGCCCCATTACACACTGTTACACCCCATTATGCCCCGCCCCCATTACACCCTTTTTCAGGCCACTTCTGGGTTCCAATCCTGTGTGCATTGAACTGAAATGCTCGTTTTTCCACTCCACTCATTACAATGCAAAGGAAATGCAATACAAATAGGAGAAAAACAATTACCTATAGTTTGGGGACTGAAAACAACAACAACAACAGCAACAAGAAGAAGAAGAAGAAGAAGAAGAAGTAGTAACCAATTGCATTTGCTGGATTGGTTTTTGCTCTGGACATGGGACAAAGAAGCAAACATCGGTAATTTCCACTCCATTTCAGTTTTCTCTGACGTTCCTACAAGTAATTCTGAGTGTATTTATTTATTTATCCTAAGTGCTCAGCATCATATATTATGAGCCACCAACACAGCAATCATGTGCAAACCATACCCTTCCTAGCTAGGCTCTCCACCGAAGAAACCAAAAGGCTTGAGAAGTATTTCTTTTCCAGATACATTCTTTTCTCCACGCAGCCTCATCACCGTGCAGAGATGATGTGATCTGAAAGCATATTATTTTGGACGCCAGCCAGTCATCTGGGAATCCTTTGCATGTACCTGAAATAGAACCAAAGTAAGGGCAGATCGAGGTGAGCAGCTTCTCGGTCCTACCTGAAAGCTCTGTAGGTGGCCGTAGGGCACTTGACTCAAAGCCAAATCAAGCACCTGGCTCAGAGTTGGATGCTTGCCAGTTTTATATCATATTCTGTTCCTTGAATTATGGTGTCTGGGGACCCCTTTCAGGGCTTATTGTTGTACATCTTTTTCAAACTAATTCCTCACTGAAAGATGTTTGAAATCCAAAGGGTTATTCCATCCACCCCCTCCTAGCTTCCTACCATATTCAGAGCTGCTGACACTTGTCCTGTTCGGTCAAAGAAAAATCTATTTGAAGATTTTGTATCACAGGGCTTAAATCTTTTTGAAATTAACTCTTTGATAGCCCTCCTATGAGGATACTTTTCCAATACTGTAGGTGCCATTAAGTATGTATGCAAACGTACCTGGGAGTTAACCAGGTAGGGGAAGGGATGTGGCTCTGTAGTAAATTGTGCCTGCCAAAGGTCCTGGGTTCAATTTCTAGCATATCCAGTTAAAGAAAGTTCAATGTCTGAAACCCTGGACAACCACGGACTGTCAGCGTAGATAATACTAAGCTATCTGTACCCATTGTCTGGCTTGATATAAGGCCGCGTTCTGTGTTACTAAGCCCCAAGGCAACAGTAGGATTTACTTCTGAGTAGACATGTGTAGTCTTGAATAGACCATAACCGCTGAAGATCATTTTCATTGTTCAAAAAGAAGAAAACAGTCTCCTATTACAATATTACTACTAACTTCACACTTTTTACAGATGTACAGAAAGCAACTTTCAAAAAATTAACACATTACAATAAGATCAAAATGCTAGCTAAAAACAAGCTAACACCAATGCAAATGGCAGCAAAAACAAGAGAGTCATGTTAAAAGCTCCTCTTCTGGATCAATTTTTTCTATTTTTGTATTTGTTGCTGTTGATTTTTCTTTAACCACTTGTCATAGTAGTCATTGTTCAAATTGCATGGAGGACAGAAAGGGTCTGTTTCAACTTTTAGGGGTGCAGTCTCCTTAGCTACCAGTTTTAGAGAGGGAGGCAGCATGAGCACTTGCAGGGGAAGAGGAGTGTGGGGGGAGCGCACCGCCCCCGGCAACGTGATCCCCAGGGTGCCATTGTGGCTGGCCCCCCACCTGCGCTGGGCACCATGCCCCCGCAGGCGGCGCCCCCCCACCCCCAGGATGCGTGCCAGCCCCGCCGCTGCCTGCTCTCCACACACACACACACTGGTGCCAGAGCATGAAGCTCCGCCACTAGGCATGTAATGGCTATGTTGGGGAAGGGGAGTCACAGAATGTGGCCTATGGGTCATCTCCTCCTCCACTTCCTGGCAATGTCATGAGCAGATGTGGGAACCAATCCCACATTGCGGGGCCAAATGTGGCTCCCCAGTCCTATCTGGCACTGAGGACTCTCTCCTGGCCACACCTTCCTTTTAGGCCACACCCCTCACTGGCCCTGTTTCTGAGTGCTTTTGCCGGGCTGGAGCTTGTCCCTGATCTGCAATAATGCCTCTGCTTGCCTATTTGAGGGATGCAGAGATGGGTGTGGATATATCTCTGGCTTTTTGAGAGTCTGCAATGTAGCCTTGTGTACAGTTGCATTTGCTGCTCCACCCAGTTTTGTCTCTGGCCCTGCCCATCATGGGCATGTGGTTCCACGTACAATGAAATACAGCCCTTGGGCCGGAAAAGTTCTACACCCCAGTCTAAAACTTGTCTTGAAACAATTGTTCATGCAAACTTAAGTCGCTGTGAACATCTGCAGCAATCACTGCATGACACTGCCTTCACTGCTGACTCCTCTACCTGTGGACATTAGTCTGAGGCCAACCCTCAGTGTCACGTGTTTTCCATGTGCAATGGAACTGTAGTTTCTCACTCCACACACCTGATGATTTTCTCATAACCTCCCATCATATCCCCATCACCTCTCAGCAAAGATGTTCATAGCAGCTCCAGCATCATATTACAAAGCCATTGGGGAGCTTATATTTCTCTGAGGCTTCTCACTGGGAGCATGAAGCCATATTCTCTGACTGGTGTGAACTGACACAGCACCGCAGAAGTCAGCCTAGCTAGCTAGAATTTCAGTTCAGTTCAGGAGCCTAACAAGTTAGAGCAGCTGCAGCAACTGGCTATTTTGTAGTCCATAGCTAATTATAAGGGAGGGCTGAGCCCATATAGTGGAACTGCCTGCCTGGCTTCCTGATTTCCAGTGGAATTATGGACAAAATTGGCTTTGTTCTTCATTAGCAAGTAAATTGTGTGTGCAAAAAAAGAGAGAGCATTTTATAAGGTAATTTGGGTTTTCTAATGAAGATTTATTCTTTGATAGAAACATATTAAAAATGCTGGCATCCATCTGTCTCAGGAGACCATGTGCCTTTGGGCTGGGGTCAAGCAGTGCTGGATTAAACCCTGTGGAGGCCTCTAGGCAGTCAAAATCTCGGGGGGGGGGCATGCTCAATGGAATAACATTGAACTAAGAAAGCTTGGTTTTAATTTCCTTTAAGACCAAGTCAATATTATTTTGATCCATTGTTGTAGGACCCATGCCTATTTGGTAATCCAACACTACGATCAAGCTGTTGGAAGGTTGTAGCACCTGCTATGACTGTAAAGACCGATACAGAAGAGACATGTTTTGTTGCAGCTGGGGCAGATGAAGGTGCTCAGTTGTGCTGCTGCTGTAGATGCACCATGGCTTTTCTTCTGTCTGCACTCCACCCAGTGGTCATTTCTCCTCTGGTTACTGCTATGGATAAACGACTTGACAGCCTGTTTCCAGGCACTGCTATCATCTGCAATTGATTCCCACACTGATGTTGCATTACGCAGCCAAGATCATCGCTCCTTCCTTCCTTCCTTCCTTCCTTCCTATTTCGTTCTTTCTGTCTATGAATGTAGAACTGTTTTTGATCACTGCCACTGTATTCCTCCACAACACCCTGGCACTGTGTTGCTCCAGAACACTGTGAGGGAGAAATGGCAGCAGACACAGACACACATGGGCCTTTTCTTTCCTGGTCATACTCCATAATGGTGCAACCTCTGGAAGATCCTGGGCAGGAGGTGGAATAAGCACTTATAAATAGTGGCTACTTAGTTCAGCCTCCAGAGACCCCTAAGTGCTCCCCCTCAACCAAAGTGGTACAAAAGAATAATGACCAGTCCATATGGGAGTACCAAAGCACATACCCATTCTTATCCATCCATAACTCTGTGAGCATAGGGACATGGGAAGTAAATGTA